>NC_044244.1:58456504-59174004 GCF_003957555.1 Calypte anna | reverse complement strand
CATGCACACCTGTCCTCTGCCTCCCCCCCAGATTTCAGGTTCTCTGAAAGTTGCAGCTTCCACTCTCTTCTGTTGCCCTCTCCTCTAACCTGGATGAAAGGCCTCGTTGGAGGATCCATTCTCACTTTGTCACACAGAGTCCATCTGCCAACCTAACTAGGTATCTATCTCCCTTTGTCTCTTTTTCTCAAAGACAATTGACAAAGAATCAGGCCCTGCACTGCCCACCTTAGGTAGATATTATCACTTAAAGATTACAGCCTCACAGGCTGAAAAAACTAAGTATAATGAACAAACATGAAGACTGTTTTGTTTGGTGTAACAGGCTTTCTCCTTGACATTACACTGTCTCCTATGCCATTTGGGGATCTCCTCTGCAAACCAAGACAGGAGGCTGAGGTCTTTTGTAACTGAGAAATAATTCTAGTTAAATTTAGGATAAAAACTCACTTTCCTTTCTTGACCACAGTCACCCAAGCCCAGTGTATCTTCAGAGGATCCAGACACAGTCCTGACAGGTAAGCTTGTGCAGGATTGTGGCCAACCCATGGCACATGACAGCCAGTACACATTAAACAAGGTCACACACACCTTAATCTTCACCAAGAAAATTCTCTCTGAATTCTTTTATAGGAAAAATGCAAAAGACAAGTTTTCAGTAAGGCTAAAAATAGGCCTTCATAAGCTGGTTGAGGTTCTATCAACTACTCAATTGAAGCATGAAGTGGATTTTTTGTACACCAGCAACAGCCTTACCAGAAGCTCAGCATCCCACGAGACAGGGGTCATGAGATAGTTCAAGGGTGCCACAACATGGGCACCAGGAAAGCAGCTATACACACCAGTCAGCATGCCCACCCTGAGAGAAGCAGGAAAAGAAAAAAAAACCAAAACTGCAGTATAGACAGAAATGAGATGTGAGACAGAGATAGCTAGTGGCTTAAGATGGGCCCACAAACCTTGGACTCAGCTCTTGGGACAATATTCCATCAGACCTTAGGCCATCAACAATAAGCAAACACATTATTATTTTCTATGCATAAATACGTATTACCTCCAAAAAAAAAAAAAAAGGCAGCTAAATAAAGAGAGAAAAATAACAGACAATACACTGGAATTAGGAACATAATGATATCCCTTCATCTCACACTCCTGGGCATTTATACAGAGCGTGCATGGAGGCTCCCAATCACACAGCCCACCCTGCTGGTTCACTTTCCTCAGCGCACACAAGGTCTGGCACTAATCTAACAGAAAGATGTTTTTTCAACATAAATGCAAACTGCAAAACACACAGGACTCCTCCATGTCCTGTCATACACCCCCATGTTGCTCACTATGATGTCCCCTTGCCCACACACAGCCATCACATAGCCAGCACTGTGGAGGCCCCTACAGACTTGGTATACACATACGTAGCCTTCTCTTAATGTACTCTTACATGATTTTTTTCATATAAACACAATGCTTCTCTTTGTTAGGAGTGACAGATGGTCAAACCACTCAAAAACCACAAAGTGAGGGTATAGGTCAAACATCAGGGGCATGAAGGTGAACAGTATAAATGAGTTAATGCATTGTTCCCATATACAAAGATTTTTAATAAACGAAAACTTTTTAGAGAGTGAGAAACAAAAACACAGCTCTAGCTTTCCAGATCTGTTTTATTCCAAGGTAAAGTTTCTCATGATCAATTTTGTAACTCAAAGAGGTTGCCACAAATCTCTGAGTCTCCCCTGCCTAAATAATTTTCTTCTTCCCCTCTCCCTCTTTTCTTTAGTATCTGGGAAATCCTTTAGCTGATAGCTGGTTCTTCACGCCCTAGCTGTGCTGGATTTCCAGATAAAGCAGCAGAAAGATGGTACATATGCGTCACCTTCCCAACATCTTGGCAACTTGCCAAACAAAAAATAAACCTGTCAAAAGCCTGGTGAAGCTTCAAGCAAATAATTTCAAGCCCCGTGAACAGCCCAGGTGATATGAGCTGACTACCTGCTCATTTATTCCAAAGGCCTAGCCAAAACAAACGTGTTTTTCCACCCTACCAAGGGTACCTGGCATCTTATTAGTATTTATTACCTGATAAAATTTTCTACCTGCGACAGTCCCAGGGCAACCTGCAAAAACTTCATTACGGGCTCATATAGGGTCCCATTTTCAGATCCCTGCTGAATTTATCTCCTCCTGAGTAAGTATGCAACCCCACTGCAGATCACATGAAGCTTCACCCAGAGTTATCATTCACAACATGTCTTTTGTGACGTACTGTTATCCTCCCATACAAAAGGGAGGATATAAAGACATGTTTGAAATTCAAAGACAGTCCTTTCACTTTGTGTCACCCAGGGACATTGATGGCCAGACTAGCAGCCAAATCTCAAAGTCAGGAGGGAACTCTAAATGTCAACCTAGTTTTCTCATGGTATATATTTTTGTTTCTGAGGCTTTTTCTGCATTTTTCTCCAACTCAGAACTTCTACCTCGAAGCTTTATAAATGTAAAGCTTCATGAAGGCCCCTTTGTAGAATAAAAAAAAACATCCAGATATAGGCCTTGGAAGAAAATGACAAAATGGTGATGGATGTTTTGGGTGAAAAAGTAAATTGAGTCACTGCTATGCAAGTGGGTGGTAACAACTCTGTACATACCCAAAACTCTTAACAAAGACAGTTGTAAGTAGATCTTATGAGATTAGGCCAGAGTACAAGAATTATTTTCTTGACATTTAGTAGAAGATAAAAACTCGTCCATCATTTTCATGCAGAAGAACTTCACTCATTTATAGAAGCAGGATGTATTAAGATTCAGGGAGAGCAAAGTAAAAGAAATCTCTACAATCAAAAGATCAAAGGCTTGTGTTGGGTGTTTTCATTTTAACAAATGTCATTTAGCTTTAATTATTTACAGAGCTTCACAGAACATTAGAAAATGTTGTCATATTTCATAAAATAATTAAGTCTTAGTAATAGGAGACATTTCTACCATCCTGTCTCTAATATTTACTGAGAAGTGATGTGTTTTTTATGATCATTATCGTGTCCATAAATAAATGAAGCAAAATAAATTACATTGTTTCCTATCCTTAAATTTCTATTTTGGTTTAAGGCCCCATCTGTAATCCCAGGTACTTACATACTCATTGACAGTGATGAGGCTTGTGTAATCAGGGATTTCCCAGGATTTCTCTGCCATAATTTTATTTTTTTCCCCCCCAAATGCAGTAACAAAATTTCCTCTAATTAGAACTCCAGCTACTTTTGGATAAAACAGACAAGCAGTCATTGCTGATGGTGTGCAAGAAGAGGCCAACTTGATTCTTGGCTTCTGCTCTAAGAGAAAGGATCAGGAAAGCATGCAAAGCACATCCCAAACAGCTTCATTTGGCAAGTGAGAGGGAAACATCAGGAAAACTCAAACTGACTACTTTAAACAGCCAAATTCTGAGTGGCACTGGATGGTCAATGGACACTGTGAGTCAAGAAAACCAGCGCCTCCAGCCACTTCCATTACTAAAAGTGAAACACAGGGTTTCCTGCTGGGGCGAGCCACAGTAGCCAAAAAGCAAACATGCTAACCAAGCCACCAACCCACAGCATATTAGCAGGATGAGACTCTGAGACAATTCATTATGACCCCATTTTTTGAAATCCCTGAGCTGTATCCAAGCGGGAGTCCTAAAGCTGCCTCCTGCAACATCAGGCAGGAGCTCCACCTGGCAAATGAAGTTACATTTATCCAGATCAACTATTCCCCAGTGACCAGAGTTTGCCAAATGCCACTTGAGCTCTCATAGGATGGCCATTAAAACTTATAATTTGATTTTTATTCCTAGTGCCACTTATCAAGATTCCCTAGATTTCTAAATGAGTAAGAAATAAATAACATTTCTATTATCGATGGTTTTGATTAGTTTACTTTTTAGCTTGATTGTTTTATTTGGGGGCAGGAGATTTGAGGGTTCTGGGTGAAGGTGATGATTTTGTGGAGTGATTTTTGGGGGTTTTATTTTTACCTTTTAATTGTTTAAGCTAAGTGAAATAGTAACTTACAAGACTGCATTTCAGGTAAGGTTTTAGAGCTTAAACAACTGCAGGAAACTTGCCACAGAGAGCTTTATTTGCAAGGCTTTCGAATTTTTTTTATCGAGTTTCTCTTTGGTATAATCTTAATTTCTCTACTTCAAGAACTACCCCTGGAAAGCTACTCTAGTCTCTGCTCTGGCTAAAATAGACCATGGCATTCCTCACAGAATTTTGCATGTGTCAAAATAATAAAAATTAAAAGGAAAGAAAAATGTACCCCCTAGCTTTTTGTCACAATGTCTTGTAAATATTCTGTTGAGTCTAGAAATGTAGTAAGTAAATACTACTCCAACAACTAATCTGGAGAGAGAATTTCTCTCTGGAAGGGATACATATTTAATTCATTTTTTTTTCTGTATGTTTGTAAGCTTCTTAACAGTGGTGAACTTTTGGTTCTACAAGCTTATGGAAAAAAAAAAAACAAAAACCCAAGTTTTCTATTTTGTGATCCCGCAGTTTCGATTTTAAGCAGAAAAGCCAAAACACCTTTCAGATACTTAATTTCATATTTGTAGGATAAAACTTAGCCCTAAAAACCACAGCTTAGCTGCTAACATTCTGTCCTTAGCATCCAGCTACTAAGCTGGTTGGCCTCATTTAAGTGGAGGAGGTTGAAAAGGAAGACGACTTCTCTGGGCTTCCACTGCCCAGGAATCAGCCCTGCAAGACACCCCTGCTCAAGGGATCAACTTCTGTATTGCAGACCACCCTTTTCCTTCCTCACCACCAAGCCCAGTGGTACCCAGTGCCTGAGCTCCAGCAGCAGCATCCCCTATTCCAGAGCACCGGGCGGGCGCCCTGTCTGCTAATTAAGATCCACTTAAGGGATGCATGTTGGCAGCACACACACACACACACCCAGAAACAGACACACTTTAAACCCATTAGCTCACACACAAGCACAGCTAAGTGGCATATCCCCACTGTGTATGTATACATAATTACAGCTTATTACTCCAAAGAAAACAGCAAGCAAACATCTACTCTTGATGGAACGAGGAGCTTTTGGTGCAGACAAAGAGCTTCATAAGCATCAGGTGCAGGATGGGTATGGCTGGGAACAGGGCAAGGTCAAAATTGGTGTGGAGCTCCCTGTGAGGCACACCTGTGTTATTTAAAGCAAGGTTTTCCTCTTGATGGTTCAATATGGGGGACAAATATGGTTACATTGGTATTTACTACACAAATTCATTGCATATTTAATACAGCAGTTTCTGCATTTTAAGCCACCGGACACATCAGTAGAAAAAATTGTTTTCTGAACTGTGCTACTTTTGTGGGTTTGGTACAATTCTAGAGGAACCAACAAGTTACTTGCATTCTCCAACTATGTCATTAGCTAACTAGATCTAAATTATAATGAAAGGACAGTTGCTGTTTAGAAAAAAAAAATTTAAAAAATTTACTTTAAGCCTCAGGTAAAACCATGTTTTCATAATAGGGAGTTATTAACATAAAATTGGTACAGGAAATATTTTTCTTCTTTTTCTGTCTTGTGACAATACCTTGAACTCTCTTTCAGCCTCCCTTTTCATTCCTTCAGTTGGCACCTACGGAATTTTTTTACATGCACTTTAATGAACTTTTTTTAAGCAAGTTCTAACTGTTGGGGTTTTTTTGCATTTATAAATACAGCTATACAGGTGTACATCAACATAATGCAACTGCATAGAAAATCCTAAATAAGCTGTTTGAAAGTCTCTGTGAAGCCTGGTATAAGTGGATAAGGGAGTACAAATGCCAACATAAATAGATTTTCTTGTATATAATATAGTCATTTACTTTTACAAATTTATTTCAGCACCATAATTTACCAAAATTATAGCAATCTAAGGAGCCTGGGGTGTATGGAGAGCTCAGTGGAGGCCCTTTGTGGAAGTTTCCTACTCTTCTGTCTACTCAAACTGTTTCGGACCAATGAGGGAGTGCATATTATTTGTGGGAAATCAAAAGAAGAAAAAGTGTGGAAATCCAAGGATACGAAGAAAACGTATGGCTTTGCACACATCCTAGGTCAAGCAGAATAAGTAATATGCATCAAGAGACACTTAGGGAAAGGCTTTTACAACTAAAGGTTCAGGACTTGTACACTTGCCTAGATTAAGGAGAAGTAGGAGGAAGAAGCTAAAAAGACCCCTAATATTTCCTCCAACGGGCATTTATTATCAAGCCTTACAAATACCCACCATGCAGAAAAATTCAAGACTACCTATGTCTTTAACAAGCTTCTAGGTAACAGAGAGAACAGAACATTATAAATAGATTTTAATACCCACCCCCAAAATGGGAAGATGCCAAAACTAATGAAATAAAAATGAAAAGGCATCGCCTGGGCAGAAACACCTCCAAGACTCACTGCAAACCCCATGCCTTCTACACCCAGAAGAGACACGTTAGCAAACCTGTCTCATTAGCTGCCACTTCAACAGCCCACCTACAGAATCTGCCTTTACCTGCAGTACTCAGCTTGCCCCGAAATGACACACACTAAGAAAACTGTCAGGGCAGAGATGTAAAAGTACAGAGAGATGACTGATAGAACATTATTCAGGTGTCCAGTAAGTTTTCCTTTTCACATCACTCGCCTTATTAAGTCTGGTATGAATCATCCCAAACTTCACACTCACCAGCAAGACCATCAACCCTTCTGCTGAAGTCTCTCTGCGTACATAAAGCCTTTGCAGAAAAACTTCAGCTACAAAGAGTGTTTTATTACATCAGTTTTAAGCCCTACCACATGCAGAGACTCAAAAACATTACTAAGCTATCTCAGATGCAAATTGACAGCAACTTAAAAAAAAAAAAAAAAAAAAATCTCTACTTTATGGCAGACTCTCCAGCAGCTAATTTACCTAGAGCTAGAGGCACCCTTTCCTTACAGAGACAAAATCATAGAATCATAGAATTGGCTGGGTTGGAAGGGACCTCAGAGATCATCAAGTCCAACCCTTGATCCACTACCGCTGCAGTTCCCAGCCCATGGCACTGAGTGCCACATCCAGTCTCTTTTTAAATATCTCCAGGGATGGAGAATCCACTACTTCCCTGGGCAGCCCATTCCAATGCCTGATCACCCTCTCCATAAAGAAATTCTTTCTAATGTCCAACCTAAACCTCCCCTGGCACAACTTGAGACCGTGCCCTCTTGTCTTGCTGAGAGTTGCCTGGGAGAAGAGATCAACCCCCCCCCCGGCTACCCCCTCCTTTCAGGGAGTTGTAGAGAGTGATGAGGTCTCCCCTGAGCCTCCTCTTCTCCAGGCTGAACACCCCCAGCTCCCTCAGCCTCACCCCATAGGGTCTGTGCTGAAGTCCCTTCACCAGCCTGGTGTACCCTCTTTTGGACCTAATAAGTAGCACCTCTGTATTTTTTGTCCTCCCGGTTAAGAGGCATCACCCTTCAGCACACCAGAGTAACCACTTGGTGAGGGAGCGCTGCCTCCGCTGGGATTTTGCAGCCAGGGAGCAGCCAGAATTAGGGAAAGACTCCAGAACTTTTATTCCCGAGGCTGCCCGGACAGCGATGGCTGTCAGCACCCGCCCACCGTTAGCGACTCCCAGGGACGGGTAAGGGACACCCGCCACAGCCCCTCCGTGCGGGTGGATTTACAGAAGGCAGAACCGCGTTTATTCGGAATGGGAGAGAAGGGAAAAACGCACGGCCGTAGAAACCGAGATCCTGGTTATGAAAGTAACCTCCTGCGTGTCCTAGAGCATCCCGGGGGGGATCTGCCCGCTGCGGGGGTGGCGGGCACGGCAGCCCACCCGGCGGAGCAACCGCTGGGGCTTATGCAACGGCAGCCGGCGGGGACGGGGAGGGGGGCACCTGCGTTCCCGAGGCTTCTCGCAGAGAAGCCCCCTCTCTCTCGGGAGCAACGGTGCCGCCACAAAGGTTCTTCCCATCCCCGCTTTTTTTTTTTCAGGCGTTTGGAGGCGCCGGGAACACGGGAGGCCGTGTTCTGCTGGCAAAGGGCAAAGCGTAAAGGCGGACCCATTGCCCCGGCAGCCGGGCAGCATCCCTGACTCTTTCAGAGTAACTCTGAAGTTCACCCACGTACGCTGTACAACCCCCCGCCCCCCCATCTCCATCTCCCCTACCGCTACCGCGCTAGGAGAGCACCGCAAACCTGACGGCAGCGACGGGGCTGGGGGCAGATCGCCGGCTACACGGAAAGCCAAGGGCGCCCGGAACCTGCCCCGCCTGCCCGGCCGGCACCCACCTGTAGGACACCTGCTTCCTGAAGGTGAGGTTCCGCAGCTTCTCCTCCAGCGACTCCTCCGCCGCGGACAGCCCCGGTTCCTCCGGGACCCCGGCGACACCCGCCGCCTCCCCACCACCCTCGGCCCCCCGGCAGCCGCCGCCACCCGTCGCCCCCGTCTCCTCCCCGCCGGCTGCGGCGGGGGGGTTCATTGCGGCGGGGCAGAGGGGCCTAGAAGGAGGAGGGAGGGGAGGCGGGCGGGGGGCTGCCGGCGGCTGCAGGCGCTGGGGGGCGGCAGGGACCGGGGAGCCGCTGCTCCCGGGGCCGCGGGGAGCGCTGCGAGCCGCGGCGGCTGCAAATGGCAGCGCGACCGCGCAGCATCCATCGGCGGCCGCACTGCAGCGGGGCATTGTGGGAAACTCCCGACCCGTCACGCCCCCCCCGCCACGCCCCGCAAGCCGACAGCCAATCGCCGCCTACCTCCTCCCACCACGCCCCCCTTCGGCCACGCCCCCTTCGGCCACGCCCTCGCCCCGCCCGCAGGGACCCGGGGCTGCTGGGTCGGGTTCTGGACTCAGCGAGCCCGCTGGCTTCCTGGGGTCGTGTTATAAATACCTTTGCGAGAGAGCTCCAGTGCCCGGAACGGCCAGCGAGGCCCTAATCTGCTTCTATCCTGCGCCTGTTTACATATTCATCGCTTCTAATTATTTTTCTTTTCTCCAGGCAATCTCAATTTCTCATGCTGAGAATCAAAGCAACCCACTCCAAAGAGGTGTCTTTTGATGGAAAAATCACCGGTGCCTCACCCTAAAAGGAAGTGTTGTCCCATCTTGTTCTCCGCCCTTTTGTTCAGTGGAGGAAACTAAAAAACTTTTCAAGGGGGAACTATTTAAGCACATAGCTGCCAGTGACAATAAGGTTAAAAAGTCCAAAAGATGTCAAGATCTGGGATTGCACAGAAATTATAACAGGAGCTGTGCTCAGCCACTGCTTCACTTTCTGCATCCAAAGCTTCTCTAAGACAATGTGATTCAAAATAGAAAGGTGCAAGGATAAAGAAAAAAAGAAACAAAACCAAAACGGGAGCAACACAAATACCGATGACCTGCAGAGAAGGCAAACCCTACAGGAACTGATTTCAGAACCATCCTTTTTCCATGGGTGACTTTCCTGAAGGGCTTTGTTCCTTCTCGGTGAGCCTGAGAAAAGCACAGCCAGTGGCATAACCAGAAGTTGAACAGGTGCCCAGTGTGCAAATGTTGCAAAATCTTGGGTGTGAATCAGACTTAATGACAGTCAACAGGTTCTTTATACCTGATTCTTGCTCCTTTTCCAACCCTATTTGAAGATTCAGCCTCTCCATACTTAGCACATCTTTTGCATCACCTTCAATAACGAGAGGCTCTCCGTGCCAGCCTCAGTATTTTCTGGTCACTTATGTGAGGGGTGATGAAAAGTGGATTTTTTTACTATAGTTCAGTCACTTACAAGTTTAACCACCTTTCAGATTTATATTTTGCACCAGTGCATAAATGATGCATATATTATATGCATGCACATACCCTTTCCCCAATATCTAGATAATTTTTTCTCCCCAAAACCTTGGAGTACTTTAATATGCTAGTAGATGCTTTAAGATGCAAATAGAAGAAAACATAACTAACCAGTGTAATGCACAGTTTCTAGAAGCAAAACTAAAGGGTTTTTTATGCAGAACTGGTAAAAGAAGGTCTGTATCCTGCTCTGCAAACCAGCACAGTTCCACTGAAACCATTAACGCCTCTTCCAGGCAGAGCTGGGACCTCAGTCAGAACATCTCCAGCTGAACTGGAGATTCCCTGGAGGGGAATTAGCAGCCAATATTGCCAGTGAAAGCATCTAACACAAGCACATGTGTCAACTATTTCGTTCAGAAAGAAACTAAAACATTTTGAGGTGGAACTGCCAAAGACCAGTTCAGACCTAATCCAATAGCCAGATTCGAGGATGAGGAGCAGGAACAATAAGCCCCTCTTTAGTCATCAACTCATCTTTGAAGTTTTGTCAGTGGTGAAAACTGGATGTTCTGTTGCTACAAGATGCAGCCAATGGTATGCAAAAAAACCAAAAAGCAAAAAACAACTTTAATTGCAAACTGTTTTTGCACTTGGAGAGCAGAGCAGTATGCATCATCTCGCAGCTTTATGCTTCTAATCTTCAGTCCCTGTGAGAAAAGCTCTGTGGCCTTTGCCCCAGCAAACTGCTCCACCTCCTCCAGAGCATCTGGAACAAAGCCTTAAAACAAATCAGAATTTCCTCCATCCCCACACCCCCTGCTCCAGCAAACATCCGTGCCACTGAGCCGTGTCCTCCTCCTCCGGCACAAGCCCCAGTGAAGCTCCTGCTTGTCAATAACCATTTTGCTCATATGACCACACTTACACTGTGTTCTGGGATTACCTGTTTTTCCTCTGACTACTGCAATTTGCATGACTCATTTGCAACATGAAGCAGTAAATCTACTTCCTCTGCCTTTTTCTGAGTAGAAGCAATTAGGAGAGAATCTGAGGCTACTGAAGGAAAGCCCTGCTTAGGCAATTACACCTGTGGCATCACTGACAGTTCCTGTGATTTGAGAAAGGCAGCAACAACAGAAACTTCACCACAGCATCACATTTGCTGTAAAATGTGTCTGCCAACAGACCACCAAACAGGAGGGAAAAGATGAGCACAAAAATGGATTTTTAAGCAGGTTTTGCCAGTATCTGGGATCATTGTAGTGGCAAAAGCCTTACTTCCCATGCTTAGATCTCCTATTTTAAGTTGGCAACTCAATCAAGGTCTGGGTTGGCAGGTTAAGAGGAACACCTTGCATCACTTTGCACTGATTGTCCCTGCTCATCTGACAGGCTTCAGCAGGTGGGAAGCTCTAATTCCTGGGTCGAAACTTCTTGCTGTCCATCATTCCTTGAGTAGCATCTACCTTGAATAGGGTGGATGGTGGGAATGAAAGAGGAAACGCAGAGAAAGCAGGGAATCCAGCCTTTTGGAATAAAGCCAGGGGAAGGAGGTTTATTCCATTACTCACATGCCTGTTAAATCCCATTCTGAACACTCCACTGTGTCCGGGCTGTGCATGCTGTGATAAGTTTTATCCAAAGTGGGAGGGACTGAAAAATCCTCTTCCTAATGGTAAAGAGGTGGATATATGAAAAAGGGGGAGTGGGGATGAAATTGGTTGTTTGGTGTGTCAGGCTAGCTGGTGAAAAGTCAGTCTATTTTAAATGCTCCATTTTCATTGGGGTCATACAAAAATCATCCTCAAGATAATCCTCAAAATTAACCCTTCAGGAAAACACACAAACCCACATATATTTATACACATGCAGATGTACATGTTTGTATTTCCATCCCCCTAATCATTTTTTTTTTTCTTTGAACATGGCAAAACCAGCAGCCAGCTTCTCTTTCCAGATCCAATGCCAGTAGATATGCCCAAAGAAACATCCACTTTTGGTCAGCATTTAAAGTTTAAGTGGAGCATCACTTATTGATTGAGTTACTGGGGAAGGCTTAACATAGAGGGACCTGCCCTCACCTAAGCAGATCACCCTGTAGGGCAGAGGAGCTTCACCCTACAGCTCTGAGAGTGCACACTCCTATTAACTCTCTTGTGAGTTACTGCTTTCTGCTAAATTCTATGTTTTTACCAATTTTCACTGCTCTCCTTTCTGTGCACAGGCTTCCACAATGAGGGGTGTTGCTCCAAAAAAACAAAATAAAAACACAAAAAACCCCACACAAAATCCAAAACACAACAACAACAAAAAGAACAACCAAAAAAACCCCACAGAACTCAAGCACTTCTGGAGACAGTGGGTGAGACAGAAGTGAGACAGCAGTGAGAGAACCCAACAGACTTGGGTTTACTCAATAGTGATTGTCTTTCGTCAGTTGTCTCACAGCAAAGTTTAGGACCAGAACTTTTAATTTCATCCTTACTGGAGGTCCACAAAAAATTCATCTGATAGCAACTTAGAGAACTTGTGTAAATACAACTGAAGATTAATTCAATTATAAAAAGTGAAACAAGTAGTTCCTGCATTCTGTGGAAACCCTTTGAAGGGGTGGAACTGCCGTAGGAGACAGCACCAAGAAAACAAGAAATCAATCACTTTCTGACGTAAAAACTGGAAGAATACAAGACACAGAGGTGTTACTGATTCAACATGAAGTGAAGCATGCTTTTGGTTTTAATTCCACCTCCTTCAGGTCCCCTTGCTTTGGTTAATCTCAGAGTGCTGTATAGAGAAGAGGAAACCACCAGTGGCCTCATTTCACAGCTGAGGAATCTGAAGCTCAGAAAAGGGTCAGCCAGCCTGCAATGAGCAGGACCAGATTCAGAAGCTCACTTCCTCAGCCCCTATCCAGTGCTCTCTCTACAGGACATTACAGAATTATTTTATTTATTAAAAAGGTGCAAGCTTCTGCTCACTGCCTCTGAATACCAAACAAATGAGGTCCATTTTGTCTAAAAACTCGAAGGAAATGAACTTGGAAAGGGAGCAGCAGAGATGAATCTGCCATGATATACCTGCAGGGGTACCTGCTGTTGTAAAATAGGTATAAACAATAACAGCAAAGTGTGAAGACTTAGGAACTCAACCCTACCTTAAGAGGCATAGCCAGCTGCATTTAAACACCCTTCCTCCTGCCCTGCAATGGGAATGCCTGAGAAATAAGTATCATTTCAGCCTTGAATTCAAACAGTACCATGCTTTTCAAAGAACATCATGTACTGGAGGGTGATAGGTAGTGAGGCTGACAGCTCATCACCTAGCATTTCTCAATTGGATGTGGGTTTCTTTTTTAATCACAGACTCCCTGTAGCATCGCCTGCTGCACAATGCTCTAAGGGTAATGCTGAGACCCGAGGGGATTCTTAACCAGTCATTCATCATCAGTTGGTATTTTGTGTGTTTGGAGGAACTGAGCTCAGCTAAAACGAAGCTGAGGGCAACTTCCCCGATCAGTCACGGTCTAATGATTTTCCTCTAAAAATGTTATGTATGGCTTGATGCTGCTTAACAAGTGCCTTGGATCAATAGTTCTGGCAAGTGAAATTGACCGCTCAGAAAGCAAGTGGCACCCAGCAGCAGGAGGAGATAAACAGCAACAGTGTAACCTCTGAAATGATTGAGAGCAAAGGAGCAGGATGCAGAACTTCAAGGGCAAAGTAAAGCCTTCTCCCCTTACCTTTCAAAAGCAAGCACTAGAGACCTCCCTCATTCAGGTACAGATACAGAATTTGGTGCAGAGAAGGAGTTGCTTCATCATCTGCTGTGAGGGAGGTGGGGTTGGTGAGTAGGTTCTGGTGCTGGAACTGAGCTCCACCTGGGAGAGCTGTTCTGGTACAGCAATGCACAGAGGCTGAGTGTGCAATGAGATGAACCAAAAAAAGACTGGATGAGGGAAAAAACTAAGCCTTTCGTTCCAATTTCCTTTTCATGGGATAATAAATGGTGTTGGGCAATCCCAGGCTGAAAAGCACCAGGGTAGAGCTAAGGAGACAAGAGTTTTTGTTTTGGTTTTTTTCTTCACTGCCAATTTCTTTTGCTACTTTAACCTCTTTAGCCCAAAACCAAGGCATTTCTGAAAATCCACATCAGCCACAAATTTAGCTCAGGCCAGGGTGTTCCGATTTTCACAGCAGACTATCTTCCCCGAACTCTAAATCAGCCTTCTTTAAGAGGCCTTGAAAAGGAGGCAAAAAAAGCTGTCAGCCATGCTCCTCTTTTTAGCTCAGTAAAGCTGGAACTATTGCTTCCACCTCCAGTATTTCTTGTGGAGGATAAACTCTTGGTTGCTATTATATGGATGCCTGGTAGTCATATACCAGGCTCCTTTCCCAGTAGAAAATGGGTATAATAAAAATGACTACCATTTGTGAAGCCAGCTCTGGGCAGGGTGATTTCCACATGAGCACTGGGCCATCTATCACCGTGTTCCCTACATGGCCTGCAAAGCCACAGAGTCCCCAGACTGAAAGAAATGAGGTGTTTTCTTTTTCCATGCCTACTCAAAGTAACAAAAGGTCAACCCTGGCTGGCTGCTGCTTCTGGGCCGCAGGATATAATCTGGGCTGCTCACAGAGGCAAAGCAGCTCTTGAATTGCTGGAGAAAGCTCCTGTGCTGTCTCAGGGAGCCTGTACTGTCTGCCCCTGTACTCGGCGCTGGTGAGGCCACACCTCGAGTACTGTGTCCAGTTCTGGGCCCCTCAGTTCAGGAAGGGTATCAAGGTCCTGGAGCAGGTCCAAAGGAGAGCAACCAGGCTGGTGAAAGGACTCGAGAACAGATCCTATGAGGAGAGGCTGAGGGAGCTGGGGCTGTTCAGCCTGGAGGAGGCTCAGGGGAGACCTCATCACTCTCTACAACTCCCTGAAAGGAGGGGGTAACCAGGGGGGGGTTGGTCTCTTTTCCCAGATGACTTTCAACAAGACAAGAGGGCATGGTCTCAAGTTGTGCCGGGGGAGGTTTAGGTTGGATATTAGAAAGAATTTCTTTACGGAGAGAGTGATCAAGCATTGGAATGGGCTGCCCAGGGAGGTAGTGGATTCTCTGTCCCTGGAGATATTTAAAAAGAGACTGGATGTGGCACTCAGTACCATGGTCTGGTAACGCAGTGGTAGTTCAAGGGTTGGACTTGATGATCTCTGAGGTTCCTTCCAACCCAGTCGATTCTATGATTCTATGATAGGGGTAAATCAGGGTAAAGGAAGGAGCTTAAGCCAGCAGAGGAACCGAACCCCAAAAAGCCAAAGTGAAAAGAGATCTTTTAAGAGTTCACTTTAAGCAATTATTTTCCCATTGTAAAGTCAGTGCAGGGAAAGGCCTTACCTGCCAGGTAGCTATTTGGGCCAGCACATTCTAGCAGACTGGTACCCCCTTCAGCATCAGCTTTCCTGGTCCTTGCTTTTATTTGGAGAGAATTTAGTATTCATGGAGCTCTATCACAGTTGTACTCCAGTGCCATTACCATAACTAAATGCCATCAGCCTTCACCAAATTTCCACCCATTACTGATGGATCTGATTCTCTCCTAATCTCAAAAAAAAGGGGCTGCCAGCTTCAGTAAAAACCCACAGCCTTGCTTTCAACCTTCTCCATGTATCACTCCATGCTAAATTACCAGGGGTTTGTCATGTTGCAGATGCACCTGGGAAAGCCGAAGGGACCAGATCTTTCCAGCCATAAGGAAAGCAAACAAGTTGTACTTGCTTTTTCTAAAGAAAATATTTATTTGCAGGAAATGTAAAGCATAATATACTTAGCTACATACATGTTTAGGCTACAAAAGCAGGTAGTCTGTTCTCCCATAGAACCAAAGAGACAACTTAAAAAGGAAAACCAGCAATTTCTTTCCACCCAACAGACATGTTTACAGTGTGAACAATCAGGTGGGACTGTATCCAGATGACAGCACTTGTACAAAAATAGAGAGGCCACTGAACACACATACACAGAGTCAGACTTATGGCAAAAGAAGAGAGGTATCTGCAGTGACAAGAGGCTCCAATAGAATTTACCAAGGAGTTTAAGGGGGTGTGATCTTGCACTAGGATCACTGTCTCTTTCAACTTAGATAGTTTAAAATGTTTGCAGGAGCCCATACTGTAAGCACTGGAACAGAGAGGGAAAGATCAGCTTAAATGCCTCAGGGGTGTCACATGCAGAGTGACTCACAGTCACAAGGTGTTGTTTTGCATGGCCCAAGGCAGTGGTTTTGGCCCTCTGTACATGTATTCAAGAGGGCAACACCAGGTAACCAACACTTGGAAGGCTCAGCAAACCTCAGGAAAACTATCAAGTAAACTGTGATTGATGTACATGGCCCTCCAAGAGCAAGCTGTTCCCCCCCACTGGCATCTTATTGCAGCCATAGGGAAGTTAGGGCTGTAGAGCTCATGAGAAAGGGATCTTTAAGTCCTCTCCCAGAATACCAGTTCAATGAATTGTGTTCCAAGAGCTGTCAGCTCTCAGGGGCCACTTTTTTTAAGGCTAACTTACACCATTTAAAAAAATCAATCAAACAAAAAAACCACAAAACATTCAAAGCCATTAATTCGGCAGCACAAAACCAACACTGGAAAATACAATAAAATCTGAAATAATAATTTTTTTGCACTAAGCTAGAGCTGTCCTACAGAAAGGCCAGACAGTCTACAACACAAAATGACACAGTGCAACAACCTTCAGCTGACAGTTGTGAACAGGACAGATTTCAGACAGCAACTCACACAGCTCTCCTACGAGTGCTCGGTGATGTGGAATGTGAACAGGTTTCTGGACTTTCTGTTGCACCAAGTGGAATGTGCCCTGTGTGTACAGGTAGATCCTTCTATTTAGCAAGGCTTACAACATCAAAAAAAAACAACCAAATTGTGTTTGGGGTTTTGTTTTGCTTATTTGCTCACTATGCACACATACACAGATGCACACATGCTCACACTCAGTTGTGCTAACTGTACAAATGAGGAGAGCAAGACACAGTTACATCAGCACCATTGAATTAAAATCTGATATGGCAAAGTCAGATATGAGCAGAGTTCTGTTAAAAGAAATTGATTACCTGCCTCTGCTTCTCCCTTCCTCCCTCTCTTCCACTCCCTTAATTATGAGCTGCTAAAGTTCAGAAAGATTTTTACCTGCTGGTTGGAAGGGAAAATGGTATATACCAGGAAGGTCAGATATGCATAAACAGGACTGCATAGTGTTAAAGAGCAAGGGGAGGAGTAAAGCTAAAACAAAGGAGGAAAGTAATGAAAAAGGCTATCGTTGCTGATTTATGGAATGAAAAACTAGGTGGTTTCTCTGTGATGTCATGAGTCCCCCTTCACTTGCCACTTCCTTACTCTTTTCTGTAAAATATATCTACAAATCCATCTTTCCCGTGTTTTGTTCTCACCTATTCAGTTTGAACTCTTGGAAGAAGAATATGGAGATGGGCTTTATGACAGAGACTACTGGTAATACAGAATATCCAAACTCCACTTCAGCATCACAACTGAGAGTTTCCTGCAAGATGCACTCTTTGCTACATAGGAACTCAATTTATATATATACCCTGGTAAAGCAGGAAAAGGCTTGCCACAGAAATCACAAAAACAAATGGCAATTTCCCTCTCAACCCTGGAGTCTCCAATAGGTGCTGATCACCTAAGTAACGTGGTATTAACTGGGATCATACCCTCAACATATCCCTGAACAACCTCTGTCCCTGGCCAGGAGAAAGCTATAGTTTCCTGGCTCAATGACTGAATCCTCACATTTTATTTGTAGAGACCTTAACACATACACCAGTCCATTCATGTCTGCAGCCCCCCAAATTGTTTACCTCTAAGACTAATAGAGCAAAGCAGCAAGGCATCGTAGCATTACACTACCTATATAGGCTAGTACAACTTTTGTAGTTACAAAGTACTGACCTACCATTTCACCTTCAAAATACAAAATGTTCCCTTTCTAATTAGCAACTTGAGAAAGAAATATTTTAGCCGTCAAGAGTATAAAAATACTCTGTGTGCTTCTGTTCTTAGCTGCACGGGTTTTGTACAATGGCCTCTTGGCATTAGCTAGAATCTAGAGCCCAAATACTCAGTGGAAATCCTTCCCAATGTAGCAATTAGTATAATTCATTTACTTGACCTACATTCTAAATGTGTCTAGACAGAATTCACCACTGATACTTTGGAAGGATGGGAGTAGAGAAGTGGTTGGTTTCTTCAGGGGGGGGAAAAAAAAAAAACAACAAACCAAAAACCAAACAAACACAACAAATAAGAAAAGTTTTCAGATTATTTTTCAGCTCTACATTAGAAAAATCAAGAATACATTGAGATACATTGTTACACAAGAAATATGGAAGAGGTCTCTTGCCACTGTAAGTCAGCCCTGCAGCCTCCAAAAGCAGTAAGTGAGAAGCATGCTGCATTCTATCAGCTGGGATCTGGGCCTAAGAATCTCAGCCTAATCCATTATTAGTCTGTTGTGCTGAAAAATATTGAATGGTAGAGATGAAATATGAGAAATGCAGCAAAGAACTATAAATAGCCTGGGGAAAAAAAACATTATCTACACACTGGTAACAAGGTTAGAACTGTCACATGCCCTCTGCTTGATACTCTTTAAATATACACAGATAAAAAAAAAATAATGCCCTACATTCCTTCAAAGCTTACCTCCCTAGAAGCAAAGACCTGACAGATCTAGACATGCTTTAAAGCTCTAGGCCAAAAGGTAAGTTTACTACTGTGTATAAAATTGTGCTGACAAGCAGCATAAAGTTACAGCTGAAGACTCTAAGGATCAGTTAAGTACTTTAAAGGAAATGGAAATCAAGTAGCACATAAGGCCTTTGCCATGTCCGTATGTGCAGATTATTCTACAGCACCAGCTCGCTGGAAAATGCATACTGGCAGAAGGCTAAGACCAAGTATCATAGCTGAACTAATTAAAAGCACTCACTACACCTTCTCTGTGCCCTCAACACAGAGCACACCCAGCTGCCTCTCCACTCTGCATCCCCAGTCACGCTTGGGTCACCCCTGGAATGCCAAGGCTGGCAGTGCAATTGCATCTCCTGCCTCCTCTGTCCCCCTGCAAGGTAAGCAACACAGCCAGAAACTACCACTGGAGACTGTGAGATCCTTGTTGTGTGACAGCCTGTGGGGAGGTGATGACAGGAGATTCTTTGGCCCCTGGAGTCTAGCAGAGAAACCTGTTCTATTAAGGCTCCTGAAGAAAAACCATCACAAACATAGCAAAGAAAAGCAAAGGTTTTCATTATTATAAAGAAGTAATATTTAATACAATAAATCCCCAAGCAATGTGTGTGCTGGATCAAGAGATTCCCCAAAAGAGTACCTAAAAATAACTTAACAGCATTACACAAAATAAGATTATAGAAACAGATTATCAAACAGTTACAAGAAAATTGGTATGGCCATACTGGCTTGGATGAATCAATTTAGAGCCAGCCCCAGACTGTGGCCAGTTCAAAATGCTCCCAATCAGGCTATCTCCCAATTAGATTTGAACCAATGAACCCAAATTAAGCAAACTAAAGTGCAGTAGGCTTTGGAGGGGGGCCAGCAGTGTTTAGGGTTTGCAAAATTGCTTAAGCATTGAGAAATAATTCAAATTTGGTTTTAATACAGTGAGGTCAGCTATATCTGCAATGGGAGGTGATCCATTTAACTGGTAATGGGCATGATCTGAGGCAGAGTGGCCTCCTACTTAGGCACAGTGAGAAATGTGTAAGTCAGAGCAGTGTTACATTCAATCACCTGGGGCCTCTTCTGCAGAAGACTTAACCCTTCAGTTGCCCTCAGAGGTGGAAAACCATGGGTGCTCTAAGAAAAAGAGACATTTTAAGGAATTTTCTAACCTTTGACACTGACTGTAAGGGTCAATCCCAGCTCTCACCTGTCACTTTGCTGACCTCATGTGGCTAAGCAATGCAGCCACCCCTTGTGGCAACCACCAGTGTTCACCATTTAAGTGATGCCTTAAATCATTAAAAAAAAAAAATCACACAAAAGCTGTTGCTGGACACTGGAATAATACAGAGGACCCAGTGGGATCACTGTGAAGGGAAAAGGATAAGAGGTAATGGGCACAAACTTGAACACAGGAAGTTCCATATTAACATGAGGAAACTTTTTTACTTTGAGACTGCCCAGAGAGGTGATGGAGTCTCCCTCCAGAGACATTCAAAACCTGCCTGGACACCATCCTCTGCTCCCTGCTCTAGGTGAACCTGCTTGGAACACTTGGAAAAAAGACTACAACAGGATTTCTCCTCTCATTGCCACCAAAGGTAAAATAATAAAAGGCACTTACACAGAAGAATGGGGAATTATCTAGAAAGCACATTTGTACACCAAAACTCATTGCTAGCTCATGGAGTCAGGCAGATGTTTCACTGTCCCTACTGTGAAACACCTTATTAAAATGGCACAGCAGGGACTGATCCACAGCCCCCTGTAAATCACCCAATTCTTTCCATTCATTTCACTGAGTTTTGAGTGAGGCCTGAGGCTGGCAAAATAGGATACCAAAGGAACAAAGTCTAAGAAGAATGAAGAACAAGAAAGAAGCTGGTGTGGCAGCTGCTGTAATAAAATACAAATCCAGTATTTTACAAAATAGAATAGTTGCAGGAAATATCTACTGTACATGGTAAAAAATTACTTGTAAGGCTAGGTTAGTTTTTCCCTTATTTATCATTAGGAAAAAAAATAAAAGAAAAAAAGGAGCTTCAAAATTTGTTACACTTTTTAAAAATTTACTTCTTCTGGTAAATTGTAAAGGAGCTATGCTAGCCTGCTGAATTAGGGTTTTCATATTAAATCCATCCTCAGTGAAGTCTGAGTACCCTTCTGTATTAACCAGATAAAATTCTGCTCTAATCCAGCCACAGGTTCAACTGTGCCACTGTAAAGACAAATTACAAAAAGCACAGCTTGGGCAAAGGCATGACCAGGGTACTGAGAGAGGGAGAACCCTTAAAGGCAACATGAGACAAGGTAGAAAAAAAGCCAGAGTACTGGACCAGGATCAGGCCTGGATACTGCTCTTGGCTTTTCCACTGAACATGGGCCAGCCACTCCCCCTCCCTATGTGCCCATCTCATCCTTGGTTTGCCTCATCTCCCACCTACTACATGCTCAATTCCTCAGGTCAGAGGCTGCCTTGCTAATAGAATAGCTACCACCTCCAGGTCTGAACCATGCCTAGATGGGGCCACCTATTCCCTTCTCTTTTCAGCTAAGCAGTTGATCTAAGATCACACCTCTGGCAAAGGAGGTAGGAGGGAGACAAGACACATGGCTTTCTTTTTGGACAGTTAAGGTTTGGGATGAGAGAATTCAGTGATATTTGTGTGTCTGATTTCAGAGTTTTCCCAGACCACTTGCAGGGTTAGGGAAGCTCAGTTTGCTTCATTGTGACTGCCCGAACAAAACTTTGCAAAGCTAATAAATACTATTTACAACAGTAACAGGAAGATGGCAAGGAAAGGAAAACACAGGACAATCTGACCAGGTCTACGTAAGAAATTCTGTCAATGCATCTAGAAGCCAATAAATTAAAATCATATGGTCCTCTCAGGAGGCACTTCTGGTTTAAGCCTTAGATTGATTTAGTTTGTTGGAAAGGAACCGATTGAATATAAACAGATTAGCCTTAAGAAGACTAAAGGACATCCATCCAAAACACTGCATAAATTTAACAAAGCCTGCTTTCTAAACAGATTTAGTTAAACTAGTGTAATTCTCCCACATAAAGTGTGACAAGACAGCAACTGATCTTTGCTTGAATTCCACAAGTCTAGGAGCAAGGAGGGAAGCCTATCAGGACTGCTTTCAACCCAGAGAGAAACCTACCCCACTAAATGAGAAAGAGGCTGAAGGGCAGAAGAGAAAGACATAGAGGATAACAATGCAGCACCAACATCACCCACCCTGCTCCTGCCTCTGCTCTTAACTCAGCAGTGTCAGGGTCCTTTCTTGTCCCTTCAGAAGCAGGCTACACACCTGCTTCTCAGTCGCCCCAAAAGGCTCAAGTGCAGCAGGCACGGAGCTATCACTAGATTCTGAGTAGCATCATGCTGCATCTCCTCTTTCTCTCAATTATCTTCTCCCGAGAAACCCATCCCCCACATGCTCCCATCGGTTTTGCATATTTCACTCTTCTTCAGAATGTCTTTGTGCTCAGATGAGGATGTGTGCATGCCCCCACCCACCCACCAGTCACTGGCACACTGCTGGCATCATCTGCCACCATAATTCAAACTTGCCCTTCCAGTATTAGACAGGAAAGGAATAAAAGCAAAGACAGAGACTGTGTGAGAAGTGAGGAAGGGAGTTACAAAGAGAAGAGATCCCATCTGCAGTCACAGCCTCACCAGTCAATGCAGAAGTTGAACTCCCTCTCTTTTGTGCTTTGGTTCACTAAGGATGACAAGAGTCATGGGGACTTTGGTTGAAAACATATGGGAAAGAGGGAAGTCAAGAAAAAAGGCCTTTTTTATTTTTAAGAGGTGGCGTTGACTCTTCTATCTATTTCAATTATCTTCAGTGTTTCATTTCCTTCTAGTTCGGAGTTGACTCTGCAGGGAACAGAAGCAAAAAAACCCAATGGTTAATGCTAATAGTAATTTTTAAAAACACATATTCAGCTTAAATTGGTTAATGCTAAAAAGGCACTCAGTATTCACCAGATGCTTATCAGCTGGAGTATGGTGAGACACAATTAATCAGCTCTGGCTCCAGGTATGACTTCTAGACAAGAGCTCAGAAGGCATGCTTAGGGTGATATGGCTCATCCTAGCTCTCAGAGTAACATGCTTCCAAATAAAATCCCTCTCTCTGGTGTTTGGTGTGCTTGCTACTGCTTGATAGCAGAGCCTAAGACCTGGGCCAACAGGACAATAGCAGTACAAGAGGAGGTAAAGTGGAAAGAAAACTGCAGACACATTTAAACCAGACAATCTCTTTCTTTTCAGAGAATCCAAAAACTTGCACTGACAAGTTAAGTTAAATAATAACTAAAAAAAAGTATTACAAATGAACTCTCTGTTAAGTAGTTCAGATAACTCTGCAGGTCTGTCTCTTAAGACAGGGTCCTGTAAACTTTCCACAGTAATGTTTTAGTAAGATCACTGCTGCGAGAAGCTCCAGCTTTTCACACCCTAACCTCATAGAAAGCCCAGTGAGTCACAACCTCACACTTCCACCCAACTGGTAAAAGCTTAATCCTTTAGAAGAGACAGAAGTAACTGCTTAAAGAAGTGAGCGGCACAGTTAGCAGGCTTACTGGTGTTTGGTTTCTGGCAGAAACAAGGAGTTTGGTAGCTGTATTACTACAACATTGTTGCAACCTCTCCTCCAGAATAACAATAATAATAATAATATATAATAACAATATAAAAATAATAATATACAATAACAGTAATAATAATAGTATCTCCATATAGAGACCGAATTCTTCATGCTCCACAGCATCCAGCATAGCAAGACAAGAGGGCACGGTCTTAAGTTGTGCCAGGGGAGGTTTAGGTTGGATATGAGAAAGAATTTCTTTATGGAAAGGGTGATCAGGCATTGGAATGGGCTGCCCAGGGAAGTAGTGGATTCTCCGCGTCTGGAAATATTTAAAAAGAGACTGGATGTGGCACTCAGTGCCATGGTCTGGTAACTGCGGCGGTAGTGGGGCAAGGGTTGGACTCGACGATCTCTGAGTTCCCTTCCAACCCAGCCAATTCTATGATTCTATGAGGCCCTGGTCTTATTGCTGGCCTCCAGGCACAGATGGCAGTGATGCTGGACACTGGTATGGCAAGTAGCCCACCCTGCACTCACCTGTGCTGCTGCAGGCCCAGCAGAACTGATTTCTCCAGCCTCGTTTCATTGGCTATTGTGAACTGCATGATTTCATCCTGCTGTCCCCCTGGCATGGCTTCCAGGGACAGTGCTGGGTACTTGGAGGTGTCTGCTTGCCTCTCATTGGGATCTGCAAAGGAGATGGGGCTCGACGACTCCTCGAGCTGGTGAGGCTCTTCATAAATGAGCAGACTCCTTGACCTCACTGCATACAAAGACAGAAGGCAAAAAGAGATCGGAAATGGGCAACTCAGAGAACATCCCTGGTCATTTCAGGAAATGGAAACCATTAGAGAAGAACTAACACTGCAAAGGTCTCTTTTTACAGCGACTTACTGGTAATTTGATCACTGAGGAAAGATGGTAGAGACCAAAAACCTCTGAACTATAAAAAAAAAAATGAAAACAATCCCCTTTGGTAATATATGGTTTAAGCAGCTGGTATGAGTATGAAATACCAACTGTTTCCCACTTGGACCCTTTGTTGGCACTGGTAAAGGAAACACCAGCTACCATCAGCTGTGCATTTTAAGAGTATGAGCATTGGCTACCAAGTAGAAATCCTGCTATCTTTTACAGACCACTAGTTTTCGTTCCACAAATGGAAACAGAAAGGCTTTAAACCAAGTAAAGTACCAAGCAGCCTAGCAGGGAAAGGCTTTGCCCATATCTGTGCAGTTTTCTGGCAACAGAACATCTTGCCAAGGTATCCTTTGAGATACATAGGTATATCAAGGAATGGCCTGCTTAGGAGCAGAAAAGAAAGAGTTGCCTGGAGTTAGGGATGTTAGGGATGAGGGTGGAAAACAAATGCCAAAGCACAAGCAAGAAGGGAGCAAGACTGAGATAGTTGTCACTTACCAATGGAGTCTGTGTAGGACTCTGGTGAGGAATGCTGCCTGGGCAACACCATCTTTGTAGCAGAAGAATATGGTCCATAGGTCTGAGAGAAGCTGCCAAAAACTACTGCAAAGCATAGCACCACCATCTGGCAAAAGGAGGATGCAGAAGAGGTAAGTGCACTTGGCCAACACGCCCACATCAAAACTAACAAACACAAATCAGATCTGATACATCTTCAAAACAGAGGCCTCATTTCATGACTACATACAGTGTATCCTAGCAAAAACACATCTAAAATAACAGTTCAGTGATTTAAAGGGCAAATTTCAACTGGACTTTGTTTTCAATGTCTGGCAGCATTTTGGTCCATAGCCTTATTTATTCCCAAAGTAGAAAAGCAGACACAGCCACCATGTGTGGTTTACAGATACTGTCAGGAATTTCCAAGGTTATTTCTGGTGCTGGCTCCAGTCTTGCTTCAAAGTGACAGAGAAGCTAACAGACAAGGAGTACAGCTTAGGCCTTGAAAATAATTTCTATCAATTTATAGCACTAGTATAAAGGGAACTTGCTGGCTGAGTGTATGGAGGAAAACAGGAGAAGTTTCATTCTGATTCTTTTCTTATCCTGGGTATTACTGAAATAGGACAGACGTAGATTCACAGCTTTGGTCATATTTTTATTTTGGATGAGCAAAATTATTTTTACTGGTATCAAAAGAACCAAGCATGAAAAGTCACCCTCATTCTCATTTTACAACCCTAGACACCATTTCTCACCTATAATATTGTAGGGAATAATAAAACATGTTACTCAGAGGAGCAGTGCTCTTTTTTTCATCACTGCAGCATGCAATGAAAAGCAGAGGCCCAGTCACCACAAGAATTAAATGCCCTCCCACAATCATTAATCTTCATCAGCCAGAAGTATCACCCATCTCAAAATTAAGCATCAAAATTTAATGGGAACTTTCCCAAGCTGAGAATTTGCAAGTGGGGGCTTGGCAGAACAGGGGATGTGCTTTTGTGGAAAGAGATTCTTACTGCCCTACAATTCCCAGCTTCAGGGACACTCACCATAAGACAGGTCCCTGTCTGTGTGCTGGCTGCCTTACAGGAACGGGACACTTTCCCAGCAACCATAGCTTGGAGTCTCTGCAACTGCTGCAGAAGTGTTCTGGAAAGCAAAGACAAGAGACAGGCATCAAATGCATTGATCCACTTGTTGGTTAAACAGCTTTTTGCTTCAAATTCCACCTCTGGTGATAATACGGCATTTATGACAAAGTACAGGTAGTTAAAGTCCTTCCCTTGAAGTCACTAGCAAGGAATGTTTCTAGTTTTCCAATATTTTTTCATGTACAAACACTGGAGCTTTCAAAAAGATCATTTGCCTTTCCCTCAACTGATGGCCCAGGCCACAGTTCCCAAACAAGGACTTCGTCAGCACTTTCAGAAGGCTCTTATAAATAAAAACTGTATTTTTTCTGTTTCTACAAGAAGTGAATCTGGTAAG
Source organism: Calypte anna (assembly GCF_003957555.1). Taxonomy (NCBI): domain Eukaryota; kingdom Metazoa; phylum Chordata; class Aves; order Apodiformes; family Trochilidae; genus Calypte; species Calypte anna. The sequence goes on along the minus strand of NC_044244.1, from coordinate 59,147,946 downwards.
AATGTAAATTGATGCTGCTCAATATACAAGTGATTAGTTGCATACATAACCTGGTTCTATGCAATGAATCCAGCAGGACTTTCACCAGTATTTACAAAGGTTCAGTGGCAAGTTTATAACTGATCTAACTGGTGACAGAGGTATATGGATACCTCCTACCTCCTTTTTCTGAAAACCTGCTGTACAGTGGTTGGACCACATGTCTGACCACTTTAAAAGAGGTCTTAAAGCCAGGCATAGGCACAGACTCCATTTCTCAAATTATTTTCCTAAACAAAGCACTTCATTGCTATTTGCTAAATCCTTCAGGAGCTGACAAAAATCAGATACTTCAAGTGGCTACTCTGTGTCTTTCAGAGGTCCCAACCAGCAAGTTCCTGTGTTGCTGTCTGGAGTCAACAGTCTCAGATCAGGATGATAATCTCCTGTCTATCTGGCTGGTTTTCTTCTTCTGTATTAGCATCATTACAGTCAAGATACCAGTCATTTAATTGTGAAGTTATCCCAGAGAATGATTAATACAGAGTTTTTACAGATGTGTTCATTTTGTTTTCATTAAAGCTTTTTCTACAAATAGCAACCCAGATGCCTGTCCTCGACAGAGTAAAGTATAGCACAATTTTGCATCAACATTTTAAGTCTGCTGTTTGTTTCCAATTTTACTTTTCACTTCTACTCCAAGTCTTGCAACCTATTGCAGAGGGTAACCCCCACAAAACTCCAGACAACAGTGTTGGAAACTGTGACGTCAAATGGTAAAGCAAGAGGCAAGGTCAGGATGTCAGAGAAAATAGAAGGATTATTTTAAGATCAAACTGGCTAAAAGCTAATTGTAGGACAGACCCAGAGGTGCCTTCACAGCTCAATATACACCAGTCTGCTTATTATTATAGATTTTTTTAATCATCGATGCTCATTGCTAATTAGGGTTTAATGAATTCAAGGACTTCAGGAATGCATTCTGAAATGAGCTCAAGGCATTCTCACAGAACAGATTTATCTGGGCCAGCAGATCCTTCTCAACTTATTAAGGAAGGATGTCTTGCATACTCTTGGGAGCATGGTTTATTCTGCAACACAGAATTTAAAAAAGGAAAGTGGTTTGTTTTAATTCAGTCCTATATTCTCTATTTGAGCCCACAGGCAAATTAAGAGATGAAAACACTGTCCATCACATAAATTAGACCATCTCAATTCTTTGTTCCCTTCTGCACCTCTCCCCAGTTCCTCCTCACATCCACTCCTTGGCATAGGGTTCAGAAAGACTTGTGTACATGGTATATTTAATTTTCTGGCACAGAACATGCTGCATACAGTATTTCCACTATACATCACCAGCTTTGTTACACAGCAATGCCTTTTTAACCCTGAAATCTCCATGCTATTATAGATGACTAAATCTTTCCCCTGTTTCAGGACTGAGTGACTGGCCCCAACACAGAACAGCTCTGCAGAGCAGGGAGAAAAATGCTCTCCTCCTCCCCACCTTGGGGTCTTGGCAGCAGCAGGAGCAGCACCCTTGAAATGCTGGTTATTCTTTCCACTTTCTGTAAAGGTGTTCGTGAGAAAACAGCTAATGGATGGTGAGGAAATCAAGAGAGATGAGGCAATTCTCCTCCCTTTGTTGATCTCTGCCTTTTCGTGGCCAATTAAAAAAACCTGATGGACAGAGTGGGCCCAGAGAGCTGATTCCAAAGCACTCCCTGTTTTGAAAATGTAACTAGGCAGGTATGCTGAGGTCTCCTAAACACAGAGGGAGATTCATCCATCACCTGATTTGCCAACTACCTTCATATAAAATATCTTTCTTCCCCAAGTAATTGATCTGTTTAAGCAGAATTACCATCTTTTCAGCAGACAAGGACTCCGTGGTGAGACCTTGCAGACTACAGGTGCATTTTCAAACCTTATAAGAACAAAAGTTGAGGCAAGACCAAGAAAAAAGTTTGTTCAAAGACGACAGCAGTTCTCCTTGCCATCATTAAAATGGGGTACACCTTTTTATTCTCTGCCTTCACTGCTATTTTACAGCTGCAGGGATGATGTGGACTAAGAGAGGGAAAAGGAGCAGTTCTCTGCTCAGCAGAACAAGGACTTAAGGTTAAAAAAAAAAAAAAAAAAAAAAAAGTGTTTTCACTAAATATGAGCAGGAAGGCCACAAATGTTTTTAGTGAAACACACCAGATATGGCTAAATTCTAACAGGAGAAAATGCAATCCCAAGGCAGTGTGCATAAGGGGATTTGCACCCACAGGGATTATTTTCACTGTCTGACACATTTCCCAGTGCTATTCAATTAGAGGACCACCTCTGTAGGAGGTGTGAACGTGCTTTCACGCTTTTCCCTGCCAAATAGAAGCACCTCATAGGAAAGCTGTAAAGTGACTGAAGACCTCTGCTCTTCCTTCCACAAACTGCCAGCAAAATCACTCTGCCTGTGATGTCTTGGCTTTGTGTGCACATTCACATCTACATCTTCAGAAAAGCCCCTTCCACTATCAAAGTAAGGAATAATTCAAGGCTTCCCCTCTGCTTCCAGTGACAATTTGATAAAGGAGAGGAAGCTTGTCACTCCAGGACCTTGCCACCTGGGAGGCGTCTTCAATCCAGTGTGTATGTTTAAAATTCAACACTGATTTAAACAAAAAAGGCAGCTTCTAGGAGATGCCAAGCATTGTTTCTGTTGATCAAGATTTATCTACTTTGTGAGGAACAAAACCTGATTTTGATAAGGTGGAAGAAAAATTGTTCTGTCTTCCAGCACACAGATTCCTTCTCTGCCTGTCCTGTTTGTAAGAAAAAGAGCAAATCCCAAAGCAAGGGTTTTTCCAAAAGATCAGAATACCTCAAAGCAGAAAAAATTCCACAATTTTTCCTCATTTGAACTAAAGAAAAAAATCCAGGGATTTTTCATCAAAGATGTTTCAGCATAAAAAACCCACAAAAAACCAAAATAAAACCCACTGGCCTGCTGCTTTGAAAATGAGGAGTTGCTTCAGGTCTGTGAAGCTTTGTCAACTATTATAAGGTTGGTCTGAGATGAAGTGCAAGATATCTCATGCAATTTAAATCCAGATCCTTGAAAATCACTTTAGCAGCCTCAAATAAAGTAACAGCTACCCAAATAAGTGACGTCTGGCAGCTTTGGTAATGATAAACCCTATCATTTATCAGCTCAGGCTGATATGCAATTCAGTCTTTAGATGACTGAGAGTTGTAACAGCACTTGAGCAGGAGCATGAGAAATTAAAAAGCTTTAAAGGCCTTTAAGGTGCCTGTCAGAGTGGAATCTCCATAACTTTCTAGTCATTGCTAGTGAGAGTAATGGAGAAACTCTAGCAGCTAGTAGCATGCATGGTTGATGTGTGGAACTCTCACCCATATGCTAATTGGATCCTATGTCTACCATTTCCATGGCAAAAGCAATAATCAATATATTTATAAATACAAACTCAAGAGAAGTGAAAAGCAAAAGTAATTTTTTATGTCATGCACATCACCAGATGCTTCAGTACTGCCTTGAACCTCTAACAGTGACTGCTCCCAACCAAACAATGCTGGTCTCAGAGACCATATTCAACCCCCTAGATCATTTGCAGATTCTGCCTTCAGTCCCAGTGTCAAAACATGACAGGATCAAACCCTCTTGGTGACTGGGACAAGCCTGTTCAACTCCTGGTGACAGATTCTTCTCAAACCCTGAGCTTTCTAAGATAGCAGTGCCCCATATTGGGATGCTACTCAAACCAAAGAAAGCCTGGCTCATTTGTGGGTACAAGACACAACAGATATGCCTGTAATAATGTGCTTCCTTAATTTTGAACAAATGGCCTAGAAAGAAACTTGGATGGATTTCTTTTAAAGGACTGAGTCACATAAATTCAGAGAGGAAACATATGCTAGTGTTCTAATACTAAAGATGTCAAAAATGCTGCAGTCACCCACTCAGAGTAATGAGAATGAAGAACTCCCCTGCATCTTGATCCTCAGCCTCCTGCCTTGCTTTTTAAGATGCATAAACCTTAAAGGAGATGCTTCTGGATGCAAAGGTTTTGACCACACTTGCACCTTTTACATGACATCTTTTCAGATGCAGAATTTCAGGCTAAAACAGGCTCTCAGGGAAGATTCTTCTAAATTTTTTCATGTTACTGAGAATAACATAGGAACATTTTTACCAGAAGAAATCCTAGTGTTTCTACGGTTTGGAGCCAGATTTTGAAATGCAAGCAGGGTTTCCCTGAAGCCTTAGGTATGTCTCTGTACAAAAGATGCTTCATAGATAGAATAACATGGTCTAAAATACTGATGGCACATACTGAAAGAAAACTTTGCTGTTCAATGGTTGTACGCTTTGAAAATTTCCTTTCAGTTCCTCTCAGCTCCAGCCAGACTATAAAAATATGATACTGAGTAACAGCATATACATAAACATAAACTTTTCAGTAAGCAGGTATAGGCAAATTTTCCAGTACTGTAAAAAAACCCCTAACTTTGTCTTCAAATCCACACTGAATGCTTAAGCATTTTTACATGTAGTCACAGCTCATACATTCCTGTTATCTTTCTTCCATTCTTACAATTTTTCACAATAAAAGACCAGCTCTAGTGTTTGTAGATCTTTAAGATTAGACCTTCAACAACATCATTATTTTTTACTGCACTGAACACTTTAAGTTGCAACTAAAGCCACCCGAGGCTCTGTTTTGGGCATATTAAATAAGATACATGTGTGTGACTGTGTGCTAAGCACTAGGAGAAATAAAGTCCTAAACATTTATATCTGGGCATTCAAGAATAAGATGACACTGCATAATTTTGAAAATTACTGCTTTAAACTTTGATTCTTGACTGTATTTAGGAGATGGAAGTACTGGATGCTGCAAAGACAAATTAAAAAAACATTTGAACACCTTCTGGATGCCACATAAAGGCTCTATGCAAATACCAATGAGGAAACCAGACATTTTGAATACACTGTAAGAAGTGGATAAAGTGCACACTAAACACTGGCCTGAAACTATTCTTTTAATGAGACAGTTGCACAATTATACTCTAAATAAGAAAAGTGTCTCTTTGGGGTTAAGGTGAAAAAAACCATAATAATCCATAAAACCCAATAATGTGGTATATTACATAATTCTGGCTTGATGAAAGCAGGCACTTTTACAAACTTCTCAGTACTTCAGTGTGAAGCTTCAACGGTTTGTATCTAAATTTAAAAAACAGCATCACCATGAATTAGAAGAATTTCTGTGCAGAGGGTCAGGAACATCAGCTTCTCTGCAGGAGATTACAAATCAGTAACAATGCTGTTGCAGAGGGAAGAAAAGCAACTCATCACACAAAGATTACAAAGGATCCAATTAGCTATATAGTTTAAAAGTGCTTACCACAAGAGAATTAAGATAATGAAATAATAAAATGATGCTAAAGGTCCTGTCTAAAACAACAGACAGTGCCAACAAAGCTGTTCTCATGACCACATCTGCAACAACTTTGAGATAAAAAAAGCTGGCCAAATTTAGCTGGAGTGGGGAGAAGAACTCCAGGCTTGATGACATGTTGTCCTGAGTGATTAATCCACAGCTGCACCCTTCCTTAGAGCAGCTGGATTCAGCACCTCCTGGGACAGAACCTGGGAGAGAAAACCCTACTCTACACCTACAGAACAACTCCTGGTTCTTTTATATAAAACCCTGGAGGAAGATACAAGAGGCACAGAACTGGTTTGGCTCTGCTCAAAGAAGCAGCAGATGTCTTTATGCATGAGCACTGTGTGGGAGAGACTCTCCAGCAAATTTCAGTGCTACAGGGTCTGGCTCCATGAAATTAGAGATTGAATTTGGAGATTGGAAACAACACATGCCACTCAATTAGCAATACACTGGCTGCCAGACAAGCTCTAGGGCCATTTTCCATGATTGTGGGCCTTCTCTTCAAAACCCATCCCCCTCCCACACTTCAGTGCTGCCATCACGTTCTGTTCTGTAGTAATATTCAACATCCCTCCTAATGCCTTGAACTAGGTGTGAACAGTGGGTTTATAGAGTACCTACTCCTTGGAGTTTGCCATTGTGAGAACACAGTGAGCACAAGCCAGGACTGCCATTCCACTTGCCATTAACATTTGATTAAAAGCTCAGCTACTGAACATTTTCTGCCACGTGTCCTTTGAGAAGCCAACACTGAGTCACCCATTTCTTCAGAAATGAAGAAACAAAAAGTTGATTTTCCCCTCCAAATGAAGGAAATTCTGGGGGAGATGGCTAGAAGGGTGCACAATAATTCCAATGATACCTCATAGCCCAGAAAGAACTAATAATGACTCCTGGACTTCAGCATTGTAATTTCTGCAAGTGTCAAGCTCCAGGTCAAGGTCTCCTGTCAAAACAGTTTCTGACTAAACAAAGACAATTTGGAGAGTGGAGCTGAAGTTTTTTGTTTGTTATGTAACACATTTCCTTGTAGAAGAACTCAAAGAAGAGTTACAAAAAGTTTCTCAAGCATACCACAGGATAGGGGGACAGTGTAAGACCCAAAATCAAAGACACTATGCTTTTTATCACACTGCAGTCCTGATAACTGGCCTTCCTTATCTTTCTTTGACATTAACCAGATCAGATACAGCTATTCCTCACATTTCAGTTAATCTCTTGGCTTCCAGACATTCACTACAATGTCATGCTACATCTTTGTTTTATTGCCTTCAAACCTTACCTGTTAGTATTCTCCAGGACTTCAACTTTCTTACGCAGCTCACTATTTTCATTTGAACAAGTCTCAACTCTGAAGACAGAACAAGGAAATAAAGAGGAATGTAAAAATCATTTATTTAAACTCGCTTTTACAGACAGCCCTATGCTCTTGACTACATTTCATAAAGTTACACCTACAAACTTCAGTCTTAATCTTTAATCATACTTCATGGTGTAAAAAACATCCCAAAAGATACTACTAGCTGTAGAGCACTTGCTTAATCATCTTGGCTCAACTACATCCCAGCAGGTGCAGCTCACTCAGGATGGGCTGTAACTACTTTTTGCCTCTTGAAATAGCAATAGCAAAGATCTTGTTCCAATATTCTCTGTGCATCAGGGCATGGTACAGATAGTTTAAAAGTCACAAAACATGTTATGTCTATGTTGTTAGCAAGTTTGGCTTTTTTTCTGCAAAGGTGTTCAATGTGTGCATTTCATTGCTAGAATGAGACGTGCCAAGCAATGTAGCAAATGCCATACTTCTGAAATCAGATCCTCAAATTTAAAGTTTATGGAGATTAATAAGCCAGAAGGATTGATTTCAAAGAGAGTGCTGATTTAACACTGCCCTGGAATAAATTACAGTGGGTCATCATATGACATGCCACAAAATAGGCCCAAGTAAAAATATGGTACTCCTAAAAAGCCAAACATGACCAGCCAGAATAGCTTCAAGAAGGGAAAAAGGGAAAGGGCAATAGATTTGATATCTGTATGTATATGGTGGAATTTCCCAAGAATACCTTTGAGAAAGCAAGACTCACCCATAAAGAAATAGGAAAAAAAGGAAATCATCAAAGACAGTACAAGGGGTTTAACAGATCCGTCTGGTGACGTAAGAGAAATACGAGAATACTTAAATGTTGGAAGAAAGATTAATTTGGGATATAAATCACTAACTGAGGTTTTGGCTTATTCTCACTAAAGGAAGTTGATGGGTCACATGCTGTTTTCCCGAGTCCTGCTTATTTTCCCAGGCAGTCTTGACTCACCCACTTCCTATTTCTGTCTCCATCTGCTCTAGAAGACAGAATACATCCACCCTGAATCCACCTTTCCCTGGACACTGCCTACCCACGAGGTCCTGAGAGTTGCATGAGGAGGAGGCAACAGATGGGTTTTGCTTTATTTAAACCTTCTTGCTTTAAACCAAAGCCTCTGCTGGTGTGTTAACAACGTGCTGGAGGTAGACACAGATAGGAATGCAGCACCCCAGCACACATACAAGCACAAGCCAGAAGAAGGGCCTTTTCTTAGTTATAACCACGAGATGGCAGCTGGCACTCTGTGCACAAAGCAGTCTCAGCCTCAACAGCTGGATCCCTTCCCAATCCAGCAGCCACTGCTATTGGACTGCTTGGAACAGGCAGGAGGCTGGCTTACTTTTTTTCCAGACTGTCCATGTATTCTTTCTTTTTCCTTCTACTTTCCTGGGCAGAGATCTAAGGGAAAAAGAAGAAAAACAGCAAATATTTGCATAGAAAAAAACAAAAAACAAAAAACAAAAACCAACATCAGTAATGAATTAATGAACTGGTAGAGCCTTGATGTTATTAGATTCAAACCTCCATGCTGTTCTCCTTTCTATTTTGGTAAGCAAAGCACTGCCTTGCTCTGTTTCCACAGGCTGAAGCAAGACTGCTCCCCTCAGCAGCAAAGAAGATCGTTCCTTGCTCTTACAGAACTAACCTTAAAAAGCACATCAGATTAATCTGGAGAGAATAACCTATGCCAAATACTAAAAGATGGTCCCCAGACCATGCCCTACATCTGAGAGAAGAAAAACCCCTTATATGTGCCTGAAAGCAGCTTTGTAGAAAAAATCTTGCATGTCCAGATGAACAAGTCAAACATAAGTTAGTAATACAGCCCCATAGCAAAAATGCCCAGGTCTGTGTTAACAAGACTGTAGCTAAAAGGTCGAGAGAAGTGGTTCTTCCCCTCTATTCAGTGCCTGTAAGATCACAGTTCACTGTACACAGTGCAGTGTACAGTTTCTGTCTCTGAAAGAAATACTTCGGATGTACAGAAGCATCCCAGAGAAGGACCACTCCTATAATAAGTATGATGGAGCAAATGCCATATCAGGAGAGGTGGAGAAGCTGTATTTGTTCAGATTTAGGGCCAAGGAGGGAATCCTATTGCTGTCATCAGCTACTTCATGTAGCAAAGAGGATGTCACAGAGTCTTTTCAGAGGCATACAGCAAAATGGCAAGAGGCATCAAATGTAAGTTGCAACAAGGGACATTAGAATTCTAATTTGTTTTTACCACAAGAATGGCCTAATCTGGGAACAGATCACCCAGAGATGCAGGGGACTTTTTAACCTTTGAGACAGTGAAACATGACTGGACAAATCCCTAAGCAATTTGGTCTAAGATGACTCTCCTTTCAAAGCAAGGAGTTGGACTAAAGGACCTCCAGACATCCCCTCCAATATAAATAACTCTGATTATATGAAAGCAGTAATAAAACACACAAGGTCACTTCCAAAACTTTTGAAAAAAAGTATATTACAAGAGCAACTTTTAATTCAGTGTGGGCAGATTTACACCTCTATCTGCAAAACCAACAACAGAATGCATTAATCTTCAAAGATGTGCTAATATCCTCTTGAACAAGTGAGTTTGCTGGGTCTGAAATAAAATGCTTTCCTCCCTTCCCCTGTGCTGGAGGAAAGAAAATACCTATAAGGCATTTCACAGCCTTGGTACCAACCATTCATTTAAAGGTCACAGAATTCAGTGATCAAAAGACTAGGGCACTGAAATACACAGTCAAATTTTAAAACATGAAACAGCAGAAAGAACACCTTCATCACCACAGAAAGAATACAGAGGTCTTTGCCTACCATAAGGATAGGGTTGTACTGTTCTTAAAGTGAAGTCAAGCAACAGCAACTTGATACCTTGCTTGCTAAATACTCTATTGTTCATGTGTTCAGGTAAATACCTAAACAGAGGCACACTGTCACAGTGACAGACAATTTGATGGATGTGTTTAGGAACAAAGAACAACACTTTGTTAAAAGACATCTTACAGCATTCAACAGTACACAGACCATTACTGCAGAGCTATTGCAGCATTTTTTTTTATATGAAAGATGAGTAGAAACTCCTCAGCAAAGCTAACTAACATTTACCTTGTTCTTTATTTTCCTGCGAATTTTCTTCAGCACCTTCTCTTCTGCTTTTGTCAGGGGCAGTTTGGTAGGGATTGGGTACCCCTCTGCTATCAGTGTTCTCTTCTCCTCCTCTGTCAGGATCAGCGGCCCAGTCCCCTGTAATTTCTGCAAGGGTCATAGAAATGATTTAACAGTAAGCTTACACAGCCCTAGAGAAGAGGGTGCTAAGGCAGAGATGCAGCAGCTCTCCCACATCAGAGAGGACTCTGCCTACTAACACAGCAGTTTCTTGCAATTGGGAATGCATGGAAGGCGAAGACCTTTCAGATAGCTTCGATTCAGAGACCAAACCTTTGGGACAGGATTCCCTCAAAAGAGTTGATCTCAGCCCAGCTCTGCACGCACTGATGCCAACAGTAAAACTTCCCTTGGCTCAAACAGGAAAAGAGACAGAGGAGAAATGCTACAGAAAATCCCTCCCTAAAGATCACCACTGGCTTTTGACAAAACAAGATGATAGATTCAGATCTATCAGGGACAAGTTAACCCAGCAGGGCTGGGCCCTAATGCAGAACACAATCCATAGTGGGAGAAACCTAATAACACTGTTGAATCCTGTCTAAACTTAGAGGAGTGGCACAAGCTGTTCTCTGTGGGAACAGAGCAGACCAGTGAGCAAGAACTACTGGATCTGCAGTTTTGACCAGAGATGGGTTCCTCTGAAGAATAACAGTCTTAGCAAATCCATGGCAAAACCTGTAATTAAAAAAAAAAAAAAAAAAAAAAAAAAAAGAAAAGGAAAAAAAAGAAAGACAGGTAGATAGATGCTGGGAAAAGCCAGCCCAACTTACATGTGGTGCAGTCAGGAGAGGGGAATTGGAGAGTGCTGAAGCTGTACGTGATGTCACCTTGGATGAGGCCTGCAGCTGGATTGGGCTGGAAGGAGGGAGCGATCGAGCTGGGCTCTGCCCTCCCTCAGAGTCACTGCCATGGCTGCTGGGAGGGGTTGGAGGCAAATGCAGGGGATCCACTACTAAATGGCAATAGAGAAATACAACACGAGGTTTTGAGGTGCTCGTTTAAAGTTCCATTGAAGCCACCACCATCACTACCCTCCCCCATTTCCAAGACTAGGTCTGCCTGCTAAAAATCAGTCAAGCAAAAGTGGCAACTTAAAAAGATTTTCAGAGCACGCAGGTCTCCAAAGGAGGAATGAAGAGCAGCAGCTATCTTTAGGTTCAAGAGAAAAAACAAAGTTCTGCACATATGCTCCAATTATTTCTACCTACATTTCAGCCTCTTCTTTGAGGTTTAAGTGTAAGTGTCCAGTACAAGTACAGAGGGGCTCTGAGACTTTCTCACTGCACCTTCTCTCCAAAACTAACAGCCTTTCCTAATGTTGCTGCAGATGAAACAAACCACCAGTATTTTTCAAGAGAAGGGATCACATCCAAGGTGTTATGTGAATAGGGAGGAGAGAAATAATCTGCCCCTTAAGGGCTTCATTTGGTCCTCCAGCTGGAAGAACTGACAACCTAGCAACAGCAAAAGCTTTAATGTACTGATTGACCAGGAAAAGCACAGGAACCTCTCTCACACTGTACTATCCAGGGCCATAAGATAACCTCTACTGGGCCAAATAGCCTTTGCAGCCAAAGGAACCTTGGGTGGATGTGGATAGTGAAGTGATGCTTGTGAACAAATGGGTCTGGACCAAGAGAAACAGGACAATGTTTCACCTACTCTCATATTACATGGACAATTTAACAGATGTTCAGAACAGCCATAAACAAGTCGTTTTTTTCTCTGAGATAGATTTGCAGCAATGGAAATTGTGAGTAGAAAGACACGGGGCTGATTTGCCACCTTCTACTTCTGTTGTACTTTGCAAATTTGAGTTAAAAAGATCAAATGGGTGGTGGGGGAGGAAGGTAGAAAAATAGTACCAAAAAAACCCATGACCTCTTTTCATCTAGCATCTTAACTCTAGTAGTTGCCAGAAGAAAAAAGAGCAAGGCCCTTAAGCTCACAATCTGAGGAGTGGAATCTATACCCTGTGTTGAGAAGTAGCTTCCCTTTTTCCACCTGCTGCATCACTTGCTTTTATCCCTAGTGCAATTCTAACCACCTACATAAATGACTTCACTAACACAATATCAAGTATTCCTAATTGAGGTGCAGTTATCTGCTCCAATTTCAGCCAAAATATTTGACTCTTGCAAACTTTCCTTGAGTTGGCAGATTACATGTCACAAAACTGTTTAACTTTCAGGGCAGGGATCATTCTCCTTCCTAATTTATAGATCGGTGAAAGTAGTCCTGGTCATTCTTAAAAACTATTAAAACTAATATGCTAAAACTAATACAAAGAGATCCACCTAACTTTAAATTTCATATAAACTCATATCCTTGTTTTTGTGTCAGAAGTTAAAATGGTAAAGTTTCCACTTATGCTCTTCATGTTTTCTATAACTTAGTTAAGTCCTTTCCAATTGATTTCACTTCCAGCCTAAATAATCCTGTATTTAAGAATTCAATCTCCCTCCTGCAACTGTAAAATCATTTACATTATTTTATACAGATAAGAAGGATTCATTTTCTTTGTGATGAGCAATGGAAAAAAAAAACAAGCACATAACTGGGTCAAAGAGGCTGGATCCTCAACAGCCTGAGTTAAATCCCTAGAAGGCAACAGCTTCAGCCTAAATAGATTAACATGGTGAACAAGGAATCCAAATATTTAATCATAGGGTAAAGTGTCCATTATGGTTGTCTTCCCCTGCATTTGGGGTTGGTAATTAACAGACCTTCCTTAGAAGAGAGGTTGAGGAACTGATCCACTTCGTGGGGCTCCAGTTTAATCTCTGGAAGAACTTTCTGGCTCAGCGGTTTCATCTAGAAAAGACAAAGTAACATCATGAAAACCCAAAGCATACATCTTAAAAGTCTTAAAGAGATGGATGCAAGGATGACTTCTCCATAAATGGAGATGTTCCCTCTCCTCCTGCCCTGCTACAGGCAAAGCTTTAACTGTTTCACACGGTTTTCTAAACCAGGCTACAGAAAATACTGCCCTAACTACTCCCACTGTGGCTTTTCTTACTACTATATTTAGCTAAATAAAGGATTATGCCTCAGAGATGACATTTCAGACTGAAAGCTAGTGTGCAGCCCACTCAAATTACTTCTCTTAGCAACAGAGCTAATGCTAGGATTTGCCGGACCGCACAGCCTCTCTGAGCAGAGACAGAACCATCCCTGGAAGTGGAGGAGAGTTCAATACTCAGTTGTCATCTGGGGGCAAGAGCAAAGTGCCCATCACCCAGCACCACACACCCAGCACCACACTGTTCAGACCCAAGGAGGAGGAGGAGGAAAAGAGAGAGTCATAGCTGACTGAAGTCTGGAAGACATCTGGCCTGCCATGTTGACATGGCAGAGGCACCAGGCTGACAAACTGTTGCTCAGAGTCTGCCTATCTGCTACAGTCCCAGGCTTGAGGAAGTCAGCCTTGCACATCAGTATGCTCATTGCAGCCAAAATCTCTCTCAATATCCTGTGTAACTAATCTGTGCAACAGTAGTGAGACACCAGCTAGTCCCAATATGCTCTTGCCAAATTACAGCATCCCAAGCTACAGCAGGACTGTGTACGAGGGACAGCACCTCAGACTGGAAGAGGATTATGGAAAATTTATATTTCATTTTCTTCATTTTCTCATAGATTAATTTCTGTTTCACCTATTTCGGATCCCCATCCAAGGGGAAGCATTTATTCTCAGCATATACTAACTCCACCCAGCCTGGAGTGACATTGTGCCCTGGGGACTGAGAACAGTCATGCTTCCTCCTCCACTGGCAGGAGACTCTGGTGAGTTACAAGGAGAGAACAGTGGTGTGAAATCTTAGGAAATCTGTAGCTAATTGGACAGAGAGGAGAACAGAAAATCTGCATGTACCAGGGCATCCGTCTGTAGCTCAGCTTGTTCTCCCTCCAGTGATGTGGCTGTCACAGTGAGACTCACTGAGGGAGCCAGGCCTGATGTCTCACACAACACTGGCTCAGTCTTTATTGCTGCTGCAGTCAGCTCTGTACCCAGACACCATTCCTCATTTTCCAGGTCACCTGCCAGGGAAGGAAATTGGACACCACATGTTTAGGTCGGAGACAGAAACACTACAAATGAAAATAATGTCATCCCTCCTCCGGAGAAGGCAAACAAACACAGAAGGCATTTCAATCCATCAACAAAACTCTACCCTTGCTATTCAGCTCTCAGTCAATGCAGACAGCCGTGCCATTTCAGGGCTGTAACCTAATCCTAGCCCCAGGATACAGAGAGGAGCAGCGAGGAAAGACACAGAGCACTAATCACTGTACATTGCTGAAAGCTGCTAAAACACGGCAGAACACGACCAAACAAGCCACTGAGTAAAGCAGCCAGGGAGCCATGCCCTACAAACGCTAATGCCCACTGACTGTTTTATTCCTCCTTGTAGAAAGAATGTTAGACAGACTTCAGCTCCTTCTACTGCTTGCAATCATCAAATACCCAGAGCTGATATCATACTTTTAAGAACAAAGGATTTTTCACACTCACAACTTACAAATTTTTACCTCAAGGATTCGTTTTGTAAGATTTAAAAGAGGATTAAGGCTTTGATTTTATAGGAGCACCAAGTGCTATGATGAACATGCTGATGTCCTTCCCAGAGACTCTGGAAGTCACAGCATAGGATGTGGATTTTGAATGGCAGCAATGAAATGTGCAGAATGAGCTGGCAGAAGTGTCCCCCAGTTCCACCCACTGCAAGCCCACTATCAGTAGAAAGTCATGAAACTTTTCACTGGACAAAGCTGAAAAGTTTGACTTGCACTGTCAAGAATTGGAAACAGATTGGCATGATAAGTTGTTAGCTCCCCATTTCCATTCATGTGGCAGCTTGTTTAGCTTATTCTGTCAGGTCTAACATGTGATGGAGGCTTGAGAACTTGGGAGGATGCAGTATTTAAAATAATGCCACGAGACTATTTAAAACCCCACTTAAAAATAATGAAAAAAAAAAATCAAATGCATTTTGGCAGTTGTAATTCTGCCTTAAAAAATAATTACCCACCCCTATTATAACAATTCAGTCATAAGTTCTTTTCTCTCACAGGAGAGTACCCAACACCAGCTGCACTGCATCTGAACAGCATACAACACAGTACTCTGACACAACTTCATAAATCAAGCAGCTGGAATCTGAGGCCAAATAAACATAAAAGAGTGCTGATCTTCCTTTAAAAGCTTTCTCCTGCCTTCATACAGAGAATTTGCTGCGTATTTGACTTAAAGCAGAGAGCCAGCACGTACGCAGCGTGGCTATAGTAAACAGCTATAGAGCTCTGAATTAACCCCATGCTTTATCAGCGCGGTGAGAGGCAGCCACAGGGCTGTGGCTTGGCCACCAGCAGTCTGCAAGGCTGACACAAGACCCTTACACGTCTGAAGGTAGCAAGTTGGTGAGATGTCAACAGAGTTCAGCTGCAAACAGGTAACAAAAGCAAGAGGAAGCTTAGGGCCCCAGTGCTGCTCCTTGCCCTTGCTATTAAAACCACCCAGGCACCCAGCACACAGGCACTGGGCACAAGCTGAGCGGGTGAAGAAGGGAGATGAACATCTCCAGTGCTAGCAATTACTTTGTGGTGGGACATAGCCTCCACTGCTGGCAAGGAAGGAGGTAATTTAAGTAAAGACACACCAAGGAATTAAAAATGAAAAATACATATCCTGTAATCAGAAGCTCAAGAACAGTGAGCCCAGCTCTGCCAAAAGAAGCAACTGTACAGCAAGGGCTAAGCATGGTATTTAAGTTTCTGGAGGGCTCACTCTCAAATGCAGAAATATAACAACAGAAATATTTATGAAAAAAAAGAGGTCTATTAACTTAGAAGAGAGGACATTGCTCTCTTCCAACCTTCCCTGAGCCTCTCTACTCACAAGCACAGGAGTGCAGCTCCCTCCCTGCTGATTGCAATGAAATATTCAGTGCAATTGTGAATTCAATCTAGCTAGCTGTGTGTGGATCATTCAGATAAGAGCTTTAAAGTGTTGCCTTTGCCTGGAAATCCAGAATCTCTTGGCAAACGCAACTTTCAAATGCTTGTTTTGATAACTTCTGCCAAAATCTCTCCCACATCATGTTGTGCACAGCTTCTCTCTGCCTGCTGCCTCTTGAACCTCTGGGTCAAGATACACGGTGACAGCTCTACCATCCATAATATACTTTAGACTCCCTTTGGGAGGGAAGGCAACATAAAAATGAGGGCAATCAGTGAACCAAGTAATATGCCCTGAACTTTCTGAGATTTGTATCATCATGCAAGTAGACGAGAAATCTAGCTGTGGCTTCCCAGGGAAGCAGGGCATGTCCTTTAAGGCAACACTTTGTGATGTTTATCACCTCTAATCCCCAAACTCATCACAAGGATTCAGCCGCTGTAAGGCAGCAAGATATGCTGACCTTCAGACAGTCATTTTACTCCTCTGGAACCTGACTTTGCTGATTAACCTGACAACCCTGCCATCACCACTTAGACCCGCACAAACTGATTTGAGTTATGCTTTATAGCCAGTCTAACCAGTCTGTAGAGTTATGGATGGTTTTAAACAGCAGTAACACTCTGTTTAACACTTTCAAGAAATATATCTAATTTTCTTGGCATTGCCTTTTACGATGCATGGTGACAGCTGTCATTCCAGATGAAAACCCCCGTGAAAGAAGGAATGAAAGAACACTTCAGTCAAATCCCACCTTTATACTGTCCTCCCCTTGCTTTTTCCAAGCACCTTCTAGGCATTCACTATCATGAACTAATTCCTTACTTTGAGGGTGGTGAGACACTGGAGCAGGTCACCCAAAGAAACTGTGGCTGCCCCATCCCTGGAAGTGTTCAAGGCCAAGTTGGATGGGGCTTGGAGCAACCTGGTCTAGTGGGAGGTATCCCAGCCCATGGAAGGGAGGTTGGAACTAGATGTTTTTTAAGGCCCCTTCCAACTCAAACCAGTCTATAATTCTATGATCCATATTGTGCAACAAGTTACTATCTTTTGACACATTTCAGCTTCCAAGGCCACCAATGATATCTCTTCTAAAAGAGCAGCAAAGACATTTCTCACTGTCCTTTCTCCTCTTCCTAAACACAGCAGGTTGACATTATCTGAAAATCATTCTTAGTTTATTCTTGTAATAGTCCCTAAATACTTCAGTCTACTCTGCCAAGCCCTGTACTAGATGAACAAAATGGCAGACCTTGTACCAATGAGAATGATGCACAAAATCAGACAAGTTTAGGCAAATAGGGGGGAAACTGAGCAGGCTACAGAATGCTGGTCATATTGAGAGGCATGGCAAACTCTCCAAGTCAATGGTTTTTCTTATGGAGGGGTATGAAGAACCAGGAGAGGTTTTATGGAATAATGAGAACACGCAAGAAGCTTTGTGAGAAATACTGAAATGAAAGGGCAATGGTTGCTGGCTCAAACACTCACTAGAGCAGAAGTGTCTTCTCCAAACCATGCAAGACATGCTATGGAAAGAGTATACAACTGATGTAAAAAAATTGAAGTATTTGTACTTGTATTTGACACAATCCAGGAGATACATGTGAACTATTGAGGCAGAGTCCAAAACAAAAGCATGAGAAGAATGTATTGATTATGATATTCTAGGTGGGTATGAAAAGGGCAACATTGCATTGCTAAGGTAAGACAAAATATGCTGCAATATAAAGAGATATATGCAGATATAAAGAGAATAAAGCCCAAACAAGAGAATCAGCTATTCAAATGGCTGGGAAACTCCGTATCCTAAAAATGCTCACTTTGGTTGATGTCTCTTCTCAGGCTTCAAAATCTTGGCAGTTGAACAAATGATACCAGCTGCTTCATCCTTGCTGAAGCTTCCTATTGAACTTCAGAGCTCTTATCATGCAATGATGAGATGAGAAGCATTCCCCTTCACCTACCCTAAGTCCATAAATGCTAGCCATTTGGGCATATGAAATATGTCATGTAAGGAGCCTACACAGTAGTGAGCAAAATCCCAGCTTAACACTTCTATGTGTGACACACCTGCAATGTTAAACTCACAGAAACCACTGAAAGACAGAAGTTGGAAGGGACCTCAAAGGATCATCTAGTCCAACCCCCCCTGCCAGAGCAGGGTCACATAGAGGAGGTCACACAAGAACATGTCCAGGTGGGTTGTGAAAGACTCCAGATCAGGAGACTCCACGACCTCTGTGGGCAGCCTGTTCCTGTGCTCTGTCACCCTTCCAGTGAAAACGTTTTTCCTTATATTTATATGGAACCTCCTATGCTCAAGCTTGTACCACTGTCCGTTGTCCCACCCTTGGACATAACTGAAAAGAGTGGGATCCTGGCACTTGCCCTTTATATATCTGTGTAAACATGGAGACTACGTTAACTGACCATTAATGCTGCAAAGCACCCCGGTATTAAGAAATACCTATGAAGGTTTAATTCTGTGTACTTTTGCATGTTACATACACCTAAAATGAGCAATGTTTTAATAATTTCCCAGCATAACCTGTGCCTTACCCAACATGCAGAATGTATAGAGATCCCCTAACTGAGAAGCTGTATCATGCTTTGTTGGTTTCATTGTCTCATGCACAGCCTAACCTCTCCTCTACCTTTTGCAATTCAAATTCTGTTCTCACAGAGTTGTGTATTAAGTCCCTCCTAGGATACAATCAAGAAGCTTCACCAACATGAACTAATTTCTCCAGTAGTCCTGAAAAATCATGTGAGTCATGGCCACAGACAGATTAAGGCCAAACAATATCTAGTAATTTAAAATGGCCAACTGTAGGCAACTGGAATCAGATTTTTCAGATGATTTAACACTGTTGTTATACTTTATCAAAACACATTATGGATTGAGTTTCTAGGTGTGGCCACTTCTGCAAGTCAAACATCTTTAAAGTCCATTAAGAAGACTGAGTTATGCACAAATAGCTGACTTTGGGCACACAACACACACAAGTCAGCCCTCAGTCTCTGTGCTGCTCACCACATATATTCTGATGATGCTTTTCAACAGAAACAGATTTCAGTGCTCCTCTACTCTGTAGCAGTAACCAGTATGTGTGATCAGGAATACATGAGACACACACAATAAAGAAGAATTAATGGCAGAATTAATACATACACTACTTCTGTGTGTTTTTTTTTTTTTAATTATTAAATCTGTATTTATATATAGAATCATTAATAGAGAGATGTGTTAAAAGAAATAAATATAGTCTCTAAACAACAGCCCATGCAGCTTTCCAGGATTCTCATATTTCTCTGAAGAATGGAAAGTTTTTGCTTCTCTTGTTCCACATATTATTGGAAGGCAGGATAGGAATAGTAAAAAAAACCACCAAAAAGTATTCCTCATCTGTACAGGGTTTTTTAATATTAGAGTTCCCAGTAAGTTTTGCTTTCCCTTTTTTAATTATTTCTACCCCAACTAATTCTTCAATCTTGTCCAACAGGCCAGCTCCTCTCCTGAGAAAAAGTAAATCTTCTCCAGCACTAAATTTCACCCTCTGTGACAGATGTACAGAGAAACAGAGCTTACAAACTGGCTAAAAATATCTCCCTTGCTGCCTTCACTCATTAAAGTGTTTAACAGAGACACCTTTTGCATGGAAAACCAAGTTACATCAGTGAGTTACTGTGTATTTTTAAATAAATTAAATTAGAGATGCACTCTGTGTTTCTCCCTCACCCCTCCCAAGTAGAGAGAATGCAAGTATTCAGAGAAAAAAACCCATGAATTCCACCTTTTTCTCCCATGAAGTAAAAAGGAAGATGGCAAAGATGGCACCACTGGGTAAACAAACCCACATGAGGGGTACCACCACTGAACCAAATCTTGAAGGGAAATAAAAACACCCCATACCACCATTACCACCACGACAGATCTTAATCACACAGAAAAAAAAAAAAAAGATACATGTGCTGCAAGTCATTGGAAACAAGTCTGCAAATAAAGCCTGAGGGTATCCAGGGATACCCTCATATGTATTAGCAGAATGAATAGGAAGTCCTTGCCTCCTCAAATTTCACTGTCCAAGAAGAGATAAAACAGCTAGAGAAAGAAAAAAAATGGGAAACTTAAGGATACCACAACAGACTACCAGTGAAAGTGCCTTGAACAGGTATCAGCAGAGACATCCTTTGAGAGGGTGAACTGGCAGGTTCTACAGCCAAGTGTATTTAAATATTCCTCCTCTTCAGCTGTGTCACAGATTAGAGCAAAAAGGTTTCAAGTGATGCCCTTTGATCCATGCCAGATCCTGTGATGCTGTAGTGAACAACAGGGCTTGGATGCACAGCCCACATGGTTTCTGCAGAGATGTGCCATGTACTACAGGAGGCAGTCTCAGACTCAGCTCATCACATGCTAATAAGACACTTGGACTCAGATGGTGCTTAAACGTGCACCAAGGGTCCATCTTTACAAAGCTGTACTTTGGACAAGCCTTCAGTCAGCCTTTGCCTGGATCCTAGCTCTGAGGTCACCGTACAGGTAGCAGCGGGATCGTTCACACAAGGAGTGTTCAGTAACTCTACCCCACAGAAACACTGCTGCAAACTCAGAGCTGGGTAACTGAGAGGGGAAAACACGTCCTGGAAGATGGGGCAAATGGCCACTAGCTCTCTGTTGGCAGAAACACTCCACCACAAACCCCAAAAAGGACCTCTGCTGATGCATGGATTCTGGGCATGCTGTTGGACATGCAGGGAAGTTCAGCCTTCCCAGCTCTGCAGCCTGAGCTTTCCCAGGCTCCCAAAGGCAAGTTGGACCTTTCTGAATGAATAACTACTTCTTTGTCTTCCCCCTGGGCTCGCACCGTCGCCGGTGCCCAGCTCTGGGTTCACGTAACACCCTCTGGCAGACACAAGTCCCGTTTGTCATGCCTGAAATGCTCAACTCCAACAGCACTGCCACCACCCCCCCCCCCTTCTCCTCCATGAGGTGAGAGCCCACATTCATCGACAAACAGTTTCTGTTTCAGATTTTCCAGATGGCATTTCCCCCTCCCAGCATACACACACTCCCACCACAAATAATGAAACCGAAGCCCTCGAAACAGCCTCAACAAAGAGGATACTGTTTGACTACCAGACATTGGGGTCCTTCTAAAGTGCCTGGAAGAGAAAATTAAATAAATCAGCAAAGATAAGCAGCAGGGATACACAGAAATCACAAGGCACAGCAGAAGCAGCGCTTCTCCCAAAGAAGGGTCACCAGTGACACCTGCATCCCTGCTTTGAGAAGCACTGAGTCCATCTAAACCCCATAGATTATTTGAATCACTGTCAAAGATACTAAGGTAGAAACAAGGACACATTTATCCTCCCCCACCTAACCAGCCTGGGTCAACACTGTCTTTCCAGTGAAGAATTTCACGGTTTTCAGTCAGAATAATTTTGTCGCATAAAACCAGCCAGGAGACGTCATGGGGTTTCAGGTTGTGTTTCAGCCTTCCTTCAGCCTTAGACTTTACACCAGCATAGCTGTCAGCTAGGATACATACCTTGATGTTTTAATTATTTTGCATAGGGAGAGAGAAATTATATTTTTATAGCACTCTGTGTATATGGGAGTGAGGAACAGACTGAGGTGGTAGCTTGGATTTACAGCCTGAAAACTCGATACTATTAAATGTCCTCTAAGATTATGATTTTTCATTTCAATTTTTACAGAAGTACTGTGTTCAAATAAGACAGTTCTCTCTCACCCTTCTGAGTTCTTTTTTCCACAACTCACATGCATGTTGGGAAGGCCTGGCTGTATTATGGCAGCAATCAGGCTTTGACCCACATTAAAAGAGCTTGGTGCTCACAGCACATCACCAAGTGAGCATCAAATCCCAGTGCAACACCAGAGCCAAAAGAGAACAGGATCACGGGTTTCAGAAACAGCAGGACTGGAAGTGGGAGGAACACTCCCTTAATACTCATCATTAGGGAAACTATTTCTGCAAAAGGAGCTCCTGTGGTTGCTTTACACAGAGTTTTGGAGAAGAATTGCAAATGTCCCTTTGTTTAAAAAGGAACTGCAAGACTAACTCAATGTCCAGAAGATATCCCATAAAGGGAAACACCAAACAAGGGCAGTTCATTTATAGTGTATCCAAGCAGAAATCAAGAGGGAATTTAGTCAGAGCCTACAAACACTTGGGGAAAGAGGTTTCTGAGAGCAGATTCCAGCAAGGAAAAAGATCATAAAGAGATCTCATACATGGAACTGGAAGCTAAAGAAGGTCTGACTGCAAATAATATTGTCAATAATTAATGCTAAGCTTAAGTAATTACAAAAAGCCCACCTCTAAATCAAAAATGATGTTTTTCAGATAATGCTGCCCAAGTTGAAGGTACTGGTTTGAATTGGAGTGACCTACTGAATTTTTAGACCTTGAACATAGAAAAGGTCAAAAGTCTTCTCATCCTTTAAAACTACAGATGCTGACAAGGACTAAGAGCTACCCTTCCACACAAAAATCACTCAAATACATTCTATCACCACCAAATGGCTTCCTCACCACTGCTTAAATAAGCACACACACAAAAAAAAACCCCAAAAAAACAAAAGAAAAAACCCACACAGGAAAAAAGTTGCTTTGGAATGTGCTTGCAAAAATTACCAGTATTGCTTTGACAGCATCTTTTAAAAACACAAGTGAATTTCTTTGTCCAGTTCCACTGCCTTTACAGTCAGGGCAGAAGAGGTACCATTTTCATTGTTCACATTTCACTGATTCAATATTTGGTCAAAAAAAAAAAAAAGCAGGACAATGAACACATATATAGCCTATAAAAAT
Source organism: Calypte anna (assembly GCF_003957555.1). Classification (NCBI taxonomy): domain Eukaryota; kingdom Metazoa; phylum Chordata; class Aves; order Apodiformes; family Trochilidae; genus Calypte; species Calypte anna. Next base: position 59,125,172 of record NC_044244.1, on the reverse strand, counting down.
AGGAGATATATATATGTATATAAGCTAACAACATATATTAAAATATGATATATGTGATTTTTATATAAACTATTTATATTTACATATAATGTATACCTATACAGATATAAAATATATGAAGACCACCCTAAACCTCAAGCCCACAGGTTCCTCTTCAGTAAGAGACAGCATATGACACTGATTGCTGCCTGCAGGCTCCATACATAATCAACCATTTTCCTGTGCAAAGCATAAGATGAGGGCTGAATTTACTGCTGAAAGGCTATTTGCACTGGAGAAGTGAAAACAATATACAGTGATTTTGAGGTTTTGTTTCTTTGGCTTGAGTTTCTTATTTTTGGGGTTCTGACTTTTTCAAAACATGGAGGGAGATGGAGTCAAAGTTTAAAAAGACAACTTCAGTTTTAAAAACACATTACAGGACAAAATAACCTCAGCAATAAAAACCCCTATAACAATATATGTAAGATATATTCTTGGGTTGGCCTCAGTGTTGACACAGCCAAGCATAAAATAGAAACATACCATTTCTGCAATCACTGTCAAACCTTCAGCCAAGACAAGCCACTTCAAATCCAAGAGTAACTTCAAAGCATTCCTCAGCAGGAAAGCAAGAACAGGAGGGGCAGGTGGGGACCAAGACTAATCTCAAAAGCAGAGCCCTCAGGGGAGAGGGAAAGGAATGTGCCCAGCCACCTGCCCACAATTTGAGGAGAGAAATCATACAAATTACTAGACAGCTGTCTACTGCCTCTGCCCTGCCAGGCTCACAAAGTAAAAAATGCACGGAAAACCCAGATACCCACAGGGAACCACCCCACCACTTGAGCTGAGCCCAGAGGATGAAGAGCCCCACACAGATCTGCCTCTACATTCCTGCTGCACACCAGCCCCTTAGCATCACTTGTACTTAGTTCTCACCTGTATCTCACACACCAACAACAAGGGGCAGCCACTATCCTAACAGCTGTTCCTACAGCTACCAACTAACCTTGTTCCTACAGCTGACCAGATGAAGCATCGGAGGGCAGAGAAGGACCCTACACTCCCATCTCAAGTCACTCAGGAGACTAACCATAGCCTCTGCTGTAATTTGGGTCTTGTCTTGCTCCTGGATGTCTGACCCACAGCTCTCCCTTTGCAAAAATCTGCAGAGACTGGAAAAATGAAGACAGACATGTACAAACTCTAACAGAAAATAAAAGGGTTTTTTTTTTTGCTAATGGCTTACAACTGTCAGAAGTGTGTTTGGGGCACACCTGTGCCCCAAAAGGTGCTGACACACAGCAAGAGTTCTCCCTTATCCATAAACCCAATTCTCAGCTTCTTTCATTTCTTCCTAAAAAGTGTTTTCCACTTCACAGTTACCCACTGTGCTTCTCCACAGCTACTCACAGTTGTCTCAAAATCCCCAGGGCTAACAACTAGAAAACAGAAGCCTGCTGTGAGAGAGAGAGCAGGACAACTGATGGGGCTCATTGGTACCTGGGACACAGCCACCTTTTTCATAGTAGAGCCTGGCTCCCTCCCCAGGTTTACAAGTCAGGCCTATAAATCTCTCTCTAGTATCTTTAGTCTTAAAACTTTCATGCAAAATTAAACAAAAGAATAGATTCTCTGAGGGGAAAACCCAAAAACTAAATGCCAGAAGTCTTGCACACATCTGCTTTAAAATAGTTACTCTCTTACACCTTCAGAGACCCCACACTAGCAAGAAGCTGTGAGTATTCAGAAGAGTTCTTTTGCTCAAAGCTGGAGAAACAGCCTCAATACAGTGAAGTCAGAAGAGCAAATAACTAGAGAAAACCAGTGCTGGGATTTTGAGCTTATGGACACGTATAAGTATTCTTAACTTGAGGCTAACAGGATTTGGAAGAATTAAACCCAGGCTTATAAAAATGCCAGGTTTGAGACTTCTGGAATGTAGCACTTTAAAAAAAAAACAAAAAACAAAAAAACCCAAAAAGCCCTCCCAAAACCCCCCCAAAACAACAACTTTATACAAGATTTACAATTACATGAATAGGTCAATTCAGCAATTGCAGAAATTGCAGTAATGGCCAGGTAGTAGCCAACAAGAATGGCTCATTGCAGAAGTTAATTGTTCTCCTGCAACAATGGCTCTGGAGTCAGAGCAATCATTCACCCCACTGTAATGGCTGAAAGGAAGCATTAAATAACATTTTCAGTAATGTTGTCAGAGGCTCAGTACGGGAAAAGAACAAAAGATGGAAATAGATACTGAATGGCTTAAACCTGTGTTGAAGATCATTTGCCAGACAAGATGGGCCTTTTTCTCAACCTCCTGACACTCTGGGACTCTGGGACCCCACGCTTGTGAATGTCCAGGGTTCCCAGTGCAGATGTTCAATGTCACTGAACCAGATGGAGACAACTCCCAAAATCCAATTCCCTCCTCCAGCAGGCTGGCATGGATCAAAGGAGAAGGGCAGAAAGGCAGGCAGGCAGTCGAGCAACATGATGTGGGGTCAGCCTAGTGGCAGACCCAGGAGGGGTCATACATCCACAGTCGTCATTCCCGCCTCCCCACCACCTACAAGAGTCCTGTTGCCATGGAAGCCAACGTCAGATTTTAAGGCTATTTTTACAGGCAGCAGATGCATTTTTCCCTTCAGCACACCAGACCCACTGTCCCCCATGCTCTGAGGTGACCTCTCTCTGCCCATGGTGCACAACTCACTTGGACGGTCCAGGCAGGCGCAGGGCTCAGCAGCCTCCTGCCTGCTCCTGGTACAGAAATGGCACCTGAGGAGCCAAATTAACATTACACAATTAACACAAAACAAGTAAGAAGCATCACTGGGAGCCAGCTTGCATCTCAATATTCATTAGCACATGGCACCTGAAAAACTGCCTTTGCTGGAAGAAGTTTGCAGCTCCAGGTCATACTTCACAGAGTAACTGCTGGTGTGACAATGATGTGCCCAAGCACTATGATATGCCCAGATAGATAATGTGCCCGAGGACATATTATCTATTTATCTGGGCCATGGGGCCTGGCTCTAGAAAATCCTGAGGTTTCCCCTTCCTCTCACTTCCCCTGTCTTTGCCTGCCCTTCAGCTAGCCTGGGAGGGGATGTCCAGAACACGTGTGTACACATGCAAGTGTCACATGAGCCTCCTTGCCAGCGTGTTCCTACTCCCAGTCCTGCAGGGCAAGATCCTGAAGAATCACAAAGACTCATCATGGAAGAAAAAAAAAAAATAGCATGAAAACACACCTCTAAGAGCTCACCAAGAAGCCCAGTGGGGTGGTTATTTGGAGAATGTAAATTGTTCATATGTTCTCATTATATAAGTCTCTCAAAAAACCTTGTTTCTCAGCCCCTGCCACTCCTTAAAACCACGTTCAGTTTCCCAGCAGCAGGAGATCATGCTGGCACACATGGACCTCTTCCTCCACACCCTCAGCAAACAGGTTGGATCCTTTCTCCCATCATACCGCCATTTCCCTTTTTTCCCCTCCAGATGTTTACAACTTCTGAATTAAAGATAACTCCTAAAAATATTGTTGGCTTTTATAATTTTCTATGCATCGACATTTCCCACAACCACAAAACCTACAGAACTGCAATTATGTCTTTATGAGATTACCAGTGACTTCTTGATGGGCATTATTTTTTTCCTTGCCTTTTTTTTTTTTAAAAAAAGTTACATTCCTACATGTGCATTTAGAAACCTGAATAAGATCATCTGATTTTCACTTTGAAAAAATACTCCAGAAAGCTTCAGATACTCAGTAATGAAAAATAAATGTATTTTTAAATATTTTGGGGTTTGTTTTTAATAAGCCCAGAACACGTAGTTTTCAGAGGCCTCTGGAGACCATCTTGCCCACTCAGAGTTTGGCCAATTCAGATCAGGTTGTTTGGGGCCATGAACATCTCCACAAATGAAAACTTCACAGCCTCTCTGGACTACTGTTCAAATACCTGACCCACTCTCATGGTGAAAATTATTTTCCTAATACCTAACCAGAATTTTCTTTCTTGCACCCTGCAACCTCTTGTGCTATCACTGTGCATTTCAGAGGAGTACAGCTTTGTCTGCTCTGCACCCTTTCATCAGACAGCCACAAGATCTCCCCTCTGTCTTTTCTCCAGAAAACCAAACAAAAGCCACCTCACCCTTTCCTTACATGTCATGTCCTGCAGTACCCAGACTTCATGGCAGTCCTCACTTGATTTATCAGACTGCACTTACCTATAACAACCACAGAATCAGACACACAGAAACAAGTGTATTTTTGCCTTTCTCCCTTTTCTTTATCCTGGGCGCTTCTAATTCAAAATGTTTACAGTGAAAAGTCAGTAACATCTCCTGAGCACGATTTCCCCATCTATGGACAAGTTTCTTTATTCACAATGCCCACAGACTTAAAAAAAATCACTTCTGTGATTTCACTGCAATTAGCAAATAACATTCATGTGCCCCCCTTAAGTGCACCATCACCCCACCAGAAACATTTCACTACTGCATCACCACAACAAATGGATAAGAGCTTGGTGTATAGTACCTTCATTAAAGTTGTCTTCTGTGGAGATGTGGGTCAAAGGAGACTGGGGTCGAGAGTCTCCACAGAGGGAGTAACTGTGTTCTGCTTGGATGAGAGGTGCTGGGGATGCTGGAGATAGCTCCACCTCCATTATTTCATTTTTCTCAGACAAGAAGGGATCATTCAAGAGCTGGCCTAGAACATCAGGTGAAAACTCATCCAGGAACTCTGTGAAGTGCTGTGAAGATAAAAAGGGAAGAAAAAGTTTATCTCCTTGCCTGTCTGTCATGCCAACCATGAGAACATCGATCAGAACAATTCCAGTATCTGCACCAGGCATCCGTGCCTGTCAGCAGCAGGATCTACCAGCCCTGTGTAATGACTTCCTCCTCCAGCCACTACTACAAGCTGAAAAGATCTGCAACTAGAACAAAAGTCCCTTCAGAGAAGTACACTACAACAGAAGAGTCTGTCATTAGCTTGCCATGAAAATGGGAAATAAAAGCAGGGTAGCTTTTATTTGTGACCCTCCAGCAAAGATACTCCAGCACACCACTAAAAATGGGAAAGCACATTTCACGTAGACAGCATGAAAGATCCTGCAGGATTTATCAACAGGATTGGGTTAAGTTCACTGAAGCAAAGAAGAAAAAGGAAACACACTCAGACACAGTCTCTGACACCACATAAGACTATTTTAACTGCACTGAACAATATAGCACGTCCTAGGAAAACAAGTCCATGCACGTCCCATAGCTAGACAATTAACACACTTGCTATAAAATAGCTTTCCTGGATGATTTATGTATCCATTTTACAAGGCACATTCCACCTAGGACTAAAGACCCTATGGAGCTTCTGGGCCCCCGAGCTCAAGCTCCTGACAACCAGTACTAATTACTGCTTTATCTGTTACACTACCAACATATATAATGGCTCTATACAGTAGGATAACTTTGCTTGTTTCCTATTCAAAAGGCACACAAACCAAACCCTGCAATTTACTTCCTTGAGACTCCAGTGCAAGTCTCACCAATAGCCAAAAATTCTGCACCTCTTGGTTTTATTTCCACTGTCAAAAGACTACATCTTTGACCGACTAAGAAGCTGCAGTGCAAGAAACCATTCTTGCTCATCTCATCCACACAAATAATTCTGGTTTTGTACAAAAATATTTGTATAATGAATTGTAACAAGCTCTCCTGAACAATCAGGAATTATCTGCCTTTTTCATATAGGAGTCTTTGTTGACTGGGGTAGGATCCCACAAAAGTCTCAGACTGTTTGATTTGCTCTGTTTTTACAAGCAATATTGATCTTGGCTCTTCATCTTGCTCTCTCCTGCAGAAACAGACACTGAAATTCAAGATTTGGCTTCCTGTAAGCTAAACTAGGAATGAAACAAGTCAATATTGTGTAAAACTCCGAGGGAAGTGGTGTGCTCACACCCCCAAGAACACACATTTCCCAGCTCCAGCAGCACCTGTGGCCTTGAAGCCTGATGCTGGAAAGCACTGAGCACAGCCACCTCTCACAAAGTCCCCTGGAAGTTTGAGCACCTCTTCCAAGATGCTCACAAGTGCTAACTGTGCCTTCTTTCAAAATTAATAAGCCTTCAGTCAATTCTGACTGACACTGAGAAAAATAAAATATTTACATAAATAAGGCAATAAACAGAGGACCACAGTTGCTATGCTGGGATGGCAATCTAGCTAAAGTAAAGCCTTTAGCTGCCTCTAGCTAAAGTAAGGCAGATTTTTAGCCTCGTATTTACTTACTGTAAACGATAACATGACTAAACAAACTCTTAGATGACTCAGCAAAAGGGTCATGACCACCTTAGAAAGCCTTGCTTATTTTGATTTTGATACCTGAGGACTTGCTAGGACTTCAAATCCAGGGCAGTCTCCCAACATCTGCAAGGATAAAAGTATAAACTACAGTTCCCCACTATGCAAAGAAATAATAAGGATGCTAAAGATCAGTTGAACACCCTGCTGCATCAAGAAAGACACTCAGTAAAACAGGGTGGGCAGATCTCAGATTATATACATGGGACAGAAATGCTTCTCAAACATGTTTTATAGGATGAACCTATAAAAAAGCAATGCCTTTCTTAGGTACAATTTTTTCCCCACTGTCTCCACACTTCTTTTCATTCAGGCTAACGGTGAGAACTAATTATATTTGTTTGCACGTTTTCCTATATCTGCCTAGAACATTTCCTCTTTCTAATTTTTGCATGCATTACTCTGATTGATGACTAGGAGATGCTAAAATAGGGCTGCTTCAATATTTGCATTAATGCTTTGATCTGGAACAAAATAATTATTTTTTCTTTTTTTACTTCTTCCAGTTGATTACTGTTTGATATAGTAGTTGTTTTTTCTTTTTTTTCTGTGATTGTTTGGTTTTTTGGTTGTTGTTTTCTTGGGGGTTTTGGGGACTTTTTGTGTTTTGATTTTTTTTTCCTTCTGAATGGGGAATTTTCCTAAAACCACAATAGGAAAAGCAAAGAGGAAAGAAACATCCAGCTTCCCAAAACCAGAGAGCAAGTGGACCTTAGGGTGAGGAAGGATGTTCAAAATGGTCATCAATATTTGTGCTTTCTGCTTTTTACACTCAGCTGCAAAGAGACAAGCTATGAGAAAGAAAAGAATTTGCATTTACAACAGAATTGTTCAATAGCAAATAAATGCTAAATTTTAAAAATTATTCTCCAGTTTTATTAAAATTTTAATCTTATTTTTACAAGTCTGTGATAGTAATTGGAATTCAAGTCAACAGAGAAGCCTCAAACAATTGCCACAAGGTCAGACTGTGCAGCTACTGAATTCAGGGAACAGACAATTTTAGGGATCTGGACTTTTCCCCACACAATGATTACAAAAGCCACCGCCACTTGAATTACATGTTACACACATCTTTTCTGCACTGAAAGCTTAACTTAAGAAAACAATTGTCTCATGGAAAACAGCTCCACTTTCCTAGAGAATTAAAGAAAAGGCACCTGAGCACCAGCTACAGCAGGAACCATCCGGGGGCAGCTGGGCCTCAGAACTTCCACCTACACCTAAGCTGCTCCCTCTGTCATTTCAAAGCACATTCTCCCATTGCCAACTTTCCTCCTTCTTCTCCCCACACCCCCCCTCTGTTCCCACACGCATCCTGGCAGTCAGTCACTCAGTCACCAGCCACTTTCAGAGCTGGAAAGCCACAGAGTAACACTCAATTCTGAGACAGCAGCAACCACCCCCCTGCACTCAGGAATAGAAAAAGGCAATTTAGGGAGGATAACTGAGAACTTTACCCTGAGAACCTGCCTACTGAAAAAGAAAAAAATTGTTTGTGGCTTTTGCCTCATTGGCATCTTTCACCCTGAGAGCTTACCTGTAATAAAACAAATAAATAATTAAATAGAGAAAAAGATTTAAACCAGCACTTGCATTAAAATGAGCCTTTTTTTCTTCTTTTTTTATTATTTTTGTTTTTAATACCTCTCTAGACAGAGGTTGCCAGCTTCTTGCTATCCTCACACCTGCACTGGCAGCCACAGCACTGGTTGCAGACATGTGTTGGTACAAGGAGTCTGCCTGAACTATTAAACTATTCTCTTTACATAGCAGAGATGTGTTCAGCTGGGATGCCAGCCTCTGTAAAAAGTCATGGATTCAGGATGTACAGATGTAACCTTATCTTCCACTTCCACTTCCCCTTCCCCCAGAATACCTGAAAAGAGAAACACATCAGATGTGCTCCTGTTGACAGAGAGAAAGTAAGTTGCAGTCCCACAGGGTTTCACCACCAAGCTGGCTGAACATTTGCTCCCACCTATAACTTGGGTGCTTTTGGTGGACACAGAACACCTACAGACATCACCTCACAGTAAACAAACAGAGGAGAGCTCTTATACCTGGATGCACAGCAGATTTGGATAGCTCTTCGAAAGTAGCATTTGGCTGCAGACCAGCTGGGCTGCAGCTCTCCACAGCATCTGCCTGTTCCTGCCAGACAAAAGCCTTTTTCTCTAGCTTTGCCCAAGGGACAATGCTTTTATTTTCCTGTCTGATCAAATGAGACTCAGGTTTTGCTAGGTGCATGGCACTGCTGACTTCACCAGATGACCTGAAGCTGGACAGTGTGGCACTACATGCCACAGCCATGACATTAACATGACTAAACATATAACAGTTGTGTTAAAAAATTTTCTTTCTAAGAAAAGAACTCAAAAAAAAAAAATTAAAAAAAAGTAAGAGAAGTCAAGGGCCCCAAATGACATTTCATAATTATATTTAAATTATTAAACAAGTGACAAGGCGTTGTCAAGCCTAGAAAACGCACTGCATCAGCTTCAAGTCCCACACACCAGCTGTAGCAACAGAACCCACCCTTCCCAGCAGAGCCACCCCAGAGGGATGCTGCAGCAGCAGCATCTCAGCACACTGCAAAGCAAGCCCTGCTCTCCAAGCAGCCCAGGGCAAACCAGCCTCTATGCAACATGCTAGAGTGAGAACCATACACAAATTCAAGATACTCCTCTTCTAGGAGTCAGTGGCTTCTTCCTGGCTCATCCCATGGTTTAACCATCCCTGAGGGATAAATCCTCCCTCCACAAGTGAAGCTGTTCTACTCAACAAGGCACAGATGGGATAAAAATGAAGCCTATCATCTACCTCTTGGTACAAAGCTGCCTGATACTCATCTCTTGCAAGGCTTGAGCAGCAATAATGGGGGGTGGGAAGCAAGGACTCATTTCTGTATCGAAGAACTCTAAGTACATGTAATGTACAAGGCAGTGCTCCTGGAGAAAATGAGGAAAGGGGGAAGAGAGGGGAGAGCACAAACCAGCTGCTAACCATGGGGAAGGAAACATGCACCACAGGCATGAATTTTCCCCCTCCACACCCAACATCTCCTCTAACATAAAGATAACAGGGAGAAAAAGGAACACTTTCTTAAGCAGCTCTTTTGTGGTTTGCATATCCAAGTTGCATAGGAAATAAAACACAAAGTTTCACAAAAGATTGCAGCATATCTAGTTAATAGCATCAAACAGATCAAAAAGCCTGGCTGCACGGAGATACCATCTCCTCTTCAAGGAATGAAGCACACATTTCACAGACATCTGGCAGCTGCTTATATGGTAGCTGAGAAGGTCTGAGTAGGAGTCCCAGCTACTAACTAAAGGCATCAGATTCTGGAGCATTCAGGCAAGGTGCCAGTTATTAAAGATGGCACATACGTGCCAGTCAGCAGCCTTCAGGAGTTGAGCTCCCAGCTTAATTGCATGGCAAGAGCTGTAAACAGCATCATGCACCTTGGTATCACCTCTGCCTGGGTTTGCATGTGCAGCATCTAATCAGATGGGCTTGGAGCAGAGACCTGCCCATTCTAGCTAATGAAGAACCATGCCTAGAGATGCTGCTTATGGAAGACTGCACATAGAAGCCTACCAAGGATGACAATGCAGCAGAGAAGCCTGTAAATTTCTGCATGCTGAACTCCGAGGCACAACTTAAAAAGCTCCTTTAAGGCATGTATTTTCTTCACAGGTATGTTGCTGATGGTGCTGTTGATTTCCCTGTTGCTAGTTGATTGGTGAGAGACTGGAGGTATCAGTGTGTCAAAGCTTCCAACAACAAAAATTACTTTTCTCAGTACTCACTGGCACTCGGGAACCAGTTAATTTTCAGAGATTCAAACATGATGATTTTCAGGTCCATCTTCCCTTTCTAATAATCCTTTATGTTTAAGGCAGGGAAGCTGGCCACCACTTGCTTTTCTCCAAGCTCCTGGCTTGTACTGAATAGTACCCATCTTTTTCAGCTTTGGGAAGAGCTACCAGTGCAAGTCCCTGGTAGCCTCACCTCTTCAATTCACTCACATCTGCCCTGCAGGGACAAGAAGAGCTCCTCTGCTGGCATGAAGTGCCTTGATAACAACATTGTTACTAGGCACAAATCTGAGCACAAGAAATGAAGGACAGCTTGGCAGCAATGCCGTGGTTTTCCGTAAGATTGATTCCAAAGATGGGGGCTGAAAGAGAGACAAGACCACAGGAAGAAACAGTGGAAGAGCAGAAGGTTGCACCCTATATAGTTTGATGTAGGAGGGAGCTTCCCTTTGGCATGTGTTAATGTGGGTGAGAGAAAACCAACTACATTTGGCAGTGAATATTTGATAAAGTAATACAATCATACCTGAAATGGCTGAAATCTGATTTGCTGAGAGACCCCACGGACAGACCACAGTACTGAGCATGCAGCTGCAGCCACATCTAACTGCTAAGTCTTAAACAGGACACAGAGATGCTCCCTCTCGGTGTGATGAGCAGCAGGAAGAGCTTCCTGATGGCAGGTAAAAAGTCTTAGGTACAGCCATAGATGAGAACTGAGAGAGCTGAAAAAGGCTGATCACACAGGAGAAAGATTTGCACTCTCCTGGCTAATTTACCTGCCAAGGAGAAACACTGGAAACCTCAGATTTCTAGGTGTTTACCTTCTACAGTTTAAAAATCAAAACCAAGTCACAGAAAAATAGTTGCTCAATTGTTTTATTCCATTATAGGCTTATTTACTGTGTAGTCATTACCTGCACTGAAATGACTTCACTTGAGGGAGGATGTGAAGAGTAACCTGAAACTAGTGTTTGAAAACAGTGGAGAGATGCACCATAACAGCAAATATCACCATTTGGAGTCTCACACCAGAAATTACTCATTGTAAGCATTAAAAAAAAAAAAAAAAATTGGACAGGTTTTTAAAACCCACTAAGTGAATAACATTCAGGTTACATCATCAGCAAAGCAAATGCCAGGAAACTCAGAGCTAATAGATTTATGTGGTAATTAAATCTGTACATCTTCCCAACTTGCTTAGGTTACACAGCTGGAAATGCTGAAGTTCATGCTGGGCAAATCTTATAATCCACCCCTCTATGCACACATGCTTGCACACACTTCCACTGCAAACACTCAAGTATTTCCAACCAACAACCAGCATAAGTAGAGATATATTTTTTATAACTACTTGGGAGAGTACTTCTCCCAAGAAGTGTGTTTATTCTGCTCCCTGTCCTAGTTCCTAAAAGATTCTTTCACTTTCCTTAACACCCTTTCCCACCCAAGAAAAAAAAGGATTTTGGATTTTAAAAGATAATTTTAAAAAATTAAATCCTATAGTAACTAGGAATAAATATGGGCTAAATATATATATATATATATATATATATCTATTTATATATATATATAATTTCTTGCAGAGTTGAGGCAAGGGTAAGAAATAACCATGAAGTTCACTGCCTCTTAAGCTCTCTGTCTGCAATCAGAGAAGGATGCTATTGCTCATTCCTAGCCCAAGCCTCTTGGGGGTCATATAAAATAGGAAAATCCTTCTCACATTCCCCTGCCCTTCCCCCAGTACATAGTTCTTGGTTCCAGTCTAACTTTTCAATAAGATGGGAGCATATTTTGCTATTTCCCACCCTCTCCCCATAAAAAAAAACAAAGTCAGAGAGGAGTGAGTCATGGGGTCCAGAGGTCCAGAGCAATGAGTCAGAGAGCTGGAAGCTCTTCAACAAGGCTCCCCCCATCTGGGTCCCTCGGAGATCTCAAAATTGTTTATTAATTCTGTGTTGCAAATAAGTGTCTGGAATATGCTTTCAGGTCAGATGTGCCCATTCTATAGTCTCAGCTACTTTTTTTTTTTTTTTGGTCTAACACCAAACCCACTGGTATGAACTTCATCTGCCTCCCAAGTCAGCTCTCGGGCTGCCAGTTTGAGCAGCAGAACCACAGAAACTCCCCATCACTTCTCCCTGTGCCCTTCTCTTCTCAGGGCCACAATCCTTTACCACCAGTGACTGGAGAGGTGGTAAGACAAGCCTGTCAGGTCTGCCTTTCATGAGCCTGCAAACCACCGAGAGCAGGGGGCAAGCCTCCCCCTGCCACCTTCCAGCCACTGTGACTCATCCCAGACACAGAAAGCTCAGCTTCCAAAACTTACATCACTGATTTCTCTGATGCTTTTTGGCATCCAGGCAAAATACGTACAGACCAGTTATGTTGTTGTTTATTTTTTTTTTTTAATTATCTAGTGAAGAAAGGAATAGATGCACATGGGGTTTTTTTGTTTTGGTTTGTGGGTTTTGTTTTGTTTTTTTTCCCCAGCTATGCTCCAGGCATGCAATGGCAGTCATAAATATTTACAGTGAGATGGTACTGATTTGCTGGATTACACCTCAGAAACACCTACAGGCTCTTTAGGTTTAAGAACTTGCAGTAATTGCAAGTTCCTTCTAACTAGTGTCTTCTGGGTAACTACCTAGTGCTTAGCAAAAAAAATAAGCAATGGAAAAAATGTTACAGACAAGTTGAAATCTTTATGTATAAATTTTACAGTTCACCAGTGGGTATTTATATCGAGCCCAGGTGCTCAGCAGGAAGGATAACACAGCTGGTTTCACTTAGGGTCATTTTTGAAACAAAATAGTTACTTCAGTTTCTTCTTCAACTCCAGTGCAAAGAGATCTCAGCTTAGAGAGGTGGTTTATATTTGGGTGGGCCGCACTTGGTTCCATTTACCATCTTCCCTCACCATGGAAATGAGAAGGGAGGAAAGCAAGGAAAATTAATTCCAGTCCTCATGTAACAGCATCCCTTGTCAAAGGGTACAGATAAATCCTCTGTAAAGGGCACAGCCAGCAGGATGCCAGTGTTTTAAACAGAATCCACTAGCCTTGCAGCCACTTTAGAGATCAAGGAATACTTCAAGTTGGAAGAGACCCAAAAGGATCATCAAGTCCAACTCCCAGATAACTTTACAGATATAACAGGAAGGAGGAAAGGATAACCACAGACAGAAGTCACAAGGATTACCCAGCAATGAGACAAAACCCTCCCCTGGAAGATGACTACCACCACACAATTCAAGGCCTGTTACTTCAAACAGGGATGCTGTAACCTGCCCTGCAGGCCAGCAGCAGTTCACTCATCTGCTCGCCCTGCAAGGACTTCTCACAGCTCACTAACACCTGAAGCTGCCAGGCTCTGCTCCTGGGCACAACCTCCCAGAAATGGAACTATTCCAGGTTGCACACTATGCCAAGATGCTGTTAGGGGAACCCAGCAAAATCATAATTTGTCATCTAGGTTCCTATTTGTGCAGGGGCTCTCCTGCAGAATGCAGATGCTCTGCTGATCAACTGCTTGATGGTTAAAGTGTTCACAACTTCCTCCTTGACTACCAAACCAGTATCTTCCAAAGGAGGATCTTAAATTAGTGAGTAACGTAGGTAGGAACCAACAACTTCTGCTCCCTGTGCTTGCTGCACGCCCTGGCTTGCCACTTGTGACTGACAGGACACTTGACATTTAAAATTGCTATTTTATTCTTCAACTACGTTACTTCTTTAATGGCTGCAAAGTTTAAATGGCAAGGTTCCAGTCTGCAGGAGCCATCATTCCTTCTTTTTCCTTATGCTGGCTGCAAACCCACACACCACTCATCAAAATTCTGCTCTTTTAATTAAAGCTGTCTGGTTATTATAAAATAAGAAAGACTTTGCTATTACTATTGGCAGCTTAAGGAGAGACTGGGCATTTTCTTAAGTAAAGAGTTAGTAGGTTTTGTTTTATAGATCTATTTTTAATTCTGGGGGGATTCTGCTGGGTTTTTTTGTTTGGTTTTAAGAGTTGAAGCATGGAAGCTGAGGCTTGAAATGGAAGGACACAAACTTAAGCTTCTAAATGTTTATTTAAGCACTTTTAATTGTTGAAGAATCAGACCCTCTCTTCAAGGTTCTACACCTAAATGCAGACTCTCTGTGTATTGATCATGGAAAATAGGAATTAGCTTTTATAAGTGCTGAATAATATTCATAGGCATAATGGTTAAAGTTGCAGATGCATGTAAAGTTTAAAAAAAAAAGACACCAAAAAACAGAACAAAAAAATAACCACACTATATACATAAAACCCTTTCTTGAACTCAAGAGACAAGTGCTTGAGCACATGGGAAAGAAAAAAAAAAAAAAACCAAAACACATCGATTTTGCAAAACAAATGTGAAGAAACCCATAGGTTGTAACACCTTACCTGAGAGATAAACTCCCCTGCCTGATTCAGAGCTCAAGGATCAGAAGCCTTTGGCTCACAATGACCTCAGCAGCCATGGGTTTTAGACCCTGCCCTGCAGAAACTGCTGCCCCCTCTCTCGGACACATATCTACTATCAGGGCAGAAAGGGGAACACTGGCAGGACTTTGTGTTCAGTACTTCTGTTGCTGAGTGTTACACATGAAGTATCATGTGCTAAAAAGTCAGTTTGATGTGAAATCCTGTTCCTACGTGTGATCTCACCAGACAGTGGAACACATGATTACATTAAAGAACCTCTTTAAAGTAAATAAGCCCTACACCTTGTTTTCAGCAGAAACATCCTGGGTTTTTTCTCATCCTTCCCATAAACTTGCATGAAGCCCAAACACTATGGATGCACAGAGCTGATACTTTGATGACAGCAGGTAGAATCAAAGCCTTCCTGGCCCAAACTGTTTCCAGCTTTCAACTCAAACCACCTACTGACACAGGATGCTAAAGAAGAGCAGAGCAGCAGCATTTGTTTGTTGACGAGACCAGGGAACAGCCCTGTCCAAACCCAACCCACAGCAAAAACCTGTGTTTTGAAGCCACCTCAAGTGGTGAACATGAGATGGATACTTCAAGACACCCACATTGCATTCATACAGCCTCCATTCTGCAGAAACCCCCCCAAAAAATTGTTCTGACATCTCACTTTGTATGGACCAGTACCTCCATCAGCACTGATCCTCTGACACCCTCCCTCTGAGGAGAGATGTATTTCATTTTGTGTCACCAAGAGAGCAGTGGGGGTCACTTGGTGTTTACTTCTACCCAAGGCAGACCAGTTTAGTTTTGAAGCTCTACTGAAAGCTGTGGAGAGAAAGGAAACAAGGAGACAGGTCGTGAACAAGATCAACTAAATACACACTTGGAAGTATGCATAGCATTTGTCTAGACAAAGTATTTTAAGGCACCTCATACTTGAGAGCTGGTATTCCAATTTCCTGCAAGTCTTTTGTCATGGTGCCAGAAAACATTACTGCAGTGAACTTCATAAGAAATAATTATGAGTGGTACTGGATTAAGGTTCAGGACCCAAAATAGCAGTAGATGGAAACAGCTGTATCCTAAGACAAGGTCTTAAAATGAGCAAGGAAAAAACCAAAACAAAAGCTGTGTGTTCAGTCCTCCCCTATGCTTATTTCCAGAAATGCAGGGACTAGTAGAACAGCTTACTTGGTAATATGTGTGCTGGCTCTCTCCCCTCATAAGCCTTCATAATACATGGGAGACTTTCCAACCTGCTATGCCTTCATTTGGCTATGAACAGGTATTTCAGCTTCTTTAGCTATCCCTCCCCCATCCAGAGTATCCTCCTCCTCCTTCATCTGCACCTCTCTTTTCCAGACCTTTGCTCTCAAGCAGGTGAAAGACACCCAAACTCCTCATCACCTTGCAGGACCTAAAGAAGACCAGGAGAAATGAGAAGAAATCCACAAGCTGTAGGTGAAGACCCTGCAGGAGCAGAGCCAGAAGAACAAGGGTGCAGGGAGGCAAAGGGAGGAGGAGGAGGGAAAGACACAGTGCTGGGAAAGGGATAAAATAAACCTTCAAAAGGAAAGCAGCATTCTGAGGTTGTGCAAAAACACCCTCTCAGTTCCCAGTTGTGTATTTTTGCCAAGTGTCACTGGCTTTAGTGCCTTGCCATGTAAAGCTCCCCATTTCCTATAGCCCAGGCTCTGCTGACCTTGAAGAGATGCTTGAGCTCTTCAGACTGCCCCCATAAAAGAGAGAGGTAAGAGACCCTGAGAGAAGATCTTTAAACAAGAAGTGTTTGTAAGTCATTTAGGAACATTCTAACACCTGCTTAAAAACCAAAAGCAAAACCCCTGCCATCTCCTCACATCAGGTGAAGAGAAAGCAACACTGTGCAAACAACCCTGCCTACCATGGAAACTCTCAAGTATTATATATTTGGGCTACTTGAAGAAAGAGAAAAATAATGAGAATCAACATAGATCAGAACCTAGAAAACAAGAAAGAGTTAATGGAAAGTACAATTCAGAGGGGAAAAAAAAAGGCTGCTTCTGAGTTTGTCAGGATCCAGAAGAATGGTAATTATAGATCAGGCCATGCTTGGCTGCAGTTATTGGAGGGGGAGGGAGGAAGATCAAAATGTTTAATTGAATATTCCTGGGAGGGGGCGGTTCTGAATTACTGCTCTTTATATGAGAACAGATGAAACAGCCATCCCACAGGATGGTAATGAAATTATCTTCATCCCAACAATAATGGAAGAGAATATAAAAAAAAAACCAGCTACTCAAAGCTGGCCATTTTAATTAGCAGACTAGAAAACCTCCATCACAAAGTCTGAACAGAGCTTCTAAGGAGTTCTTGAAACTATTTTCAGTATGAGATGATAGTGATGGGACTAGAAAAAATAATATAAGACTATTCAAGTGTAAACAATGCAACCAAAAGTAGCAGCAAGTTAACCTACCCACTGTTCATTCCTGACTAAGGGAAGAGATTGAGAAGGAAAGAAAGTATTTAAGCAGCCAGGATTAAAAGGGAGAGAAATCTAATTTATGCTTATAATTCCACATAATTGATAATCTATCTTTTTTATCTTTTTGTATTAATATTACAATCTTAATATGCCTTGTCTCTTCATAGAATCATAGAATCCTAGGGGTTGGAAGGGACCTCGAAAGATCACCTAGTCCAACCCCCCCTGCCAGAGCAGAGCCACCTAGAGTACACCGTGCAGGAACGTGTCCAGACGGGTTTTGAATGTCTCCAGTGAAGGAGACTCCATGACCCCCCTGGGCAGCCTGTTCCAGGGCTCTGTCACCCTTACAGTAAAAAAATTTTTCCGGATATTCAACTTGAACCTCCTATGCTCCAATTTACACCCATTACCCCAAGTTAACTGAGCTGATGCAATACAAAACAAAGCCAATGTGATAAAGAAATAAGAAATCTCCAGATGCAGAACACAAATCTGCTAATTGCACCACGTTTTCAGTGGATTCTCACAGGGACCAGTTCTCGGCCCCAGATTAATATTTTATCAATGTCTGAAGAGGAAAAGTCAGGACCATTTAAGTTTGCAGACACTGCAGCATCAGCAAGAGCAGCAAGTCATAAAAAAGGTCAGGTCACAAGAGGTAATGGTACTGAAAAACTCTTGGCTTTTTTCTTTATTTAAGGTTTGTTTGTTTCTCCTTAAATGAGGCTTCACACTTAAAACAAGTTGCCCTTTAAGGCTCAATCCCCAGCTACACTTTTGCAGCACCTGTCTATGGCACAACTGTGTCCTCTGCACAGCCCAGGGTACACAGGGTTTGAAGACTTCAGAAGACAGAGTGGTGTGAAGCATTTTCTCTCCATGCTCATGGCAGATGCAGCCACTGCTATCCTATACTGCCAAATTAAAAAACAAAAAAAACAACAACAGAGAAGTTTCAAAGAATCACAAGAATCACTGTAGAGCTGTGAAAACCCCATCTCAAAAATAAAAGTAACAGAAGAAACCAATGTATTCAGCTTGTCATTGAGGAAACAAATGCAGAACATGAACTTCCCTTAAGTAGTGAAACAGGGAATAAGAATTAGAGAACAGCTCTACCAGCTTGCAGCTAAGATTACAAGCTGAAGCAAGATCCATTCATTGTGGTTATAAAGAGACACAATATTAAAAAAAGAGAGAACAATCAGTCATGGAGGAATAGCATGAACTCTTTGACCCAAGCCATTCTTAATTGAAGACTGGAGGTATCCCTACAAAGATACACGGGAATTCAAACAGGAAACAATCTGGGGAAGTTTTATAACCCATGATTTATATATGTCTAAACTAATTAATCATAA
Organism: Calypte anna; assembly: GCF_003957555.1. Lineage (NCBI taxonomy): Eukaryota > Metazoa > Chordata > Aves > Apodiformes > Trochilidae > Calypte > Calypte anna. The sequence goes on along the minus strand of NC_044244.1, from coordinate 59,106,699 downwards.
TTGTTTCCTTTGGCCCTCTTGCAGCAAAGCCAGGCTGTTTACTGGAGAGACAGCATGTTCTGGAGAACCCGGTAGAACCCAGAGTTGGGAAACCTGCTGATGCTGCTTTGCATTCCTGTATTCCAGATAACTTGATACCATTATCAGGAAGGCAGCTGGGGAACACAGTTCAGGAACCTAGGTTAAAGACCAAGGGTTGCTCACAAGCAAGCTCCACACTCCTTACTCAACAAGCTCCAAGTAGCTGGCACCTTGTGCAGCACCAGCCCATTGAAAGCCTTTTCCCTTAGTTTATTTTTAAGGCTGGGTTCTTGAGCCCTTCTGCACAACTGAGTCAGTTTTAATTCCCACTCCCAAGCTGGGATGGTGAGGGCTGTAGGCACCCCAGTACTATCTACTAGAGGGAACCCTTACCACTTGCCGTCACTCTGAGGACTGCACCTCAATAGAGAGCTGGGAGAAGGTCACAGAGAAAAAAATTGACAGGCCTGCTTTGGACATCAGTTTCACAGAGACTGAAAACACCAATGCCCAGCAACACCCATGCATGCAAACTATTCTTTATCTTTTTGATAGCAATCTGTTCCTCAGAAACAGAGGGGCAGCTGCAGTTTTACCAAAGCACAAGCAAACGCCTGCAACAAATGTAAGGACTCAGAAGCACACAGCATTGTCATCATTTTCAGAGCCCACAATTAATCTCCATACAAACCACAGCCAACAGACAGCAGATTCCAGTAGTGATGGGGGATTCCCGATGAGCCCAGGTGAGGGGAATGCCAGGATATGTGGAGGAATTAATAGGGAGCTTCCACATGGAGGGACAGACATCAAAAGAAGTGATTTAGCAGTTTCTCATTTCCAAGTCTCTTTTCCAACATCTAGTTAGAAAAGCTGCACATGTCTGGGCATCTCCATGGCCTACCATCCTTTTCCAATGCCAAGTTTGAAGCAATAAAAGGCTATCTATGGCAGAGATTTCACAGGCAAGTTACTTTCTTCTTCCTTTAAACCTGAGAAAGAGCACAAACATAAGCACCTAATGCACAATCCCATTCACACCCAAGGCAACTTGGGTTCTAATTTTAAGTTAGAAAAAAATCCTCCTTTTTTTTTAGTTTAATATAGAGAAAGCTGACAAAAAGGAAGGAGAGAAAGCATATAAAGGGAAGGAGGCGTTTCATCCTGTTTTAAGGATTAATTACAAGATTAATCCCTTCAAGCCATGCAAGTTTTTGGCACTACAAGCAGAAAGACACTCTAGCCAACACCTCCAGCCAACACATACACATGCACCCCTGAGCAGCATCTTCCCAGTCCACATCCTTAAAACATCAACACACAAACAAAGCCGCTTTCACTTGCAACATTATGATTTAATTAATTGGATATATTGAGCGATGTGGAAGAAGACTCTCCTGAGACTGCCAGCAAAGCCTGCCAGCATCCCTAGGGTAGAGACAGGAGGAGGGAAGTTTCAGACATTGCATAAGCAGAGGCACATGGAATCACTCACCCGTTCTGCCCCAGCCAACGCTAACCCAGACCTCTGCCACCCACTGCCAAGATCTACTGGAGCCACTGGGAGGTGACTGGGTGCCCAGTGAGCAAGCAGAGGCCCAGCCCAGGGTGTGTGTGTGAGGAAGGACACAGAGCCTGTTCATGGAAGCCTCTCTCAGCACCCAGCTAGCACTAGCCCCAAGCCTTCAGAGGCTCCTTGGCCCCTGTCAACATTTGCTGAAGATACCATGTGCTGTCCCACACCACCCAAGCTGGAGGCAAAAGTGCATTCACTTGCCCACAGGCAATAACAAAGTGAAACTTCCCCATCACAAGGTATTTCAAGGATAAGCATCACTATCAGGACCATAAAAATGCTGATTAGGACTGGGACAGAGTGAGCCCCTTCTCTCAGGGCTCAGGACTGTGCTGGATGCTGTGCCAAGGCCTGGAGGGACCCACAGAGCCACTTCAGGCTGTGAGGGTTACAGAGAGGCAAAGAGTGAGCTCAGAAAGCATAATTGGCATTCAAATTTCAGGTGTCATGACTTCTGTGCAGCCTGTACTTCACCTGCAGCGGGGTGGCCACCTGAAACCCTGTCTGCCAAGCATCAAGACAGCACAGCTCCCCACCTTCAGCAGCTCCTGTGGAAAACACCTAAGGGGAAGAAAAAAAGCTTTCCTAGAGCTAAATAAGTCTGCTTAGCTCTAGGAAAACACAGGTATGCAGCCAGATAAATAATCAAGTGAACCTTGTACTGCTTATCAGCAGCGAATAACACCAAAGCCAGTCAAGGTGATTATACACAGATATATATGTGTGTGTGTGAGTGCTTTTGTGTCTCTGTGTGTTAAATAGAATTCAGTTTTTTAATATGACACCGTTGGCTGCAGAACAGTTTGGATGAGCATCTGCTACAGACCATCTGGACTGGGAGGGCAGGAGAGTGAAATGCAATGGGACTCTTGAGGAATTTGAAACTTGCAGCTGATTTTACACAGAAAAACTGTTGCATAAGATACACCGACAAATATGTGATATCAGGAAGGCTTTTTAACTAAAAGAAGAAAAAAAACTATAAGAAGAGAAGTGATCCTGAAACTTCTGCTTCCTGAGGGGGCTGGAGGTAGCTGCAGGCAACCAGAACTGACCTCATGGCACTGAAATTCAGCATCATTAAAAGAAACAAAACCAAGTTTTCAGGACATGCACCAGTGTGGGAGAATATCTAGTTTTGGACAGATATTATCACAGTGAACTGAAAGTGACACCTGATGTTCAGTGGGTTACCATGGAGTATCTTAAGCTTCCATCAACACATAAAAGCTCATAAAAACCACAGCAACTTTTTACCAATTAAATTAACATAAAAGAACAAACAGTTCCTGTGTAAAGCATTCTGACATCCTTCTAAGATGGCTTCATATTCACACATGGATATTATTGATATTCTCCAAAGACTGCAGCAAAATTTTAAGAACAAGATTTTATAAATCAAGGCTCACAGTGACCATGCCTTATGCAGAACTGGTACAAAGACAGCCAAGTACATACATGCCAAAACTAAAATCATCAGTTTTTTAGAACTGCTGAGCACCCGCTTTGCTACTTGTTTTGTCTTCCTGGTTGCAAGGTCTGCAAAGGGTAACAAACAAAACTGAAAAACATGAAGCAAGCTCAAATTTGCAGAGTTCACAAACCTCCCCCCCCCCCAAAACTGTTAGATGTTTAAAATAACAAGAGATTGAAAAATCAGTGCTCTGAGTCTACCAACCAGTAGCAGCCCCAGATGGCTCAGGAAGATCTGGTCTTCAACAAAGCTAAAATGAGCATTGTTGGCACTATTGCCAACTCACCATTTCTGGGATTTCCATAGGCCAAACTGTACCTGTCCTGTAGTCATAACAACCTGCTAGCATGCACACACTGGGAACTCAAGCATACAGAAAAATATTAACTTTTCTTGTTTATAAGAGCAGCTGTTCATCTTTTCTCCACTACTAGTCACCTTTATTTTTCCAATATTGCAATAAAAATACTTAATAACACTCCAAAAGGCCCAGTAAAGCAGCATCTTGTACAGGGAGACCACAAGACCATTTTAGAGAAGGACTCGATAGTTTTCATCCACTAAATAATGCAGTTACACAAGCCTCCAGTTTGAGCTTTATGGGGGCAGCCAACTACACTCAGGAAAGCTAGGAAACAGATGGAGATAAGAGAAATTTAAATGGACCATCCAACTTTCAGTATAACCATCATATGTGGTATTTTATCATTTGCCAGGAGGGGGAAGAAGAAATAGAATAAATCATCAGTCTCTGCAGCTTGCCTCCATTGCTTCAATCTCTGGTACATGTAACAGCAGTTAAAACTATCCTCCCTCTGGCAAGATTCATTAAGCCAGTCAGGAAAGGTCAGGGCAGAACAAGGAAATATATTTAGACCAGATGTCCATGCTAACAGTAATTCGAACTGCATATTCTCCATCTAGAATGAAAATATTAAATAAAAGCACTGAGAATCTGATATGACTTTAAACACTTTGTGCTCCAGACAGTTTCATTTGAGCAGATGATCTCTCCGATCCCAATGCAAACCCATTTTTAAAAGTTGAAGGAGCAAACAGAGATGCATGTTGAGAAGCAGCCTTTATTTGATGTGTAGAAATTTGTATTGATGCCTTTTTTTTGTTGTTGTTGGTAAGGTAGAGGCCACACACACAGAGCTCTAACTTCAATTATAAAAGCTTGATTGGACTTTTCATACCACACCACTGTAAATGAAGCTTTCTTTTAATAGACAACACTGCCACTATACCCCTCCAAAAGGGGCAATCACAGCAATTAAAAAATTGGATACAGACCCAGACAAACAGTGTGAAACCTCTCATTGCTAAGAGATGCCCTGGAACACATTTAGATGCTCCCTGGTATGCTCTGAAGTTGGTGGGTTTTTTAGGGAAGAATAAAAGCAAATAAGGGAGGACTATGAAGGGGCTCCCTGACAGAACTCTGGAGAGCCACAGCACTGACCTGCTAAAGCCTTCAGTAATCAAAGAATCTCAGAAAGGTAGGTGATGAGACAGGCAGAAACAAGGCTCAAGGACACAACTTTGGAGCAGGATAAGGACCTGTGTGCATTCCTCTCCTGCTTTTCAACACTTAAATTCCCATGGCAATGACTCCTTTCTTATCCTGAAAACAAGAGAACACTTGTGTAACCAGTGCAGGAACAGCCACAGGCAAACCTCCTCTGCTGATACATCCAAGCTTTGTGCTTGGCAAAATAAGCTGTAGTATCAAAAAGGTCATGAGGTCATTCACCTCCTTCAGCCTTTGTTGATGGTGGCACAACAGCACACTGCCTGAGATGGGAAGAACCCTGGGGATGTTGAGAAAAAGGACAATATTTCACTAAGAGCTTCCCAGAGGCACCACAGGTGCTTTTTGCACAAGATACACACCTAGCCCTAGGATACCTGCACCCTTCAACCACTTCCCAAGAACTCAGAAAAGCAAGTTCTGAAAAAAAAAAATCCAGAAAAACCACCCCAGATTAAGAAGACATTGCCCTCTGGCTCTCTGCAGGGCTATAGCTGTCTCACAGTGGTCAGATGTTTTCTGTTCACAGGAGGGGACAAGGTGCCCAACCTGCCTTCCTCAGCAGTTTAAGATAAAACGCTGGTGTGTAAGGCCCAGACAGCTCTTCCCATGGCAGCCTCCAGCAGAGACTCAAGACAGACAACTGGAGGCAGCAGCATGAAACAGCATCGCTGTGCTGCAGCCCCCCTCTCACAGCTGCCACTGGAAATGCTTCAAAACACGTGTTTTAAATTAAAAAATTCTGAGCCACTAAACTATACAGCTGCTCACCTCTCCTCAGCCGTCAGAATAACACTAAGAGCTATGCTGCTAAACCATTTATTTTAATAAATTAAGTAAATACAGTTTCTCACATACCCAACACCATCCTTGAAAGAATACGCATTTTGGAAAGAATGACCAAGTATGTACCCAGAGAGGCTCCAGGGCTGCTCTGGCCCAAAGCAAAGGCACAGAGGAGTTGTCCCTGGAAAGAGGCAAAACCACCACCACAACTCACCCCACCGAAGCCCCATCCCTGCTCCCACACTGCCAGTAACCCATGTGTGAACACCCTCCCTTCCTCCCCCCAGCCCCACATCCGCACGATCCCTTTGGGCAGAATAAAACCATTCGGATTCAACCAGGTTTGGTTAAAAGTTACACATGCATGCAAGCCTCGACAGCCCCAGGGTCTCAAAAGCCCGAGTGTTGCTGCTGACCCCTGCTCCTTCCCCACCACCCCAAAACGAAACACAGACACCTTTGTTGTGACCCTGTCCCACCGCAGCGCACACAGAGGGCACTGTGCGGGCAGGGCTCCGCTTTCCTTACAAACTCATTTCTGAGGCTCTTTCTTCTTCCAGCGCAGCCTCTTTAAGGTCCACAAACAGAGAAAGCGAGTGAGTATTTCTGAGCAGAGGCCAGGACCTTGGGAACGCCATTTCATTGCCCCGCGGAGAAAGAGCAACAAACCCAATCTCCCAACCTCTGCCGGCCGCTCCCCAGCAGAACCCCTGCTCGGGGCTGGGGCTGGCACGGATCCAGCCCGCCCGGATACCGAACCAGGAGCCTGCAGCTCCAGGAATGTCTGAGACCGAGCATGCAGCTTTTTTTAATTGCGTGTTTTTGCTTCCACCGCCTCAGCCCTGTCCTGACTGGGTATTTTCTCGAGGTTTCTTTCTTTCTTTTCTTTCTCTCTCTTTTCTTGATCTCTCTTCCCTTTCCTTTTCTTTTTCCTTTCCTTTTCTCTTTCCTTTTTTTCTTTTTCCTTTCCTTTTTCTTTTTCCTTTCCTTTTTCCTTCTTCTTTTTCCTTTCCTTTCCTTTTCCCTTTCCTTTTTCCTTTTCTCTTTTCCTTTTCTTTCCCCTTTCCTTTTTCCTTTCCTTTTTCTTTCCTTTCCTTTTTTCTTTCCTTTTTCTTTCCTTTCCTTTTTTCTTTCCTTTTTCTTTCCTTTCCTTTTTTCTTTCCTTTTTCTTTTCCTTTCCTTTCTCCTTTCCTTGCTTTTTTCCCTTTCCTTTTTCCTTCCCTTTCCCTTTCTCTTCATTCTGCTTTAAAATGGACAAAGAGAGGAGTGGCAAGGAGTGCAATTGTAAGGCGATGCCATGCTCCTTTGCCTGTTCTTAAGCTTCACAGGGACACCCACCATGCTGGATTGCCACAGCCTTATCTTACCATCACTTTTATCTAACAGCTGGGTTTCCTCAAACTCTGAGAAGTTACGTTTTTTCTGTTCATAGCAGTGGAGAAAGTAGGGCTCTCGAACAACACAAACCAGTGTGAACAAAACTGAAGGAATATAGTTCAGAAACCCCTGATGTGCCTGGAAACCCAGCATGTGGGAAGGAGTGTTAAAACAATACCAAGCGATGAAACATACTTTGGCAACCTGTCTCTTACAGGTCAAGAGGTTAAATGCTGCCCATATGGAATGGATGAGAACGCGTCTTGAAAGCTGAGAAAGTCCTGGCAAAGTCACATGCAAACTACTCAGATACATCAACTCTACAATGAAAACTCAGGTTGAGCATAGAGAGGCACATTCCAACTGCAGTACCACATTTGAAGCCAACACATCAGATTTCAAATGCAAAAGGGATTGATAAGTGTGCAGTCTTACACCCTAACCTTACATCCTGTTTCAAAAGGTGTGGTTCAGCTTTTCCAGGCTCCTTTCAGCATCCCACAGCATGGCTGCTCCACACGGCAAAGCATCACCAATAAAATCCCAGTGTTGCCGTGTCACCGGAAATTTTGAGGTGAAATTACTTAACAGGCACAGAATGCAGAGACATTTGCCATTCTGTGAGAAACTCTGCTGGATTATATACAGCATAGGTCACCATCCTTCCCACACAGGAGTGAACTAAGCGCTCTTATCTCCATATCTGATGCTCCAACCCCATTCCATCAAGATGGGTTTGAGTACCCAAGCTAACACAGATCACCTTGGCAGAGCAGTGTGAGGAAGCTACCCCAGGTTCAGTGATCTAAAGGGGCTGACCAGGGGTCTAGTCTTCCCAGCAAAGCATGCCTAACCAGGGTTAAAGTCACCTGTTAATTTCTTCCTTTTTTATTCTGAGGGCAATTCTTGCTTCATATCTAACAAGCCTGGCCAACCAGATCAAACCTCATTTAAGATGCCAACTAGGTAGCCTACACAGTTCCATGATGTTAACAACTGCTCACCAGGAAGCCACAGCATCATGCCTTGCACAATTTGACTTTCCCCAGAAAAGATGGGATTTTTTTATACCTCCCTTCTGCCCAAAACTGCACCCTTACAGCAGCAGCCTGCCTCACAGAGATTTTTTTCTTGTACTGCGCTGCACCCAGGCTCTGCCTTTTAGCTGTAGCACCCTCCTGAGGCTTGATGCTTTCAGCAATACTTCACTATAGAGTCACCAAATCCAGAAGACACCAAAGAAGGTATAGTTCTGCTTCATTGGAAGTGGTGCACTCACTGACAACAGTCTGAAAGCTAGTCAAATCCTGCATGGCTTGTTCTACTTGAGAGCAGATGCTCTGATTTAATTGCAGCAATTAGCCCATTCTGGCTGAAGTCTGGTTCACAGAACTTCATTGAAGTGATAAATGAACTTCCAACACAAAAAATAAGACCCATATTCTTGCAGCAGATATGAACAATATGAACAACTCCCCTTTGTAATCATTCCATAAAACATATCAGTGAGGCATGTTGTTACGTATTTTCCGGATAAGCCAATGCAAGAAGCAACCTCCTCAAACTAGAGCAGCATTTGGCATTAGAAATGTTACAAGAACTTGAGTATTCCTGTATTGGTATATGTAAATCTCCCTATGCATATGTATAAGGCTGGAATACAAGATGCCTTGTCTTCAGACCCAGGAAGATCCAAACTAGTATAGGGAGCAGACATTTTTAAAGGTTCCCTGCAATTAATAAATATTTCTTACATTCACAAGATGAGGCATTTGAGCTCTGTCGAAGACTTCACAAAATTTGTGTGAAAAGGACCAATTTCACTCAATTGTCACCCCATGATCATATGAGGAAAAAATGCAGATTGACTTGGGCATCTTGTAATTATGGGACGCAAACTCGGATAAGACATCTCCAGGATCAACTGCTCATTTGTGGAGAAGACACTGTGGTTTGCTACCCTTATGAGCTCATGGATCAGCCTGAAACATCTCAGGCTATGGTGCATCCTGACCAGAACATACTGTCCCTTTTAAATGTTACAACAACAAAATTTAACTGCCTAGAAGGATTTTGTAGTAGGCTACTTACCATAACCCTAAAATCCCGGATGGGTGGAGCTGCCAGAACTACCATAAATCAGCAAAATCAACCCTGCAGGCTGTATTTACAAGACTGTGACTGTCAACCCTGGGAGGGCATCAGCTATGCTGCTCCCCTCAAAACATGAACACTCATGTGTTGGGACACACACACAAGACTATCAAACCCTTCCTCCTTAAGGGAACATCTTCTGGCATACGATGCTCCTAAATGCATAAAAAAAAGACTAAACTAGGTAGCAAAGTACTTTGTGATCATTTACAGTCACCATGGGCAGACTCAAACTGAGGTATCTACTCATCTCTCTACTATTTGCCATCCAGACACAAAGTACTTGACTGGTTTCTTACTACAGAAACACTCCAGACACGCTGAAGCAACTGGAAAAGAAAATTCAGCTGAACTTCTTTTAGTAAGCATCCTGACCATTGCAGTGGTTTTGGTTTTTTCTTTTTTCCTGAGCTGCCATATATAGTTGAGACAACTGCAATAAAATATTTGCTCAGTGGCCCTCCCATAACCAGCTGAGTAACCACCCACCCACACCACAGATGTGCTCAGAAATTACAAATCCCTCTGTCCCTATTTACACATCATGACAAGCTGGGATGTCACCACTGGAGCAGCAGATCTGCTTCTGATCAAGGGAGCACCTATACAGTACCTAATGGTAGGACAAGCAACTTTTGGATGGCATTTCATGTTCCACAGCAGTGTTCCACTTCCCACATTGTTCAAAATCACTGTAGATTCAGACCTGGCTGGCAACAACTGAAAACTCTTAACATGAATTATTTTATTTTAATAACTAGTTATTAAGTCTCATTTTAAACACTGCACGTATGGGGACAGACAGCAAGTTTTCATGCTTTCATGTATTCTTCTTCACATATACTTCCAGATAGCAAAATCCCATAATATTATTGACCAAGATCTTCACCTTCCCTTATTGATACACAAAATCTTAACTAAGCAAAAAAAGCACCTTCCACTTACATCTTCCAAAACTTTTTGAAGTTCAGATATATTCTGCTTTGGACTGTATACTCCCACCCCTTCCCCAAATTACAGAAACTGTCTTCAAAGTACAGCACACTTCCACCAATACACCAGTAGACAAAAGTGGACAAATCAAGGTTTCTTGCCAAGCTCAAAAGCAAATTTGGATCTTCTAAAGTTTGTACCAGTTTCTGGTAAAGGTACTTTTTTTTTTTCTTCCTTTAATCCTCTTTATCTCTATAAGCCCAGGCAGAATCTCAACCAAAGCAAGTGGCTGAGCCAGCTTGTACTACACTTTATCAGTCAGCCTATGACCAAAGCAAGCAAAGAAAACCTCCTAGAGGTGCCTCCAACCCCCAGGCCCAGCTTTGCAAAGTGGCATTGATACAGACAACTTAATGATGTCCGCCAGAGAAAGATAAAAGAAAACACAATCTGAATATAAAGATTCTGCTACTAAGTTGCAGGTTCATCACCCAAGAAATACGGAGTAAGAGGAATTCAGCCTGACTTACCAGTAAAACCTGTTTCTACTTTCTTAAATCTCTTCCTGGTCAGTCCAACTAGTCTTTATTAAAGTTTTAAGATATGAGTCTTCCTTACTATTTTTTCCCCCCAAAATTCAGTCAAACTGACTGTTGTCACATCTTGCCCTGTCCCCTCAGCCCGAACCCTCTGAAGAGCACTCTGAGCTTAATTTATAAAGGGAGGAGGTTCTATTTAAACTCACCCAGCAACAGCTGGCAGGCCTGGGTCAAAAGATACATGAAAAATTAACAATGTAAGCTCTACCAGACAACCAGCAGCTACCAGCAAGGTAGGGAGCAGAAGTGAACCCTTCTGCAGTACAGTAGTGAGCATCCTCCTGCATGGCAAAGTTTCTAGGACAGGAGCTGGCTGAAACAGCATATATTTCTCTACTTCCCTCTGCTCTTCCTTGATCCATCCATCAGCAAATCCTATGACTATATCCTCTCACAATAAGACACTTTCTCTTCCCCAGAGTTGTTACACTTGTGCCCTTTCATATAAGCCTCTTCACTGGTCTGAGAGATTGTGCATTACACAGCAGTGGAGCAAAGTTCTAAATGTCACAGAGCTGCTCCTCACATAAAAGTATAAATAACATTTTATAAACTTATTTTCATTCACTGTTATAGAAAGATGGAAAAATCCCATCCTTCCTCCTTCCCCTCCACCTTCTTTGTTGTGTGGTTGGGGTTTTTAAACTGAATATGCACACCAGGGCAGAAAGATTATTTGCTACAAGGAAGACTCTGAGAATGTAACACTGATCTTGAGCATTTAATTCTATTGTCTGTCAGCACACTGTCCATAAGGCCCTAGCAGAGAGGCTCTACCATTTCACTCCCAAAGCAGGGAACATCCCTGTTTGGCTTGGCTCAGCTTCCCGGAGTGCTGCGTCACTAACTGGAAAGAGGCAGGTTTGCACAGAGCTTCCAAGAAGAGGCTTGGAGGAGAAATTCAACACGGGCACCCACCTCAAACCAAGCCAAGGAGAAACAGGGGACACTCAAGGAACTACCCAGTCACTGGATAAGCTGTTTTGCAGCATGTTCTGGGAACTGATACAGTTTTGTCTGTATGTTTACTGATGGCTGGGGCTTAGATGTCTCTGTGGATTGCAAAGGGGATTGCTGAGAGCTGTGGTTAGGAGCCTGGAAGCACTGGTTACACTTCGTGCTTTAAGAGAAATCCTTGACAGTCTGCTTAAAGATAAGAAAACCACCACGGCTACCTCCTCCCTGTTGCTTAAAGATACTGCACCAAGCAGTATGTAACCTCAGGACTATTTCTACACCAGGCCCCTCTCACCTTCAGAGCTGCAAAGAAAAAATCAGAACTTGTGTTGGTACAACTTGTCATGAGAAAAGCCACTCCAATCCGAGATGTTTCAAGTTAATGCAAGATCTCTGAAGCAAAGCATGCCAGGGACATGTTTTAGATAGTCACAGTGCTACCTTAAAGCTCAGAGACATGACGGTAACTGCTGGTGACTCAGCTTTTGAAGAAGCCCTTTCCCAGCATCAGTCCTGGACAGACATTTCTCTTCTGCATGCATTGAAGATAACTGAATTCACAGCCTGGTTTGCACACAACTTGTAACACTTCCTTGCCCCATTTGACTCCAGGATTCTTCACACCCCAGCTTGGTCCAGATTTTCTCAGGCATCTGTACACTCACTTCAGATCATCCCACCCCAGCCAGGCCTTAGATTTACATTCCTTCCCTGCTGCTAGACTAAACTGACAAGAGCACAGTGTGCCTGATTTGAACACCAGACCTCTTTCTGGAGATGTACGCAGAAGCATGAAACGAGACTTTGGGGCCATCTGCCTGAAAGTGCCTTAAAAAGAGTCAACTAGGAGAGGACACATAATTGAAGAAAAAGTCTCCTCCAAAGCATTTGAGCAGTACTTTTAAAAGTCAGGTTTAAAAAAAAAAAATTAAAAAAATCATTCTTTGTTCTTAGAACTTGGACAGGGAAAACCCAAACAAAAAAACCCCCTAAAAAACCCAAACAAAAAACCCCAAACAAAAAACTCCAACACACCAAAACCAAAGAAACAGCTTTAAAGCTCACTTCTGTTTTTATTTCCATATTTGCTGCTCTGTGTCTTGGCCATAATCCAAGTGCCCAGCTCCCCAGAGGCTGCTTCAGGGGTGAGGGAAGCAGCGGCCCAGGACAGCAAAACTGCCTCTCCATGTGGTTTCTGTATGAGCACACCTGGTCCAAGCAGAGACCTGCTTCCCACCTGCCAACCCTGCACTGCAGTACCCACTGCCCTGAGGAGCTCAGCTTCACCACATATGCCAAGCAGAAACAAGATAAGGCAGCTGTGGAAAGATAAACCTCTCGTGCGTCAGCTGCAGGAGCAGAGGAAGTGCGTGTTCAGGCTCCAGGCACCCACGGCAGTTTGAGGCCTTGTGCTGCCACGGGTTCTCTTCCTGAAGCAAAATGGTAAAGGCAGTCATGGGAATGCTCCCCTGTCCCACTAATTAGTTAGGCTGAAGAACCAGGACTGCTGATCTCTGTCCTTGCACAGGTGTGAGTGGTGGCTCCCCTGTGTACTCAGCCCTGGTGAGGCCACACCATGAGTACTGTGTCCAGTTCTGGGCCCCTCAGTTTAAGAAGGATATTGAGGTCCTGGAGCAGGTCCAAAGGAGGGCAACCAGGCTGGTGAAGGGACTTAAGCACACATCCTATGAAAAGAGGCTGAGGGAGCTGGGGGTGTTCAGCCTGGAGAAGAGGAGGCTCAGAGGAGACCTCATCACTCTTTACAACTCCCTGAAAGGAGGGTGTAGCCAGGGGGGATTTGGGCTCTTTTCCCAGGCAACTCTCAGCAAGACAAGAGGGCACGGTCTCAAGTTGTGCCAGGGGAGGTTTAGGTTGGATATTAGAAAGAATTTCTTTACTGAAAGGGTGATCAGACATTGGAATGGGCTGCCCAGGGAAGTAGTGGATTCTCTGTCCCTGGAGATATTTAAAAAGAGACTGGATGTGGCACTCAGTGCCATGGTCTGGGAACTGCAGCGGTAGTGGATCAAGGGTTGGACTTGATGATCTCTGAGGTCCCTTCCAACCCAGCCAATTCTATGATTCTATGATTAACACATGCAGCATCAGCCTCTCCAGCGAGACCCAGCAGAGCCTGACCAGCCTGACAGGATCATCAAGCTGAGGAGATTCATTCCCGAGCAGACCTGTTGTCAGTGCCTCTCTAGTGCAGAGCAGCAGGTCAGCAAGGGTGCACTTCAGCAGCTCCCCCTAACACCAACATATCACAAGCACACCGGGAGCTTTATGCCAGAAGGAAAAGCAGCACAGCTTTAGAGAAGCTGGGCACTCTCTGTGTGATTGCTGCACTGCCAATACAGCTTTGAGGCATTTTCAAGCCACATCTGCTGTCCATGCTACACTTGAATATTTTTCCTGCCAGCACATTCCAAAAGAAAAACCAGAACAGTACCACCATTAGAGAAGGCTATGCCACACCATGGTGTGGCTACACCATTTTAAGGTGGTGCCTTCCATATGCCAGGTACCTTAAGAGAAAGCATGTACAGGAAGAAAAATTACTCTTTCCAAATGCCCTGGCCACTCTCGTCCTCCTGCCTCAACATGCACATCAAAATTAAACACAATACCCTTACAAACTCTGCAAACAAAAGCCTTATATACTCTGCATCAAAAACTACCAGGCTTGTTAAAATGCTGCAAAGAACACCCATTAGTAAGGCGAGGCCTGCCACAGGCAATGGATTTTAAGCTTCCTTCAGCTGGTAGTGCAGAAAAGCAGAGGCTTGTAATAATGTGGTAAAAGAGATAGAAGGACAACAACAATCTTCCCCTACTAAAAACTTGTGGAAATGTTGGTACCATTGGTATAGCTGGGATCATAGAATTGGCTGGGTTGGAAGGGACCTCAGAGATCATCAAGTCCAACCCTTGATCCACTACTGCTGCAGTTACCAGACCATGGCACTGAGTGCCACATCCAGTCTCTTTTTAAATATCTCCAGGGATGGAGAATCCACTACTTCCCGGGGCAGCCCATTCCAATGCTTGATCACTCTCTCGGTAAAGAAATTCTTTCTAATATCATGTTAGCCATCACCTTCCACTCGCTCAACCTTAAAAATGAAAGCTAGCAGGTTTCCTTTTTCACCCTGGTATTCATCCCAGCTCCTCAGACGTTCAATCTATTAGTTTTTTAATCATCCTTCACCATAACTGTTTTGCCTTTTTGCTTTCCTCTGCTTTCTTTCACCAGCCAGGGCTGAAGACCCTGGAAAAACTTGACAGCAGGTCAGGTGTGTTTCAGCCAGTGTGTTCCAGGCAGAGGTACACAGAACACAAGGCCATCTTTGGTACTCGACTCCAAGAGGGAACATACATAAAGCTGGCCTTGTATTCTGGGACAAATGCCTTTTGCTATCCTTTCCAATATGCCTTGCATGCTGTCCTCTTTCATATGTGCTGAGAGGTGTCATGATAAGCACAAACAGTTCAAAACAGCTTGAAGGGATAAAAGCATTTATTTAAACTTCACTGAAGTCAATGCAGTTTGGGAGAATGACCAAACGCTGTCATGCATTTGGACAGATTAAAGGAGTCACACAGGGTGCTGCTGTGTGTTCTGCCTTGCACTATCCAGACAGTCAGTAGGCTCAGCAATAAAGTTTTACAGCATTTAAGGCTAGAAAGGAACTATGAAACCTTCCTAATCTGACCCTTCCACATGTCCCAGTGCACTATGTTTTTCCCTGCAGTACCCTTATGTAGGGTCTGGCAATTTGTCCTTTGTTGAAATATAACTTCCATGAAAGAACATGGGTGAGCTGCAAAGGTTGAAAAATTAACAACTCAGTATAATTTTAGTCCCTCTCCCCCTTTTTTTGTTACACTTCCCAATTTTTTTTTAAATTTTATCCTTTTATAAGAGCTGAACTTCAGGAACCAGACACTGTTAGTACACTGTGTTCACCAACACTATACACTGAGGTTAAATAAGAGAAATTATTTTTAATAACATCTTTAATCTTTTTAAAACCTTTTTCCTTCACACAGAGCACACTGTGTTGCTTGTCTACTCTGAACTCTAGACCATCTTCCAAGTCCTGATTTCCAATATGCGTTCACCTGCCCCATAGGTACAGAGTTGGGTTTTTTTAATATAGAAATGTATTTTTTGTTGTACAGAAACATAAGTTGTTTCTGGATCATGGATGAAAATCTTTGTAAGCCTCCTGTTTGGTAATTTTTGCAAGGTATCAGACCTTATCCTCTGACACTTACACTCTGACACCAGTTGCCCACTAGCAACTACTCTGAGTCAACCTTTTAACTTCACACATTTTGTGGTACAATTTTTAATTAATACAACAAAATAAATATCCAGTTGCTTGCAAAATTTATCCATTTACTTTCATGTGGGTTTTTTTCATCTCAAAGAATGAAGTCAGGTTTATCTGACTATATCAGTTTTTCATAAAATCTTACTAGCAGGCTTAAAATCATATCTGTATCGTTCCACTCTCTAACTGTGAAATCCTAAAAGAGCTTTTCTCTATTTTAAAATGTTTAAAAATGTGTTTGGTACCAGGAACTCCCCTGCAACTTTTATTTCTTCCCCTTTACTCTTAATCAATTTAATATTTTTAGACATTTCCTCATGATGTCACGACCCAAGAAATATGTGATAACAAAACAAACTTCTCTGAAACCTTCCTGCCTAGCTGTATTTAGTTACCCAGGTTTGTCAGTTCCAGTAAGTTTTGTAACCCGATTACTGACAATGGTTGATTTTCATACTACACCATAAAACAATTCCCCTTTCTACCCTTACAATTGCCAACATTATCTTTTCCTCTTAGATATTCTTAGCTGATCATCATCCTCATCATCATCTCCTCTTTACTTCACACTGGTTCTTTTTTTACTCTCCTCTAGCCTCTAAGTATTATTTGGGACAAAAAGAGAAAAGATATTTTCAGAGGACATTAGCAGTTTAAAAAAAGGAAAAGCATAATGACAGCTTGAATTTATAATCTCCTTCCTAATAATGATTTTATTCCAAGCAAAAAGCTTCAAAGGGATCTTGCTTCGACTACAAAGATCTTCATTACCTCTGTGCTAGAACCACAGCTGAAACCAAAATTTTCACAGTCTTTATTCTGGTACCGATACCGAAAATTACATAATATAACTCACATGAAACTGAGAAATAAACCTCAATAATATCACTGTGAGTTTAACATAAACTGCTCTGATCATACAACTTCCACATTCTCTTCCAAACTCCTGTCAAAGCAATACACATTTATTGGTTTTAGTCTTTCCTCATCAAACAGGTACTTCAGCCACACACTTCTGCTGTTGTTCTTTGAATTCTCCCAAATTAGCCCCTCTTCCAGATATTCAGGTATCAAGAATTGAAAAGCCCACAGCCAAACCATAGCGTACTGACACCTACAAGCCCCAGGTTTCCATACATCTCCTCAAACTGCACTTTTCAGCACCTTAATCCTCTCTTATGGCAGTGCCAAAGTTAATTAGCCATCCAGTCATAATCCTGGCTCCTTTGATACACAGATTTCACAGCTTTCTGCACTGAATAACTGCTTCAGCTGTCTCTCCCCCTGGCCTTCAGCAATGCAAGCTTCTGCAGATTCTTGTTTCTTGTATGTACTTCCAACCTCCTTTTTTCCCCCTCAAACACCCACGAATTTGAAACTAAATAAATTAAATGAGTCCAGAGGTTCCTTGGAGCTCCATCCCAGCTACCATAACACATGATGTCCCTCCCAAACACTGAAATCACATCTTAAAAACAAGTAGGTTTCCAACTGATCTTGCCAGAAAGCTGTTCCAAGCAAAGTATTGAGGAGAGGGTTGTCTGTATGCCTCTTTTCCAGATCTTTCTAATTAACACCAAAATATATGGTCTGGGCATTAAGTACTTTTAATTTTCATTTTTTTAGAATATAAATCAAGGCATTTACTGTACAGTTTTCGAGGTCGGTGCCACTTTTTTTTGTTGGTTTTGATCTTGCAGATGTGTTTGTAGTTGAGAAAGAACAGCAACATAAATTGAGTCAATCTTTCCCCTATGGTTTTGCAAGGTATTTCTAACAAACCAAGAAGCAAGTACCAGGAAAACATTCCCAAGCCCCAGAGCAGCTGCATGTTTTTTTTTTAGTGGAGAGAGATAACAGTCAATAGGAATTCAGCTGAAATTTTGCTCTGAATTTACACAGCCAAATGAGAAGCCATAAGTCATCCTGGGCAAGGACAAAAGCAAGACTTCTCTTTTCTCTCTCAGTCCCTCTTGTAAGCAGCACCATTCACTGAAAGCCAGAAGGAGCAAAGCAGCCAAAAGAAACAGAGATGCAAAAGCAGAGACAAGTTTAGCATTCTGAAAGCTTGCACCTCAAAAATAGCATGAAAGCTCCTTTCTGCCAGGCCTCTTGCTTTAGAGTCATGCCTGAGCAGTGCCTTCCAGCATCCTCTGGGGTGACCCAGCTGGGCACCCTGTGGGCAGGGCTGTGGTGCAGCATCCTCCCACATCTGGACTCCTGCAGCTGACAGCTCCCTGGAGAGTTCCTGCCATCAGTTTGGTAACCACAGGCAGAAGCCCTTGGTGCCAGAGTCTTGGCTTCAGCTCCTTTGGGGGTGCAGACAAGGGGTCAGGCAGACACAGAGGCAGCAGGGTGGAGAGGGGAGAGAGGAAAAACAAATTAAAAAATGTCTGGACAAGAGGAAAGGCAGAGGGCAAGCAGCCAGACAAACTGGGCATTCTTATCAGAGTCTTCAGCCCCCACAGCACTTCACTGGGGAGTTCAGGAGGCATGAGAGAGAGCTCTACACAAGCAGGGTCATTTTGGTTTTTTGCTTGCTTTTTTGTTTGGTTTTTTTTTGTTAAAAAGCAAACAAACAAACAAATCAACAAAACAACACTCACTCCTTGTGCCTGAGCGGGGGGAGACAGCAGAGAGGTGGAGGGGAAGGGAGCTGTGGTGCAGGAGCAGGACATGGCATCAGTGCTGATGACTGGGCCAGTTACACCCATGATGAGAAAGGCACATGTTTTGCAGAAAGTCTGCCACTGCCTCATATTACAAGGTACAGAAGCAGACAGTGTAGGCATCATATTTTCCTCAGTCTTCATCCTTTGCTAGCCAGGACAGATCCAAGAAAGCCAGGTATCTATTTGCTAGAAATAACAGCCTTCTAAGTCTTCATTCCTCCTGTAGATCACATCCTGCCCATCCTATCACAAGCACTCCCCAAAGGCAACATTCATCTTGCTGCTTCTGCTGTGAAAACAGTTGAAGTTGATCAGCTAGTTGATCAGCTCTTTGCTGCTCTCACGTTTTGGTTCTACACATACTCTGCTGTGGATATCACAAGGTTCAGAAAGAAGAATACACATTTTCAGGTAACCTCTACAAAAGTAAATCAAGAGGCAATCAGATCATTGGAGCAAACAGAAGAACCTATAGGAGACTGTGAAAAAAAAAACAGCCTGAGGATAAGATCCCCTTGCATACAAAATTCATTATGGGACTGCAGGGGTGAAAGAACAGAGACCTGCTTGGTATTCAGGGCTTGAGTTTATTTTTGTTTGGTTTTGCTTTGGTGGTTTTTTTTGGGTTTTTTTTTTTTTTTGTTTTTTGTTTTTTTTTTTTTTTTTTTTTTTTTTTTTTTTTTTTTGGCTGTTTTTCAGGTTTTAGGTCTATAAAGCCTCCTCCAAGCTAGGCACACAAGCTACTATGCAGGGTGGTCTCTTCCCACACCTCCAGTTTCAGGATTAGCCACAAAAAGCAAATAACACAGGCAGTAGCCAATCCTTACAGATATGAGGTTGCACAAAGGCAAAAAACCTTGAAGCAAATAGTGCAGGGCTCTTGTACACCCATATCATAGAGTCATAGAAGGGCATGACAGAAGATCCAATAGGTAAGAATTTTATCAGGAAAATCCTGAGCAAAAATATGGATGCACAAACAAACCCCAAGTCCAGCACACAATGAAACCTCATCAAAATGGAGTGGCCTCAATTGCTCAGTAGTTTGATGGGGATATGAAGAACTTGTGAACCAGACTGCTGCCTCACAATGCAGTATCACAACCTGAACACAGCAGTGTGTTGGCTCCAGTACTGCCACAGAACCTCAGCACAGCTCTGGCTGGAAGGGGCTCATGAGTTCTCTAGCTCAGGCTCCTGCCCAAGCACAGCCAGTGGTAACATCAGACTAGGTCACTCAGGGCTTTATCCAGTCAGATCTTAAAAGCTTCCAAAGATAGAGATGACACAGTCTCTCTGGGCAGCCTGTTCCAGTGCTCAGCTATCCTAACAGTGAAGTTGTTTTTCCTTACCTTTTCTGAAGCTATTTCACTCCATGTCCATTTTCTGTCAGCCTCCTGTCATAAAAAGAGCCTGGCCTTTTTCACCCATTTCTACAGACCTTCATATCACAGCATCCAAACTTTGGAGAAGAAAAACTAAACAGGATGCTCAAAATCTTAGCAGTTTAAAGATGCTCCGTTGACTTCAAAAATCACCACATGCTTAAAGGAATTTTGCTTCTAAGACCCTGCTTACATCCAAAATCAGGGGCAGAAGTCAGTATCTTTGGTGCAGAACAAGGGCATGTGTGTGACCTTTCCCCTCTCTACTGGAGATGAGCCCATGTCACAAGGGAGCAGACACTTCACCCCCGCAACCAACCTCCACTTCAGCAAGGGCTGGGAGATGAGAAACTCCAAGTTGTCACTAAACAGCTAGGGCTTGTCCTGCAGGAAGGGAGCTCACCCAGCAAGTACAGCTCCAGGGTAGCCACTCAAGCATATCAGTAATTTTGCTGTTTGCCCCCACACTACAGGGTGAGCGGGAAGCCTGTACCAACACCAACTCACTTCTCTCCCTGCATCTCTGCACAGGACACATGAGCCTTCACAAGTAAGGAAGGCTTCCTAATAGGTTATTGGAGCAGCCTGGTCTCTATTTTTCATCCTACATGACAAACAGATTGCATGAAAGGACAAAGCCAGCCCCAGTATGGCTGAAGGGGAATGGTTATTTTCCCTTGGCAGAGAGGAAAGAGAGGAAGTAGGTGTCACATTCTTCCATCAGATTTTTGCTTGTCAACACAGCAGAGCCAGATAATATACAGAAGATTGAAAGCTGGTTAGCAGCAGATGGGGGAAGAAAAAAAAAAGTTCATAGTTTCCAAGACACAGGAAAATCACTGGCACTATTAAGCTGCATAGTTGGATAGATGGCAGCTATGGGGACAGCACTCGTAATTCAGGTGTCTCCCATTTAACTAACCTTTATTTTCTCACATGGTCTTTGCTACCCAACTTGCCCTCATCAGAGGGAGCACTGTGTATTTGACAGAGCATTTTTATCCTCCTGCACACATTTACCACTGACATAACTCAATTCAGTGACTCTTCTTTTCTGTGGTCACAAGCTGTGTTTGACAGCTCACAGACAGACAGAGTGACAGTCCCTGCTACAGAGAGCTCAGTATCTCAGATCAGAGATACTGGATGCAATGCCCATCTCTGCTACACCTCATTGAACCTCACCAGTTTTGACCCAGCTTCTTTCCTGCCCACTACTTGCTTAAGTGAAAGGGTGGTGAAGGGGTGAAAGGGTAGCTTGCCAGAAAAAAATGTCGCCCTAAGCTGAGCTTGTGTTTCAAACACTGTTTCTGTCACTTTTATACAAGAAAAACACATAAGCATCCAACACAGCCTCCACTTTTCACTGACACTCTGCACCATGGCAGGGTGGGTGTACCAATGACCAGGTCCAACATGGGTGCTGCTTTGAACCTCAGGTCTGCCCATTTCATTCCTGCATATCCACACTCTTCTCAAACAACCCTTTTTCCTATTAATCCTTGAATGAGCCTCCTGCAGGTAATCCCCCTTCCTTCCAATGACACCCAAATAATAGTCCACCGGTACAAAATAAATACACATGTACACACATCAGGAGTACATCTAAGCACAACCCATAAAGCTACCCAGATTACTCACAGACTGCACATTCCTCTAGCCCAAAATGCAGTTTCACCACCCCTCCCCCAGCCACATATTGCTACCTGCCCTCTCACATCAGCACCAGTTGCTGGGCTGCTACAGGGTAAGCTGTGTCAGGAAACTGATACCCCTTGAAAGCTGACTTCTTGGAAGAACATAATTTTACAACTGGTTGAGCTCCCAAGCAGCTGCCACAACAGCCTGCAGCTACATCCAGGTGCAGAACCACACTGTCAGGTCTCGTCACCCAGAAAAAAAAACACAGCCAAAGGGCATCCAGAAAGCAATTTCTCATCTCCGTGATTCAGAGAGAGATGAATAGGGAGCAACAGCAGAAATGAATGTGCTCTCCCTGAAAAACCCATTGCAGAGAGCTACCATGAGAGACACCCTTGGAAACCCACCCAGAACCCAGCTCCCTTGGCAAAAAGGAGAGCTGCACTAGGAAATTGGAGGAATTAAAGGGAGGGCTTCCTAAACTCAGGGTAGGCAGCCAGTGCAACCTGTGAAAGATGCCAGAGAACTGGGTTAGTCACCCTGCCTGCCTGTCAGTAATTGCAGAAGTCTCACCCGCAAAAGAATCCGTCTCCAAAAGGGAGAGACACAGAGAAAGGCCTAGCAAACAGATGTAAGGTGTTTAAACCAAGAATTACCCATCAGCTTTTGGGCATGCAAGAAGGAAGGAGTACAGGCAGCACTGAAGGACAGCAGGGCCTGCTAACCGGTATGTGGATGCAGCACAAAAAACACTATTTATCTGCAAGTGCAAAGTCAACAAGATAACTTGGCTGCTCAGAGACAGAGGGCTACTTTCAAAGGACCATTTAGTTATTTTCAAAGCAACAACCAAGTATCTCTGAGATATCACCAGGAGAAATGGAACCCACAATGACCACAGAGCTCATTGGAGGGATTAGCAGCTCTCAAGACACAGCATGAGTGAGAAGCCTCAGTCCCCATCAGAACCCTGGGTGGGTCTCCAGCCCCCACACCAGTAGGGTCACAGCAGCCCCACTGCTGACAGTCAAGGTGCAGCAATGAGGCAGACATCCCCCTGCTCCTGCCATAGCAAAGCAGAGCACATCCACCCAAGCCTAGCACATCCCTTCTAGCTTAGCTCTGAAAAAAAGCCTGTTGGGGGAATCTTACAAACCCTCCAGTCCAGAGGCATCCCCTTGTCACCACAGCACAGTACCACTGCACACACTGGATCCTAAAGTGCCAAAGGAATTTTATTCTGCAGTAATTACTTCCACATCTGTCGGACAGTTCAGGCTTTTAGGGGTGGTGGTACAGGTGACAGCCACACAGCAAGATGCAGAGACAAGCTAAGAGACAGCCAGAGCTGGTAGTATATTGGTGAAAGGCCTATTTGCTTTGTTTTTAGATTTCACTTACATTTATTTTACTTGTCAAAGCTGGCACGATGATGATCTGAACTGACATCGTAGAAGCAGAAGTATGTAGACAGACACATTGGGGAGGGGAAATGCAGCACATATTCACTGCTGCAGCAGAAGCCAGGGCACCATAAAGCAAGAGGGACACAAGATCAAGTCAGGCTGCACATCCACAGGTGGAATTTACAGCTAGTCAGATCAGCCTCCTCCACAGCCACTCCTAAAAATGATACTGCTTTAACAAAAAAATTGGCCATTCCTCCCTGAGGACAGTGAAAACCTATTTTACTCTCAGCTATGAAAGACCCCAAAGAAGGGACCTCCTACACTGCAAACAAAGACCTGCAAAGACCACAAATTTCCTCCACTGCTACAGATAAGTTCACCAAGTCCAGACACAGGAAAACCCTGTCTGGTAACACAGTGAATGAAATTCCTTTACCCCAGCTATCATGCATGACCTGCTCCATGCTTAAAAACACTGGCCTCCCAAAGTAAGGAAACATTTACAGAATACAAGTGCAGATCAGTGCATCGGGATTAAAAAAAAAATCAGAAATTTTTGTACAGTAAATGCTGGATGATTCTTATCTAATGTGCTCCAAATTCAGTCCCAGGACTGACTTACATTTTTTTCCAGTTCCCATCCTCACAGCAGATCAAGCACTTCACTATACAGTTACAGCCAGTCCAAATGAAACCAGCCAGCAACGCAATACCCTTAATTTTTCTAATTTTAACTGTCAGCAAATGTGAGGGTAAAGTTTCAAAGTATCACACTTGTGTTTATCTCAGCTTTTAGAGGAACTGTAGATCAATTAAAGATATTATGACTACCTAGCATGCTCCTCAACAAACAGGATTGGTATTCTTATTTAAATTCAGAAAATTCAGGAAAAAAAAAAAAAAAGGGGGTGAGGAGGGGGGAAAGGAATGGCTTCCAGTGCAAAGCACTGATTCCAACTAGTTCTGATCTTCAACAGTTGTGACACTGTTTTATAAATTTGAAAAGGTATTCTCAAAATTTATCATTTCATGCTTTGTACAGAGTCTGTATACAATTATTTAAAAATCTCACTTTAACATTTCCCCTATTTACTGGAGGATTTTGGCAACATACTTGTAAGTATTGATTTTACAAGTATTTCACCTGAAGTCAGCCATCTGGTCCTCCATATGCAGGTGTACAGAAAAGAAAGAATGAGAGATTTCAGTTTTTATGTTAATGGGCAACAGTCCAAACCCCACTTTCAAATAAATACCCCCACACTGAAATAAAATCAAAAACAAAAAAATTGGCTTAAACTATATTGACACCAGATTTTACAGCGAGCTACATGCAGCCACCACAGCATAAGATATAGCCAGCTTCACATCAAGACACACTGTGGTAACCACAACTTTTAATTAAAATACACACAGATTGTAAAAATCAAGCACCATTTAAATTAACTATTGCCTGTGCCATATTCAGAAAACTAGAGACAATCTTTGGCAGCTTGTTCTGGAGAAAGCATTTCTGCAGAAGTCATCAGAAGAGCAGCAGCGGCTGTCTTTTTTGTAAGAGAGGAAATGAGTCACAGCAAGCTCCTGGTGAGGTTCAGAAGCTTGTTAGGGGCAGTTTTTATCTGAGGAAAGAAGGCCAGTTCATAGTCTCTTCATTAGGTGATGATCACAACACTGAACTCCAGGGGCACATTGCTTTGCTTTTGTGTTCTGACAGGGAGATGGTAATTCAAGTAGCCAAGGTCTGGGATGCCCCCTCCTCTCATGCTGCACCCATATTCCAGGGCTGAGCTGCCCACAGAATCACCAGTGACACTGCAGCAGGCTTGCCAAGCTCAAATAACACCCAGAAAACGGTGTCAGCAATGTGACATTTGAGCCATGTCATTTTTTTCATGAGCTTCAAATGTCAGTGTCTTTAAAGAATAAGCATTTGAGCTACTTATCATTTTAAATATCTTCCAGTTAACCGCTCATCATCAAGACACTTGGGGCAGCACACCTGAGAATTTAGCCATAAATACTTAAGCCAGCCCCCACCCTCTTGTACCTCTAAGGCAGAGGCACTTCTACATCTGCCATGCCAGGATCAGCTGCATATTGCTACCCTCTGGAAGAGGTAGCCAGTATCTTAATGTGTTAAAATAACTATGAAAATAATGGGGTAGGAGGGGGCTTCTCAGTATTAAATAAAGAGTTTTTAAAAGTCAAAGGCTCCTAAGAACCATCTGTCCTTCATCTCCCAACCAGCCATGGGACAGGTAGTTGGCATTTCACAGCGTGTTTGTCAACAGACTTCTCCATCTGCATCAGATCTGGCATTTGTCTCTGAAGCCACTGTCCCTGCTGGGCTGTGTACAACCATTGATCAGCTCCAGAGAAGAACCATGACCACAAAGCCCATTTTGAGCCCACCTGCACGTTATGGGAAGTAATAGCAGTGGCACAAAGGTGAAGGGCTTGCAACCTGGCCATGCTTCTGTGCCCTTTTGCACTTCCTTTCTGTTTGACTGCCAGGAAAAATAAAAAGATAATAATGATAATAACTTGCACAATGCCAGTGTATGGTATTACTGACACACAATCCTAAACAGCCATAAGAAGATTTTACACAGTCACGTTCATATGCCACGAAAACACCTCTTGGGAAACCTTTTAGCCTTTTCTTAAGCTGGGAAACTAAGCCACTGCAGAAAAATAAAGCTACCTGGCATCCAGATAGTTACTATTAACCATGAAGAATTTAATGAACCACCTCAAGGCTCACTGTCTGCCAACACCAGAGCTGAACTGCTCGAGGTCCCACTTTCCCCTAGCATAACTGATGATATCACCAACAGCACCAGCAGAGCACGGGAACTGCTGCTCCTCATGCTGCTTCAGGCACTGATGAAATCATCAGCTGTTAAAGAGAAATGTAAATCCCCAGGAGGCTGGATTTCAACCCTGGTAATTAAGGCAGGCTGGAACAATTTAAAATAGAAGTCAACTTTGTAAGTGTATGCGTGCTTTCACACTTGTCTGCTAGCTTCACATCAACCAGACCCACAAGCAGCCTTTGCAGTCATAAAAAGTTTAAATTTTAACTTAAAATACACAAAAGGCAGCTGGCACAGAATTACCACCCACTCCTGCTTGCACACACAGGTCTGACTGCCAAAGGATATGGATCCTTCTTCCTGCTTGTGAGCTCTCCCCTCAGTAACCCTCCTCCCCCTGGGTCAGTCCAGCTCACACTCACAGGAGAACTTCCCACTCAGAAGTTCTCTTGAAGGCACCCACACATCCAGCTGTGGGGCAGCTCAGGAGTGCACAAAGAGAAGATGCCATAGGACACGTGTTCCTCGTGTTCCTCAGCCTTGAGGATGAATGCACAGGTGGTGGGCACTGTGTTGGAGGGAGTCCTCACCACCTCAGTCTTATCAGAAACACCCTGCAATAAGGATACAGACACACAGGAGAACCAGCTGGGTCAAAGCAATCCTCCCAGATGGAAAGTATAAGCCAAGAGAAAAGCAGATGTTTCATGCGGAGGGGCTGGTTTGTTTGGTTGGTTGGTTTGTTTTTAAAGATGATTCTATGAAGCTTTGGCCAGAGGTAAATGGAGAACTTGTGTTCCATTATCTCAAGCACAGTATTTTCCTCCACACAGAAGGATGTGCTTTACAAAACAAAAGTCCAACAGGCAGAAACATGTGCTTTTTTCCCCTGAAATGGTAATTTCAGAAAACCTCCCTTATTTAATTAAAAGATCCTAATATCCCACTATACCTACTACTTTATCCATAGCATTTGGTTGCTGGTTTGGTTTAGTTGTTTGGTTTTTTTTTTTTAAAAAAAAGAATTCCAGAAACAACAAAGATAAATTAATTTCATGCTTTGTATTTGATTTTAAGGTGCTCTAAAGAAATCTTAAGCTCCTAAAAAAACTGCAACAAAACAAACAAAAAACCCCAACAAAACAAATAGCCCACACCAACAAATCAACAGCAGAATGCTAGCTGTAAAGGAGGATCACAGCCCAAGGTTTTGCAGATCCAGCTATGCACTGCCTCTTGCACAACACACCTCATCATAGCACTTGAAGCTTAAAATGCCCAATAAAACTTGGAAAACAGCTGAGGGAAAAGCAGTACATTTCCATCTACTGCCAGCCAGGATGTTTTGTTTGCCAAGCTACACTTAAAATCAAATCCCAAGCTCCTGGAAATGGACACACTACCATGTCACTACAGCCACAAGTTCCAGCCCAAGTGCAAGATCTCTTTCAGGGCAGTAATTAAAAAAAATTTAAAATAATAATAGTAGAACACTGAAGAAAAGAATAAAAGTTAAGGGTGGCAACTCCATTCTCAACACAAGGATCCAAACAAAGTAGAAGTATCCCAGCACAACTGCAAACTCCACGTGAGGAGCACTGTCTGAAGAGCCTCTCATTTAATTCACAATATATTCCTTGTTGGAAGAAAAAGGCTGTATCTTCTTAAAGAAAAAGAACAACACAAGAAACCAGCTGCTTGAAAGAAGAGCTTTTCATTGTTAAGTGTTCTTGCTGTCTCTTTAAAAGAAATTATTTTTTAAAAAAAAACAAAAACCCACCATAAGATACTATTGGCTCTTCCCCGGATCTAGCAGAAGATACACATTGCGCAAGAAAGCCCAAGTTTTCAAAGACAAAGAAACCAAACAATGTTTAAAGACAGTCACGCGTGTAGCAGGCTCGCTTCCTGCCAAAACGAGGTTTGGAGCTTGTGACGGACACGATCCCGGATCAGTAAGGCCACGGCGTACAGAGCAAAACAAATAAGCCCTTCCTTGTTTGCCTTTCCAGACCAACACCAACATCTCCATCCCCGCAGCACCAGCATGCTGCCTTGCCGTCCCTTGGGCTGTGGGATAACCTCTGCTCCCATGGGAAAGGGTTGGTCCCTCTCTGCAGGGTGACTGTACTTGCACATCACTCCCTGAGTCCCAAGAAAGGAACCCAAGCCCCACTGCCATGTGCCAGGCACTACCACCTTGTTCAACGGGGTCTCCATTGGAGCACGTGCTCAGCGACAACGCCGTCGTGCTCTGCACACTCAGGGAACTGGAGGATTCTCCCATGCAGGCTCTCCCGAAACAGTCCAGCTCCCTTCCACTGAGGATTCACACCTACAGGGTTTTACAAAGCTGTACCTCTTTTCTTGCAAAAATAGTCTCCAGGACAGAGAAGCAACGCAGATGCGTTAAGATGCATTTCCTCGGGATTGTCTTAACTAGGTATTTTGCATAAGGAAGAATATAGGGATTCCGGGCAAAACAATAAATAAAGATCATTCGAACCTCACGTGCTGGCCCTCAAAGCCATTCAAGCAAATTATTTCATCGGCATCTTTAAAGGACCCCTCACATCACACCTACGGGAGAGCCAACCTCACCAACACCAGCACGACGGCCAATGACCAGGCTGTGAGCACGGGGGACAGAAAACCCCCTGGGTCACGACATCCATCCGTCTGTCCCACGTCCTGGGCTCCCGGGACAAACTGGAGCCGGGGAGCGAGACAGCGAAGGGAATATCTCGCTTGAGAAGGAGGAGACGCGGCCGCCGACTCCTGACGGGCGAGAAGGCGGCAGCGCTAAGCCCCGGGGAAGGAGTCCCGGCTGGGAGGCAGGCGGCCCGCCCTGGGGAACCAACGAGGCCCGGGCTGGGGCTGACCCCGACAGCGCGGAGCTGCCAGCGGCTGCGCCCGACTGCGGAGGGGAGGAAGTTGTGACAGAGCGGCGCGATGGGCGAGCCACGGACCCAGCGCCTGCCATGGGGCACCAGACCCGAAGAGAAGCGTCGGCCGGAGACACCCCCCCCCCGGCCGCGGCGCCTCTGTCTCCCCCACCTCAACGGGAGGCCGAGTCGGCCGGGGACGACCCTCACCACAGTGCCCCGCAACGCGCCCCACCCACCTCGGAGGGGAGGGGGGGCGTCTCATCCAGCCCCTCCCCTCGCCGTCCCGGCAGCTCCGCCCGGGAAGGCGCCCCCGAAGCCCCCCCACGGCTGCGCCCCCGCCGCTCCTCACCGTGTGGCACAGCAGGGTATCGGGATCGGCGGGCTCGCACAGCTCGCTCAGCTTGCGGTCCCAGTGCAGCAGCGGCGGCTGCTCCCCGCCGCTCTCGCACACTTCCATGGCGGCCGTAACACACGGGGCAGCCCCACAGGCCGATCCGCCGTCGACAAATCCCCCCCGCTTGCCGCTTGCCCCTCGCCCACCCGCGGCGGCCGGCTCACACCGCGCCGCCCGCTCCCATAGGCCGCGGGGCCCCTCGTTCTCTCGCTCGCTCTTCGCTTCCCGGCCCGTCACCGCGGTGAGGCCGCTTCCCCGCCGCTGCCACCGGGAGTTTGCGGGACCGGGGCGTGCGGGTCGCCCCCGCCAGCTGCGCGTCGCGCCCCGCCCACGTCCCGCCTGGCCCCGCCCCCGCCGCCCGGGCTCGCCAATCGGGGGCGAGGAGCGCTGCCGACGGGCGGGCCGCCCCCCAATCGGCGTCGGGCGCTCTGCCCCCGCCAGGCTCCAGCTGTGGAATGTGGGCGGGGGCTTTCCCCGAGCGTCACGGCGGGGGCGGAGATCACACACACACACCCCCCGCCCGTCCCAACCGCCGCCAATGGGGAGCCGGGGGCGCCGGGAGCGACGGGAGCGCCAGCCAATGGGACAGCGACAAGACTGCAGCCACCGCGCGCAGGTCCCGCCCCCCCGCCTCAGTGTGTGAGGGCGGGGGTCGCTGGGCCGCGGCCCCGAGGGGGCGGTGGGCACGGCGGGGAAACGGGGGTCACTCTCCGGCTCTGGAAGCTCCTACTCCGGGCTGTTCCGTGCCCAGCGCCCCACGCCGCGGTCAGTGCACCTGGGGCCTCTGGTCACCGAGGAAGCGTTCAGGGGAAGCCGCCTGGCTCCGCTCTCCCCGTAGTCCAGCTGTGCTGGGCTGACATACGGCTCAGAGGGGCTGCGGGGTGAAGGTCGCGGCTGCTCACCCGTGTTGTGCTTTGGTTAGATAAGAACGGGAAAAAACCCGCGAGAGGATGGGACCGAGTGGGGTTTAGGCTTGTAGAGATGCGGCAGAATAGACAGTTTAAAATCCAGCTGCTTTTAGATAGGCGGCACTGCAAAACTGCTGGCAGCCTGGTGACTGCCCATACCTTTCCCCCAGGGTAATCAACCAGCAGTAAAAATAATGGCACTCAGAGGGGAAATCCTGGCATTCTGAGACTTGCTTTCATGCCAAGCTGCGACGCTGGCATTTCATCATTCTTTAAAAATAATAAAAGATGAAGCTGGGCATTCTTCAAGTGCCTGATTTCAGCTCCCAGAACTCCAATCCAGGCCCTCTCACAGGAGGTTCAAAGCTAATTGGCATTTCCATGCTGCAATGCGCACAAATCGTAGCTGGATTTCCAGATAAGGTCTCCAGCTCCTACAGGTCAGACCTCCCACTTAGACTTAATTTCTTGTGACACACAACTTACTCTCACTCCCCGAGCAAACATTCATGCACCAGAAGCAACACAATCCTCACTAACAAGACCCTAGACCAGCCCACTGAGGATGACAAAGGCAGGAGGGCTTCCCCTCACCCATCTGGCAAAATGGCAATGAAAAAAGTAAAAACCAACATCAATTGTTTCAGGCTTGACACTTAAGATTTATTAATCTTTTTTACTGGATTAAAAAAAAAAATAAAGCAAAAAGCCAACATTGCTTGGTGAAGAATGTGAAGGGGAAATCCCAAAGTGCCCCAACAAAAGATCCTGCAAAGATGAGTTATTTTAAAGCCTTGTGAAACAAGTCAGTCCAGTACATGCCCTCAGCAGCACAGAAAACTTCTAAACCCCAGTTACCAGTGCCTGCATTGCTCCCTACCTTGCCACTTTGGCAAGCCCAACCAGAGGTACAAACTTCTTGTGTCCTGGCACTGTCAGGCACTGTTTTCAAAGCAATTACACTGAGCCAGTCCTGAGGTGCAGATTGTGAAACTTGTAAAGGTCAGTTCCTTACCCAGAAAACTCTGTGTTTTCATTGGATGTGTTCTTACTTTCAAAAGTTTTTGTGGCCTTGTGATAATCCATTTAACAAAAGGCTCTCCATCGCTCTGCTGGCTGACATTAGATCCTTCCAATTTACTGCTGTGACTAGAATTTCTTCTTTAAAATTTCTTTGGGCTAGGGCACTAAATTAGTGGTTTTGCCCATGTGAGAAGTCTAAAGGGAAAGCCATGTTTGTCTTGTTAGACAACAAAATAAAAGCCACCTTAAAAGAAAGAAAAAAAAAGGTGTTGACTGGGTGGCTGGAGTTTCCTTTGCTGAACATGCTGAGGATGATGGTCTCCTAAGGACTGATACTTGCGACCAGGAGTATTTGACTGGGCTGAACTTTCTCATCCCAACACATTCCTCAGGAAGAAACAAATATTTAGGAAACAAGATACACAGTATGTATGTCTGTTGTTCCCCCTTGGGTAAAGCACTAACAGGAAATTAAGTGTCCTGGATAAACAGCAGGCTGCTTTTTCTCAATGGTTTCCACTCTTCCTGGACAAGGTAAGCTTGTGTCCCTCTCCCCTCTGCTCTTGCCCAAGGGTCTTGTAACACTGGTACTGGGGCACAGCTGCTGAGTGCACTCAGTGCTGCTGAGTATCCATAAGCATCTTGGAAGATATTTTTGGCCACTGAAGTACTTTGATACAGAAAGATCACCCATTTCTGGGGCTAGGATAAAAAAACCAGTATAAAACCAGTATAAAAACAATGTGGGTAACTAGTGACTGCACACTGGCAACTGGGCATCCTGCCCAGTTCCTGCCAGACTATTAAAATAAGTGTTCAAGGCTACATCCCAAAGTTACTAAAACAATTCTGAGACTTCATAAGGAAATAGGATCAATTTTCCCTGCATGGTGGCAAGTATCAGCATATAAACCACACTGAAGATTTTGTGCTGCAGCAACCATTCTGCACAGGAAAAGAAACCTCTATCAGCAAGCTTCTGCTAAAAACTGGCAGCACACACAAGGCACCAAGAAGGAATATTAAAAAAGTGGAGGAAATTAATCCTTTCTAGAGAATGTTAATTATTCAGTGTCCTGATCCAACACATGGGTTAGCAGTCTAATGTGTCAGGCATTGCTGCTCCCAAAGTGACACAACATCAGGAATCAGGCACTGTGGAAAGCAGCAAAAAACAAGCAAGAGCATGATATAGGTACAACTATCCTCCTAACTTTTTCCCATATTGCCTGAAGGAATTTAAATTGTAGATTTCAGTAGTTGCTAGCATGCTGAAAATCGACTCTTTCCTGTGGACTGTAACTTTCCTCTTAGAGCAGCTTTAGTAGTATTAAGTTCCAAATCTAATACTGAGAGCATTTTGATCTCTTCTTTTGTGTGACACCATTTCCTCACCACAGACTCTTGAACTGGATTTGAACTCTCTCCAGCATGGGGGACAGTGCAAAAAACATGACTGATAACCTACAAGAAGATAAAAAGGTGGAGGTTTGCTCTCTGCAGAGATAGGGCTGAAGGGAGAGGAGAGCTCAGCTTGCTTTTACTGAGCATTCTGTTGTCTTTCTGCAAGAAGCGGAAAGCCCACACAGAAAAACATAAAAAACTCACACAGAAAAATAAACTAGCTAAAAAAGAGAGGGCTGTTAAGGCAGAGCTCCAAATAAACACCATTTGCTTTAAATATCAAAGAAAAAAAGTAAAGAATTATACAAGTCTAATAAGTCAGAGAGTCCAGCAAAGGAAAGGTGTTTTCTTTTCCATGCAGATCCAGGTTACAGAAGCTGCGACTCCTGCAACCACATCATTAATCAGTTCTCGATCAGGTCAGTTGCACAAAGATTCATTAAATATTTACAGGTGACATTCTTCTGACTTGTGACAACCAGGATCAAGATAACCATCCATTTTCTACAGCCATTCTGTTCAAATAAGTTTGAAAAGTCAACCGACAAGAACAGAACAAAGAGCAGCAGAGCCTACAAGGTAACAGCTGCAGTGTTTTTGACCAACTACAGATGAAAACTCTTACCCCTTGAAAGCCACAGAAAATGGCCAGTTCGTGAAAGTTTCTTCAACAAACATAGCACCTCCTTATTAAAGACTACAGAGCACAAACTTCAGGACTAAGAACAGAAAGAATGATGAAGCAATCAGTTTCTAATCACAGGGGTCACTGGAGATTGTTCTGAAATGGCCAAGTATGGTGATGAGCTGATTATTTAACTGGCACATAAAGCAATAAGGAGAAAAATGAAATCTCACACAACTATCACACATTTCCCACAAGGCAACATCTCCACAGAAGCCTCGTGAAAGGTGGTTTCTTTGCATGACCTGCAAACATGTTACTTGCACAACCCACTACCTGTTGACACACTACCAAAGCAAATTTCTCATGTAAATGAGATCCAAATCACACTGCTGTGTGGAGCAGCTCATCATCGGCAAGATAAAACAGCCACTAAGTCTTGGTTTGTCTGTAGAGACTTCCTCAACTATTTGGCAAAAAGGCTTCCAACACGGACATTTCAGAGTTAAAAACAGAAAGCGTGCTTGAGACTAGTGAAGTTTTCTTCCCACAGTCCTGGCATTATATTCCTTTTCTGACACAAATACTTGTGAAGAAGTGGGATCACCAGTACAGGAGGCAGCCTACTATTAAAACCACATGATTGGTACACTGGAAGAAACACAGGTTCCCTTCACTAAAATATCCCTACCTCTTGTACCCAGGGACTTCTCAAAGCACTAATTCAGTTTTCTTGCCTTTGCAATTCATGACCTCTCTCTGCATGGGCTTTTATCAGGCTCCCACAGGCACTGCTGTTCTTCAAAGCAGAGCTGGGACAGGGTTCAAACACCTACCCCCCCCTTCACATGAGGCCCTGTGCAGTCCCCAGGATGAAAGCCTTTTGGATAGGTTAGGACCCAAGCCAGGGAACTAGTGGTAAAAAGCTCTAGTAATTCTGTACCAATCCAAATCCTCAGTTATTCCTAATTCGTCCTGTTACACTGTCTGCAGAAAGTATGAGTCATGAAACAGAAGCAAGAGAAGTTACCTCAGCCAAAGAAGTCTTAAATTCCACAGAAACAGTCCTCTCACTGCCCCGTGTCATGTGGGGTTGGGGAAATTGTTTGTGTTCCCTAATACAGGTCACACTTGAAAATATTCTTCACATGACACAGACACAAAGCCCATGGTGCCTTCCTCAAACCAGCCACAAAAACAAGCAGAGGAGAAGGGAGTTTCCTACACCTTACACCAGACTGACAGAAATAACTGAGCAGTGCATCAAACCAGAATAGCTGTCTCAGCTCTGTTAAGAAATGCTCCAAAAACCTGGTTAAAATGCTCTGTCATTTTGAAGTTAAATCATACCTATTTTTATCTCTTCCAATCGATCCCCATAAAGACAAAATAAATTCCCTGCAAAGGTCAAACACTTCCAAGTGTCCTGGTTGATGCAAGCAATCAGAGTTTGCCTAAGCCAGTTTACACAAGAGGTTAACATAGACAAGCAAAGGCTGAATGACATCAAGGGACAGCAGGGAAAAACTCATTGCCTAACTATAAACAAGGTAACACTGTATTTAAATCAGTAGACACTACTTCCATTTTTTAACATTTCTTCAAAGAACAAGTACCTAGACATAAAAAGCCAACACAGATGCTGTAGGAACACTGATTTCACACCACATTTTCTTAGAACCAGAATTACTTAGTTGTAGATTAACTTTGCCCCATAGCATCAAAGCAGACAAGGGAACTGAAGGCACAACATACCTTTGCCACTGGTTGTTTTTCTGCAATTACATGGATTACTAATGAAGAATAATTTGTGAAAATCTACCCTAATGCAAAAGTGTGAACACTCAAAATACCACACCACTTCTCAAACAGCAGGTTCTCCAAGTAGGTGCACGTTGTCTCTGTAGCAGATTCAGTCATTTAAAGAGCAACTTTAAACAGAGCAACCAGAAAAGCAAGAAAAGTTGGAAGTTCTTGAACAAATATTTTCTTTGTTGGCACCTAATCCCACACCCAGCTCTGTCCCCATCCTGAGCCAGGGGCAGAGATTAGCATGAGCCATTCAGCAGCCTGAGAGGAGTTCTGGCAGCTCTGGCCCCTCCATGTGCAGCAGTCAAGGGAAGCACTGCTGTTGACTCTACTTGGAGCTGGGGATAGAAAGCCAGCTCACAAACTCAGAGACTGTCACAAGCTGTGTTGAGCTCCACCACCACAGCAGAGCACAGAAAAAGGAGGTAGCTGCTAAACAGAGGCTGAGCAGGCTCACCCCAGGCCTCCTAGATACAAAGGAAGCTTAAGACAAAAGCACAGCTTTCAGCTGAAAGACAAAATTTGTGCAGAACAAACCCAAACTGTTATTTGGGTCACTACTAAAAGTCCACTGTTACAGTTTCTCCCAGTAGTACAACAGCCTCAGATTGAACACAAAGTAGTTAAGGGATTTAACTAAGTCAGAATTAAGTTCAAACTTTCTACTTAAAAAGGCACCACTTAAAGTAGCTAAGCATTTCCAGCACATCTGACACCCACATATGCCAGTGACAGAGGCTAGGATGCTAGTTAAAGCATGAATTTCAACCAGAAATAGATACTGAACTGCAAGAATTTTTGGTAGAACTTAATGTTCATAGAAGCAGGATTTATTGATTTATTTATTTAAAGGAGAAGAGCTGTAAAAACTTTAAAAAAGCACATTCTGTACTGGACTCAGAGAGATGAGATACAAAATTCCACCAGCTTTGACTGCGGGAAATTGTCACCTCTAATGTTTTCCCTTTCCTGTTGACATTCCCAGTGGGAATGTCACCACTCCTACAAGTAAAAGAATGAAACTCCTTTTTTACTTGTGTGATTTTTCACTAGCAGTACTAATAACTCTCAGTCTTCCTGACAAGAAAACAAAGTTAAAGCAAACTAAATGCCACTCCCACACTGTCCTGAGAATCCTGGACCAGGAACGTTTTCCACATGATCTCAGGGCCTCTGGGAAGGAACAGCCAAGGCAGCCACTCCTCCAGCTCCTCCTGATGGCAAGCAGCAGCCATAGCACCCTCAGCACCCTCACAAGGTACTGGGATGATGTTCATGTTATGATGATCATGTCAAACAGCACCCTCACAAGATACTGGGATGATAATGTTCATGTCAAATACCATAATAAAGACCTAAGCATATGACCAAAACAGGGTTTGGTGGAAGACAACACCTGATTTAATCAAATGTGATGATCCATAGAGGGGCAGATGCAAATGTGAAATCACAGAAAGCTTCCTCCTAGTCTGTGACAGAGGAGCTGCAAGCTGTGCACCAGTCAAGGGCAATGGCTCTGCTTTAAACTTACTGTCTAGTTTAAAATTACTGCCTCACCTAGTGAGAAGTGGGGAAGGAAACCTATGGAACAGAGGAGAGACATTAACAGTCAAAGATGATTAGGCTGTCAAGCCTCTCAAGACCTGACTCTCCATCCCTGGAGATATTTAAAAAGAGACTGGATGTGGCGCTCAGTGCCATGGTCTGGTAACCGCAGCAGTAGTGGATCAAGGGTTGGACTTGATGATCTCTGGGGTCCCTTCCAACCCAGCCAATTCTATGATTCTATGAAGACAGAAGAGAGATGGTGAAGGCAGCCAAGCGCAGAAGGTTTAAAAATGGCTGAAAGTTCAACAGGTGATTTCCATTCATATATCCACCATCTCATTATAGCTGCCTGATTTACCTTTCTCTTAAAAAAAAAAAAATCAAAATGATGATGAATAGAGAGAAAGCACACAGGAAAACCAAAACAAAACACAGAGATAGCCCTGTAGGTATCAAACATTTTATTTATTTTTTAAAGAAACTACAGCAATACACATGATTACAGAATTATGAAGCTTCATAAAACAAAAGGAATGAAATGGCCTGGGTCCAAGCAAAAACGGCCTCACACCTTATCTTTCATACTACCTTCACTCAGAAAAATCACATTATCTGAAAAAAAAAAAAAAAAGGAATAAATTAATCTTTAGGATTGTTTTGCCCTGTTGCAAGCCCACCCACTCACAAAGACAACCTATTTGTGTTAAAATGAGCTGCAAAGATGCAGATTTCAAAACAGAATAGCTCCTAAAATAAAACATTGTCCAATTAATGTTTTTTTGCTTTTATCTCCCCAAAATGCTGAAAATTCAAGTTGATTGTACATATTTTGAAACAGCTGCATTGAACCTGATGAAAAGCTCCTTAAGAAAGATAACAAACACTTTGAAATAATAGCTTGAGACTCTGACTATCATCTCTACCCATTACAGCTTATTCCCTTTCTGTTTTGTCATTTTCAGTATGCACTACCATGTTATCAGCCTATGGGACACTACAGGAATCTCACATCAGTAATTTCTAAAGCACCTTGAGACTGGGGTACTGAACACAAAGAAGAAATTAATATTAATTTAAAAAGATTTGCTTCACCCCTTCAGTAATTTGTTGAATAGCAACCTGCAGCACTGCCAGCTGAACTGCTCATGTGAAAGCTTGATTACTATTGTTTCAAAGAGGCCACACACAAGAAACCTCCAGAATCATGGGGTTTTTTTTCCTTCTCCATTGGTGAAGCTTTGGGTTTTTTCAATCCATTTGTGCAACAGAAATGTTTGCTCTATTATTTTAGCCCTCCCTCAGAAGCCACAAATAGGGGCTCTACCCACGGTAAAGATGTGGGATGCTCACATTATTTAAAGGCTCAAAGAGAAACTTTCCCGTCTTCATTCCATCTACCCAAGGGACAAATAATCTTCCTCTCTATTTGGTGCTCTCCTCACCACTACTGGCTACCAGGCTGAGGTCTTTTAAATTCTCCATCAAGTTATCCTCACACAGAAGATCTTTCACACAGGCCCTTCAAGTTAGTGAAGCCCTCAGTCTTAAACAGGAAGAAAAAATTCCCTGCCAGACCAAGACAAATCTACTAAACTCTTGTGCTTAGATAGGCATCTGCCTGACCTGCAGTACTGCATACCAGTGTTCCTAAAACACACAGTATCTACCTGCTGCACCAACTGCTTTGTGTGAGCAAACAGCGCAAGAGGTTGCAACTACTTGCTCTCAGTGTCTTCACCAGCAGTGCCAGAGGACACCCAGTAGTAGAGCCTGTTCATCCCAC
This sequence comes from Calypte anna, assembly GCF_003957555.1. Lineage (NCBI taxonomy): Eukaryota > Metazoa > Chordata > Aves > Apodiformes > Trochilidae > Calypte > Calypte anna. The sequence continues at coordinate 59,068,640 of NC_044244.1, read as the reverse complement.
CAAAATCCCCAAGTGTGGATTGAGAGGGTGAAGATCTATTTCAAAGGTCAAAGCAGAGAGAAAGTGGAAGAAAGAGCAAGAGAGGCATTGCTATGTTATTCCTTACCTGCTATAATTGTTGTGGCCTGCCTCCTCACATTGTTTTTATCTGTATATTCACCATAGTCTATCTTCCCTTCAACAAAGATTCGAGAACTGGGAAAAAACAAACAAACAACAAAAAACCCAAATCAAGAATTTGCTTCTGGTCAAGACACCTGTAAGTCTGTTTTCTCCTCTATAACAGATTCTGAATACAGAGGCTTTTGTCTCACTTGTTTAGTGGCTCTACTAATTTACTTTAAGGCACTTCTTTCTTAGTATAGCTCCTACTCACCATAATTATTACAATCAACCTATTAAGGCATTAAAGCCTCAGTCACATTGTTATTCACTTACCCCTTCTTCACATACTGATAAGTAACATCCCTGAGGCCAGGTCTGAAGACAGAGATTCTGTGCCATGTTGTCTTCTGACTGATATCACCTAAGTTACATAAAAATAGCAAAGTTGGATGCCAAATCCTCTTTTTGAGCCAAGCCTCAAAATCAGTTACTCAAATTAAGTTGGCGTTTCTCAAAGAAAAGCCTTGTCCCACTCCATACTAGAACACTGTTTTCCACTCATCTGTGTCCAAATTGAAGTATCATGAGAAGCACAGTTCAGACCAAGAGATCAAGTTGTCTCAAGTTGTGTCAGGGGAGGTTTAGGTTGGATATTAGAAAGAATTTCTTTACAGAGAGAGTGATCAAGCATTGGAATGGACTGCCCAGGGAAGTAGTGGATTCTCCATCCCTGGAGATATTTAAAAAGAGACTGGATGTGGCACTCAGTGCCATGGTCTGGTAACTGCAGCAGTAGTGGATCAAGGGTTGGACTTGATGATCTCTGAGGTCCCTTCCAACCCAGCCAATTCTGTGATTCTATGATCAGTCTTCCTGGAAGCCAGTGCTCATAGAAGAATTTTTTCCCCACTTACACTCTCTTTATTGACCCAAAGTTAAGAGAGAAAAAAAATTAAGTCTCCTGTAGCTGCAGACTGATGGAAGAATCAAAAAGAAAACGTATCAGGATTTGGTTTCCTTTTTCCTCCTCTTGGGATACCAGTAAGATTACAGAACTTGTTACACTTCTGGGAACCCCAACAGTGAAAAACTAACAACACCTTTTCCTCTTCTCCAGAGGAAGGCTGACATGCAGATCTCTACTCACTACATGCTGCTGAGGATCAGTGAGAGCGTCAAATGAACTTCCCTGCACCCCAGAGATTTACACAGCAGCCTGAAGACAGTGTGGTGCTACTGAACATGCAAACATGACCATGGAACATGGCAGAAGCAGGCTGCTCACTGCAGACTCACCTCCTTGGCCTACATCACTGTCTCCTGTTCTCCACATCTCATTGGTTGCAAGAGAAAATATGGTAACAGGGTTTTTGCCTTCCACTTGCCTCATGATGGGGTCCTGTCCAACACGCCCAAGTAATTGAACACGATTCATGGCTGAAATGCAAGACAGTAGAAATATATACAGGTAAATTACAATGTTTCTAATCATGGCAAGTTGTAACTTTTGTCAAGGGCCAAAACAATGATTTTCTGCACCACTTCCAAACCATTTTCAAGCCCTTGTGACTTTTGGCTTATTCAGGCCCTACAGATGGTTGACTGTGCCTGTACAATCATCACTGCTCATTTAGAAAGCTAAAAGATTCCTTATTATTTCTGTTCCTTTGTCATCTTTTCCACCATACATCACTTGAGACTTTTTTTGCATTTACTCATCTGAATTATTTTTTTGTTATGATGAAACCACAGCATTCCACTGGTTGTCACTAAACCAAGAGCAGCAAAGGGTCACTAGTTTTTACACAGGTACTAGGACGAGGTAGACACAATTTATTACTTCTCTTTGTTGAAGGAGAACTCAAAGAGGTCAGGGGATCATCATGTGCACAATGAGCACATGAACTGAATGGTAAAATCTGAAGTGTCCACCTGGAACAAATCATGCAGGAGCAGCAGCACCAAACAAGTGCCCCAGGCATACAGGAGAGACTGATAAAAAAAGCACAAGACACCCTAATGCAGGTGTACTAGAAAACATGACAGCAGCTTACCTGATTCCCTGCCACTGATACAGCACTGAATACCTGCCTTTTACTGCAGTACAGGTTATACTGCATATCAGAGCTTTTCTTTTTTTTTCTCTCACCCCTTAAGGGCTCCTTGACTTGCTGAAGACCATATAGGAAGCTATGCAAAAGTGTTTGAAACAACACACTTAGTTACTGCATTCAGGAGCTACCATTGCCATTTCTCTCCTGCTATATTTTCAGCCATTCTAAAACAGAGGAAAACAACCAAGAGTAAAATAAGCTCCATCTGAGGAGCTACTTACATCTTTCAAGTACCAAGGAGCCAGCTGTTTCAGACTCATGTCTTACAAACTGTCGAAGCACCTGAAGGAACAGACAAGTGTTAGTTTCATAAAGCATGAATGTCCTTCACGTGCCTTTGCACCTTGTGTTCCGAAGTTACAGAGGTTTTGAAAGTAGAAGCTGCCTAGGAAAAAGAATGACCAACCAATTATTTTTGTGGCATGCAGTGACTACTGTTCTCCTGTAACACATAAGGAGCTGAACCAGGGGCTTGTCTAGTTGGCTGGGCTTTGGTTTTTGGAAACTGCAAGCACAGTTTTGACAGTTTCATTAACTTTCTGCTTCAAAGATTAACAATATATGCCCAAAATGTACTCCTATCTGTCACCATAAGCAGTATGACACTGATAAACCCTTTGTTCCCAAGCAAAGAGCAAATCAATGCCACAAAAATCTGCACACTCTGCTTACTGCTTCCTCACTAAAGGAGGAAGAGCAGGCACTGACCTCTTCTCTCTGTTGACCAACGACAGGACCCAAGGGAACAGTAGGAAGATGGGCTGGGGGAAATTTAGGTTTGATATAAGGAAAACTTTTTTCACCCAGAGGGTTGACAGTGGAACAGACTCCCCAGGGAAGTAGTCATGGCACAAGGCCTGTCTGAGTTCAAGAAGTTTTTGGGTGATGCTCTCAGGCACATGGTGTGATCCTTAGGGTACCCTACACAGCAACAGGAGTTGGACTTGATGATCCTGATGGGTCCTTTCCAACTCAGCAGGTTTTATGATTCTAAACACACGCAAGAAAAGGCACTGGCTTGATGCTGGCAAACACTATGTCCTAGAAAAAGGAGGAGAAAAGCCCAGAGACACCTCTGCAAGAGGCCCACATGCAGAGACGTGGAGAAACATTCATCTCCCACAAAAAGGAGATGAACAAAGACTTTAAAAGGAAGACGAGACAGACCACTCTGTGTTGAACTAAACCGCAGGAAACACAGCTTGCAAAACAGAAGCTGGTTTGCATGTCTGCATGATTCCCTGATCACAAACCACTTAAGAGTCACTCCATGGATGAGCCAGATCTTTAAATACGTCCTTTTTTCCAAGCTGCACTAAAGGCACCCGCAACTACGGGTGGTTCGCGTAGGAAAACCGGCTGGCAGGTAGTTCAGGGGAGGCTCTGCGAACGCAGGGCCCGGCTGCAGAGCTCTGGTTCGGCCTCGGCGGCCCAGAATCCTCGGTTCTCCCCGCACGTTCTCACGTCAGAACAGGGGGGGCGACAGCCAACACCGAGCCCCGCCGCAAGAAAGTGCCCACAACCCCGCGGCGGGCTGAGAGGAGAGGGGCGGGAGCTCCTTCTCACCGCCTCCCCGGGGGTGGGAGGGCTTTAGGCGCCCTCTCCCCGTCCCCAGCGGGGACTCCGGGCCGCACAGCCAAGGCCCAACTCCTCGCTGGGCTCACGACCCAAACCTCAGCGCTCTGCTTCCCTCCCCCACTCCCCCACCCCCTCCGACACGGCCCCGGTCCAATCGCCACCACAGCCCCGGTTCCCCGCACAGCCCCTACCTGCCACGCCGGTCGCCGCAACATGCCGCCGCCGCGCCTGCGGAAGGAAAAGCAGGGCTGAAGCCGCGCCAGTGGGAGCCCCAACCCCACCGCCGGCACCCACCCTCACCCACACCCCTCTCCCCTCCGCCGCCCGGTCCCGTCCGACCCCCCGCCCTCTGCACCTCTCCCGCCGCAGCCCCGCAGTCCGCCGGAAGCGGAAAGGGAAGCGAGAGGGGACTGTGAAAAGCGGGTCGGGCCGGAAGCGCGACCCTCTGCCCCGCCGGCGCTTCCGCGGCCCGGTCCGACGAGGTCCGGAGAGGGCGGCGTGGGGTGGGCTGGGGGGCCGGTACCGAGCCCGCTCTGTAACCGGGGCGGGAAAAGAGAGCTCCCCCTCCCTCCCCCTCTCGTCGCACGGGGGAGGAAGTGAGAGGTGCTGGGGAAGGAGGCCCAAAGAGGAAAACAAAAAGTCAGGCGGGCGTAGGTAAAAGGATTAAAATCTTTATTTGCGCGTTTCGCTTCTCCAGAGGCAGGATCTGAACAGGTTAAACGCCCGCGCCGCCCGGCACTGGGAAACGAACTTTATCAAACATCAGAACATAACCGAGTGGCAAACCACACGCCCTGCCCTCCCTGGCAGCCACGCAGCCCCTTGTGCCCAGACACCCCTGGCAAGGACACAGAAAGGGACAAGCCACGGGGGTGGGAGTGAGCGAGAAGGGTTAATAAATACCAAATATACACGCATTTTACAAGGCAACTCCAAGAAACAGACAAAAAAACAACCCCAAACAAACCCTTCCCAGCTTCCTTACTGTCAGGCCACTCGCACCGTGAGCAGGACCTGTGGAAGGGGTTACAGAGCCCTGCTGCCAGCAGCACTCCTCACACAGCTGCCTCTCCAGCTTTGGGCAAGAAATCCTCGGTGACAGACATAAAACAAGATCAGGCATCAGGGACAAGTCTGCAAAAGCTTAACCAGTGGCACAGGTTTGTGCTTGTTCCTGAAAGTTAAGGCAGAGAAAGTTTTCCTTCTGCTTCCACAAGTAAAGCCCCCTTTATTCAGGAGTATTTTCCTTTTTGTCCCTGTCAGTGAAATGCCACTCCAGTGGCATCCCAAGTCCACCAGGACTGCTGGATAACCTGTCTGCCTCCTGACATACATTTCACTGTCATTTCTACCTCCTCTCTTCCATGAGGACCCAGCTGTAGATGCTGCTTCCACATAACAGCCACTTCTTCCTCTCTGAAGCAACATTAAGACCACAAAAATCATCATCAATAACAGGCCACAACAAAACAAAGAGGGAAGTAGAAGGAATGCCATCCTTTCCCTTGTATGGCAAAGCTATTCTTCATTTGGAAGACTAGTTACACCAGAAATTAAACAAGACTGAGGACAACAATTCTAAATCCCATGATCTGACACCTGTAAAACCGTCGTTCTTCCCTAAACCAGCATCATAACTGAAGAGGGAACCAAAAACCACAACAGGGAGAACTACTATGGGGCATCAGTCTGTGTAAACCTTCTTGCTTTCACAGGGCTATTTAGCATGCAGAGCTTTTTGGACAACACAAAAGTTCAGTAACCCAAAGTAAAGCTAAAAGAGCGACAGCTTTTCCCCCCCACCAGGCGTTTGCTGTTTTGCTTAGAAGAGGTTTCAGACTCTTGCAACTTGGCACTTCCTAAGGGCTGGTCCTTCATGAGGGTCTGGGCAAGGCGGGCTGCTTTAAGTTCCCTGCAGGGGGGAGATGGAAGAAGAGGGAAAAAAAACACCACATCATGCACGAATCCCCCATCAGCTACAGAAGAAAGCTATGGACAATCTTGCACAACAAGTTTACTGAGGTACTCCAGCATTGCTGGAAAGTTGCCTCTTTACCCCAGAGGGTGACAAATATTGCTGTATTTCTAGAGTTTCTACTTCAGAACAGAGCAGCTTCAAAGGTATACCAAAAGTAAACTATAAGCCAGGTAAGCAACATAATGGCACCAGGATGAAGAGTTCCTAGCTCTGTTTTTTCCCATTGCTCCAAATATTAGTGAGTGGTGAGACTTGATTCACAGCACCATCTCATGCAGCAGAAATACATAATAAAGGCACATGCTTCTTTTCCATTGCCTTTTCCCCCAGTGCTTGCTGCATTCCTAGGGCATATGCTCTCCTGGTACTGGAAAACCTATTTCCCAACCAACCATTGCACTAAGAGGGGGGGGGAGGGTGAGGCCATTCGTAGATCCCAGCACCTCAAAACATTACTGCCAACAGCAATGTGAGAAGGAACAAGGGGAAAAAGGACATCTGCCACCACCCCATGTTTCTGAGGTGCAAGACCATTCTCAGTGCAGGATCAACTCTTCACCTGCCCACTGGCTGCATATATCACCCTTTTCCAACACCAGCATACAAGTTCCCTGCTCTAATACAGGCATTTCCTCATAGCCAGAGGCAAACCACAGCTGCTAGGGCACTACAGGTTCCTGCTACAGCCCCATCACCCTCCCAGCTTCAGGCATGGGATCTGACTGGGCATTGCTGCACCTTGGTTCTCCCAGCACAAAAATCCTACAGTCAAGCCTGTTGAGCAGCACTTGTTCTGCTCATGTCTTCTCCCCCTCACACCCAAGCCAGCCTTACCTTTCCAGCATGGCAGTCTTGCACTTCTCCACATTTAGCTGCTTCTGGAGCTGCACAGCTTTTCCACAAGAAGGACACAGAATTGGGTGTTTAGTAAGAGCTGTGGCAGAAGGCCTTTCCACGGGGTCAGGATGAATCATGAGCTGGAAAGCAAAGCAAAATTCAGAGTTTAATACTCCCTCAGTCACAACTGAAAAAGCCTCCACCATCTCAAGGCTACTTCCTCACCTGGAGGAGCTCAAAAAAGGCAAGAGGAAGCTTCTGGGGGATGGTGGGGACATTGCCCTGGCGAATGTGGTGCCACATGGTCCCGTTGTGAGGGAGCGGGGCCGCACCGGCTGCTAGAGCCACTGTGAGTGCCAGGGCAAAGATGTCTGCCTTTGGCAGGTGGGAATATTGCTGCAGAGAGAAGAGACACAGTTACACAGAGGGAATTGTCTTGCTGGACTGAACAAATGTGGGGTGGGATTGCCAGTGGAAGCAATCAAACAAGTATAAGACTGCCTTCACCATCCCCATTAGTTTTTTTCTCCTCTTTTGGATAAGAATTTCACTAGCAGGTAGTACTAGTAACTAATATCATCTTCACCCAGTCATGAGGAGCTCCCAGCTCACATTAGGATCAGTGGAGCAAATCCAGAGGATGGCCCAAACAATGTATGCCTGCAGCCTTCACCACAAGGCAGCAAGCTAGCCATGTCCAATTTGTTCTAAAGATTGCCTGTGATATATTGAACTAACAGTTCCTAAATCCACTTGCAGCACAAAAAGATGCTGTCACTTAAATACCTGAGGTGATGAACACATCCAAGCTGGTTGTTACATACAGATTCCCTTTTTGTTCATAGCCCAAGTGGCAAAACTGCAGCCAGTTTAAGAGGCGAGTTGTTCCTCTCACCTCTCCATACTACCTGACCAGCACTTGCTGTACAAGACATTTGTCTGGGTGCATCACAGTAGTCACATCCAGCAGTCTAATCTCAGCTGGGTGCATAACATGAAATGCCTCCAAACTTGAAAATGTTTTGTTCCATTCATCTCTTGCAAGTAGAATAGTTGTGTTTGCCTCATGATAAAGTTACTTATGAAATATATTGGGTATTTACATGACAAGACCCATGCCTACACTACTCTTAATCAAGTGTTAATTTTGCTAAGTTCACAGCCAGATCAGACACAAGAAGAGGAGAAAAGGCAAGGAATATGCCAGATTAATGACTGCACAACAGTGAATCTCTCCCCACCCCACCAGCAGCTGTACCTCTTGCAAAACCTCATTGGCCAAAAACCTTCTGTCTCCTTCTTCCACCTGTGGGTTAGTTATTGATGTCACATGGCCAAGGTCACCTGAGACAAAGAACAAGTGATTAGGAACACAAACAAATCTAGATCTCTTCCATCAGTAAAATCCTGCATTTTATGGGTACCAACAGAAAAATTAGGAAATACTGAGTTAGAGACCCAGCTTGCTCCTGCTCAGGAATCTGGGCTTGGAAACAAGCACATGGACTTTTCATTCCTCTTTAGAGGAATCAATTCTGGTAAGCAGCAGAGTAATTCAGGACTATACCATCAGTTTCATCTGCAAGTCTCTTCAGCCAGCAGGACAGAGCTGTATCAAGCAGCCCTAATTTTAAGCCAGTTGTAAAGTGACTTAAAACCTACCAATCTTATACACCACCCCAGAAGAGAATTCATCTTCACTGTCGCTCTCTTCCTGCCCATCAGGGCTCATAACTACCAGCTTGTGACAGATGAAGATGTTACCTGCAAGACAGTGAAGTTCAGCAATAGTTCTGTATCAGTAGGCAGCCTGACAAATTTGTCAAAATCCCACCTATGAATCTAGTTAAGACTTCAGACAGAGAAACTATGCATTCTTCCCTCCATCCCTCTGCTTTCTGCCCAGCTCATGTATTCAGCAATACTGCTGGCAGAAGACAATTGTATCTTGTGCATAAAATATCCTACTGTAATAAACTTTTCTGGCTCTCAAGCCTGAAGTACAACTCCAGCAGGAAAATGGAGTTCCACTATAAGGCTGGAACTATGTAACTGCGGAGAGGAGCATTGCCCCAGCGATCCCATGCTCAGCTGCAAAGGGGAAAGCTTGTTACTACTTTTTGTAGGAACTTAACCCTCAGGATAGGTACAATAAACATTCACTTCTCTCTCAAGCTCTCACACACAAAGGCCAAGTGTTGTGCAACAAGACAGCAGCAAATAAGGAAGTCCCTGTCTTCATTAGCAGCCTTACTTGCTCCACCAGCATCAAAGTAATTCCCATAGATGAGCCAGGATTATGAAGATCATGAGAAGTAAAATGCTGTCAACTAACAGAGAAGGCTCAGTTTTAGAGCAGCAGTAGTGGAAAGATGGAAAAAAAACCCAAAACCCTACAACAACGAACTCAGAAGACATTCACCTCTTAGGGCAAGATCCTCTTTCCTTTGAAGCACTGAAATAGGTCCAGTCAGAAGGACCAACTTCAGATCCTTGCCCCCTCAGTTCACTTGGAGGACCCTCCACCAAGGAGGAGAGCACTATACTTACTAGGTTTGATATCCAGGTGCACAAGGCCAGAGTTGTGGATGTATTTTAGCCCCATTGAGACTTGTAACAGTATGTCTTTCAGCTCTGCTTCTGAGAAATACTGGCCAAGCTTTGCATTTTCCAACAGCACATCTTGGAGACTCCCTCCTAGGTGAAAACAGTCAGTCTGAGACCAGAGAACAATTTGGAGCAGCATGTTTGAAATAGCTGAGTAGAAACTATTGCCCAGAGCATTTGGCAGACTTGGTAGAGTCAAACCCCTGCCAGACCAGCTATCTATGCTCTAGTGATCAGGCCTGGACATCACCATTTGGCTTCAGCCTTTCTGTTGCCTCAGAGCACCCAGCTCCCTGCTTGTCAACAACTAAGCAGCTTCAGTACAATCTGCAGCATGAAAATTGCTGACCTGGTAGTGATGCTGATGCTGCAAGTTAATAGTGGAAAAGTTAATTACTTTTAACATGCTTACAGGCAGAAGGCATTCATATGAATGCTGAAGTAAGGAAATTAAGCTCCCACTAACAACTTTTTGATTGAAGGACAACGTCTGACACAGAATTAGCATTTTGTGGGTCTCCATTGAGGTATTCAAGACTATTTGGCTATTTCAAGACTAGAAAATACCATGGTCTTTCACCCCATCAGCCTGCTTTTCACTACTTTAGTCTGATATTTGTCTGCTAGAACATAGGGAATGCATCAATGCTGCAGCAATGATCACATTTCCAGGTTAACTCCATCAGATTTTCAGTCATTATTCCAAATAGTTCTCACCACTCATCTTTGAGCCTCAAGACTGCAGCAGCAGTTGAAAGAGGAGCTACATATTTGCCTTCAGCTCCTCTGGTACCCAGATGTGTCTTCTCCAGTGTTTGGCAAACAGGGGTATGGCCAAGGGCAAACCCAAGACTCTACCACCCTGCCTGCAGCACTCCCATTCATGATTTACCTCATTTAGCACTGCTCCTCTGTAACTGCTGAGCTCTTTCCTCCAGCCAAGATGTGAGATGCCTCCATCACAAGCAGGTAGGCACGCTTCAAATCATTATTCCCTTTTTTAAGAGGGGTTTGTTTTCAAGATGCATGGCACTTCAGTTAGCTACTCCTATGTCTCTCATATCAGGTTTTACCTGGGCAGTCCAAGACACTGCTCAAAGCAGCATCAGGGGGAGCACTTTTCCAGGCCAGCCAACTCAGAGAAACAGTTTGAAAATCCCACAGATTACAGGGTATCCACTGCTTGAAAAACACTGGTACCATTCAGAGCTTTGTCTAAATATGATGAGCCCTTACTGGATTCCCCATGAAACTGTAGCCCCAGTGCCTTTGCCCCACAATGTCCCATATTTAAGTACAAAAGGCAGTAAATGCACCCATCCTGAGATCCCAGCCTTTCATAATGTCACAGCTCTTACCATTGCAGTGCTCATTTTGGATAATCATGTGGCCATCCTCTGCCCAGGCTGAATAGTAGCGCACAACATGGGGGTGGTGCCCAAGGACAGCGTGAGCATAAACCTCACGCAGTGCCAGCTGCCTGGAGAAGCACATAGAGAAAAAAGCAGTGGTGACAGGGTGCTGCTTGGGACCACACAAGGAGGCCTGGTTTGCAGCCTGGCTTGAGAAAGGGAAACCAAAATTGAAAACCCAGGAGAAAGTCCTAAACAAAGATATACTGGCTCTAACAGGTGCTGAAGAAAAGCCTGCCCCTGCTCAAATGTGCTGAGCATCTGTCAAAAATATAATTACTGAGCAAGTATTTTGTTAGAGGTAAAGCATAGTCAAAGACTTCAGCATGCAGGACAGCACTAGCTGGTCAATACCAATGTAAGCAGTGCTGGCTTTACAGGGCAGGAACATACCACAAATAAACTATATGATGATGGACCTGAGAAGTTCAGGTGAGCTGTCATCTCACTTTGCAATGCATGTGACTTTTCTCAGATATTTATACCCCACAGTCTTAACAGGATAACCTCCCCCTCTCTCCCAGCTGCTACTTGTGAGAGCAACAGCAGCCACTTTTTGCTCATGCCACCCCTCAGAAGATACCTTTAGATCCACACTCCCCCTTCCCCATCACACTTCCCAAGAACATGCCCATCATTTTTAACTGGCAATTTCTAGCCAGCACACTCACTCATCTGAGGATCCTGCCAGAGGCCTTTTGGAGCGTTTGATGGCATAAACACATCCATCAAGACGTTTGATGCACTTGTAGACAGAGCCAAACTCCCCCATACCAATTTTTTCCAGTTCCAGGAACTCTTTCTTGTAGCGGGAAACCATATTGCTCTCTTTCAGAGGGTATCTCTACAAGATCACAAAAACAGCAAAGATAAATATGAGCTGAAAGACTTAGATAACAACATCTGTTATGCTTTTAGAGCTGTGTAACACTTGATCTCACAGAGCACACATGTTGCTCCCTCTTCCATTTTCGATGCTCATCCAGGCATTCCAGTTCTTCTTGAAACACCACCTTTCTCTTAGGCACATTGTGGTTTGTTCTGACCACCCAATGAAGTCCATCTTGGCTTGACTAGGGCAAATACTTTTTTTTCTTTAATTCTGGTTTTTAAAATAATGAATTGCTACCAATAGAGGTATAAATTGCAGCTAAGGATAACTGCAGTCTAGGCTGCTGTATGTACCTAAGCCTCCTTGGGTTGCTACCATCACACCTCTTCTCTTGCCAGCCCTCCCCAGTTCATTGATCCAAGGCTGATGGAGTCTGCAGCAAGAAAATACTTGACTTGTGCCTCAAGAAGACTCAAGATGACCTGTTACCAGCCATGGTAGGTGAAAGTCCAGTGCCACTGAATTGGACTCATGCACTGAATGTGCTTCAATAAGAGCCATTGCCTGTTCTGAGCTCAGGAGAGAAGCTTGGTATGTTGGCTTGATGTGGCCCCAGCTATGCTTTATACTCTGTGCTGGTAAGAACTGCTTTACTCTGGCAGGTAAGGTTGCCTGCAGCAGAGACACTGAATCAGTTCAGGCTCTCATCAGCTTTAAAGCCCATCAACTGCTGACTGCTGGCACATTAGCAGGTCTCAGTGTATCTATTTGTATTCCCAGCATTTCTCTCCAGGAGCCACTTTTCCACTAAGGGCTGAAAGCCTGCACAACAGCTGCAACACTGCTATTGCTACAATAATGGTTCTCTAGGGAAATAGGAGCTACTGCCTGTAGAGTGATGTCTCCTGGCAAGGGAGATAAGAGATAAGCAGTGGAGCATGACATGAACAACAAGAAAGTGGATTAAGTGATTTTTACCTCATCCTCCTGCAGCCCTTACAGAATGGTGGCTTCTGTGGTGTGATGAAACCACTGCTGGTTTTGAGGCAGTAAATGGCAGGGGTAGAGTGGGTCATGACAGGCAGCAAGATGTGGCCCATATAAACCAGCAGCCCTTCATAACAGGTTATATTTCGTAAGGCAGATGTATTTTACAGTATCTTAAAAAGCTCTTGGTACGCACTTCTATATCTCTATAACGTAATCTAACTGGCACTCGAGCAGAGTAATATTTCTGAAAGTCTCGAGTTATTTGAGGCATTCTTCTAAGGAAAACGATTGTGACAGCCCCTGAAGTTACCTGGCAACAGGTTGACTCTGCAACTGTAGTTTCCCCATGGAGACCAAGGCTTTCTGCAATACCAGTCTCCTCGGCTAGAGGGTACCAGTATTCTTCTAGTGAGCCTAATTACTCCCAATTACAAAGAACAATTCTATCTGCTCGCACAAGGCAATTCCCTCAATAGGGCTACTCAGGAAAATTGTGATTTTTTTTTTTTTACGTCATCTGAACACAAGTATTTAATTTAGGCTTGGCTTGCTTTCCAGAAGCCAGCTGGATAAATTGTTTCCCTACAGATAGAATTGGAAAGAAGGAAGACTGCTGTGGGACGTGGATTCCCCCACCAGTTCCCAGGTTCTACCAGCACAGCTGGGGGGATGTGGGACCTCTTACCATGCCCTGTGCAGCCAACACACTCCACCACTGAGGTTTGTCAGAAAAGTACAAGCATTGGCAACAGGAAGAGAATTTGGGTTTGTGCTGTAGGACACTGTTTGCCATCCTGTAGCTACATAAGATGTGGGGGGCCCTTCCCTTGGACCCCTAGGCACAGACACCCCTCAGCTTGAGGTTTACCTACTGAAGGAGAGCGCCGACTTTGCCACCTTGCTTCAGAAGTTTAAGCTGCAGTAGTCACAATGGCAAACTTTGCCTTCAGTACTTTTCCATGTCAGAGCTCTTCAGCTCAGCCTTTTTGAAATGAAGGCCCATATGTTATTTGCAACATGAAAGCCACATTCCATTCATGCTCAAAGATGCTCAGTACACTGCTTCATAGGAACAGCAATACACCTGCTTCCTCAAACCACAAAGGCAGTCACTGTTTACACTAGAGAAAACATTTAATAATATAGCAAAAGTTTCCCTGGAGGAACACAAATGAAAAGACCTCCTGACCAAACTCAGTGAATTTTAGAATTATTTGTCAAAGTTTAAGCTCTGCTTTAGTAGAAATTTCCTGTAGAGAAAGGAATCTTTACCATGTTTTTTTCTCAAGCATTACCATGAAACATTCAGCTTGGAATTATCCTGTCACAGGTATTCATACTCTGTCATAATACCCTGATTTATACTCAGGGGTATTTGTACTCCAACAGCAGAATAAATTGTATCAAACACAATCTTTACTAGCATCTTATCTTTGCTGTGGGGTTAATACAGACACTCACCATTGTAGGTAGCTCTCGTTTTATCCGTTTTCTTGGATCAGAATCCTTCCTGTAACAGAAATTTAGTCTGGGTGTATCATTCCAGTGCAGCAGCCCAACTGAGACTTGAAAACATTTTTTCAAAAGAATCTTCAAACCATGCTCCCTAGTTTAACTACAGATGTATTTCATAAAGTGTTAATACACAATGAGTTTCCAATTGAGGCCCTAAAAACTGTAGTCCTGGGATAGGAAGTCATCTTTTCCATTAAAAAAGCTTCCACATACCAACTTCACTACTGCTCACAGGACAGAATAGCATCGTTCAAGGGCACCATTCTCCCAGTCACCTTCCTACTGGTGATGCTACAACAAGCTCCTAAAGTGAAGGAGATAACTCTTGCACAGTGCTTTCAAGGGGAATATTCAAAGGAGCTGTTACAGTTGAGGCTATGAAAGAAGCTGAATGTCACTGCAGTGCACAGGTACTTGACTAAGCTTGGATCTTGTTTAACCCAGAATAGGTCCAGATCCTTTGCAGGTTAGCAGTGGCCTGCACCTACCTTAAAAGCTCTGTAACTTACAGGCATGCACATAATTTCTTCCAAGTTGTGGGTACATACACAACTGACTGAAGCTCCACTCTGCCCATGGTTGAAAAGAGAGCAATACAGGTTTCCCCTGCAGCCACAGCACTAAGGTTAACTCTTGTTCAGAAATGCAAGTGGGAGATCAAAGGAAATAGTTGATTTTATTTATGTTTCTATTACCTTCATATATCTGCTAATGTTTGCTCTGGACCAATGAATACCATGGAAGTGAGTCATTGATAGCATATAAAGTACTAAACATATCTATCATCACTTAACTCCTTCAGTCTCCTTCCAGCCTATTAAGAATAGTTCACTTACAGCTGTCCTCTGGTCTTCTTGCCATTAGGAAGGAAGAGCATTTGTCGATATGATTCTGGTGTAAAGGGATTAATGTTGACACGAGGAGCTCCAGAAGGGTCAGCTAAGTCAGCACCAGGAGTAAATCTCAGATGTCGAAAGCCTTTTGGTTGGGCCTTGGTCCCAGATGAAGGGAAAGCTGTCTTTGATAACAGGCTCTGTATGGAAGGAAAATAAAGTGGCAGATAAACCAGCAAAAGTATTTTGTTGCCTTCTGTCAGAATAAAATCCCTGCTCTCCTGGAAACCAAGAACTTAATTCACTGCCTCAGACCAGCCAATTCATTAAAACCCTGCATCTCTAATATAGTCCTGAGAGTTTACTTCTCCTTCCACAAAGTTTGTTACTACATTTGTTACTAAACCCTCTCAGACTCTATTCCCTGTTCATGTGGGTGAAGCCTGTGGTGCCATTTTGACAAGCAGAGTCCTAAAGAGGAGCCAGCTGTTCATCTGTCCTACCTACAGAGACACAGGAATCACAACATATCTTCCATTGACACAAGATGACCTGGTTCTGTCAAGCATGGACATGACAGCAGTTTGGTCAGGATAGGTTTGTCAGGGGATGAGATAGAACATCACCCAAGTTTTCTTCTGGATCCCCAGCAATAAGCAGCATTAGTATAGGAGAAGTTGGTAGAAATATTTTTGGCTACTGACAAAGTGACAAGAAAACAGTTCTCCTCGAGGAAGAAAAAGAGTTGCAGGAATCTAAGTTCAGAAAGAACCTCTTGATTTTCTATAGTTCATCTTCCCACAGAAGAGACAAACCATTGAGTTTCCTCTAGTCCAAATCCTTGGGATGAACACAGCATTACTTTAGAAAAGTACTCAGTTTTGATCTGAAGACTGAAAAGCCTACTTACTTTCCATGATTTCCCTTCCCTTCAGTAACCATCAGCTTTTCAAAATACATTTTTAACTTGTATCAGCTTCAAGTGAGTGATAGAAGGTCTGAAATGGCTTTCAACATATCTTTTAGTTAAAAGACCTTCAAGAATCCAGAACTCTCCCTGTCATGAAGATCAAGATACCTTTTGATCCAACAGTGGTCTCTCTTTTAGGTGAAGATGTGGCTCCAGAATCCTACTGAAAGTTTTTGAAAAACCCTAGAGCTGCATACAGTATCCTGCATCCACCTACCCGATTCTGTACTCATTGATAGAGCTATTTCTAGGACATCCCTCTGTTTCTATATGGTACTTGGAAGTTCACTACTGGTTTCCTATGACACTGAAAGTGCTTCTTGATCACTTTCTCAAGCTTTGGTCAGTTTTAAATTCAGCAGCCAAGCAGCTCTGTAGAACTGTGGCTCCATTCTAGTCTAGCCACAGGTCAGGAAAGGAATCTAAAATACCATTGCATCCTAATGTTGTACACATGGATTTTCCATCTGCTCTACTAGAACTCTAGTGCATATTCAAGCAGACCTGGTTCCTGTAACATTATCTGATACCATACAGAGAAAGGCAGCCACCACAACTAGTTACAGAAATCTCTTCCAGGATTGGGTAGGTCCACAAAATGCAGTAATCTCTCTCCTCTACACATCCTAGCTGGGGCCACAGTGCTCATCTGTCTGCAGATGGACGTGGCTTTGCTCTTACCCTCTCTCTCACCTTTAAATGTGCCGAGATCAATGCTCCCAGCTTCATTTATAGGCAGATTTAGGCCCTTTAGGTATGCTCGGAAACCAAGACCTTTCTCCCAGAAGATAGCAAAGGAAATTAAATTGATTTAGCATAATTGCTGCTCATGTGCTACAAGGTGAGGAACCACAGGCAACACATCTTCAGGCACCCAGAAGACCTGTTATCTGCAGCAGAGCACACACTGGAAGCATCTTACACTACCATCTGGTCTGAAAGAGAGATTCCAGACCTCCCATCTATTTTCAGATGAGATTCAGGGGGATTTCTTACAAAGGGTCTTTGGAAGAAATGAGTGATGCCATGTAGATCCACTTTCTCCTAGGGAGTTGCAGGCCAGTCCTCAGTAAATGTCTGCAGTTGGTCATATGTGGCCATAGGTTCATCCTTCTCCCCCCATATGCAGGTTTCTGGAGGAGGACAGAAGTCAAATCCTAGCTCAGAAGTACTGAAAGCACAAATCTTTTGTGCCTTGCAAAGGAGCAACTGGTCCATCAGCAGAGCAGGAATATTGAGAGAAGACTGAAAAAAAGCTACATTTCACTGCAAGTTTTGAATGTTAGAAGCCAGTGCACACAACAAAAATTATCTAGGAACAGAGAAGCTGGCACCAAGTCTCCACTTGTGCTTACAGAAGACAGAAGTTGTTGGATTATAATCCATATGAGAAGCCTCAGAGAAAATAGGGGCTGGGATCATTCCACCAATAAACTAGGTCATCAAAATGAAACGAAGTTTAATTTTAGGACAACGACTTCCAGGATGGCTGGCTAACCATTCCTCCACAAGCACACATTGATTTGTTACTGTTTCCACAGGGGTTGTTACCCTATGCACTGTGAAGTCTCTTTTCTTAAATTCGCTGAACAGCTCAGTTTCTCACAAAAAGAGTCAACAGCATAGGAAAGCAACCTGGCTGGAGGCAATCCAGACTGACGAGACCAGGTACATCCCCTCCACAAAGCTATTTACAACTTCCTTTTTCAAGAGAAAACCCACTTGGGTCTGAAATGTGCTGAACAGAGCAGTCAGGCCAGCTGCCTGTCTCCCAGCTCTCCCTAGAATGAGAAGCTCCTTGAAGAGAAATGAGTTTTTCTCTGTGGGAGCACAGTGCACAGTTCCTGCAGAGATGCTACAGATGTCTGCTCCCCTAAGGAGAACGTAAAGGATGCACAGGCAGCCCAAGCACATGGTTGCTTGGGGTTTTTCAAGTCAGACTGATGCCAACTAACTGGTTTTAACAACAGCTTGGAAAGAGCCAAGACACTTTCTTCTGCACAAAGATTTCTGTTTACACCCACAGAATAAACCTTTCCATAGCTAAGCAGCTCACAGTCCATGTTTCTAAGAGAAGACACTAAAACCAGTAACATTTTTAAAAAGTGCTTCCCAAAGAGCTAACAGATCCCCTCACCACCCAGCAACACCACAGACCCTGTCTGCCTACTCAGACACAGACAAGACACATGGCATTACCTTGGGAGTGTGTGGGGTGTCACAGAGTTGCAGCTTTTTCCAGGTGATATGCAGTGGGGTCTCAGCATTACCCCGGCTCTTGTTCACGACCGGGGAAGGATTCAGGGTGGGACTCGGAGAGGCTTTTGTCCTGCTCAGGTAAATCTCACTGAGATTTCTCTGAGGAGTTGCTGCCAAGGGACTGCTCTCTTGCCACTCATAAAACTGGCAGCTCCTAGTGGGGCTCAAGCTTAAATCATCCTCCTCCTCCTCCTCCTGTACACTTATGTCTTCGCTGTCTTCACCACAACTGGAAAAATCCAGTCGCTGAATGAATTCATTGCTGTTTTCCCAGTCATCCATTTCACCATATGACACAGAACAGGTAGAGCTGATACCAGCCTACTCTGTTAGAGAGAGAAGATAGCATTATTTACACAGGCAGAGTAACTACCCTCTTCCTTGACTCATCAAAGGTGTTTGTTTTGCCTACTTCATGCACTCTCCCATCTCAGCCTCACATACACAGAAGCTATGGTCACTCATAGTTATAATTTGATGGCATTGGATAAGGAAGAGTACCCCAGAATTAGCAAATTCAAATCTACTAAGCAACTGTTCATGTAACAGCAACAGAATCTGCTTTTCACCTTGGTGGTGCAAGTCAGACACAACTCAGATATCACTGCTTTTCCCTGGAAGCCTTCAGGGCTACCTCTCCACCCACTAATACTTCACCTGTACTTTCATCCCACTTAGAAACAGAGCTATCAGTTCTTAGAGAACAACACACACCAACCTCCCCCTCATCCTTTTCTACTTTAAAATTGTCAACCAGAGAAAAAGAACCCATGCTACATACCCCTGTAAAAGCAAAAGGTGCCCCAAGCAGTTACCAGATAACCCTACAAATAAGCCTCCTCCTGCCCTGGCACATTTATAACCACCCCCACCACACTTGGGCCATTGCTGATGGGAAACATCTGGAGATTGGAAGCACCTGTGCACCTTTCCCTGTGCTGAGGGAAGTTGGTGGCTGAGGGGTTTTGCTATGGGTGTGGATTTGCTGGGCCTGCAATCAGCTCTGCAGGGAGCCAGGGCTCCCTCTGAGTCATCTCCTTGCTTTTGCAGGCTTTTCCCTCCTCCAGCTTCCTGGGGCTGATGGGGAGGTGATGTTTGCTGACAGCCAGTCTGCTCCATGTTAATCCCATCAGAGATGCAGCAGCCTTGTGGGATTTACTTGGATAAGAGATTAGGCTTGTGGTGATGGGGGACTGTGCTTCCTTCTTTAAAGGCTGAATTTCACCTCCTTTATTTAGTTGTGTGTTAGTTTGGGCAAGGGTTGCAGCCTGCATGGAGGGGTTAGTTCCATAATATTTAACATGCCAAATTTCAGATCTAGGCACCACACACAAGTCTTTGGGTTCCCACCTTGAGGGCTCAAGGGAGAGGAGGGAGAACATGGCTGCATCAGTGAAGGCAGCTCCACAGGTAGGGTGGCTCTGCCGATCAGAGAAGGGGTCTATGTTTCCTCTTGCTGAAACACTGTGAAAAACAAGGATCCTTCCATGACTGATCCTGTGCTTTAAAGTGGGACCAGAGTGAGCTTTAACTAATGGGCAACGAGGTTACAGCAGACTTTTTTCTTAGCACCAAAGAAAACTTCTAGAAAGACATGCAGAAATTGGGAGTCGCTGCATCCCTGAAGAGATGCCAGAACCAGTTTGTGCTTTCCCATGCACATTGTAGGAATTGCCTCCAGAACATAAAAGGATGTGTCAATCTGAGGTGACTCAGCCCTGCTCTTTGAATGGAAAGGATGGCCACACAGGTCTCTGAAGTTACCTGTTAGGCCTGTGATTAGCAATTTGGTGGCAATACAGGCCACCAAAGCTGTTTTAGGAGGACATGCCAGGAACTCCATCTTGGTTTTATTGCTGCATCTGGCCCAGAGGTTGAAATATTTCTTCCAGGCACAGAGCCTGTTGCTGCCATGCAGACTCTCTCCTGCAATGCAGCTGCTGCATCTCCCTGCGCCTTACCTTGAGCAAGGTCCAAAAGCCTGGGAGTGCTGGTGCTGGCTGCTTTTTGCTGTGAAAAGCTGTCTCTGCAGCATCTGGCCAACTGAGATACTATGGCAGAACCACTTTAGTACTGCTGTGATCTGACTGTATTAATCAGATGTTCAGCATTTGGAGCCTTGGATACTAATATTGCATTGTAAATCTGAAAAACTAATGCCTTTAGTCCCCATAACCACATTTTAATTAATAACCCAGCAATTAAACTCTTTCAGACCACAGTTTTCAGTCCCATCTGAAACACTTTCTTTTTTCCCCCCCTCAGGCTTTATTGTCAGAATACATTTTTCTAAGCAGGAATGAACTCTTTCATCTTGCATCCTCCAACTAAAAGTTACATTTTCATTTCACATTTTTTCTGGAGGACTACTCAAAGGTCTCATGGACAATTTTCTTAGCCCTCAGTTGGAAGGAAAATGTGTTCATTTTCTTTTGAATGCAAGGTTGTTTTCTTTTTCTCCTAAAAGGGTCACATTTTCTCCTGGCCCAATTTTTTTAAAAATTTAGTTTATTTTTGTGAAATAATAAAGTTTTTCCTTATATCCAACAAACAGTGTGCCCTGAAGCTGGCCCAGATTTCTAGCCAAAGGAGTGTAAATAGCTCTGGTACCACCAGGTTTCCGGTCCCATGAGGTTTTTTCACCAAAAGCTGAGAGTTTAGAGGGTGATCTCAGAGCCAGAACTGGCAACATCAGTGCTCCCCACCAGTGGGTGCCCTCCCCACTGTGTCCTCTCCTTTGCGCCGGGGTGGGTGATGCTGGTGCAACTGCACAGCAAAGGGGACAGAGAACAGCGCTGTACCTCAAGTAGCCTATGTGGGTCACAGAGGGATTTTTATTCAGGATTTGTTTCTCCTGCCTGGATTATTGGGGGACAGGCTGACATTCATGCCAGCACCACTGTGGGGATGAGGGAGAGGAGGGAAACGAGATGTTACTTTAGCATCACCAGCACACAAAATAATATTCATCAAAATGATGCTTGGTACTGTCTACATTTGCAGAATCTGGCTTTTCTTTATATAGTAACAAAATATTGTGCAGGATTTGGCTTGGTTTTTTCTCATTACCAGACACCTTCCATGAAAAACTCCATCTGCTAAACACCACCTACTGCAGCTTATAGCTCTGCAAAGTCAACCTGTGCATGGGCTTTGTGAAACAAAAAGCCCACTAAGTGTTGGAGCTGTCTGAAATGATGCTCACAGCAAATGGAAGCTAATGCTATTAAAAAAAAAAAAAAAAAAAAGAGAGAGAGAGAGAGAGAAAAGTCAAAATCCACTGTTGAGGAACCAGGGTGATGAGTTTCTTAATGGCATATTGAACATCCAGCACTGCTCAACAGGAAAAAAGTTAGACAATTAAGGCTGTTATGACAATATCTTCCCTTTAATTGTGGCCTGCCTAATTGGGTAATCCAATTAATCAGAAAGTCCCAGGGAACTAAATTAATCCTAATGACACTTAAGGACATTGGTGGTCGTGTAATGAGGATGGCAATTACACAAAAGTTGGCTACATGTGGATGTCTTGGTCATGCTCGTGTCTCCATCTTTCAGTCTCAAGATGATCCTACCTGTTCCTCTGAAGACTTTCCCATCTTACTCTAGCACATGTATACGTCTGTGTGTACCTATACCCACACACACCACTTCACACTGGATCACTATCATAGAATCATAGAACCATAGAATTGGCTGGGGTGGAAGGGACCACTCCTTGCCCTGTGCTCCTCTGGGAGCTGCCACCGGAGACCACAGAAACAGGGAACCCCTCGCCGGGGAACCCCTTGCCGGCCCTTTGCGGGTGACCCGCTGCAGCAGGTGCAGGGTGACCCTCCTCACCTCCACACCACGACCCCCCAAAAGATGCCCGGAGCCCCTCCCCTCTCCCGTTAGGCCCCACCCCCTATGCCGGACCCCTCCCCTCCCTGCCCCCGCCTTTCCTGCGGAGGGGGCGCGTCCCTCCGTGTCCCCGCCTCCGCGCTGTCCCTGCCCCTCTCCCGCCCCCCGCCGGTGGCCGGTGCGGGGCTCGGCGGGGCTCGGCGCGGCCATGGTGGAGCGCACGGACGAGGCTCCGCTGCTCTTCTGGGCCGAGGGCCCCGCCGTCTCGGCGCCGCCGCCCTCAGCCGAGGCGGGCAGCGGCGGTGTCGGCGGCGGGCGGCGGCTCGGCGGCAGCTGGAGCGCGGCTCCCTGGGGCGGCGCGGAGCCGGCGGGGCCGCCGCGGGCGGAGGCGGAGGAGGACCAGATCGTGGCCGTCTTCGTGGTCACTTTCGATCCCCGCACGGGTGAGAGGCGTTTGGGGGCGGGAGGGCCGGGGCTCGGGGGGCCGGGGCCGGGGCCTGCAGTGGCCGGGCCTGGGGCTCCCGGTGCCGTTAAGATGGATGAGGGCCGGGCTGCGGGTCCCGCGGCGGGCATCCCCCCACCCCTGGGGACCCCTCCCCCGCCGCGTTTGACGACAGCCTCCCCGCAACCCCGGCGGAGAGCGGGAGCCGGGTTGCCCTTTGCCCCCTCTTCGGGGGCAGACCTCTGCTTCGGGGCTGCCAGTCCCCCGCCGTGGCCACCCGAGGAGCCCCGGGCACCAGGGAGTTGCCGAAAATATGTGGGATAAATTACATGTGATCTCCATCCCGCCGAGAAGAACTTCTGCCGGGAGGGAGATGCTGCTCCGGGGAGAGCCCGTGATAGGGGAGGGACGGGCGCAGCTCTACCTGTCCCGCAGCGGGACACGGGACAGGGATTTTGAGGAGGGCACTGGGGCATCCCCTGCACCTCTCAGAGCTTCTCATCCTTGGGCCGAGCCTCTGCCCAGCGCTGCCTGGAGGGCACCAACCTGTTGACATCATCTCAAGAGCATCCTCCTGTCTCTGTGGCGTGGACCTGCCTGCAGCTGTCAGCGATGGATGGGTGGCTCTTGAATCTGGCGGGCGTGCAGGGCATGGTCCCCAGCAGCAGCTCAGCCTTGTGTTTCTTGGTGACCCGTGTCTTTAGAGGCTGGTGTCTGGGGGGATCTTTGGGTCTCTTGGTGCTTTGGAGTGCTGTGGTCCAGGAGGGCAGAGAAGACAGGCAAGGCGATGTATTTTGCACAGTTCAGTGCCATATCCATCTCTCTTGGCACTGTCAGACTTCAGTGTTGTATCAGTTCTTCTTTTAGTGACACAGTAAATTAATTAAGTAAATTACATTTAAGTCTGCAAATCAGAGTTTCAAAAAACATTTAAAATTTGTTTTCTTAGTCCTGCTGCTCTCACAGTATCCACAAAACAGGATGTTACGACACAGCTAGCATCTGCCTGGCATCTCTGAACACAGGTGCTGTGTTCAGGGGTCTGATGTGTCCTGAGAAACATTGTTGGGTCTTTTGGCTGCCTGATGCCAAGCAGGGGTGCAAAGGCAGAAGTGGGCATAGCTGAAAGCCTCAATATGATCAGGATGTTTAGCAAGTAGCTTGGGAAGTGTACGAGCCCATTAGCATCCAGATTGAGGAGCAAGTTCTGCTTTCTTCTGCAGACAGACACTTTCTTAGCCAATCCATAGCAAAAGTACTGGGAAGGAGCTCTGTAAAGTTTGGTGGGGTTCTTCAGTGTAAGAGGGAGGCAATCAACATCAGGCTCAAAAGAAGGCTCTGGTAGTGGAGACTGAATGCCAGGCTTGAACTGAAAATCCCAGGGAAGTAGTGATGAGAATGGAGCTCCAGATGTGATGAACTGTCAGAAATGCACACTGCCAAACAGCATGGCTGCTGTGTCCTGAGACACCACAGGGCTTTCCAGAAGTTACCAGCTTCATTCTGTAAGAGAGACAGTCTAAAAGTCAGAGGCTCTTTGACTCACCAAAATTCAAAATGAGATGGGATGTCATCTTTCCAATAGAAGATGGAAAGGGGAGGTGTTCCTCATAAGTATCCAAAACTTGGAAGAGCCCGTATGATTGCAGCAACAGCAGGTTGTCTTTCAATCAGAGAACATATGCCTTCTACAAAATGGTGAGATTTTCTTGCTTGGCAGAAAGCTGAGCTTTCTCAGGAGTTTGTCTGAACCAGCTGTTGCTTTGAATGAAGTCCAGGGAAAGTTGGGAAACAGCACTTCTCACATCTGATGTGCAGTTAATGCTGGGTGTTACCAGCCTTGGAGTAGTTTGTCAAGTCCAAGAAGACTCAGCAATGTGGATGCTGAAGGTAAGGAGCATGGTGGGACTGTGAGGAACACATCAACAAATGTCAGCTTCACAGGTGAAGGGCAAAGTGCCCTGTGCAGGACGTGGACTTGGAAAATAGGCACAATGGTGTCAACTTGCTAGGGTCAGAAAGAGAATATGGGAATTCCTGGGTCAAACACATCAGGTGGCATGAAGGATTTTTGTAATGTTCCTACCGGTGTTTGATCCTTGTGTGTAACTTAAAGGAGATCATCCAGTCAGTGTTTGAGATGGAAACCTGCTTGATCCTGCCCAGAAAAAGCACAACAGACCTCCTTTGGTAGCTTGCTCAGGCATGTGAAAGGCAGAAGTTGTGGTGGTGGCTGGGAGGGTAGTCATGCCCGGTGAAGTCTGCCTAAATACAGGTGAGAATTGAGTTGAGATGTTTTAGTGTAGGATGAAGTGGTTGCTATGTTGATAAAGAACATAACATCTTTCCTCCAACATTTAGAAGGGCTTGAAGCAGACAGAGAACTCAGTGCATCTAGCAGTTGCATGTGATGAGTTCATGAAGGAAGGTTATGGGCTTGCCAGGCCCTGATGCTCCTGGGACTTTATCACTGCTCTTGTGAGTGGGTGAACATATATCAGCAGTGCTGTCCTCACTTCCAGCAGGATGAACCTTGTGGCACTTGAGAAGGAGCTCTTTCCACCACAACTGCAAAAACAGCCCTTGCACTAATGCAGAAAATGAGCTGTATATTAAAGTGCAGGATGGTGTCAGACTGAGAGCCAACTGTGCCATCATCTCATTGCTCCCTGCTCTTTGGCAGTCCCCTCCTTCAGTGACTGACAAATTGGGAATGCTCAGACACTTCAAAAAGCACAAGCATGAGGTTAGATCAGGTTAAAGAGCACTGTCACAAGGGCTTTAATGAGGCTGCTGAATTGTCTCATGCAGGTGTTTGCTTGGGTAGGGACTAACAGAAGCCCTAATGCTATCTTGGGCAGCAATGGGAACACATCTGGTAGGTGCAGACTTACTTGGTGTTAGGTTTGAGCACATGTGCTTTCCAAGATTTGTATTTGTCTTGGGTAAAACAAGTGAAATAAAATAGAACAACAGTAAGTTTTGCTTTGGCAGGGAGATAAAGATGAAGCAAAGCCCATGGCCACATCAGCTCTGTCAGATGAGAATACGTGAAAAGAGGCTGAACCTTCTTAGCCCTTTTTCTGTGATGGCAATGATGACATGGAGGTTCCACAGGATGGCTTAAAGGGTGATGTGAGTAGTGGAGGGAGATGGAGAGGGAAGAGCCCTAGGGAAGTAATCCATTTTGCACCAGTGAACATGCAAATACCCTGTTTTTCTGTCCTCCATTAAATCCATGCAAGAAACGGAGCCAGTGTGACGGCTGTGTCACATTTTGTGCTTCTCACATCCTGGTACAACATGGTGGCACTGCACAGCTGGGAACCACAGAGATCTTGGAAAACATCTAATGGTGAGGGCCAAGAGATGACCACCAAATACTAGTGCTATGGTGATTTCTGTAAGGATGTGAAAATCCAGGGGAGGGAAAATACAAGTGAAAGAGGGCAAACATCTTTAACTTTGCACACCAGTAACTGAGAGTGCTGGTTCTGACCTGGCCTGGAGCTGGTTCATAGCTCCCAAGAGATCTCCAGATCTGCATATTTGACCTAGCAAAACCACTTGCTTCCTGGGTGACTCTCACTTGGAAAGTTTCCCATGCACATGAGAGCTGCTTTCTGCAGCTATGCTTCCTGTTTTTCTACAATATTGCTCCCTCCTCCAGTTTCTCAGGCAGGCTGGCTGTCATGATTGCATCTGGGTGAAGTCTCTCCTTTGTTTGCTCTCCTGGTTCACCAGGCCAACTTTCTAATCTCTCTTTTTTTTTTTTTTTCCTTTAATCTCCATGTCTGTTCTCTGGCTGCCACGTTGCCTGTACATTCATAGGGCAAGGTGGCATGAGGAGTTGCCAAGAGCACAGGTGTGGGTTGCTTGTGACACATCCCAGAAAAAAAAAAAAAAAGAAAAAGAAAAAGAAAAAGAAAAAAAGACCTGTGTGCTACAGGAGTTTGTTTTGTGGTTGCACATAGGATAAGGATCTGTTTCAAGGCATCTTTTCCTTACTGCTGCAGAACAAGCATTGTTTAGGGCCATGTCCACTTCAACACCTCTGTAGGGGGTGTTATGCCTGACGGAAGCATTTGCAACGAGACTGAACAAAGTCAAACAGTTTCCTTGGCTTGATGGAGCTCTTGGATATTGATCTGTTAATCTATAGGTAACAACCAATAAGCAATTTTCTGCAAGGCAAGACTTAAAAGCGGATCTGACCTTACCCACATTTTTGTGGTGAAGAAGCAACAGTCTTAAAAGCTCTGTCGAGGAAGGGTCTTGTGCCTTTAAAAAGAAAACCAAACACACGCACACACACAAAAAAACCCCAAACAACAGAAGCCAACGTCTATATATAATATGCAAAGCCCACAGGGGGCCGTGCAGGCTGGCATGATGTCACTGCCTTTCTCTGCCAGCCTTTCACACGCCTCAGAGGGGAAGATGCTTTCCAGCAGCTCTCTGGGGTTTGGCCCGTGACTGCGCAGAGCTGTGCCCGGGGTCACGAGGCTGCCACAGCTCCCCAGCCGGCCCGGTTCTACCAGAGAGGTCTGCCCATGGACCACAAGTTGTCAGCTGGATGCAAAACCTTTCCTGTTGCTACACTTCAAGCACTTGGTGGTTTTTTTGGTTGGTTGGTTGGGTTTTTTGGGGTTTTTTTTGTTTGGTTTTTTTTTTTTTTTTTGGAAGTCCTCAGGGCTGGGGGAGGTCTGCTGAGTACAGTGTCTGAGTGAGAAGAAAAATAGCCTATTTAAATGTCAGTAGCTAAGCCCAATTCCTGTGTGAGAGTGCATGCATATGCTTATGCAGCGTGAGTAATATGACACATCAGACAGGCTTCAGAAATGAGGACTTGAATCTAAATATCTCTCAAAGCCTCAGCACAGTGAAAGACCCTTCCAAGTATACACTGTTTCCTTCCAAACCTACACTTTCTGGAAGCACAGCTGGGATGCTCACCCTGAAGGGCGGTGGGAGAGCTGTCCCAGAAGAAGGCATCATCATGGTGCATCCACCATTGCTTTATCCTGAATGCTTGTTTGCTTTGCTGATAAAACAAAGTTGCATTACTTTGAATACTGTTGCTATGTGCCTGCTGATAGAGAACAGGAGGAACCCAGTGAGCAAACCTGGAGCACATCTTGGTGCAGTGGGAATGTCCAGATGAACAAGATAGGCTCTGAATTGCTGGCATAGGAAAGGCTGAGCAGTTCTTATTTTTTTGTACATGGTAAATTTGCCAGGGGCAGGGCAGGGCTTCATCTGCTTTAGGGACTTTTTGTGACTTCTCTTGATACCATCTGTTCCAGGATCAGGCTCCTCTGGTGGCCTTTTCCACTGAACAACTTCATGCTTTCTGGCTGGGTTGGCAGGTGACAACTGTTTGCTAATCTTGATCTAACTTGTAATGTATGTGCTTTTTTTTTTTTTTTTTTTGGTTATTCTAGCATGCACAAACATTTTTGCAGTAGTTGGATCGATTGCTTCTGCTAACTCCTCCTATCTTAAATTAAAATTGAGATGCTCCATGGAGGATTATTGATGATGGGTATACTGGTTTATAGGTTCCTGTTTGACTAGCCCTACCAAACACAGTCAAAGGAGGATGTTGATGGAGGTATGAGCTATCACAGAAATTCATCCTGAAGTGCAGCAGTCTGTACTTTAGATTCTTTTTATATTGGATACTCATATCAACAGCCTGAATGGAACACCATTTATTTCGTAGCTCATCCACTGCCAGGTAGAACTGTAGTTGCTCTGTAATTACCCCTAAGTAGGCTAAATCCATAAAATAGCACTAGTTTTAGAAACAGCTCCAGATGTTCTGCAATATCTGAGTGTTGTGCTGCAACAAGGAACTTTTGCAAGAGATGTGAGGAGCTACTGTCTGTGACAATTTAAGAGTTCAGGAGTTGCATTAGTACATTGTTACTGGCATCCCAGGGATGTAAAGGCAACACCTTGCTGCTGCTGGTGTTGGCCCTTTCAAACTGAGTACTGTTCCCACGTTTACCCAGATAAATTTGCTTCTTTGCAGGCAACATGGTGGAGTGGTGCTTACCCCAAGATATTGATTTGGAAGGTGTGGAATTCAAGTCCATGGCAAGTGGGTCCCACAAAATCCAGTCAGATTTCATGTGAGTATGTCTGAGCTCTATTACTTCTTCCTCTTAGCCATCCATCTGCACCACCATCCCTCAATTCAGAACATGCAGGGGAAAAAAAGAACAGCTATGAAGTTAAGTTCCTGCATAAACATGCTAAGCTGTGTCTAGCAGAGCCAAAGATACTCTTCAGATACTCTCAGCATCAGATCAAATACTGGCTAGCTGTGTGGGCACAACAGCTGTGGCTGTGGAGGTCAGCTGGTGAATGGGCCAGGCCAGCTTCTCTGTGCTGGGCAAATTTTAATGTGTATTGGGCAAATCATACTGCACTGCTGCTACTGGGCCTTCCAGCAGATGCCTGAGATGAAGGAGGAAGAATGCCAGAACTGAAATGGTAAGGATTTCATAAGAGCTGGGCTTAGAAAAAAGGTTCTTAATCCTGCCAGTGCTTTTGGGTCATTTAAATGTTGTGACAAGCAGTCCTTGCTCACCTTCTTCTTCCATAGCTCTTTCCTTCAGTGGAAAGACATAAGCCAGGAACTTTGTGCAATTTCATCCTTTTACTAACCCAGCTGCAATCCAGCAATGCTTTGCAATAAATTGCAGTGTCACTATTCCTTTTGGTCAGGAATAACAGTTACTTTCTCAAAGATGTGAACCTGAACCCCTGCACTCAACTGGAGCATGCTTCAGTGTGCTGGCACTCAAAATATGACTTGGGAGCTAGACTATACTCACAGCTTCATGCACCACAGTCTCTTCTGTCTTGGAAGAAGGATGCTGCACTGACTAGGTTCTGCACCCTCTGTTAGTCTTCCTTCAGAATTCTTCCCCTGCCTGTATTCCTTACCAGCCTGTGATATGGCTGGCAGGGGCTTCAATGGTAGAGGCACTGAGAACTCTTCCCTTAAATGAGAAGCCTAGGACACCAGACACCTGCCTCCAGTCCTTCAGATAGCAGGGTGGGATTTCAGGGTGTTCCCTGAAGAAGGCACTGTGTTCCCAAGTCGGTAGTTTTAGCCATCAGTTACCTTTATTTCTTCCCCTTCCTTCTTTGTAACACTAACCTTTCTGTGAAACATTTGTCCCCAGTTATTTCCGAAAAGGGCTCTGTTTTGGCCTGGCCTGCTTTGCCAACATGCCTGTGGAGAGTGAGTTAGAACGTGGTGCCCGCATGAAGTCTGTGGGGATTCTCTCCCCTTCCTACACCCTGCTGTATAGGTACATGCACTTTCTGGAGAATCAGGTCAGGTAAGTTCCCCTGGGAATGGGACTGGCCACTCCCCACCTCTCCAGAGAGTTCCAGGTTCACAATGGGATGAAAATAAGGAATGGATTAGCAACAGTCTGTTCATTGCTAACAGGCTTGTCAGATGCTATCCAAACCCTACTGATTTTATGGGGATGCAAGTGTCAAGGGGAGAGTTAAGACAAGGAGTTCCCCTTTTCTTCCTTCTGCAAATCATTCTACTAAGGGTTCACAGAAGGCTTCAAAGCCTATGGTGTGATCCTGGCTAGGTGTTGAATGGGCCTGGCATGGAAAACAGAGATGGTAGAAGGGAAAACTGTTTCTACATGAGCTCATTTTATAACAGGATCAGTCCTATACATACATCAGCTTGCTGTCTGCTTCAATCTTGCCCTTGTTTTCTGGATGTACTGATAATTGGTGTTATTGGCTGCTCTCTTGGGCAAATCTGTACAACGGAGACACCCAAGGCTCCTTTGCTGGTTAGGAAAGCAGACACTGGCTGAGGGCAAGACACTAAATACATCTGGAGACACTACAGATCTCCCCTTTTTTCCTTTCCTTTCCAGACACCAGCTGGAGATGCCAGGGCACTACTCTCACCTAGAAGCCTTCTACGATGACAAGAAAGGAGTTCTCCCTGATAGCAAGGGCACCCCTACCTCTCAGCAACCTGTCCACTGGCTGCCATCTATCCACAGATACATGTACCCAGAGATGAAGGTGAGGGGCTCTAAAGCTTGCAGGAATGTGCTTTGTGCTTGCTGGTGCCTTGTACTTCTTTATATAAGCAGACGTTCCAGCACTTTGTAGGCTGCTTTAGGTAAGATTCTGTCACTTGGACTGTTAGAAACTGCAGTTTTCTTTCATGGCTGTGTACTGGTCTTGCTCCCACATTTAGTCTTAGCATCTGTGCATGTGTCCCTGTTTCACCTCTGAGCTGTTTTCTTCCTTTTCCCTCCACCTGCAGATCACACACCCTGCTGGCTGTATGTCTCAGTTCATCAAATTTTTTGGTGAGCAGATCCTTGTCCTCTGGAAGTTTGCCCTGCTGCGCAAGCGCATACTGATATTTTCACCACCCCCAGTTGGAGTTGTCTGCTACAGAGGTATGTTTCCAGGGACACCACAGAGCTCTGATCTAGGAGGCTGAAGCGGTGCAGAGATGCCTGTGGGGACTGGGGGGACAGACATCATGCAGGTCTTCAAAATCCATTGCAACCATTCCCTGTGAAAGCACCATTCAGCTTGTTTTTACCCATTCCTTACAAAATGCTCTTCTTCAGGCTCTCTGGGTAAGGTCATACCTGGCACTGTCCTGTGCTGACAGGAACTCTATTTGACAAGCAGAGTTTTGAATGAACTTGTGGAGTCTAGAACATGGGATTCCTATGGAAGAACTGATTATTTCCTATATAAACAAGATGTCCCCACTTTGAGAAGTTCTGGTGTTCAGGGGCATTTCCAAGCTCTAACCATAGTTTTCATAGAAGTGTTGAGGACAACTGGGTAAGTGAAGTTCAGAATGGCTTGAGGGGAATACTGAAAGCATCTTAGGATGTACTTCTCTTGTCCACAGTGTATTGCTGCTGTTGCCTTGCCAATGTTTCTCTGCCTGGTCTTGGAGGAACTGTGCCAGAGTCCAAACCATTCTTCTATGTGAATGTGGCAGACATAGAAATGCTGGAGACAGAAGTGTCATATGTGGCCTGTAAGTATGATGGATCAGGTCTGACGTGTTTCACTTAAGGCTGCAAAATGTCTTGAGACACCAGACTGGAATAAAACTGATGAAAAATAGGATGTGCGTGGAATGACTAACTATGAAAGCAAGACAGAACAGCTGATCTGCTGGGAAAGCAACATTCTGCTCTGAAAATTTTCTCTGATTTTGGCAGGTACAACAGAAAAGATCTTTGAGGAGAAACGGGACCTGTATGATGTTTATGTGGACAACCAGAATGTGAAGACACATCATGAGCATCTGCAACCACTCCTGAAAATTAACAACGCTGACAAGGAGAAGTACCGACGTCTCAATGACCAGAGGTAATAATAACAGTAATTTGGGTGGTCCTGGTCTTGACAGGAGAGCAGTGCAATGTGGGATAAAAATGTGCTCCTTTATACTTTCCTTCTTGTCTTAGTATTTTCAAAGCTTTCCACTGCTTCAGCTTATCTCTGAGATTCTGGTTTCACTACAGCTGACTGGTAGGAGAACCACTGGACACTCTGCATACATACATACATACATACATGCATACATACAGCTGCGCTGCTAGCAAGCTGATGGAGCAGATAGAAGGCAAGAACCAGAGGTAGTAACTCACTATTGGCTCAACCACTGATCTACAGAAGAGCTGAAAACACAACCTGATTTCTAGTCCAGTGTCTTCTAAATACTACCCTGTTGCCTGGTATCAGGGCAAAGGTGTTAGTCTGATTGCCCCCCAAGAAACGGCTGTGATGGTTTTAGTTGTAACCCTTTTCTTCTTAAAATGTTCTGAGGTTCACTGTAGGTATGTGCATTTAATCTGTCTCCCTTCTCTCAGGCAGATGTTAATGTATTCTCAAGAAGTGGGTGAGGATTGTAGCTCCTGTGAAGAGGACCTTTTCATCTTGTGAGTGGCTACCTCTAATACTTAGTTGGTTACTGTCAGATTTAGGGAGCCTGTTTCATTGATTTTATGCTGCACTAGTTTGGCATATCAGGAAACATCATGGTTAACATAATTCCATACACTCACCTCTCTTCCTCTAGAGATCCAAGAACCAAACCATGTCTTCAGATCATCTTCCTTTCAATTTGACGAGCCAAATGCAGCTGTGTTACTCTCCACTGGTCTCTTAAGTGCTAGTAGGGAGAAGGGAATTTTAAAAACAATTAGAAACTCAAAAAAAACCCTGCTGTTTTTTAAAACATAAGCACCCTAAGACTTTTCATGCCAGGACATTTGGCTCAGGGACAGTGTGGGAAGCAGGGACTGTACTGTGCTGGGGGAGGTACAGATAAGACCTGCATGTGAAGGATTGGCCTGGTGATGTGGCTGGCTTTGTACCTGGCAAACAAAGGAACCAGAACTGGGTGTAGAGTATGAGGCATGGCATGAGATGGAAACCACACCTTTACCACCTCCAGTGCCTGTTGCTATTGTTCACAGCCTGCAGCAGGTGAGAAGTAATGGGATGAAACTGTGTGAAGGGCTGTGGGGGCAGAGCTGTTCACTGAACTGCACAAAGGTAGTAAGAGCTCTTTCTGAACAGCCTGGCATATTTCTAGGAAAGCAGTAGGTAAAAAATAGCCCTCACAGCCGTGTTCTACTCCAGTAACAGAGAATTTATTTACTCAGTGGTTTACTAGATGGATGACAACACCATTTCCTTCTTTGCATTATGGGAGCTATAGGTCTGACGGGAGCCCCTTGGTCACCACAAAGTACACATTAGCTGATAACATACCTCACTTCTGAAGAGTGACATTCCTACCACAAATGAGCCAGAGCAAAGCATTTTGTAAATTAAAAGTAACTGCTTTACCTTGTTTATTCTGCATCATCCATAGGGTGGATGGAAAGCTACTACAGCATCACCTAAGAAGGTGGGATCCATGATTGAAGGGGATTAAATGCAGTTCTGAGGTTCTGTTACCTGCTGGGTCAATTTGCTGCCTTTTTTGGGGGTCTGATGCCATCATCATCTTAGCTGGCTTTATCCCGTAGGTTTTTCATGGAGCAGAACAACCGCATATTCCAGACACTGATGGAGGTGTCAGCCAGCCAGGACAAGACACTGACTGCTGACCACGCACGAGGCATGGGCCTGGATCCCCAAGGGGATCGAAGTTTCCTTATGGACCTGCTGGAAGTTTATGGCATCGATGTGATGCTAGTCATTGACAACCCCTGCTGCACTTAAACCAAGGGCAGGAGAGATGAGAAGCAAAGACCACTTTTTTTAAGACTACCAGACATTGCTTAGGAGGATCACTGGAACTCACCACAGCCACTGGACAGATCTCACTTTATTTAATAACTTTATATGGAGAGTATTTATAATTTTAAACCAAAATGTGATGCTATTTTCTCCCCTTCAACTTCGCAGTGAGTACCTGTTCCAGTCTTTTTTGATTATTTGTTTTGCCTCCCTTTCTCTTTTATTTGTAGTAGGTTGTTTTTCTTGTTTTTGTTTTTGTTGTTTTGTTTTGTTTAGACAGGACCAGTGGCTCCTTTGCACCAATCCTGACTGTTGCCAGTGATTATCTAGGTTTTGGCCTAGCCTGGATCCCTGAGGGCTGAAGACTTCAAGAAAGCACTTTGTCCAATGTGGACCAGTGTGAAAGGCTGTAGCTGAGGTCTTATGACTTGACTGGAAAACTTTTTCTACCATCCCCTTTTCCACCTGGGGACTGAAGACAGCTTCAGCACAGGCTCTTAGTGGCCCAGTCTTATAAAACATCTGTTCAACCATGTTTATTGGTGGGGACAGTTAAAGCAATGATAAAAAACCAGAACTACTTTAAACATCCCTCACCCAGCTTATAGCAGCTGAGTTAGAAGAAAGCCACCTTTTGTCTTTAGTGGCAGAAGCAAATTTGGGATAAAGGGGGTGTTATGGGATCTTATGACATTGCTTCCTGGAGCAGCATGGTTTCACTTCCAGCATCTGAGGTGGTATAAACTGGCAGAGATGCTGCCTACCTATCTCATAGCTGCAGAAGAGCACCATGGCTACATACTCCCTCCTACCACTTCCTTTGGTTTTCAGTTGCATCACACCCGCTGTTTTGGTTTAAAATATTCAAACCAGCAAGATGGTCTCTCATTTAACAGGGACCAACATCACTGAGCCACCTTGCAGTTGTTATGCTCTCCAGCCTCAGCTCAGGTGGTGCTGGGCTGGATTGGGCTGAATAAGTATGCTTGAACTAATGTCACCAGCTCTTCCTTTGTAGCAGATGGTACTTGTCACTCCTTTGCTTTAACGATGTCTGCTGATCCTCCTTCTCTGTAGCAGCCTTCAGCAGTGCCTGCTGCTGTCCTTGGCTTTCAGTGTGAGACAGAGAGCAGTATGTGACCTTCCAGCTGGAACAATTTTGCAGTTTACAGGAGATTCCCTTGGAGTTCAGTGTTCCTAACTGGCTCAGCTGCAATGGAGCAATGTCTAACAGCAAGCCTTTTTTTTTTTTTCTTGGGCAGAGATGATGTAGAGCCAGATAAACAGTGTTTTTTATTCTTGTGCTGTGGAAAGATTAGGATTCAGTGCATGCAGGACCAGTGGTTACCTCCAGTAAGGCTGTCCTTATAAAGAGTGATTTCTTTGCCATGCAAAATTCGAGAATGTTACTGTGGGTTCTAAGTGTGCCATACTGCTTTTCCCAAAATCCTTCAGCCAGTAGCACTGGCTTTAAGCTAACTGTTCTTCCTGAATTGTGGCTGTAGCTACTTAGCTGCTGCTCCTACCATAATAGACTTCCACAACTTTGGAGCCTTTCTACAGTTTGCAGAAATGCAAAATGTAGCTGATATATCAATTTATCCAAAAATTGTATAGGATGAAACAGAACCTGAACCACCGAAGTATCACCTGCTAATTCTTTCTAAAAGAGGTGAAGCAAATGTTCTCCATAGAGACCTTCTGTGGATTGTCTTCCTCTGGAAAGAAGGAGGCTGCTGCATCCTGTTTTTTCTTCAAGGCTGTCTTCAGCAAAGGGGCAGTTTTGCTTGCTGTGGATTTGGAGGCTTTAGGACTGGGGGCCTTTCAGGGTTTATTACACAGTTAACTGGTATGAGCTTCAGCATATTATGTGCCTGTGATCTGCCTGTCTCTCAGCAGTTGTTTCTCCCTTCCTGCTTTTTGATTTTGGCTTTGGATGTTTCTGTACAGGAGAAAACATTCTGCTGCTTGTTTTGCCAGTTCTTCACAACTCTAATGTAATCATCCTGAGAGGGCTGGGGGGGGAAAAATGGAGAAAGATGAAAACACAGAGCTAAATATAATTTAATGGAAAAACCAGTCTCTTCCTTTAGAAAAGGCTTTGTTTTTAAATTGACACCTGTAGTATTAAAAAAATGACCAGTTTCAACATGCTATCTGTGGTGCTGATCCCTGAGGAAGTATTGCTGGCAATTACTTAACTTTCTTCAGAGACATAAAAATAGGAACTGAAACCAGTTTGAAGCAATTCTTTCTCTCACTTTCTGAAGCCTGGCTATATAGTTGTCAGCTGTTAATGATTCTGTTGTCTTTGGTGTCAGTAGCTCTTTTGCTGAACTAAATAGAAACAAACCTTTAAATTGCCACTGAAATTTTACAGCCCCTGCAGAAAGTTTCTAACATCCTGTTTTAGAGAGCTATGTTCACAAGCTGTCAGAATATCAGGTCTACTAGACAGCAGTGCTAAAACCCACTGAGGAGAACCTCCTGGAATTACTAATTGGCATTTATTAAACCTCTGCTTCCCAGAAACTAAGTCTTCAGCTCCTAGCAGTGGTGTGGGTGCAGAAGCATTAAAGCAAGCAGATTACTGTAAAAGTAGCATCCATCCTACATCCCAGCTGGATGGCTACAGCCTGTTTTGTAATATTGGTTCTCCACAGCCTCTCTTAGCAGGTGACTGATACAAAAGACAAAAAGCAGAACAAAAAAGATTCCTCTATCCTAAACCTCCCTTGTTTGATTTGGTGCAAAAGAACTTTCCACCTGCACTCTCCTTTTCTAATAGACATTGCTTTTATTGTGTGGAAAATCTTTGATAAATAGGTATATAACATAAACAGATGTCTACAGCTTGAGCCTTGAGGGCTTGTTCAGCAGGCTGTTTTTGTTTGGAACCAACTTCAGTGACTCTTGTATTTCTGGGAAATAATATAATTCAAGGTAAAACAGTTAAGTGCATACATTTAAAATCCCCTCCTTAGCACTTTACAGTTGCTTTTTAGAAAACTAGCATCTGGAAGCGAGACAGCTGCTTGGTGTGTTTTGAATTAAAAGTGGGAGGAAAGTGTGGCATAGGTAGGATATTGTCAGTTATTGCAAAACCATCTCCATTTGCAGTACTTTGCCTTTACAGTGGTGCCTTTGATTTCTTTGGTGTGATGTCTCTGGTCAGTTGCTTGTGATCAGAGCCCAGGCTGAATGGTGGTTAAAGCAACCATGTGTATGTCCTGTGCCCCTTGTGACATTCAAGACACAGCACAGAGTGGCTATAGTGGCACATAGGTTCACAGCTGGTATTTGCTGGAGTTCAAACAGGACAGCAAAAGCTTCATAGTTGCATTTTAACCTCCAGTTGCACTAGAAATGTATAATCAAGTAATGAATTACTACTACTTGTGGTATCTGGACTGGAAGGTGAAGCTTGGGAGAGAACTCAAAGCCAGGTTTTCAGTCCTAGTGAACAAGGGATATCATGCCAGACATTTAAATCATGCAAAAGTCTTCCCTCTGCAAAGTTAGGCCAAGCTGCTTGGAGTCAAGTACAACCAAGAACTATAATGGATTCCAGGAGAAAGGCATTTTACTAACTTAGAGTTCAGACTTGTCTTAGAGACATGCCAAGACCTTCTTTTCTAGCATATAGGGAGTAATTATTCTGATGTGTGTTAGAGCTAATGGTGATTTCTGTCACAGATGACCTTGCCTGTCCAGCATTCTTAAGAGCAGAAGAAAGTTCCATCATCTTTTCAAAGGAAAGTAGCTTACTGTGCAGTTCATTCTGCAAAGCAGTGCTATTGTAATACTTCTCCCATTTTAAGAACTGCCCAAGTTAGGTGGCAAAAAACTAGGAGTAGCTGTGGCCCTCGTGCAAGCCACAGGCATGCTTTCCTCTGGGAGGAGGAAGAGCAAGAGTGCTCTGTCCTACTGCAAAAGTCTAGGTACAAACCATGGATACTAACCTAAATTCTCTCAGCACAGCTATTACTTCTAAGTTAGCTGCTGTCTCCTTTCTGCCCCTCTCTGAGGCCAGAGGTCTAGTCAGTATGGGAGAAGACAACACAATTTTTGGGGGAGGGAGTGGAATGTACTGACTTAGTATGCTATGTCTGTCTAAAACAGAGGGTACTAAATGCCTGTGAACCAGGATTTTGGGTCCTGGTTAATGCAATGTGCCATTCTAGTGGGAATGTTTAATTGTGGTTAAAATAAACCAGATGTCTTGGGCTGGTTTGTCATTGGGTTGTTATCCTTCCTTTTTATTTATGTTTATTTATTTTAAGCCCTTCTAGAATGGATTGAGTCGAAGCAGGTAAGGTGTTTTCATGAGTGGAACCTAGGATTCTACTCCTCCTTTCCATCTTAAAAGTTTCTTACAAAGAAAGTTGTCTTGCTGTCAGACAGAAGCATGAGAATTGAGTCCTTTCCTCAGCACTGCAGATAAAATAAGCAGGGGCTGAACCTGTTGTGTAATGGTTTCCTCACACCTCCCCTCTGAATGTTGCAATTCAGAGGCCTAGAGCCACCCCACACTGGAAGACCTCTGAACTGCAGAGGAAGGAGAAGAATGATGTGAATGGTATTTATACAAGCTACTCAACTTTTGATGATACATGAATATTTAAATAACAGCCTGTGTCTCATATGTACCTTGGTACTTCAAGATCAGAACAGCATTAAGAATACCAGTTCTGAAGGGAGCTCTGGGTTACCCTCAAGCAAGGCATCACATTGCAGAGGGAGTGGTGGATCTCATATTATGGAAGAGAATTAGTTTTTTTCCCTGTAAAATGGTACAGATGAACCAGAATCTAGTTTTTATCATCTTGTCCCTTGCAACAGGCTGGTTGTAGTTCTAACAGCTCTGATGTTGTTTGCATCTTGCAGATGTATGGTTGCTCCCATAGGCCTGTGGCTGTGTAGAGAAACTGCTTACTAAAACATGGGTATTTTTTAATACAATTAAAGCTTACCTTTTTGAAATGGCTGCTGCCTTGTCTTTCCTGCCACTTGAGAAAAATAATCATTGCTGATTTTATTACAGAAGCATCAGCTTGAGGAGAAACTCAAGTTGCTGAGAATTGACTCTGAATGAGCCAGTGTCTGAAGAGCAACATTCCGGGTGTCCTTGTGGCAAGCAAAAAGAGCAGAGCACAGCCAACACCTTCCTTGGAGAGTATGCCAGGGGCCCACTGAGCACTGTTAATTGCCACAGATAAGAAACAAGACAGCATAACACAGACGTAACTATTAAAAAGAACTAGCAGGCTCCCAGTCCCCTTGATTTTAGTCAAGAAAGGGATGAGTGCTTGCCCCATTATCTTAGATAGTTACTGTCTCCATACTACAGTCAAGGGAAGGAGAGCATTCAGTTTACTTCCCACATTACCCAGAAAATCAGCTCTGCAACCCCTTTCAAAGCATTTTTCTTTAGCTAATGTCCAGCAGAGGATGCTGTTGCAGCAGCATGAAGAAAAAAAATCAACAGATGAACTTAAGACTAGATCATGGCATAAAAGGCGGGTATCTACAAACAACAATCAGATCAGAAAAATAGGGATTAAATTTTTTTCTTCCAGCAAGCCAAGCAGAATCACGTGAATTTGTAAGTTATAATAATAATAGGGGCAACAGATAACCTTGCCTAAGTCAATAGTTCCTTTCAGCAATTTAAGTGAAGCTATAAACACAAGCTCAGAAAAGCAACAAAGCTAATTACAGTACTGGAGCTCCAGGGAATGTAGGTTGCATAAGGAATGATGAGCACTGTTTACATTAAAGAGAAGAGCAACCAGAAACACTGAGTGAAAAAGTTATGTGAATGCTCTTACTTGTGTTATACTACTACAGGGATAAAAGGAACACTTTCAAAAAGACTTATTTGGTTAGTTGAAGAGTCTTCCCCCACATATTTCATACAGCTTTGGATCAAAGATGGCATTTTCCAATTTGTTTCTGTATAACATACCTAAAGTTGATCAAAGGAATGTATTTCTACTATACTGTTAACTGGAACTCTGTGCTGTTGAATCTGATGAAAAAAAGAAATTATCTTACTCAGATATTCATACAGGGAAATTTTAAACTTCCTCTGAAGCTTTTTATGACTGCTTTCCAACTTTGTGACAGTGGAGACAACCAACCACCTGTTTTAATGTGGCAATTCCCATGTTTCACAGACAGCCTTTGTGTTACTCCCCCAAAATAAATTTTTCCAAGATCCCAGGTTTTGCTGTATTTATACACAGGTAAAATAGACCTAAAACACATGAAGAGTGTGCTTTCATTTTACTTTAATATACAATTGCATTAAAGCAGTAGCATCTGGCACCCAGGACTCAGCCTTCAGTGCTGTAAATGGAACACTGATGACTTCTTTAGGGCGGGGAAGAATAAGATGCCATCAAGTTAATATACATTTCTTAGAATTTTCATCTGCATTTTTTACCCCTTTTAGACTATCCAGATCAGCTTCTTCCAGTGGAAGTACCTTGTGTGTAAAAATAGCCAAACAGCTAATTAGTCTGGCAGGGCTAATCAAGTCACATGAAGAGGCCCTGGTAAGACTGGTAAACACTGGCCTCTTTGACATGAATTCTCATTGTACTGCTGCCTGGAGCATTTGCTCTCTCATTTTGGGATCACAGAAGAACCGGAGTTTCCGAGGTAAGAGCTTCACCTCCACGGGCATGGCTTCATACTCCTCATTGTCGATGCCAAAAGATCCCTCAGTGCCCTGTGTACAGAGAAGAGTGCTGATGATCAGGGTTAAACATCAAGCAGGTTATTTCAGTGATGCTGTAATACTGATACCTGATTTTACTAATAGGCTACAGTTGAATACTCAGCTGAGTCTTCATCGAGAGAACTCCCTCCCTGTGCCTTGCAGCCCATTTGGTCTCAACAACACAGTGAGAGCTCTCCTTCACTGCACATAACATATTAAGACTCTGTTACGTAACATGTTAGTCACTGAGGTGCTAATTCCTGGTAATTGAATGCCAGGGAGCTTTAATGATCCATATTGTTTATACTGAAGGATTCTTTGCTATTAGAAATACAATTACATGCCCTTAGAATTTGGTTTGCCAGTGGTGACACAAGTTAATCTGCAGAAGTGCCTGTTAAATAACCTGTATTAAATCCTTGTTACAGACACCTTCTGGTATTGTTTTACTATATTAATCTGAAACGTGAGATGCAAAGCAATTGTAGGGTCTTTTCTTTAACCCTGATGAAGTCACAAGTGGCTAAAATAATTCATCAAAAAGTAGAAGTTGACATTACCTAAGCAACTTTGGCGACTGCTTTACACACACTTGACTTGAGGTAGGGCTATGTCACATGGATACCCAAACTAGCTCCAAGTGAACTGGTACACCAGAAAAAATCAGATTAGAGAAAGTAGCATAGGTCCTGGAAGTCACAGAGGCATAGCAGTCCACCTGGATCAACATACTCTGCCTCTGTGCAAAGCTTGTGAGACTCATTTGAGCTGCCTCCTGCTCCTTCATGAAAGCTGGGTCAAGGAATCAAACTACACTGCTTGTGCCATGCAGATGTACTTTTGAATGTCTTTGCAGCAGCTGCAGTTTGAAGAAATCATTTTATACTACAACCCTGACTTGCAGCTGAGCTGGACTTAACTCAGCACAACAACCCCATGCAGCGCTACAGGCTGGGGACAGAGTGGCTAGAGAGCAGCCAGGCAGAAAGGGACCTGGGAGTCTGGATTGACAGGAAGCTGAACATGAGCCAGCAGTGTGCCCAGGTGGCCAAGAAGGCCAATGGCATCCTGGCCTGTATCAGGAACAGCGTGGCCAGCAGGTCCAAGGAAGTGATTCTGCCCCTGTACTCAGCCCTGGTGAGGCCACACCTCGAGTGTCCAGTTCTGGGCCCCCCAGTTCAGGAAGGAGATTGAGGTCCTGGAGCAGGTCCAAAGGAGGGCAACCAGGCTGGTGAAGGGACTCGAGCACAGACCCTATGAGGAGAGGCTGAGAGAGCTGGGGTTGTTCAGCCTAAAGAAGAGGAGTCTCAGGGGAGACCTCATCGCTCTCTACAACTCCCTGAAAGGAGGGTGTAGCCAGATGGGGGTTGGTCTCTTTTGCCAAACGACTTTCAACAAGACAAGAGGGCACGGTCTTAAGTTGTGCCAGGGGAGGTTTAGGTTGGACATTAGAAAGAATTTCTTTACTGAGAGGGTGATCAGGCATTGGAATGGGCTGCCCAGGGAAGTAGTGGATTCTCCATCCCTGGAGATATTTAAAAAGAGACTGGATGTGGCACTCAGTGCCATGGTCTAGCAACCGCAACGGTGGTTCAAGGGTTGGACTCGATGATCTTTGAGGTCCCTTCCAACCCAGCCAATTCTATGATTCTATGAATATTCTTTTAGATTCAGGAAACTGCCATGATATGAGCCTGAGGCAAGTATTAGGATGCTGGCTTATCATGACATCGTAATTCCTGATTTTTACTTCATAGCCACAGATATTTTCACCTTCTGGCATGTTGTATTCTCTCTTAATATGAAACTCTTTTGCTGAACCACAGATCATTTGAAGATAGGAATTATCTATGAGATTCACTTAATGTCAGCTATTCAAAGTTTCAAGACACTTCCCTATAGTGATCTGAGCTCCACTGCTTTGTGTCACCCTCCTTGGTGTCCTTAAAGCTTAGAGAATTTATCTTCTCTACAGCACAATCCCTTCTAGAGTAAAAATGTTGATGAGGAATTCAGATTCCAACATCAAGGAGAGGAAGGTGTATATATGCAATGCATCTAGTAAGAGAACATTTAGAGCCACCACTGCTGGCTGTATACAATGTCTGTCACTATTTACTGGCAAATGAAGTTTCCCCTCTGGTTTACAGACCCCTTTCCAGAATGCATCTCCTAGACAGGGACTGAGTTGCCACACAGAGAAACTGAGTGTCTCACTGGCAGTGTGATTAACCTTCCAGATTTGGAGCAGGGATTTCTTAATGTGCA
Source organism: Calypte anna (assembly GCF_003957555.1). NCBI lineage: Eukaryota > Metazoa > Chordata > Aves > Apodiformes > Trochilidae > Calypte > Calypte anna. Next base: position 59,026,041 of record NC_044244.1, on the reverse strand, counting down.
ACATCAACTGAACTGAGGGTGTAAAATAAGAGGGGTTTCCCAACTCTCTCAGCTTCTCACCTCTGGAAGTTTCAAGATGCATCTGCTGGCTTGGATGCACTGACTCTCTTCAGGGCACATACGTGGATCCTGCATCTTCTGACTTCTGTTGAAACCAAAAGAGAGGTAAGATGATGATTGTCTAGGAAATACTCATTTTTAGGGATGACACATCATTGTGGGTTGGTAAATCACTATGCACTGTGTAAACTTAGAGGTTATATATATATACAAATATTTTGGGTTTAGCTAGAAGAAAGTATAATAGACATTTTCCCTTCTGCTGCAGTCAATACATGTAACAGCACTGACAACCTACAACCAGCTTCAGCTCTGATGCTCACTGAATACATTTGTACAGCACAGTTCTGTGTGCTTCACATGCTGAAATTTACAATTCCTATAATCAATGACTACCATCTCATGTCCCTGGCACCCACATGAGTTACAAGCAACCTAAGCAACTAAAGACAAAAGACCTGATAGAATTACAGTAATACTGAAACACTCAGCTATCATCAAAAAACAACCCTCTTCTCACATGAAAAACAGCGTGAAGTTTCTTACTAGCAGCTTTTTTACCACTCTTTTGAAGAAAACCCCAGAACACCACCATTGTACCCATGGTACCACTGTACTCTCTTCTGATTCTTGTGAGATTCTTATTTACATACTGTATTTAAAGGAAGTGCTACTTTCTTACTTCTCTGGACATCAAGTGGGAACAACTAAAAGGCAGTTGCCTGTCTTAGAAAGCTGGCAGTGCACGTTCCAGGTGTCTTTTTCAAGGCTTAGGTTGCTCTCCTGTCACTGGGTCAACTGCTAAAGAACACATGGCAATTCCTGTTCCCAGCACATGTTGCTGCAGAGAAAGCACAAGCTTCCTTGACATGCTGACCCACCTCTGGTCTCCTTACTGAGAACACACATAACCTAACACACATAACCTTTTGGCTGACCTTTGACAAAGGACACTCTGCACCTCAGGCAGAAACCCCTCAGTTTGGGTCCCTCTCGAGACAGCAACACACAAATAGTGAAGGGGATAGCAGAGAGTTACAGCATTAATGTATCATAGCTCTCAAGGACTGCAGATGGATATTCCTGCAACAGGCAATACCAGCTGTCCCCAACTTTTCTGTCTATTTTGTAGATTTATTTGAAAGAAGAGTATATTTAAATATTGTCCAGGAAAATACTGTTCACAAAACCATGCCAGAAACTCCCTATACACCAACCCTTTTATGCTCTGAGGAATGCAAGCTCCTCTTAAAATCATAGAAAATCCCAGAGAAAGAACATGAGAAGGGAGATGATAATCAAAAACAAAGGAAGAAAAACTAAGACACCAAAGGAAAGGGCAGAAAAGGACAGAAGCAAGATTAGCTATAGAAAGTTTGTTTTCAATCGAATTTGTATATACTAAAAGATTAATGAGTGGATGTGAGGGAATTAAACATCTTCCCAGTGATATAAATTATAAATCATTGATGGCATGCAATACTCTCAGTTTATGCAGTGCTGTATAAACAAGCAGCAAGATTCTCTGCTTAAGGTTTAACCTGCTAAAAGCCTGACATCCAAGGTCCTAGATATTGCATGCAGGTGAGCAGGTCCACAAAAGTAAACAGGCCTCTACATTGATGTGATTATGGGATCAAGGAGAGCTCAAAAGGCAAGACACAGAACTAAAGATTGCCAAAGGAGAATGCTGGTGGAAGCAAATAGACAGAGTTCCACTTGCAGTGATAGCCTCTCTAGTGACCCAGTATAAAAGGATCAGAAATCATTCCCATTTGATTCCACTCCTTACTCAACACAAGATAGCAAAGGCAAACAGGATCAAGACCAAAGCCTAATGGCACCAGTTCCAATTGATTATTTTATCCCACTCCATATGCTGAATTACAAAATACAGGCAGAGAGGGCACCACTACAGCAGATAACACACAATTTTAACCTAGTTCTCATTTCCTGAAGTGGCCAGTGTGAAATGATTTAGACTCTCTCAGATAAAAAAACCAAACAACAGTCTTCTGTACCACAGCTTGTAACTGTACTTATACCCTGGAGTGACAGCTCCCCACACTTTCATATGCAGAATCTAAGCTGGCTATCAGGACAGAGATTACTGATGCTGCACTTCCCATTCCCATTCTCCTTCCCTGCAGCACTTCTTACTAAGCTCTATCATGTATCCACTTGTTCTTCCTCCACCTTATCTTAAACATCAGCTCTGCTGCAGATGCTCTTGTTCACATAAATCTGATCCACAGCCAGAGGGCACTTTTATACACCTAAGATGACCTGTTCTCTTCTTTGAAATCCAGTGGCAGTTCCTCTACAGCACTCTGATTCACCTCCCCCCCCCAGTTTCCTGTCCCCCCCACTGCCTGAGCCTGCATGGTAGTTTTCTTCTGGATGTGTGGTTTCCTCTGTGTGATCCATCAGTTTCCATCAGCTTGTGTCAGTGCTCTCTCCAATATAAAAAAAAACCTCCTCGAAATAATATCTCGGCACTCAAAGTATTTTTCCTAAAAACCTTTCCAACTCTGGTGGAGTTAAAATCTATGCATTAAAAAGAAGAAAAAAGAAAGAACTTCTCCACACATTTCCAAAGACAAATCCCATAGGTGCTAGGCAGTGGGGAGCCTCTAACAATAAAGTTGAATTAAACCAAGCTGCCAAAGGGCATTGTGCAGTGAAGAGCTTCTCTGAACACCCTGATTTTCCTCTGCAAAAAACCAGGGCATATTTTATCTGTTTTAACTCCTCTCTGTAGGACTAACCAGTAACTCCTGCTGCTCCCCCAGCCCATACACCCCTCTTTCTCTCTCTTTGTTATGTACAGACTTTTGGGTACTACTTAATCAAAAGAGCTTGTTTCTTTGAACTTTGCTTGAACAGCATCTCAAAGCTTGTGGCACTACCTCTAATTAGCTCTAGTCAGCAGGGCAGGTTAACGCTCATCAGAGGCTTTTTCTGCATGACTGGGTAATTGCAGCCAGAAAACGTGACATGCTGCTGTGTGAAGCATGTCCAGTCCCCATGGGAGACATTCTTTACAGTGGAGGTACACTCAAATCCTCCTCCCTTAAATCACACAAACTCATCCACATTTTTTCTGCTAGCAGGGTGTCCAATACCTCAGCAGAGCATATCCTTGGCCTCCCAGCTTTAAGAACCCAGATTCCTCTGGCTGCTAATGGGAAAATCTCCTCTCTTCTATCCATAGCCTTCAAAGCAAATATTTCACTGTAAAGCAATCCAAGTGACTCATGCAGTTTAAAAGCTACTGCAGGTGGTAACCTGACTTACCATGTATACCTAGGTCAGAAGAACCTATATCCACTGAGACTCATAGGATGACCAAAAAAGGGGCCTGTTGCTGCTATTATTATCATAAACAAGACATTTTTGCAGGAACTATTAGGCTGCTGACAAGCATGTAAAAATGCGTGGAATTTTTTCAACACTGGTTTCACTAGAGGGAGCTCTAAGACTAGAAACAATATTAGCAAATAAAGTAAAGAGCAGAAGACTACTCTTCGGATTTAGTTGGAAAATCTGCTGCTGGGAGGAAAAACTGTACTGAAGATGTAACATATTTGCTAGTGGGACTGTATGGAAAAGCTTGAAAAATCCACTCTGGTGCAAGCATGAGCAACAAATGCTCTACAAGATGACATTCTAAGCACAAAGGAAGCAATACATGTCCACTCTTGCTCTACATACTGCTTCTTCATACCTGCAGTCTTCTTAATCCATGTACAAGCAGCATCCATTAGCTTAAATTTCATGTTTAAATAATCCTCTTCCAAAGTTCTTCTAGCTCAGACCTAATTTCTCACAAGTGCTACTGTGCTAAAGGAGCACTTCTCTTAGAAGCAAGGACTGTCTAACCAGAGTTCAGTATTTCCAGGTACCGCTGGTACAACAGTAACAGCTCACTGACCCACACCTTAAATGCTGAGCAGGTAAGGCTAAAAATTCTGGGGATAATTCTGCATGTCTGTCTGTAAAAGTCTGTTACAAAAGCATTATCCAAGTAGCACTGAGCAACAGCAATGGGGAAAAAGATGGAAGGTACAGCAAGCTCGGAAGAACTCCAGGTAGGCTGCTCTACCTTGTTTCCAGAATGAGAATATTTGTAAGAATTTTCAAGCATTACTGACCTGTGTCTTTTGCAGTTTTCTGCTTCTGAATTTGGCAGTACAAGATCACAGAAAAACAGCACACTTCTCAAAATTACTGTTCCAACTCAGAGAGAGAATCTGTCATCTTTTTGTAGCCTTCCCATACTCACCCTCTGTTTACAAACTCTCCTTTGCTCACAGTATCTGCTTCAATGCAAATATCCATGAAGTCTTCAGTACGCTATGGAAAAAAAAGGTTCAGAAATAAAGCAGTTAACACTTCAAAGTGCCACACCCAAGATCCTGCAACATATTCACAAAATGCCCAGTCCTTTTACCTACAAAAGGAGATGGAAGATACATTTCATGCTTTTTTCCACTCTTCACTTGAGATTTGGATTATGAATTAAAGACAGTAAATTCCCATTGATGAGTATTCAATCATAACACAAGAAGCAAAATAATGATTCACACATTTGGCTTCTTGTTATGTTTCACACACTTATTAAAGACAATCATAGCAGATCTCTTGGGTTTACTTCTGCTCACAAAGATTTCTCATCAATGTGTCTTTCATGACTATAAAGCAACAGTACAGTGATACAACATCTGGCTACCAAACACTACAGTGAGAGAATTTTAAACAAGACAAATTAGAAGTCAAAGTACTCTTTATATCATTCCTTTAAACTCCCTACTTAGCTTCTTTTCTATCTACAGCTTGCCCTCAAACCAAGTATACTATAAAGCTTCTGCTGGGAATGCAACTTTGATTAAGATGCCATTCATTATTTATTTATTTATGTATCTTAACATTTCTGTCCTGGCTAAGGTCTCAGTGCAGATGCAATCAAAACAGGAAATGTAAAAATAAATGCATCTATTAGTACAACTTGTTTTATTCCCTTGCTGTGTCTGCAGAGGTAGGCTTGGCATTGTCCGAGTTGCACCTGCACAGCTTTCTCAGCTTCAAGAGGGCAGCCCAGCCATAAATCTGAGGTGTGACACAAAGACAACAGGCTGACAATAATCTGCAGGTATGTCCTGCTACCAGCTCAAGAGAGCTGTTGTACACCTTTGATGGTTACAGGGACAATGGCTACAAAAGCAGGAGTCAAAAGCAGTCGTAAGGAGTCTGTATCTATGGAAAATAAGATGCAGAATAAAGCTACTTCCAACTTTAGAACCAGCAAAGTACATCTGCCCTAACAAACTCATCCATTTTTCTAGGCTGTGCAAGAGATGTGAGAACCCTACATCACTTCTTTGCTCAATACCAGTATTAAAGTGCATATTGAAGACAAAGTCTGTGGCAATGAGATAGATTTTCAGTTTGTGGTAGGTCAGTTATTACTTTATGTAACTGACACCAATGCAATTACCAAAACTGTTTTGTTCTAGAGCCATCTAGAAACCACAAAAACCCCCAAATACCCTGGCAGTCTCTGCCTAGCTTCTACCATTACTGGGACATTGGTGGTTCAAACCATAAGCCACTGATGAAGAAGAAACTAAAATTTATGATACATCCTCATAGGAAAACAGGAGTGAATTTTAAGATTAGATCTGCCTGGGGCTTTTCACTGAGCATATGAAGATAACTTATCAATACAACACAAATTTTCAGGTATAAATTCTGAGTGTGAAACACGTTGCAGAAAGTTCAACACCTCCTGTTAAACTGGGAGTAGTGGCAGTGGTTTGTTGCAGCCATGAGGAAGTCATGAAGGGCAGCTCATCAGTATGGAATCACTGTGTTAAGCATTTTTCAGTAAAATTAAAGACTGACACCTATCCAGAGCTTTCACAACAATAAAATTGCACCAAAAGACAGACATAAGCCAAAGACAGGTTTTTAAACAGTGACTGAATAACATGAGCATGTTGAGGTCACGAGAGGAAGTTTCCTTGCGCCCTTGGTTCCCCTATTTCAAACCACCTGCATTTGCTGTCCTTTAAATCAGTTTAGTCCCTGTCCTTTCTCCAATCCCAGTTCTTTTTAACTCTTTGCTCTACAAGCCAGAAGACAGAGAAGAAGCCAGAATTCCAGGACAACATTCAGGCTCCCAGCCTCCTTCCAGCACCAATTGATAAGATAGTATCTTATCCCATAAGATATCCCATATATCCCATGGGTCAAGAAGGAAACAAGTGCCTATTTTGATGCCTTGTTCTCTCCTGGGCAATCTTAAAGCTTCTCTTTGGCTAGTGAAACTTTCTTGTTATACAAATTCTTTCTTATCCCACTGCATCCTAGTTTCACATGGGTCTCCAGCATTTTTACACTATCTCTAAAATCTACGAATTCCTGGACTCAGTCAAGGGCCTTTCCTTGCACGGAGTTTTAAGTTTTATGTATACAGACATAAGAATGGGACTTTAGAAAGAAAGGGAAACTGTGTGGACAGGCAGCACTTGGAATCCAGTTACACTGTGGTCTTACTCTCAGATCAAGCTGCCTGTTCCGAGTTGCAATGGAAAGCTCAATGGTGGATAGCTTCAGTTCTTCCCAGTCCTCTGGGGTTACCTCCTGGGGGATTTCTGCAAATCCAAAAGGGAAGGTATCATTAAGTGGAATTTAATTACACAGATCATAATTTCTTAGCTATGAAGCATGAAACATCAATCTGTAAAAATCATGCTGACTCACTGTGACCACTACCTTTGCTTCCTTCAAATTTAAAAATCTTAGTCAAGGAAAAGGGAGCTTGGGAGTATGAAGCAAACAAACAAAAAAAACCCCACCAATATTCCCACAGTATCAGGAAAGACTATCAAGCACACTACATGGAAGATCTCTGTGATTCCTTGTACCCAGGATTAACAGATCTCCTGGGCTAGTATTACAGGAACATTTAGAAAACAGATGAAGCATTGCTACCAAAACAACAAGAATCCAATGTTCAGGGTGCAGTACAAACATGCATTTTCTGTAAGGGGGAACCCCAGTGTCCAGTTCTCATACACAGGTCACTTAGTCCACACTTCAGTTTAGATCATCTCTACTAGTCAAGAAGGAAATGAGGACTTTGCACCACTCCAGACTGCACAAAATACATGCTCCCCTTCTTTCTGCAGTCTGCCACATGCAATGCCTAGATGAAAATCCAACCCAAGAGAGGCTCACATAGCACTCAGAGGAGAATATACAGTACAGAAATTTAATGCACTGAGAGAAATTTAAGGCTTATGCATGGCCCAGGTTTTATTTTTCTATGTTAAGTAAAATTTGTTGCTCTCCTTATCCCAGAAAACTCCCCCCATGTTGAAAAAAAAGAGCCCACTAGAAACACCAGCCCACTAGAAAAGCCATTCTACAGCAGGAAGATTTCAAGAACTTCACCCATAAGAGCCAAGTATCACCAACTGAGGCTTCCACAACAATGCCAAGCAACTGTGAGCCCCAGAAATAGCCTGGGTTCTTCACAAATGCATTTTTGTTTACGAGGCCATAAGCACTGAAAGAACTACTCTGTTTCATTTCTGGCAGAGATCACTGTTACTAACTTGACAAAGTCACACTTTTAATAAATAATAATATTATAAAAATGACAACGTAGAAAAGTCAAGCAGAACCTCTCCCTCTGATCTATTAGAGGAATAAAGCCTACCTGTAAGTTTATGCCAAAACACACACACACTCACCTTTTGGAGGAGATGACCAGTATTGCTTAAGTCGCCTGTAAAGCCTCACATATAAAGGAGGTCTGGATGGTTTCTCCTCTGGCTCTTCTGGAGGTCTCTCAGTTGGACCCAGATACATGAGAGCAGCTTCACGTTTCTGAGGCCACTCCTTGGATTTACATGGAAAGAAAAGACAGAAGACCAAGGGCTTTTTGTTGAGCACCTAGATGTTTTTCACTCTGTTTAGTCCTTCAGCCTATTTATTCTGTGCTCCCAGGGCTCTTCAGGGCTACCCAGATCCCACCACTACCTCAGCCAACCTCCAGGCCCCAGATATGTACATGAGATGAGATTAGTGCAGCCAGGAAAAACAGTTTCCAGGTTTATTAATCTACTCCTTCCCCACATTGAAGTGAGAAGTTTCCCCCTCTATAAGCACAGGGTAAAGGGGTATAAGCACAGGGTTCATTGCTGCTGATGTGTGGCAGGGTGACACCTGTGCTTCTGGCTGGAGGGAACAACCAAAACTGGCAAGGTCAACAGGAATGTTTGAAAGCACAATTGGTTTCTGCATGGCACAGAGGCAACTTCAAAGAGTAACTGCAGAGCAGGCTCCAGTGCAAACAGTCAAAGACCAGAGTGCTGTGTGCTGCCCAGGGGCACTGAAACCTGTCAGGTCTTTGTTCTCCAACAACTCAGACAACCAAGATCTGACCTCATAGCCAGGTGCTTATAGACAGCAACACAGCAGATCCTAAGTTCAGATAAGCTTTAGAAAGCATAAGCTTTAGAAAACATAAAGTCGTCCCCCCCCAAACTCTTCTCAGTGATATTTCAGGTTCCAGTGCCAGAAACTGATGGGCTACAGAAGAAGCTTAGTTCCTGAAATACTTCTAGATTCTTACAAAGTTAATTTCCTCTAATATATATTTAAAATGATTTAACAATATGATTGTTTTTAAAAATGGATATATTAAAACAACCCAGCCAAGAGCCCACATATATACAATGCAATTGTTTTTCTATGCACAAAATTTTAGAAGTAGTTTTGCATCATATAGCACAGGTTGTTAAGCTAATTCACCTCACCCCTCCTAGAGCAAGGAGACTCCACTACCACACTTACATAATAAACAGGACAAACAGAGATTCTATCAGTACAGCAATACATGAACAGTTAAGTATTAATTATTAAAGGGAAAGGCAGCAATGCTGTGATAATTTAAGCCTGTACATTTTAGAAGAGATAATAACACTCATCAAAATGCCCCTCTTTCCCCTTACACTGTTTTCAGCTACAGGTCATCCTGTTTCAAAGGACAGCTACAGCAAAACCAGAGAAGATGAAGTGCACAGCAACAAAGATAAACCAGGGAGAGATTAAGCTCAACAGGCTGGAGCCATTTTTTATAGAAATTATCAAAATGATAACATAAGAGGCACGTAAAGCAATGAATACCACAATCAGAGGAGATCAGGTAGAAACTTTTCTATCTTAACAGCAGAAAATACAGGGACTTCTCTTTAACCTTCAGCAGGTACTACAGATCTTTTTAATGTACAATGAATGGCTCACCAGTGAAATCCACTTTTACTGTCATTAACTGAGACTAAGGACTCAACAAAAATCAGAAGGTGATGGAGAGAAGTAGAACAGGTTTCTACCAAGTATGCCAGCACACAGAATCATCACCTCAAATGTCCTGGGGATGAGGAAGAAAAAAAAAAAAAAATCTTTCATGGATGCATTACAGCTGAACTCCCCTTTACAGGAGCTGCCTATAAAGGAACTATCACACACAGCACGGCTGGACTCCACAACTTCATCTACTGTACCAAATCCTGGGGATTTTCACAACCTTTCATGAGGCTCCTTGTATGTTCAGAGAGGAAGGAAAAAGCATGTGAATGAGAATGCCTCACCTTTCATCTGGGTCAAATTTTAATCTTTCCAGGATCAATTTTAAGCAACAGAGTTGTTTAAGGTGAGATATAAGCTACTAATCTTCACGTCTTCTACACGTGCAAGCCTGATTATCAACGTGCATGAACAGTCTAATTATAGGCACTTCTTTCAGATGAATAAATCAGAATGAAACGTTATCATAAGAAAGGTTACTGAGAAAAGGTGACCGAGCAGTTTAATGGTTATCATTAGCACCGCTGCTATAGTTTCAAAGGTGGTTACTGGCTCCCCCCGGTGGTCTTGCAGCAACAGATCCTCAGAAAAGAATTTATGTATTTATTTATTTATTAGGTATTCCTTCTCCTCTCCATCTCTTCAGAAGTCTAATAATTGGTAGGATTTTTTTAAAAGTCGAGTTCCACTCTCATTTTATATAGTTACCAAAACTTTTCAGAAAGACTTGCAGATAAATTATGCATAGCCTTTTCATTGCTCCACTACAAAAAAACCCACTTTCCTTGCAATTACTCTTTACCTTGAGTGTACTGAAAAAGTGAGCTGCTTTAGTTTTCAGTGGCCCGAGGTACCAGTACCTGAAAAAAAAAAGAGCACAGGTAGAAATTCTAAGATATCCAGGGGACTGATACTGGGAAAGGGAGAAATTTTGCTTCAAGTCAGAGCACACAGACTTATTTGCCACTGAAGTGAGTTCTCCCCTACAACATTTAGCTTTGTGATATTCTAAGGTAGTCTCTACGTATCACCAGCAGCTCAGCAGTGGCATCCCCTTCCTGAGTTACAGATCCCCAAAATGCAGTACACAGACTTCACCAGGGGCAGTGTGGTATCTCAGTAGCAGAATTTTACCAAGTTATGTCACACAACTGGGGACAATTTAAAGGTCTGCAAGTCTAACAGCTGGTGGGATGCATCTCCACAATATGCAACAAAAGGTGAGGCTGGAGGAAAGAAACAAACCAGCAAAAATCAATAGCTTCACTGACAAACGAACAGAGCCAGCAAACATCAATTTGCCCCGAAGGATTCTTGGATCAAAATGAATTTTTTTACAAAATAAAAAACCTGTCAGCCATAAAATATTGTACAAAATCTAAAGATGGGAGTATACTTAGACAGGCTTGGCACATATTTTGATCACTGTCTTCCATCAGAGAAGGTCAACAAAGCACATTCAACACTATCAGCTCAAGAGTACTGCAGATTTAAGTGTGTCATTAAATACCAGGACGTGCAATTGTCACACCACTCCCATCATGCAGTCAAATTGCCTGTAAAATAATAAAACCTCAAAAAAACCCAAAACAGCACCAGATCTCCACCAAGCCAGTGCTTAGCAGAGGGATAGCCAGACAAAGTCTGGAACTGTGGCTTATGGTTTGACTCTACAGTAGCTGCCTTCTTTTAAGTGTAAGATCAGTTGTGCTGAAATATACCAGGGATTGAAAGGGGAAGTATAAAAGTTTATATATAGAATATATAAATATTATAAATTTTTATATATATAAATTTATATATATAAAAAAAATATATACTTATATAAAGTATACTTCTTTCAGGGATTGAAAGAAGTATAAAAAACAGGACAAGCACGCATGGGCCTTGACCCATTCTGAGCACCCATTAATTAATTTGTGGCTCAAGTGCTGGCCTGATTTTCTCTGCAATCTAAAACATTCATGGAAAAAAATGAGTTTTGAAAATCTTCAAGCTGCTCCAAGAAGAAAAGGTGCTTTCACACCTCCAGCATTGAGTCCAAAAGACCCTCATGAAAGGGAACTGCTGCAGGAAATGATGTGAAAGTTGACACTGGGCAAAAAAACAGGGCATGCACAGGAAGTCTAGTGAGAGTGCAGAGGGGAGAGAAGTGCACTTCCTTAACCTAGGGATGCAATCAGCAGAAGAGCCTGCAGCACAGCTAAGCCAGCACCCACACAAGCTACCAAGCACATCCTGTGGCTTCCCAGGAACAAACACCCTGGCCATTTACTGCATATCACAGAATCAGGGAGTGGCTCTGGTCAGAAGGGACCTTGAAGATCATCTGGTTCCAACCTCCCTACCATGGCCAGGGACACCTCCCACCAGACCAGGTTGCTCAAAGCCCCATCCAAACCTGGCCTTGAACAATGCCAGGGATGGGGCAGCCACAGCTTCTCTGGGCAACCTGTGCCAGTGTCTCACCACCCATCTCTCCCATTCCATATCACCTCTCAATCCCACTCAAGCATCTGCCAGTCAGACTCCAGAGGTCTGCTACCTTGCCTCCTGACAAAGGCATTGCCAACACACGTGGTACTTCCTTACAGCTGTGCAGCAGAGGCATGAGCAGCAATTCCTCCCTAACAGTCTGAAAAGTGAACTGCTTTGGCCCTGCTGCTCCTCCACCAGATAATGCCAGTCATTTGATACAGACAGTGGCATATTAAATGTCCATTTGGAGAAAGCCCAACAATTATTAGTTTAGCATTCTGAGAACAGTCATCAGACAGCACGGTCCATGTCATTTCTGGCAGCAACTGAAGGGCATTTCTACTGCATCTGATGTCCCTTGTTGGAATTGAGTTACAGAGTCTGTGTGCATCTTTTCATTGGCAGCTGATGAAAAACAATGGCCAATTACTTTACTTAGATTTTACTCAAGGGAGAGCTTTTCTCAGAGATACAGTCTGAATAAAGTTACAGAAGTGGGAACCACAAGGCAAGCAGAAAGTAAATACCTAAAAAAATAAATCAACACCAAAGAAGTGTTTATTTCAAATTACAAAAATGCTGAAATGTCTTACACTCCCATGTTGTGTAATGTGAGACCTAAAACTGGGTGGGTGCCTCTGTCTGTCAAATGCTTACACTCAAAAAAGACTTCTTTAGAGGGGGGTGTATGTCTTTTTAGGCAACAGATGCTAAAAGAAGCACGGTTTCAAAACACAGTATTTTCTTACTTGCTAACTTTAACTCCTGCATCTCTGTAAGATCCCCATCTTAAACTAGTCACTGCAAACACAGGCTGTTCCTTTTCTCCCTGTAAAGAAAAATGAACATAATGAAATTGCTTTATCCTGTTTCCAACCTTGTTTTCTGCAGCTAGAGAAAATCTATATAAAAAAGGATTTCTGATTAATCCCAAAAGTGAAATTTCCCAGAAAAGGTGTAACAGCCAACAACAATAAAGCTAAGCAGAATTTAAGTGTTACATATTCCATCTGCTCCCAAAGAGAAATGTAAAGTTTTGAAGAGGTTGATTTTTGACTGCACTCCCAGCAACAGAAATTTCATTTTGTGTCAGCCAAAAGCAAGGAGCTCTGCACAGTGACACAGAAGTTCTGGCTGCAGAAATGTCCATTCTACAACATAACAGAAAAACAATATTAAAAAAAAAACACTCAAAGGTTTTCCATTTCACTTTTTTTTTCAATTTGTAGAACTCTATTAACTCCCTAATATATATGAATACATTAAATCAGCTCAGACAGCTATTGTTATCTCTTGCCATTTCTACAGAAACAGAGGTGTTATAAAGTTTTGTATTCATCAGTACTCTCTGAGCCTCAAAAAAAGATGCCCAGGTATTCTAGTGTGTTCTTCACTTTAGACTAATGAAGAAATGACTGCTATCAGAACTGCTGGTGTCACCAACCATAATTCCTAACAGCATTACACAGGGGAAAGCAGACTATGTGAACAGAGCAACACGAGAACAGGGAAGTTTTAGGAATGCTGGGCGTAAAATAAGCAGATGGTTTTACCTTGATCTGCAAGACATCAAGTGGAACTGTTTCTCCCTTCAGAATGGCCAATGTAGCATTAGTAATATGTCTGCAAAACAAACAGGAAAGAAGCAAAGGAAACAAACAGAAAGGAAGAAAAAGAATAAGCTTTAAAAATACACTTTTTGTCAGCAAACCCCATTGTGAGCCAAGGAGGGGCTTTTTTTGCAGCAAACACAATGACCCCATGGAAAGAACTCTGACAAAGTGCTGCACTTCCTGAAATCAGAAAGCTGTGTAGCTGCAATGCAAGACAAAGCCTGTGTCCTAACAAACAGCAAAAGACCCGAAAAACAAGGGAATTCTTAGCCTAAGGTTTTCAGGTCTTTCTTCAGCTAATCTAGCAAGTGACATGCCAGCTCTGTTACTTGATATTTTGGATACTGAATGCACTAAGGGCTCAAGTCATAGATTTATTTTATTGGCGAGAGAAGGGGATGGTCATGAGACTAGTCTCAACTCATGTGTCTGTGACTGAACTGACTTAGTATGTTAATTTGTTTTGAAATATTTAACCAACATAAATCTACCTATCAGCAGTGCTCATGTGGTTCTGGTCTCCATTAAGTTGTGGACAGTAGCTAAGGAACTTTCTCATTTCAAAACATAAAGCACAGCACTGAAGATTTTGTAACCAAAGTGTCAAGTTCACAAAGAAGTCTCTATGTGTCTCTGTGTTCAACCTCCTTCCTTATTTTCAAAGCTGGGTAAAATTTAAATTCCACATTGCACATATTTCCAGTGTTTCAGCTGGACAGGGGAAAACCAAACCAAACCAAATGTTGTTTCTAGATCCAGCCCAATGTTCATGTGAATCAGGAGAAAATGCCTTTGGCTTCATCAGGCTTAAAATACTGAGACAGAGAAGGAAGCTCTTCTTCCCTAAGCCCTTCTTTTCTCTGAACTTTTGTCTTTCTGGAAGACATCTACAGTTCCTGAACTCCAAAGGTAAGATCTAATAGCACTGAAGGAACCAAAGGCCACATATTTCTTTTTAAAATATGATTTCTGCACTTCTTAAGTCAGGTTCTGTTTCTCGTGTGGGTTGTTAAGCAGCCTATTGACCAAATTCCTTTCAACTTCACCAATATGCTGCAGTCTCACCTGCACAGTTCATTACCTTGGGAGAACAAGATCATTCATTTCAAATAGCTTCTTTAGAACCCAAACATAAATTATTATTTTAATCTCAGCTGCTGATTACAGCCTTGTCCATCTTGCTGAGCCTCAGAGAACTCTGGTAGTTTTAATGAAGGATGTCATGCCAGGTGGCTCATGGGTTTTATGTGTGATGGATACCCACAAGGCTTCCTCAGAAAAGAATGTTAATGAGTTACTGGGAGAACCAGAGTGAACTGATCTCAGGAGCAAGGAGAAATACAGTCATTAGTATGGGAGGACAGGAAGGAAAAAACTGAAAAGAAATGAAGTGTGAAGAAGAGAAAGCTTAGTTGACTAGCCTTTTTACTTCAGAAGTGGACTAGCAAACTTAGAACAAACTGAAATACAGGTAACAGTACAAGACTGGATCACATCCAGAATGCTGACAGGTAAGATTCCGGTTGGTGGAGCACTGTCAGCATCAGTCTCATGACAGGGATGGGAGAGAAACACTGCAAAAGTCAGTAACAGAATCCAGCCTTTCCCATAAAGATATTTTCATATACCTTACTTTGCAGGTGCTAACAAGGTTTTATGTGGACTGGTTTCTAGAATTCTTAAACTGGAGAAGAGACAGGAAGAGGGGTTTTTATGTTGTTGCATTTTGTCATATTCTTGCTATAAGCTTATTGTATCCTTTCTGACCATTTCTTGATCTTTTTAAATATTACTATTTTTTAAAAAACTCTGAGCATCACATGATCACAGAGAAATTAGCCACAGCAAATTATTTCACATTCTAATAATACATACATTTCCTTCTTTTAATTTTAGTCAGCTTTTGGAACTCATTAACGCAGACAAGTCCAGACAATCACCAGTCTCCACCCAGAGACTGCCAACTTCTATGTAGCATAGAAGAAAAAGAAAAGTATCAAGCTACCAAGAAGTACTGATCCTTGAGAACAACACAAAAAGGTCCCCTTTCAGAAAAGCGTAAGACTTACTGGACTTGGTTTGTGCTCTCAGGGTAGAGCGTGTGGCTTAGACTGCACGTCGTCCCAAGGGGTATAAATCCTATAGGAATCTTACTGAAGACAGCCTGGACACAGGAGGAGAGGAAATTAACATTTGCATCAGTTGAAGGAAGCTTCCTGTGTGGAGATCACAGCTGTGTCTGATATCACCCCTTTGGCACTGAGCAACCAGGCACTTCCTTAAATGAGGCAGTAGCACATAATGACTCAGAACATGGCATCCAAATCTGTGATCCCACCACTGCCAACTGGGTACAAAGGAGCCCTCTGTAATCATTAGGAGCTTTGTTACATGTAGGCTAGCAGCCATGTCCTAACTAATGCATGGATTCTGTCAGCAATCTGCCATCTTCCTTAATATTGATGGTGGCAGCACAAGCTCTGAATCTCATTTATCATTGCAGAAATCCCCCTCTGACAGAGGAACCTTGCATGGCAAAGAGATTTGCTCAGTTAAGGAAAGGAAATTAATTGATTTCTCTGGCATCCAAATCATGAAGCAGCAGAAGGTCTAATTTTTGGAAGTCACTGACCATGCTATTTTTCTGCACCACAGTTCAGTAAAAGGGCTTGCTGAAGGAGCAAGTTATTACACTCTACCTCATAATAAACTGTGTTTCTAGAAGCGTGTCAGCAAATCAATGGAAAAGATCATATATCACAATGGACCATCTCCCTCCTGGGCACTGCTACTGGTAGTGCCATGATACTGCAAATCTGCACTGACTAAATAACTCCCTTCACTTTGTGCCCATCCTTTGCCATCTCTGTGTCACCTGCAAGTCTTAACAGATCTCAAACACGCTTCTCATTGTCTTCAGAGTTGTTTTAAAGTGTGCAGAAGACAGGGTGTTTGCAGCTCATGCAGTCATGCCCTGCTCCCCTGGCTGCTAGGAACAGCATTTCTGGAATACCTTGCACAGGCACCGGTGGCATGACATCCCCAAGTGAAAAGCTATGTAGAGCACAGTGAGGGTCCTAGGAGACCTCTACTCCTAGGACACAGTATTGTGAAGCACAGGAAGAATTCCCCAGCCAAAGACATGAGGTGACACAGTGGCAATGCCAAGATGCAGTATCCCACTCAAAACAGTGCTGGGTGCAGAATTTTCTATACTGCTACAAATCAACCCAAGCTACATCAAGATAGTAAGGCAAAAAATAGAGAAGAAAAACTAGCAAAAAAAAACCCTCAAAAAACTTTTCTTCCAATATATTGAGATTACAGAGATCTTGAAGGCCAACTATAATATTATTAAACTTAAAAAACATGTCTCAGAATTGATCCAGCCAGTGTCCCTTTAAAAGCTACTGGCTTGGTTGCAGAGTTTCTCTTGTCACACTCAGACAAAGCAACTGCCTAAACAGATACAATTCTAGCTGCCAAGGATATCATCATAATCTTGTCTGGATCATTTAATTGAGTTTTTGCCAGCTCCCGCCAGAAGGTTTTGGGAACAATGATTCCCTCCTTTCTTCAATAATACTGTCCTCCCTCTTTTGAAAGAAAAATGTCTCTCATTTCCATTTGGAGCAATCTACCTTGAGAGGTTAAAATTTGCTTTCTGCAGCCATCTGCATAGGCAGGTAGGTAATCACTGCTTGAAAAAATGGCAAAGCAATCATAAAGCAATAGGACCATGGCCATAACTAAATTCAGTTTCAGGGCTGTATAAATACATGGAAAACATGTATGTTCACCTGGTGCTTCTGCCAAACAAAGCAGCATACACAACTGGTCCATGGGTCTTTGAAAGATGCACATTTGGCTTCTCCACAGTCCCACAGTTCCCTGACACTGGAAACTTCCCAGAGCTTGGGAGCCATGAGGCTCCATGAGAAAAGCAACGAAGAAAACTGTGCCGAGCTGCAGGACACAAGCATGGCTCACAGATTACTCAGCAAGAGTAGATGTGTAGAAGACTGATAAAGCTAAGAAATCACAGTGGATGCACAATTCCTCCAAGAAATAAATAAAATAAAGTTCCTCACCTCATCTGCTCTGCGAAGAAGTCCAGTTACGACCTGAAAACATGGGAAATGCTCAGCTCTGAGAATTCTGTTTTTCAGTTAGTGTTATGATGCCATTCATACCCACATTTACTCTGTAAAAGATTTAAGGAGCATTTACTCCTACATGGAAGGTGCTACAGTTGCTTACATGGGCAGGGAGGCATTTTCAGTGTGCAAACATTGTGGAAATAGCAAGGTTATGAGTGTGTATATGATGTCATCACAACCAGTGCTAGTAAAACTGTTTTAACATTGAATAATACTCCACATAATGCAAAAATAACACTTTTCAGTGTGCAATTAACAATTACCAACTCTAAGGCCAGGAAAAACCTGCAGACTTAAGATCAGTGTATTTCATTTTGCCATTGCCTTGTGAAGCCAGTAGTCAGCATTCCAGAAAATGCTTTAATAAAATACAGCACTCCTCAAAAAACAGAGTATTCTGCTTCTGACAGTAATCATCTTGGCATTTATTAAATAGGCATTTATTAAATACATACCATACTTTGTTATCAATCCCATGTGATTTTTAAATCATTTTATTCCCACTTAGCAAAACATGCACTCCTTGTGGGGAGTTCGGACAGGAATGAACTTTGAAAATTAAACTATTAGAGCTACATTTCACAGAAATAAGTTAGAATTACATCTCCCCAAATAGATTTCTCATTCGAGATTAAAATTCTGGAAAACAAGTTTTGTCACACACTCTTTCGGTCTCCACTCCCATCATGACTTTTAGCCTAATAAAAATAGCAGAATTTTCTTATAACATTCACTCAAAACACAGATACTAAAATGGACAAATCTCTAGTAATAGCTGTTATGATGTTGCTACATTACACAGACTCAATCTTCTCACACTCAGCTTGGTTATGATGCTCAACAAACAAGGACAAAGCTACTGCAGTACCTCTTGTACCATGCCATCTCCTCCTGCAATAATGATCAGATCTGTATTTTCCATCAGTTCCAGCAGCTTTTTTGCTTGTCCCTCATGATCAGTCTGAAGAAACAGAAAGCCAAACAAGAGAACTCAGGTGACTGTTTCTCTGATTTCTCTTCTACAGAATAAAAAAAAAAAGAATGATCTATCCATTTGCTTATTGTCATATAGGCACACAATACTGTATATTACTTACATTCACTGAAATTTCTTCAAGTTACAAAACAAATCAGCTGCAAAATACAAGACATTCAAGCAAACACACACAAAGGCAAAAAGAAATATCAGAATAAATCTTATTCCATAGATCTAGAATATCTCAGCAATAATAAATGTTCCAGGTAGTTTTACACTGAAAAAAAACACAAGCAAACTATGATCTTGCAGAAAAAGTCCCAACATCTTTAGCAGCTGAAGAACTCAAGTGCACTTCCTGAGACACAGCATCAGCTACATAAAAGGCTACTGCCTGACAGCAAGCTGCTGACAACAAGTTTAGCAGTAAAGAGTACACTACTTTCTAAACCACCAAACCACCTTCTGCCAAATGAATGTCTTTTCCAGGGACATCTCAGAAGACAGAGCTACTCCCCCGGGGCCTGTTTTGCCAGCTTTCCGGATCTGAAGCTACAAAGTGTCATTGAGAGGTCTTCCAAAGTAATTTTTTTTTTTCTTAGAGTGGGACTATGTATTTTCAATGATCAGAGAGAGGCATTAATAAAAGAATTTCAACACTTTGTGAAAAAGATTTATATTAGAGTACTTCACTGCTAGGACACAGTGACTGTTAAACAATACACATATACACATGATACACATCTGCCTCAAAAACCTGTAAAAAGACCAGAATCCCTTCATGTTTACTTTTTCTTCTCTTCCAAAAGAAAATCTGCTGCTTCACACCACTCAGAGGTTGGCGTTCTGCTTTCGTGATGGGAATGTTGAAATATTTTGTAATACACCGAGATATTTTCAGTGTAAAAATAAAAGGTTATTTTTAACTAAACAGAACAGTTTTCCCTGTACAACAAAGCTCCTCACTTCTGAATCCTGCCAGTTCATGCAGAATTGACAGTTTTTACAGGGATGGACATGCACCACTAGACAGCACTCAAGTATTTCTAGAGGTTGTTCTCTCAAACATGAATTATGGAAGGGCTGCCTTAGACAAACAGACAAGCACATGTAATGCATTAACTAAAAATTAAAAACTCAGTACACAGCTTGTAAATTAACTGTGAATTAAAAAGAAAAATATTAAGTACAGCTTAATATCTCAGTATTTGTATCTTCCTAAGAGATGTCTACAGAACAACTGAGAATTTCACATGCATTCAGAGTTGAATTTCAATTCTTCAAGAGGATACAGCAAAGCAGACAACACATCTGTAGTAACAGAACAGTGCTTACCTTAACCACAGTTACATCCAAACCTGATAAGTGCAAAATTGGAGCAGCATTCTTTTCAAAAAGGTTTCTAGCTTTGCTAGAAAAATAAGAGTAAAAACCACTTAATTAGTCTAGAGGCTAAAAAAATGAAAAAGGAAAGACACAAACGATTAACAAAAAGAAATCTACTTAAAAGCAGAGCATACAATCTACACAATCAGGCACACAACCTGCCACTCAGGAAAGGTGAGATTTCATTCAGTTCAAACATTAAAATTCTAGACTCGTATCTCAGTTGTCTGCTTTTTATTGTAGTTTAAAAAAATGCAGAAAAGGTTATCTAGCTTTCTCCACAAATAATTAAAAAAAACCCAAACCATAATGAAACAAGAATTCCATTGAGAAACTTATTAGAAAAACACTGACTTAAAGTGCACTACCCTTTAAGGCTACAATCATGTCCCATATAGACCTATTTAAATAAATATATTTACTGAATATGTTCAAAAGCAAAATTTTTTCTTGCTTTTGTTATAGGACTCATGCATTACCTGCCCAATAAAATAATTATGCTATTACCTATAAATTGCTTGTAGCAAGTAGAAGGATGAGACTAGAAGTCAGAGACTGAATTTATTAACATTCTGCATTTTCCAGCCATGAAATTTTTGACTGAGAGCACTTAAGTCCAGGCACTTCCACATCAGATCTATAATTCCTTTCATATTGTTACTGACAACTCCCCACCTCTTGCCAAGATGCAACTAATACGAAGCTTAACTGATCAGAAGAAACAGACAAACATCCAAAATAACTGTTTCTCTGCTAATCAGCATGCAAAAATAGCAGCAGACCTCTTCCAGTTTTGCTCTGAGCCCATATTTAGCCTCTCAGATTGTGGGCGTATGCCTTTCAAGGACAGGTTACCACAGAAGTAAGATCACTGCTCTCTAACTTCAGGTCTTGCAGCAATCAAGGTCATCTCTTATTTCAGTAATTACTGAGGATGGAAATGCATCCTATGCAGAAGTATGGAAGGAATACAAAGGAATTTCACATATAAAGGAATGACAAAGGCCAAAACACAGGATAGGATATAAGAAAAACAAAAATATACATATGTTTAGAAATAATTTTTTTCAACTCAAGCATCTAGTTCTATTTCTCATCCCAGTATTTTTGTTGAAATGAAGTTTGGCATAGTTACATAGCACCAGCTTGGCATCACAGGGAGGCAAAAATGAGCTCAAAAATCTGGCTGGCAGAGGAACAATACAGAAAGAGGACCTCACATATCAGTGTAGGGAAGGGACAAATTTACCCTTTGCAAGCTGCTGGGTTGAGGAACACTGTTGCTTTCTTCAATGGCACACTGGAAGGGATCAGCTGGTTGCCAAAAGTCTAAGTGAGATAAAAAGTAGAGTTCAGTTATCTTTTAAGCGCAGTGGTAAAGCAGTTCTAAATCTCTACAAATGTCAATGGGCTTTTTTTGGGTGTCAGAGCAGCAGGGTTTTGGTAGTAAGGGAGCCACAGCAGTGGCTCCTGTGAGAAGCTGCTGGAAGCTCCTTCACCTCAGTTCCAGCTCTGCCTCTGGCCAAGGCTGAGTCAGTTAGCAAAGGTGGATGCTTCTCTGCAAGGAACATATTGAAGAAGGGGAAAATGAAACTGCAAAGAAGATGGGCAGGGCAGAGGGAAGGTGAGAGAGATGGGAAGGTGAGAGCAAAGATACCAAGATTGGTGAGGAAGGAGGGAAGTGCCCTCCCAGAGAGGGCCCTGCAGCCTGGGATGAGATGGCAGCTGTCCCCCTGCAGACAATGGAGAAACACAGTGGAGCAGTCCATGAAGGACCATGGTGGGGCAGATGTGGATCTGCAGCCCTTGAAGGATCATGACGGGGCAGATGGGGACCTGCAGCCATGGAGGACCCCACAATAGGGGAGGTGACTGTTTCCAAAGCAGACTGTGACTGTGTGGGCAACCCAGGCTGGAGCAGTTCCTGAGGGACTGCACCTGGTGGGAGGCACTCATCTCAGAGGGGTTCATGAAGGACTCTCTCCCATGGGAGGGACCCCCATGCTGGAGCAGAAGAAGGCTGTGAGGTATCCTCCCCCTAAGGAGGAAGGAGCAGCAGAAACACCTTGTGGTGAACTGACAATAAACCCCATTTCCCATCCCCCTCTGCAGGAGTGAAGTAATTTGGGCTCAGGTAGAAAGGAGAGGCTGGGGGGGAGTTATGTAAAATCTGGTCTTGTTCTTTCTTTCTCCTGTTTTAATAATTTTTTTTCTCCTCATGTTGAGTCAATTTTGCCCATGACCATAACTGGTGAGTGAAAATCTCCCTGTCTTGATTCATGAGCTTTTAGTTGAATTTTCTCCCTGTCCCACAGTGGGGGAGTGAGGTGTGAGTAAGCAGATGCCTGGTTGTTCCCAGCTGGGTCTAAACCACGACAGCTTTCAAGCCCCATGACATTCAAATGACTTCCATCTTCAGCCATTGTACAAGTCTCTTAATCAAAGACCTGCACTCTTAGCTACAGCTCACACCACTGTCACAAGTACTCTTTAGCTTATTTTTACAATTCTAACACCACTGCAGTTTTGTCAACCTCTGGTTTTCTGCCACAGGCAGAGATCCAGGGAGCTATCCTTGACTCCAAGGTTACTTAATTTTCTTTCCTTATGTAATTCTCATACACTCGCCTGCCACCTTCTTTCTGCATCTTCTTCCACTTCTGTACTTCATTTCTTGTCTCTCTTTTGCTCGTTTTTGCATTTGCTATGTTTAAGTTTTTGTAGAAATAAAAACCAATCACAACAATCTGCCCTGACCTATAAGCTGTTTCTCAGACCTCTTTTCTTCCTAACATCTTAATACACAAGTCACAGAATTCCTCTTCAGCTTTTAAGACAATTATTTGAGAGTTATTTCATACAGCCTCTTGTATGTTTTGGACATTTTTACCCATCTCCATAGCCTTTCAGCACAGGAGAGCTAAGAAAAGACAAAGCTTCCACAGATATTACCAGCCACTCTAAACCTCTTTTAGGTCATGTAAAGGCATCCTCACCACCAGACCAAACCAAATTGCTTTTGAATACAAGGATGACAAGGTAATCAGCAGTACCACCCAGAAGCCTCAGAAATAACATAGGCTACTGTGCTGAACACAAGACACAGTCAAAACCCCCTGGTTTTCCATCCCCTTTCATTTGGAAAGTTAATCCCTGTAGCAGAAATTATTATGTTGAAGAAGGTCAATACTGCACACAAACCACAGTAGATTTTAATGATCTTTTGCTGGTTAAATTTTTAATTAATTCCACTTGCCAACATTCCTCAGGAAATCTTAATTAAAAGAAGTGTGCAGCTGGCTATGATACTTAAAACATTTGAGTTTCTTCTTCAAGAAAGGAAAATTATGAGAGATGCTGCTGAGAGTAAAGGAATCTTCAAAGAAAGGGAAACAATTCAGAAGCTCTTAAGTTTTATTCAAAAATCTACTGGAAAACAGACCAATTTATATTATTGCAACTGTTGGGTGGGATTAAGGAAATACAGAGGACTTAAAGCATGTAACAGCTGGTAGAAACAATTATTTGCTTGCTCTAAACAACCTAACAAGGCTCATAAAAAACTTAGAAGTAATGCAATAATCACTTCCTTATGTAATATAGTTAGATATTTATGCTACATAGAGGGGCATTTCTAGAGCAAAGGCTGATCTTTAAGACAGGAAATAAAAAAATAATATTGCAACTTTTTTTTTTTTTCCCAAACCACAACCTAAGGAAAGACAACTGAAAACCAGACAGTAAAAATGGTTATTAAATACAAACTTTAGTCCATTCTTTTTTTCCTTGTAAAATGCAGGTATTGAATTTTTGGACTTCTAAAATGACAATTACTATTTTGCAACTATGAAGAATGTCTTATACAGAGGTTTTATAATGCTTTATGAATAGTAACAAAGAAACCATATTCCTTTATGGAAAACTATCCCTGCTTCACTGGGTGAATTGTTTGCCAGATAAAGAAGACCTCTTCAACACAGGCCCAGAGTTCAGTATCAACAGATTGAATTAGCAAGACCACATTTGCAAATGAAGTTAACATTCAGCTGACACTGGCTTATTCCAGAGAAGGGAGTGCAAAAGGTTTAAAGTGTGATAAATGGGTTCTTTATTATAGAATCTTTCTATAACCACTTGCCAACCCAGGGCTGTCACCATAAACTGAAATTTAAGTTCAGATGTGCAAAGTCATTGCACGAATGCTGCTGTAGTTGAGGTGAACACCTCATCAATCTGGTATTATAACAAGCTTAAAAACTCAAAAATGTAAAAATAATAGGGAACCCCCTCCCCCACTTCACTAAGTCTAAATTTTTCCTTGGGTGAGCCTGCCTCTGTTTTTTCCCCATTCTTACACAGCACTGTAAAGACAAAGAGGATTTTTTTTCAGTTACAGACTGTTGTCATTCTACAGAAAATATCAGACATTTAAAGTCTTACTGCTGTTTTGTGTTTTCAACCAGTATTTGGCCCTGACATATGAGTGAGAATGGAAACTACAGCAAGAACTGATTACTAGGCTTCCTAGCTCATTCCTTCCTAATGCAGGAATCTTCTGCAGGGTATTTTCCCAGGCTTTAACCACTGAAATTGCATGAAGCTCTACTGACAGTGCTTTTGCACCTTGATTTATAAGAATAACCCTTAATGGAATAGATCCCATCACTTAACGACTGGAACCAAGAAAAAGAAAAGACAGAATTTCCTCAACAGAACTATCTTTTTGTACTCTTTCCTCAGAAGTAACATCTTTTTGACAAGGATACACACTTAGATGACTAGGCTTCTTCTTAGATATCATTTCTTCAGTGCCTTTTTAATTTTTTTTTTAATTTGGTCATCAATCTTTCAGATACTGAGGGCTATTTTTGGTGACATGAAAAAACTTGTGTCACTTTGTTATTATGTAGAAAAAATGGATACTGAAAACACAAAAATCAAGAACAACTGATGCTGTGAGTTGAAAATGCATTTGATTCTGAAGCTATAAATGTGATTTATGAAAGCAGTATTTTCAGGGAAAGATTTTTCTATTTCTTTCATGAGACTTGAGCTCCCTTACATCTATTTGGGCATGAAGTTCTATTGCTCAAACTAAGTTGCTGTGAATATCCTTCCCTCAACAGCTGGCAGGCTAAAATTGGGATTATTCAGGTGTATCACAGAAGCAGGGTAATCTCCAGGAAAGTTCTTTAACGAGAAAAATAATTTTCAGTATTTCTTCAAAATATTCTTCTCAGGCCTTAGTATGTAGTGATGATGACAGCAGTGTCACACCGTTCAAAACCTCTAAGATCTGGCACGGAGAAAGAGATTTAGAATAAACTTCCATTTGTGGGAGGTATAAAGACTCCTAAAATCCTATGCCACACCACTACAGTAATCACAGCCAGTAAGCAGTATCTGTGCAGCCATGGGCAGCAGCACTTGCACCCCTGAAAGACCGCATATTAAGGACAAGACTTCTTTATAGGATTACTACAGTATGGGAATTTGTTCATTGCTGGTTGCCCATACATGCCACAGACTACAAAATGCAGTAGTCAGTAGACTCAGAGAATTACCATGCCTCCCTGAACACCAGCTTTCTTGTCAGTGATCTGCAAACAGGTTGTCTCCTTCAAGTTCACAGTACGTGGGTCTCATAAGAGCTAGGTCAGTCATCTCCCAATACCCTTGATAAAGTCACTCAAGGTAAAAGAGACAAGGGCAGGGTCTCTCCAGCTAAGCACTAACATGTAGCACTTTGCACTGCTTCTGCCCAGACTACACCTCTCACGGTGGATAGGAGATTTCAGTCTCCTATCTTATCAACAAATCACCTTCTTACCAGAACTTCAGAGGCACAGAGCAACTACACCTGCAGAAGTGGAGGTCTGGGTAGCTGCAGCACTACCTGAGATTACCCCAGCAACAGCACTGCATCTATTGCAACAGCAGTCAGGGCAAGAAAGGTGCAGTACCCTGGCTGCAAGTGCTGAGGCCTCACCCACCCTTTGGCACTTGAGCCAAAGAACAGGAATGGCACCTTTGTAAGGCTTGTCACATTGGGAGGGCCCACTGGGAAAATCTCAGGAGCTCTGCACAACCAAGATAAGAGGGAGATTTTCATCTAATTTTATCACTTTAAACGGTATTACCTGGGCTTCTTGGCATGCAGCTCTTCGTAGGAGGTTATCGCTATTGGGTGAGAGAGAAAAGAGAGTGGACATTAGGTTGTGTAACTTTAAAACAATTTGCCCTTTTTTTAAATGCAGGAACATACTCCAGTTGCACACACTTTGACAGTACTTAAATTTTAAAAGTGCAGGTTCTTTAAGACATATTTAATACATTTTAAAGATGAAGCACACCCATTTAAGCAATCTTTTTTTCTGCATGTGCACACAAACACCCTTTCTGTAGTAAAGAAAAGCACAAAACAAAGACCAGGATGTCCATGTGCTGAGATTACATAAACTGTGAGATGCTGCATAACAGCTTTACTTTTAAATTGCTATGTAACTGGGCTCCAGATCTAAGGTGGGGTTTTTTTTTCAATGTTAGAAGGCCTTTTACACTGAAGGTACTTACCCTTCCAACAGAATACACTTAAGTGTAACTTCTATGGTCTTAAATGTTTGTGCATTACAATTGCTAACTCCTATCTCCATCAGTTTCTAAGCAAAAACCTACCATGCACCTAGGTCTGAACTAAAGCAGTAACTCAGAGATAAGAACCACTGAACTCATTTAATGAAGTTTAAAATTAACGTAGAAAATATGAGTACTATATATGTCACTGATGTTCATTTCAGAAAGAAATTTCAGACTGATCCTTGTGCTTGACACTGGTGACAGACAGCATTAGCAAGGTGGCAAGATGGGTGTAGTTGGCAAGCTCCTGGGTAGCTACTGGGAGACAGAGCTACTGGGTAGGGAACAAAATACATTTCTCCCCAGATCAAAAAATGCTCTATTGGTTCTTGCAAACAAAAAAGGGAACCCTGCTCTGCAGTGCCTAAAGTCTTCCCTGTCCTCTAGACACCAGACACTCCCCCCCTCCTTGCTAAAACTAAAAAACTTCACATTTTCCTTGACAATACCTTGCGAGACAGTACATTACTGTCTCAAAACTATCAAGGACATAAAATCCCAATTACAGTCAGCATATTAAAAAAAATATATACTAGACCAATTAAAATGATTGAATCATTTTTTCACAAACCCTGAAAAATATGTGACTAAGAAAGAAGCACACTACTGCCCCAAACTGTGGCTCACCAGGCCAAGTCCTGTAATGGAAATGTTAGAAGAGAGGGCAAAGCTTGGTCAGACCTTTGGTCCCAAAGACAAGAGCAATCTGTTCAGATCTACAAGCTTACACTATTAACCTCTAACTGACCTACAGAAGTTGCTCTTTTTGCAAACAGCATGACCAAAAGATGCAGCAAGGTCCTCAAAGGAGAAACAGGGTGACTTGGGTTGAGGTATAAAGTTGGGTTCTGAGAACACTACTCTATAGTAAAAAAACCCAGTGATTTAGTGTTAGTAATAATAAAAAGACAAAGGAAGAATTATTAATATATACATGAATAGTACCTCATCAGGATAACAAGTAAGTAGAATCTAAAGAAAAAATTTCCTCAGGGGGTCTAATCATGCTTTTAACTGCAATTTTTGTTCCTTAAAACCAAAGGAACAAGTAATTTGTATGAAGCATCCAAAAAATTACTTAGAGGAGCAGACTTACTTTGGATTGCATTGATGTAATGAAAGTGTAAGAGTTAAAGTAACTGTTTCTGAAAAGGTTTCTGTTCCAAGCTAAACAATATTGTCACAGCTAATTCCAGTTTAACCAAGGCAGCAGGACAGGGTAAGCCCACATTGCACTGCTGGGGGCACAAGTAGGGATTTCTTTTTTTAGGGATTTTTTTTCCCCATCCCCTCTGTGTCTATATGTGGCCAAAGCAAATGCAAATTTCACTACATAGACTTGAGATATTATGGGATATAAAAAAAACCCTCACTGTCCAATGATGGCTACACAGCTGATGCGTTTGAGAACTGCTGTCCCAACCTGAGTAACAAACTCCAGTCAAATCCAGGTCCTCTGTTTACTTCATGTTGATTCTATTTTGTTTAGAAGTCAAGCAGGGTCAGCCAGTGTTTTCCTGGTGTCCACAGCCTCATGGTGCAGTGTTAATTGCCTTTAAAATGGAACCTAGCACAACTTTTCAAATGCAAGCAGAAGACACCGTGCACTCTGCCACAACCTGCAAAGACCCTCAAGACAAGCGTCAAGGATGTGAGTTTGATTCAGCTTAGCAGAGCCTTAACCATAAAAATTAAGCTTGACAGTTTAGATGTCAACATTTACAGGTATTTCTTCCTGCACTGAAGCGTTTACAGAAACAGTCTGCTCTGACACACATCCATTAACTGCCCAGTCATTTAAAAGGTGATTTGCCTCACCTCTCCTGTAGTCCAGCACCCAGAATCCCATGACATCCCAACCATCTTCACAGGATTCCCACTGATTTGACTAGGACAGATAGTTTATAGTCATCTAAGTTTAGCTTCAAGATGTCCTGAGTTTCACTTAAAGATGCCAAGTAATGGGAAAATTTTTATTTCCATAACAAATATGTCAACATTTGACTATCTTTACACTTAAGGAAAAAAAAAAAAGTGTAAGAGCACTCACAGGGGTGTGCCTGTGAGAACAGCAGATCTCCCTCTGTATCCCAGCTCTTGCCTTTACGCATCTCACATAGCTCACCTACAGTAAAAGTGAGTTTGGAAGCTCTCCACAGGTAATACCAATTAATAAATATATAAAAATCCTGAGAATAGCAAAAAGGTAATTTCTTAAAGTCTTTTTAGTGCACATTAGATTATCAAAATATGGCTGTGTAATAGCTCCAAGAGAAGAAGATACTTCAATAATAAATATGAGATTTTTTTGTATGTACTGACTAGAATTATGTAGTAATAAACCCTTTCCAATGACACTTGAACATGAGCAAGTGAAAGCTGAGGGAAATTGCTGCACTGCCTTAAAGAACACAGAGATTTCTTCTGACTTGTACCATATCCACAGCAAACTAAAAATCAATTTTTATTTTATGTTCTCCCTAAGGGCTTACAGAAACAACTCCAGCCTTAAAGCAAAACAGACATGCAGCATTGCATCTGTTGGCCAACCCAGGGCTGCCTTCCCACTGTGAGAATTAAGCACCACACACAGTTTTCCATTGAGCCAACTTGCTTAAGCAGTAAAAAACTGGGAGACAGAGAGGAACGAGCAGTGGAGGTGGGTTATGAGAATGTCCTAAGCTGAACCCGTGGACAGAACTTTGGCTAGTTTGACAAAGATATCAGTCAGTCCTGCAAAGCCAGCAGCCACTGCAGCACAGACTCTTTAGAGAAGAGGAGGCTCACACTAAAGGAACCAATAAAGAAATAAAGGAAGAACAACTGTCCAGAGCTCACCATGTACAAGCTATGTCAGACTGCCAGAACACACCAGGCTGTATGAACCACAGGAACAGAGGCTGTTCTGAGCTGTCTGCAACACTCCTGGCACAGGACTGGTGGCCATGGCTCCTGTCCTAAGCGTTTTCAGCTGGGAAAGGTAATAATCACCCTTACATACAAGCATACAGAGCCACAAAATTTAAGCATGCAGGCTCCTCCAGCTGAGACTGCAACCTCTGCCCAAGAGCCAGCAGAGGTCAGGGATGAAGGGCTGGTTCCCATGATGAAAGGTCAGCCAGGGCAGCAGTGAACTCGGCAGTGAGAAGACAGCAAACTCCAATGCAAGAAGCTGTCTGAGGCCCACAGCTGCAGCAAGGACGAACCTGCATCTTAGAGCCAACCAAAGCAACTCCCTTAGAAGTGTCAAAACTACAAATGTATGAAGAAGCCCAGGTGTGAGATCCCTTTTCAAAAAGGGTTATTGGCATTAAACTTAAAACTATTAAGCATATTCAAGCAAGAAGCAGCCTAAAATCTGGAGTTCATCAAAAGACAGAGTTTTGTGAAGGAGAAACTTCAAAGCTGTGCATATAGGATCACCCTTGAGAGCTGTAACAGAAATCCTGAAAGAGATTTGATCTTAGCAGAGAGCTTTTTGGCTGGTTCTAATACAGCAAGAGCACAGCATCCTCTTTGCTAGATATTAGCATTTTCTTTCAGCTTGGCTTTGGAAGAGAATGAGAGACAAATCTTAGTTTCCAACGGTTTTACCCAAGACTCAGAATTTATACGCCTTTTTTTCTGACAAAATTTTGATGAAATAAAGTCAGCCATTCAGGATGTATATGCAGAAAGCAAGGATCAGTTGGCAAACACAGGGAGACTGACACACAGCTATGGATAACAACAACACTCGGATTAGTGGCAAGCAGTGAAAGGCTGAGAGGCCCTGACAGCATTTTACATGGAGAAAGTCAATACTTTCACACCTACAGAGTAAAACCTGAGTATGTAAGGAGACCACTGTCTCAGTGCCACATCGAGGGTCCCCATCTGATAAAGTGGTGAATGCTTTCCCAGTAACACCATGGTAATAATCCACCCAAATCTGACAATAAGTTAGGCTGATGTGCATCATGTCAGAGACTCAATTTCTGCTGATTTGACAGAATTGGTGACTCACTGCACCACCTGAATGTATGAAAAACAGCAGCAGCTCAATTCAGGAAAGGTGACCTAAGACATAATAGTGATAGGGCTTCCTAATAATAGGAATAGGGCTTCCAAACTTGGCAAAAATTTTAAACAATCATATGGTATCTTTATCTGTAATAACTTCATCTGTGTACATAAAGCAGAAGTAGGTTACTGCATATGAACATGTATCTGACAATGTGTAGAGCCTCCAGGTTTTCATCTAGTATGTTGAATTCAGTGTCCCTTGTACCTGTAGTATGATATATTACAGATTAAAATTATCCTAATACATAAATTCATGCAATTTAGAGAAACTCAAGAGAGACAATCTCACATGCAACAACACCAAGTGAACTTATTCTCCAACACTACAAGAGTATTTGCTATCCTAAATGCAATAGAATCGATTTTTAAAACATGTTCTTTTATAAGAAAAAAATGAATTTTAAGAGTCACTAAGATTTTGTTAGGCTAGAAATAGGATTTAGTTAAAAGCAGTTCAACCAGACATAATGCCTGTCATTTTACACATGAAAACCCTTTGTCACCTCCAGATCGATATCTCTTCAGAAAAGTCATCTTGTGTTATATTACACACTTCCCAGGGCTGAATCACAAATGGGGGAGGGGGAATCAGCACAAGGTTTCTTCTTTACTCTTTTCCTGTTCATCCAAAACTTACTTTGAAGTAAGTATTTGAACAAACACCTTGAAAGACACAGGGCTAAAACACTGATACAGAAACTAAATGCTGCATAAAGAAAGTATCCTACAAGACTGGGCTAAGAAGCTCCTTTGCAGTTACCATCATCCACAACCTTCAGTCTAACTGAGCAATGACCCAAATACTCCAGTGCCCCTCTCTCCTCAACAGCCATTGACATCAGATCCCACAGCACAGTTTGCAGGGCACAGGAGAGGGACACCTGGGTCCACTTCCAGGCAGAAGAGAGGCACAGAGAGCAAGTCTGGAAAAGAAAGTCCTTTATTTGTCCATGTAGCATCCTTCAAAGTCTTAAGGAAGTATTCCAGACCTCTTCTGTACCCATGGGCACGTATACCCTAACCTCAGAAGAGTTGCCATTTATTTGCAGGACAGGCAGTTATTTACAATAGCTCCATTTAATGCAGGGATCATAGTTTCTGCATCCAAGAGAAGAATGAACCTTGAGAAGTCAAAAAAAGCAAATTATCTTCTCCTTGCAAAAGAAATATCTTAGAAAATCCTCAAGGATGGAAAAGCCAAGAAGACGGATGGCAGGATGGGAAACAAAACTTTTCCTCAGCTGCAAATAAATGAGCAACATTTCAGACAGCTAATTCCAAGAAGTCAGAGGCTAATCTGAACTGATGCTGTGCTAAAGCAAGCCCCTTCGTCAGAAACTCCAGCAATGCCAGGAATGGAAGCACAAGACTTCACTAAACCTTTAATCTGTTCTAAAAGGGCAAATACAAGTCTAGTCAATTATGCCTCATGCATAGTAATTTAGCCCCTGATGTCAATAACAAGACTCATGGCCAGCACAGCCATATGTGGTTCCCTCATTAACCTCCTCAAGAGCTGCCTGCAGCAGTTTGTGCATGGGGCTAAAGGCCTCTCTCACGCTCCCCAGCATAGCTGGTACATAAACAATCTGGGGAGGTGCCATGTAGGAAAAAAAAACAAAACATAAAAAACCAACATCAAAAGCCATTAGAGCATTTGGAGGCAAAAGAAGCTGCAGGGAGGATACTGGCCTATTCCCTGCTGTCCAGCAGTCCCAAGGTAAGGACTTCACTGGTGACAGAAAGCCAGGAAAGGGCTGCTTGAATTTTCTCACTCTTGCCATCAGGTTCTCCTTGTTTTGTACATTAAGTTCAGTCTTTAGGGCAAGAGGTATCCAGAATGATATGACTGGTTTCAAGTCAACAAGTTCAAGGTATGAGAGTGAAGAGGGGAATGCAAGCTCAAGGATCTACTGACATTACACAAAGGCATCAAAAAACCACAACCTGTTTAGCACAAATAGTTCTGCTTACAACACAGTTGTAAAATATGTATTTCTCTTCTCTCTCGAGGCCCATGTAGGCAAAAACCTCAAACCATGACCTTGTTACCACCACTTTCACACAGTTACTCTCCATCTTACCAGAGCCTCCCTCACAATCAGCAACTACAAGGGAAAAAGTATGGACAGAGTTTTTTTGCTGGTTGCCCTGCAGTCAATCGAGCTTTAGTGCTTCAGATAACATATAGGCAACTAAAGCAGATGTAAACAAAGACTGATTTAATGCAAAAGTCCCCAAGTAATAGCAAATAAAGAAGTATAACAGACAATATAAACAGATTTCTTTTTCTAAGTTTTCTGCTGAGGTTTTGACAGCATTTTAAGGTAAGCAGAAAAGAACATGGCTGAAAATCATGACTTAACAATTAAAATGACATTAAGACAGCGACAGATTAAACAGCAGCACCATAAGTAACAACTTTTAAAAATAATTTGGCTATACTTACATTTTCATCAAATGCATTAGCCATAATCTTGATGGACAGGGATTAAAATATAAGCCTTACTATTTAAAACTTGTGAAGGAGTCTTCTTACAGTAAGGAACCCTTGCTCCACAAACAGTGGGAATGACACCATGCTAGGTACATTTATATGATCAGTTCTGCTCTGCTACAACAGTTGATGGGTGGGTGACAGCACCAGGGAGGCCCAGTGCTCAGCCACTCACCTCAAGAACCACAGAGTATTTTAGGTTGGAAGAGACTTCCAAGATCACCCAGTTCAACCTTTAATCACCACCATAATCTAACTATTAGACCATGTCCTTAAGGACCAGGTCCAAATGCCTTTTAAATGCCTCCAGGGATGGTGACTCCACCACTGTCCTGGGAAGGACATTGAAATGCCTGACAACGCTCTCAGTGAAAAAATGTTTCCTAACATCCAGCCTAAACCTCCCCCGGCGCAGCTTCCATCTATTAAAGAAAGGCATAAACATTCACGCCACAGTTACTTGGCCCTTTCCCCGACTTGTCTGGCACCATTAAGAGACACAAAGGAGGTGGGACAATTCACAGCCACACAGGTGGGTTCCCCCTCAGCCCAGTACCAGCTGCACCATTTGCAGGTGCTGGGCCTTCGCTTTCATTTATCCTTTTAACATTGGTCAATGCTGACGGCTCACGCTTGGCTGGTGGCCTTTTAATTTCTTTTTAAGATAAAAGGAAGAAACCTTTCTCCTCTTCAACAGGCCCCAGGATGATTCAAGCCACCCTGACAACACTTCTGTTTAAAAGCACCGCCTGTACCTGCCCCAAACTTCCAAGAAAGCCAAGGCGGGGCAGTCACAAATCAGCACTGAGCCTCCCTCAGCTCGGAGGGGGAGGGACGGGCACCCCCGAGGCGCCGAAGCCCTTCTGAGGGAAGACCCCCATATCCAGAGCAGCGAAGGGCGACGGCCTCAGGGGGTCAGGCCGGCAGCCCGGGCTTCCGAGGCGAAGCGACGCCTCGGCCGTGCGGGGCCGG
Source organism: Calypte anna (assembly GCF_003957555.1). Classification (NCBI taxonomy): domain Eukaryota; kingdom Metazoa; phylum Chordata; class Aves; order Apodiformes; family Trochilidae; genus Calypte; species Calypte anna. The sequence goes on along the minus strand of NC_044244.1, from coordinate 58,991,820 downwards.
TGGCTGTGAGGGCATACGGGGAGGGGGGCCGGCCCAGCTCTCCCGCCCACCACGCACCCCCCTCGGTCCCCAGCCGGCAATTACCAGTGCTTCCCATAGAGCCAGTTCCCGCCCCAGCTCAGCAGGCAGACCCCGAACGTGGTTTTCTTCCAGTGGTTCCGCAGGGTGCTCAGCACCTTCCCCGCCCCGGCCATGCCACCCGCCCCGCAGGACGGGACGGCGGGAACCGGCGCGGCTCCCGCTGCCCAGCCCGGCTCGGCTGGAAACGGCTCCCCCGCTACCGGCGTTCCGCACCGCTTTCCCGGCCCCTCTCTCGGTCTCTGCCGAGTTTCCCCGCGGGGTTCCGGCCTTCGCTGAGGGCCGGGCTCCCGCCAGGCTGGATTTGGCCAACCTTCCCCCCGAGCATCAGGCGGGAACCTGAGGGGATCTCATCCCCTGTCCGTGTCCCCGCCTCGGACCGTGTGTGCCTGCAGATGCGTTCCGGGCACTCTGCTGCAATCCCGAAGGATCGTGGTGGTTGGGAAGGAGATTTTGGGTGTGGAATCCAACCATTAACCCGCACTGCCAGCTCCGCCACTGAGCCCTGACTCTAAGCACCACGTCTGCATATCTTTTAAATCCCTCCAGGGACGGTGACTCCACCGCTTCCCTGGGCAGCCTCTTGCAGTGCCTGACAACCCCTTCAGGGAAGCTTTTTTTTCCTAAAATCCAATCTGGTGCCTCCTCTGGTGCAACCTGAGACCTCTTGTCCTACCGGTTGCTACCAGGGAGAAGAGACCAACCCCCAGCTCGCCACAGCCTCCTGTCAGGTGGTTGCAGAGGGTGATAATGTCTCCCCTCAGCCTCCTTTTCTCCAGGTTAAACATCCCCGGTTCCCTAAGATGCTCCTCATAAGACTTGTGCTCCAGACCCATCACCAGCTTCATGGTCCTTCTTTGGACCCTTCAATGCCCTTCTTGGTTGTGAGGGGCCCAAAACCGAACACAGTATTCGAGGTGCAGCCTCACCAATGCTGAGCACAGGGGGAATTTAAAAAAAATAAGAAAAACCCCACGTGCTCTGTCAGCAAGCCCCAGCAAGCGCACGGAGAAAGAGCAGGAGATTTTTTTGCGTGGTAAAGGACAAAAGCAAAGAGCTGGTTTTTCACACTGATAGACATATCCAAGCTGCCCTCTAAAAACCCACGCAAGAATATTTCTGAAGGTTCACCTCGAAAAACGGATGGGTAGGAGGTACCTGAGTGTTGCTCTTTCAGCCCCACGGGTGGAATGACCACATGCACCAAGAGAAATGTCTCCAGCTATGCATGGAGACCAGACCATCCTTGCAAGGATGCCACACAGCCACGAACAGCACCAACGTCCTGCCAGGAAAAGGCAGAGACACAATCAGGTGGCAAGACCTGACCTCATGATTGACAGGAAGCTGAACATGAGCCAGCAGTGTGCCCAGGTGGCCAAGAAGGCCAATGGCGTCCTGGCCTGCATCAGGAACAGCGTGGCCAGCAGGTCCAAGGAAGTGATTCCGCCCCTGTACTCAGCCCTGGTGAGGCCACACCTTGAGTACTGTGTCCAGTTCTGGAGGTCCTGGAGCAGGTCCAAAGGAGGGCAACCAGGCTGGTGAAGGGACTTAAGCACATATCCTATGAGGAGAGGCTGAGGGAGCTGGGGGTGTTCAGCCTGGAGAAGAGGAGGCTCAGGGGAGACCTCATCGCTCCCTACAACTCCCTGAAAGGAGGGGGTAGCCAGCGGGGGGTTGGTCTCTTTCCCAGGATTCTATGATTCTATGATTCCAGGCAACTCTCAGCAAGACAAGAGGGCACGGTCTTAAGCTGTGCCAGGGGAAGTTTAGGTTGGCATTAGAAAGAATTTCTTTACGGAGAGGGTGATCAGACATTGGAATGGGCTGCCCAGGGAAGTAGTGGATTCTCCATCCCTGGAGATATTTAAAAAGAGACTGGATGTGGCACTCAGTGCCATGGTCTGGTAACTGCAGCAGTAATGGATCAAGGGTTGAACTTGATGATCTCTGAGGTCCCTTCCAACCCAGACGATTCTATGATTCTGTGATTCTATGATGGCAAATACTTTGGGACAATTTAATGATGATGGCCCCTTCTAGCGAGTAGTAAGAAAAGGTGGCTGCCTGAAGCCAAATGTGGGACTCAGGGTATGCAGAAGTCTGCTCTGCAAGAATCAAGTTGATGCAGAATATGGTCCAGAAGACCCTCTGCTGTTAGTGATAAGGAAAACAGTTGAAACCCTATGGATTCATTTCCCTACTATGTTTCGGTTTTTCTTTTCCCTTCATTTTGTGGAGTAGAAGATTTGGATTTTTTTTTTTTTTTTTAAGAAAAACATTAAAGCTTCTGATAGGTACTTCAAGCACAGCATCATCCAGTATCTATCTCTTCTCATTTAAATATTATAGGTTCATCTGCACAGTGCATCTCAGTGTGCTGACTGCAGGTACTTGATGAACAGCTAAATTTTCCAGGTGGTGTGCGGTGATTAAATATCCTACTTTTGTCCCCTTTTGCATTGTCCCACTTTTTTTTTTTTTTTTTTTTTGAGGATTCAGGTTATGTGGCCAACTGCTAAGAGCAACAGTAGCAACAGATCCTAGTACTATTGCCCTGCTTTCCTTAGCTTATGAAAAGATTGCCTGCTTGTAAGTACTTTTCAAATTCATAATTCTCAGGATCTGCCACAAATAATTTACAAGCACCCACAACTTTCTGTTTTGCAACCAAGACTCCTGAGTGCAGTTGTGTTTATTAATGATCCTAAACAATCTTGAATTTTTTAAATAAAGCCCTTCAGTATGCCAATACATGTGCAGAGCCATCAGAAAAATGCTTAAACATATGAAAGAACTGAATATCTTTGAGATGGCTGAATGGAAATTTTCTTGAGTACATATGTGTGAAAATGTATCATAGATTGTATAAATGGGAAATTTTAGCTTAAATACCAGTTGTCTTTCAGAATCCTTAGCAGGGGGACTTGACCCTGCTCTGAACTGGACTGGTTGAGCTGTAGAGGTACTGTCCCACCCCAGCCATTCTGGAATTATATGATGTTATCTGAAGATTTGGGCTGGTGATTTTGGGATGGGGCTCTTTGAAAAAAGCTGCCCCTAGAAGAAAGAAATACTGCAGACAACAACGTCAAATTGTGTTCTTGTTTCCTTACCTGGTTTTACTTAGGGTGCAGTGTCCATTCTAAAATCCCATCCCTACAAGCATGGATGTCCTAGTTTTTGGCTGTGGCCATCTGATCACCCTCAAGGTAGATCATACTTGCTGTGTATGTACCAGGTACTTCCTTTTTAGCTGTCCTAGTTTTCTGCATGTCAAATCAAGAGAAGGAGGTATTAGAGTGTGTGCAATGGAAAATGAGAGCATAAGTTGTTGATATCAGACATATATAGATATATAGATTATATTATAATATATATTTATTATATATTGTTTTTATACAGATATATAGATTATATACTGCAGTCATTTTTTAGGCCAAGTAAAATGGCTGCTAATTTTTTTTCAGAAAACTGTTCAACAGAAACTGATAGATGTCTTTTGTTTTCTTAACAATGTTAGATGGTTTATGTAAAAAATAGTAATTCAAAAACTGCTCAGCATCTCTAATACTTGACTTGGGATGTGCCACCTAAAATTATCACATATGTTACTTGTGAAGATAGGTGAGTACCTCATCCTGGTTGCTCATGTCTGACCCTTTTTTGAAGAGCAATTTTTTAACCATCCTCTCTTTACCATCAATGTTAGAGACAAAGTTCTTCTGCCTGTTAGCAGAAGAAGCCTCAGAGACATAATCATGCTTCAGGGACACATTTGTTAATAATTTTAGGAAGCCATACGCTTAAGTGTCTCAGTTCTCCTCTTAGCTACAGAATCTGAGTGAAACTGTAGAAAGATTTTTCTCTAATATTTGGCAATGCCCTACAACTGTCAATGATTTAGTTTCTTTTTCTGTTCAGTACAATCTGTCCTCAAGTCTTCACCTCAGCTAACTCATCTGTGTTACTTGTTTTCTCTTGCTCTCTTTTCTCTGGGATTGGAATTGAACATATGTAATAATTTTACTGAAGTCCCTGGTTTCATCACTTGGTATGTAGTTTTGAGTGGGACCTTCAAAACCAGGAACAGAAGTCCTGGTCACGGCCACTACTTAATACCAGTGGGACTTTAGTACAACTTATAGTCTGAATACAGTGAGTCCCTACTCACTGCAGGGTGGTTGGACTAACCTCCAAAGGTGCCTTCTAACCCAAACCATTCTATGATTCTGTGATACAGCTGCACTAGCTGACCCTATTCTACATCTCTAGTAAGTTCTGTATCAGCACTGTACAAGGTCAGAGGAGCATTTTCACATGATGGGATACACGCCTCCCTGTGCATAAAAAGGAAGGAGCATCCCCAATCCAGTGTACTCACTCTGTTGTACTTACAGCCTTGGAGAACTGAGCCTCCTCTGCCTGCTGGTTATTCTGGTGGCATTTGTGACTCAGCTAAGAATGGGCTGAGAGTATCAAATAGCAGTGCTGTCGACCACATCCCCTGCCACCATGGTGATCGTATGTCTTCAGGTGCTTCCTTACAAGTAAAATGCAAATAGTCACTTGTATTGCAAAGAGACTCAATTTATTGCTCTGTAGGGGCTACCTGTTTGCCACACCAGTGTAAGCCTGTGTTCCTGCCAGCCCAAGGCAACACTGTTTCTGGTTATAGTCTGCCCACCCTGCCCCATCTCCTCCCCACCAGGGTGGCAGAGGAGAGCATCTTCACACAACCTTCAAGCTTTTGTGCAGCTGATGAGAAAAAAAAAAACAGGCTCTAAATCTAAGTGTGCCTCTGGCCCAGCAAGGGAGGTTATAATTTGCTTTGCTTTAATTTCCCGACACCAGCACACCAAGCCTGATTTAGGGTGGACAGGAGCAGAACCAACTGAGTGTCTCTCCAGATCAGGCTGTGGGATGGGAGCTCCAGCCTTCCAAGTGTATAGACCTCCAGCTTTCTCTCCCCACAAGCTGTGGGCACAGGGTGGGCTGCAGAAAGAAAGAATACTTTCTTTCCATGTTGGGTGTGTGCTTGTGGTCCTCTGCTAGAAGACATACCTGCTGGGCTTCCCAGTCACCATTTCTCTGCTTCTCTTCTCCAGGTTTTGAGTCCAGGGCCTGAAGAAATCATTCCACCCCACATCCTGTGTTTCTCTTCATTTCACCACTGACCACCATTCTCTGTAGGAGAGAGAGAATGCTGCAGTCACTGGAACTAATCTAAGCTGCTGCCTGTGAGAGCAGAGAAAGTTCATGATGGATTCTCTTGCCCTCATTTCCAGCTCTGCCTGGAGGTGCAAGTCCCCTGGGTAGTCATGTCTGCAGTCAGTGCCTGCTCCACTGGCTTGGAGAAAGATCTGAATCACACTGGCAGGGTTTTTGGTTGGGTAACTCAGAGAAACTGTGGGAGAATAATCTCTTGCCTTCCACCCCCTCCATGCTCTTCCTCAGCTCTTCTGTAGACAGAACACAACATCAGCTTCACCCTCCCAAGAAGGAAACTCAGGAGCATGTATAGCATATTTTTACAGCAAACCCCACCACATTTACACCCTACACCCTGCCTCCTCTTCTCACAACCAAACTATTACACTGAATAGAAATATTCCCTGATTCTCAGAGTTTATTACCTTTTTTTTTTTTTTTTTTTTTTTTTTTCTTCACAAGGGAATGAATAGAGATATTCACAGCTTTTGAACAGCAGCAGAAACCCATTAAATTGCTCTGTGGCAATCTTGCTGGGAACTTGTTCCCTTAGCAGACACATTTCAGGAGTCTCTGCACTCCCTCCCAACATATTTGGATACAGTAAATGCAGGCACCACGCAGGCATTGGTGTGAACAGCCCTGGACTCTGGCCTTTCAATGGAGCAGTGCAACAGGCAAAAATTTCTCTAAGCTTGTGGTCTCAGAGCTGGCCAGAGGTATTAAGTAGTTCTCAGCACCAGTTAGAATTCCACTGGGTTTGCTCCAAATAAAGGAACAAAGACAGTCCTCTGGGACTGGGATTGATCCATTCACACACACAGGGATACAGGGATACAGGGATACAGGGATACAGGGATAGGGATGTGCATGCCTCTCATAGCTCATGGCCATTTGGAAGCCATAATCTAGCATCATGTAACCTCTCCTGGGCTACATATCCTCAGGAAGGTAATTCCAGACTCACAGACAAGCTCTGAGTGAGCAGTCTGTGAGGATCTCCACTCAGGAATTTTGCTTCTGACAGTGGTTAATGCTCATTGTTTAATAATAAAATAAAACAGATCAAGTTGTATTCTCTGAATTTATTCCTCTTATACATTTGGATGAGAGAGAGGATAAGAAATAAAGGGTTTTTTACTCTTTCTTGATTCCAGTGCATCCAGAAATACATTACATACTGCTTACCTGTATTTACATTAAGATATCACCTACCTGAAAATCCAGCTGCTGCTATTACCATCCTGATTACATCCTAGAGCCAGATGATCTTATATTCAGAAAGGCTCCTGAAATTTAATAATACATCTGTAGCAATGATTCATTTTTTCAGTGAGGCAGTGACATCCAAATCTACAGACCAGATGGAGTAGGGCCCTGGGCATTTGTAATCAAAGAGCAACAGCCACAGTTTGAAGGAATGAGAGACTCCCAGTTGGTTTCCTGTTAAATGCTTCTATTTTCATTTTGTTTTGTCTCAACTGTGTGCATCACCATGGCCCACTGAACACATCTGGCTGACATCTTTGATGGCATAGCCAGCACATTACTGTGTTTGCTCCAAGTTTCACTTCTTCCAAAGTCAGTGTCAGAGCCCTGTGACTATGAGTTGGTTTATCCTTGTCCTTAGGTGGAGTCAGGGGAACAACAAAATCAGTCGCAGGCAAAGGCAGGCAGAGAAAATCCATCACAGTTATGAGGAACCTCTCCCATTCCTCTTCACCAGCAGAATACCTTCTGTAGAAGCTGGAACACTGATTTGTCTTTGATTCTGGAGCACAAAATATTGCCACTTAGGAAAGGTATAATACCACTGAGTTACTTTATATTGGGCTGGTTCAGTCCCTGCCAAAAGATATATAGCACATCTAATACTGACAATTACCTTTGCATATGAATTATTACTGGCCATTTAATTGGTCTGTGAAATAAAATTCTTAAAGTTTTCAGGTATCAGTAAATGCATAACTGTACTTTGATTTTATTTTTTTTTAATTAGAATAAATTATGTTTGCCTGCTTTTTCATTTCCTTCTGGCTTTAAGCTATTTCATATTTTTAGTCTTGCCTTGAGAAAACAGTTTCTGGGGTTACAGTCCTGTCATATATTCCATTTCCACAGATTTTTTAAGACACTTTAGAGTTCTTCCAAACATGTTTTTTGTATAACTTCTGTAGCATTTCCAGCAAATACATGTCAACAGGTTCTGTGGCTACTTTGAGTTTTGCACTGTATTTATCTTCCAGAGTTACTGAACAACATGGTTTTAAAAAGGTCTCTTGTTATTCTCTTCTTATTAATCAGCATTCCATTTGTGACACAAAAATTGCTTTTGAATTCCAAATAGTTTTTTTCATTGCATAGAATTTTCTTTGAATCCCTATCACATCTTGACCTGGTGTCAGTTCAACAGCTGGCTTTGCTCTTCATGCTGTTTAAACAGAAGGAGAGGATGCTGAGGACAATGTAAGACTCTGAGACTTGACTAAGCTAGATTACAACAGCCTTGTATTCTACATTACATTACAGCCTTTTGAGCTACAGTTTCTAGCCCATACTTGTCAGCTGTGCTCTCCAAAATGCACCAGTGTTATTGGCTCCATTTATGTGACATCTTTGCTTGATTTGTTTTCTTGCTTTCCCTTTCTAAGAACAGATGGGGAAAGTAATTTAAATACTGAATACCATAAGGTACCTGGAGTAAAGTAAATTAAGAAAACACCATGAGGGAAAGAATGAAGCAGTTAAACCGCTATCAGAAGATTTACAATTAGGAATTAACAGAGAAGGTAAGGTTTGCCTAGAACAGAAATCACTTGGTCCAGGGTGAGTTTTGCTGAGGAGGTTCAGGGCTCTGATATTGCAGATATGCAGAGACACCCAAGTCATAAAAAAAAGAGGAGATTTGAGATGTCAAGTATGTAAAACCATTTATGGATTATGTACACTTCAGAAGGTGATGTAGGTTGGGATCATGTCCACTATGATTGCTCTCTACAACTACCTGAAAGGAGGGTGTAGCCAGGTGGGGGTTGGGCTCTTTTGCCAAACGACTTTCAACAAGACAAGAGGGCACGGTCTTAAGTTGTGCCAGGGGAAGTTTAGGTTGGATATTAGAAAGAATTTCTTTACAGAGAGGGTGATCAGACATTGGAATGGGCTGCCCAGGGAAGTAGTGGATTCTCCGTCCCTGGAGATATTTAAAAAGAGACTGGATGTGGCACTCAGTGCCATGGTCTAGCAACCGCAACGGTGGTTCAAGGGTTGGACTCGATGATCTCTGAGGTCCCTTCCAACCCAGCCAATTCTATGATTCTATAATTCTATGTGATGACAGATGCAAGAAGTGCAGAGGCCATTACACCACTTCAAAAAATTGTGAATTCCAAAAGAAGTAACATACAGATGGGTAAAGAAAACAAGGACAGCACCCCATGCTTAGATGAAAATATATACCAGTACTGCACAACACAATGGCCAAAGATGAAATGGTCTGATTGCAATTAAATAGGACATTGATTTTTTAACTATTGTACAAAGAAAATATGTTGCCAGAAATGCATTTAGAGGCCACTGGTACGGAGAGTCCCATATGGCAGAAAATATACAGGGGAAACAGAATGGACAGTGATAAGCTTATGAAGCACAAAAATGGAAAATAAAAGGCTAATACTGATCCAGGAAAGAACTGAATATAGAGCAGACCTGGAAGAGTCCCCTTCCCTTACCTTCATGCTGCCACCTCCTCCCTGCAATTCTTGTCTTTAGAAAAGATGCCCTTAAATCAGAGGCAAAGAGGGGATTTTAATAGGGTCACTGGACAAAGAATGATAGAACAAGTACTGTCACATTCCTTTTTGTAGAGAAAAAGCACGGTATCATCTGGTGCCAGAGCTGCCAGGCCAAAGCCAGGCAAACAGAGCAGAAAATTCTAGATCATGCAACTAATAAACAAATTACATTAACATAAAAAGTCAAATGAGTTAATCAGAGGTGAGATGAGGAAGGAGAGTTTGTCCACATAGACAAGGAAAATGTGGAAAGATTCACTGGGAAGGTTGGTGACACAGAGACATTTGCCCCCAATCTGGCTGCCTGCAGCAGCCACCTGGAACACTGCTGCATGGTGATGTTTAATGGATCTGCAATGTCAATATTAATGCAGAGTCTGAGAAACTAAAGGGGTTGATTAGGTTGATTAGGGGACTCTATTCCAGTGGTTTGCAGCACAAGAGTTAAGCTGTGCATGTATTTCTCCAAGGACACTATTAGTGGTGCTGGAAGGCTCTTCTCAAAGCTGTGAAACAATGACTTCTGCACCACAGATGCCAGTGGAATGTGATGCCAGCATGTTCTACTAAATAAAGAGATTTTAGCTTTAATTTGAAGAAAAAAGTGCTTGCTGAAATTGGCTGTGTCACACCCGAGCCAGCTTCTCCTGGGAGTTGCTGTTTGCAGTTAAATGCACAGCTGGCAGTCATTTGGGTGCCCAGGCACACTCCCAATTACCTGTGTGCAAATGCAGTAGATGCAGCTTAGAATTAGAAAAAAACCTGACCAAATATCTTTATCTGCTTTAGACAAAGGATGGATTGTCAAAGATATTGCTGAGGGAAAGTCCATGGAGAAAAAAAAGAGTGTTATTAGCAGAATTACTATTAAAAATTATGTAGAAACTCTCATTAGTTAGGATCAAAATGGATGTGCGAAGGCCCTTAAGGGACTAAAAACTTAAGCAAAGAGCCAGGAAAATATTCCACAGACCATTAGAGGCCCTCAGGAAGCTGGTAAACCTCTCCATATATACTGAATATGTAGGCAATTCAGATGGTTCATTTGGATGATGCAGAGCAAGCTGGAGAGCTGTGTACCTGCTTGTGCCCACATGTGCAAGTTACCAGTGCTTTAGGAAACTGGTGGGACACAAGCAGCTCTCTGTTCACTGGAGACTGTCACCTCCAGCACCTAAATAGCTGCATGGTCATCACCACATGGGAGGAAGGGTGTTTTGCTCAGGAGAGGTGGGCAGCTGCAGAATCTGCATGCCCATGACTGCTGCTCTGTCCCAAGCCTTTCAGACCCAAGCATCATCATCATCATCAGCAGATTCCCTACACTAAAGCTGGTCTTGAAATCTCACTGAGCATTGACTGAGAAAGCAAGATGTGTTCTTAGGACTGGGGGCTTTGGTAGCCAAGCATCCCTGTCACCTCTGTGCTTTCAGGCTTTTGTGGCTGTTAGAATTGATGGGAGCTGGACAAGACATAAGGGAGAGCTCTTGAAAGGCAGGCACAGTTTGAGCTCTTGGACTTGTCAAATCCTCAGAGTTCATGACCCGAGGTATTTGCCAAGTCTGGCAGCGTGACTCCTGTAAATACTTCGGGTCATGCCAGGTGTAGGTGACATGTAGGTGTGGGGAGCCACAGGTGCTTGCTCACTTTGTCCCACAGCCTTGCAGGTGGATGGGAGAGCCTGAACCCAGCACCAGTCATCAGGTATTTTCACTGTAATGAAATGCTGGTAATTTGGGAATAATTCCCTGGTAATTTGGGAATAATTGTATCTTAGGTTAATAACCATTGATATCTTCCCTCATGAAGTTTATTTACTCTATGACACAGTTACTGTGTCTTAAACAGAAATCACCCTCAAGGTATCATTTAATTATCTTCTCATCATTCTGCAAATCTGTTTCGTATTACCAATGATCTTATTACTACAACTGCAACATTCATTAAGCAAACAGAGGACAATAAAAATACATACAATAATGGCATTCGAATGAAGTTTGAATCTCACAGTGAGTGATGGATAATTCTGGAGCAGATTGTTCACACAGATTCTTGCCCATTATTTTCTGAGAAAGGTTTATATAGCTAGGAAAAAAAAATATCCCATTTCAATCACGGGAGTCTTTTCTAGAATCTGGCCATTTTACATACCCTGGTTTCCATGAAATGGCACAGTCAGGGCCAGAAAAGGTCGTGGAGCCCTCCCCTTGTGAGCAAAGAGACCTCTCAGCAGAGACAACATTGCTGGATTCCCATGGCAAACACCAGTCCCCACACAGGGGTTGCTGGAGACATGGTGACAGTGATCCAGCATCTCCTGGGTATGGCAGCTCCTTCCAGGTGATGTATTTGATGGTCTTGCAGGGGACTGGGAGGCCATCACTTTCTTCTTGACGTGTAGCAGCTCCTGATGTTGCACTGAGCAAAGCAAAACCACAGAGAAGTTCTAAGCCATCCGTATTTAAGGGATTTAGGGCCTGGTCCTCTGTTCATGGAAGGAAAAGAAAAAGCAGTCCTGGAGAGCAGACGGCTGCATTTTCAAGCTGTTGTTGCCTATCAGCTGTGCCAGGTTATATTTAGCTCTGTTACACCTGCACAGAGCCACTTGAACATGTATCAAAACAATTCCCTTCCCTAGTTTTGATCTGTAGTGTCTAGTCCAACACCAGATCATCATTTGTCTCACTGGTAAAATAATAGCTGACAAATGTTTCTTTTCCTCGGCTGCGAATGCATGAAAATATATTTGGAACATTTTATGGGTACATTGCACATCTGATGAAAACATTTATGACTCCTTACTCTCTGGCTATATAAAAAATATCCTTATCCAACTTCACTATTTTTATCAACTTCACTCATATAATTAATGTTCATTCTGACCTGGAAATATTTTTTTCTGACCATCACAGATGAATTTGTGACCTCTTTGGTACACTCAGCCAAATGGCTAAAAAAGAAATCCCCTCTCTGAAGCAAAGAAGGTCGCATTAAATCAATGAAGGGATGGGATGATATGTAATGTTTTTGTAAATGCAAATTACTGTGTGAGAGAGAGCCAGGGCAGAGAGGTGCTTGGATTTAGTTTGGACTTGGGAGAGGTTACTGATCATTGCCTTTTAGTGCTGGAACATCTCCTTTCTGCTCTGTATTCAAACAATTGTAATCCTTTTTTTGGCTTAATATGCAAGTTTGCATTTGCCTCAATAATCCAGTATTACTTCCCCAAACATAATAGAAATATAGAGGTAGCCAGTTAGATTTTTTAGTAAAGTGGGCAAAGGAAGAACAAATAAGGATTTTTAAAAATAGAGAACTCTTTCGGATCCATAAAGAAAGAACATAGTGGGAAGTGGGAGGATAATATCCTGGCAGCTTTCCTTCTGCCCAGCTTTCCCACAGCTCTTTCCCCTGCATTGCACATTTCTGGCATTTGTTTTGTTGTGATGCACTCTGGACTCAGCCAGGAATTGCAAAAATGCAAGCAAGTTTATAAAACAAAACAAAACAAAACAAAAATCCAACAACCTGAACCAAAGCAGTACCTCTGGTTTAGCCTTTGCTGTGTGGTTAGGAGGATCTGTCAGCTCAGTGCTCTGTCTGTCTGTAGGTCTCAATCCGGGCTCTGTTTCATCCTCCTCCTGCCTGGTGATGGGATGCCCTTTGTCTGTGGCTGCTAAAGAGAGGTTCTTTCTGAGGGAGGAGTTTCTCATCTCTAGCACCCTCACAAAAAACAAATGCCCAGGAAGCAGAATTTTTAGGAGATCCCTTTCTAGTCAACCCTCCTGGGACGTGTGGGAGGACACAAGGACAGAGTGGTACCTTGTCACCTCTTGGTGTGGTTCTCAAGTCTGGAAATGAGCTGTGAGAAATTGGACATCAGTGACATGGTTCCTCCTGGTCATCCTCTTGGTGGGATGGAAGCAAAACAGCAGACCTCAGGAGAGGAATTTACCCTCAACCTTCTTTGATCTCTGCAAAGCAAAAGGCAAGCTTTTCCTGAGCTGGCAGGAGTGAATGTGACAGCAAAGGGGAAAAGAGAGAGGAAGGAGAACAAAAGGCTCTGTATGGAGATAACAGCCTGGAGGGAAGATCTGGCTAGCTGAGACCTTGGCCTGTTTGAAACAGCATGTAATATTTGTGACTGGATGCAGGCAGCAATGAGGCATTACAGACTTGTTATTTAAGGTGCTGAGACTTCAGAAGAAAATGAGAAAAAGAGAGGTGCTAAAAGAAAAATACATCACTTTTCATCCTTCTTTCCTCTCACTTCCTTAAATGCTATGGGATGAACTCAATTTAAGTACTTGTCAACAAAGCTCTTACAGGGCAGTCAAAAAGCTTTAGCAAAGCCACCTGGAGACAGAGCACTGGCAGGCACTTGTCACTGCCTAGGGGCACACAGTTGCTCCCCTTCACCTTTTCCCCTCTCCCCATCCATGCCAGGTAATTAACCTGGTTGCTGCATGACCTCCTGTACCCCTGTTATCACTCCTGCAAAACCCCAGGCCACAGGAGCACACTCAGGAATAGATGAACATGCTCCTAACACACACGTGGCTCAGAGCTAGCTCTTCAGAGAAGTCACCAGGTGAAAATTAATTTGTTGACACTATCAAAATGGCAAAAAGGCAGCTCTGAGACTGTGTTGTACAGACTGGGAAGGTGCCACCCAGCAAAATTTGTAGCAGAACTACCTTAGCAGCCTTCAGAAGAAGCTCTTGAAGAAGTTCCTTAGCCTCCATCCCTGCTTACTGGTGGGCAAAGCATGGCAGGCAGGTGGGATGCAAGGTTTCCTGCAAGGCACTGTTATAGAGAGAGGAGGGAGGGAAGCCTGGCTGACTGCCCATCCTGAGACACAGCTTCTCTCAGGGCATCTGCCCATCTCTGCAGATACGTTTCAATGCGCCAGGCTCAGCTTGGGAGCATTGAGCTCCTGCCTCAGACAATGTGCATCTCTGCTCTGACCGTGAATGCTGCCCCGTCACCCTCCCTGGTGGACTTCTCCTCAGGGCTCAGACCCAGAGCAGAGATCACAAGAGGCAGAGCCTTCCTCCCAGCTGGACAGCAGAGCTGACGTGAGGCACCTTTGGCAGGAGCAGCAATGACAGCTGCAGTGGGCGAAGGTGCCACCCAGGACACAGAGGAGCTGCTGCCACCTGCGTCCACTGGCTTATCTGGGCCTCCCGGGAAGCTGTGCAGCTTTATGGAAAAGAGCTGAACTCTGAACATAATATTTTTAGCCTGGTTTCCTGAGGAAATGAAGATACCGTCACTCGACGTCTGCCCATCTGTCTCCACCAACTATCGGATCTGCTGACTACTTGCAGATGAATTTGATGGAGCATTTGAAGTCTCAAAAATATTTAGATTAAACTGGTAGCTGGGGAGAAATGAGAAGCACAAGGTAATGCATGAATCTCCATCTGACAGAAGGGAAGCAAGGGAGGACTCAGCAGTCACCCGTTCTGTTTGAAAGCTCCTCATAAACCTCAGCACATGGTATTGCTTGCTGCAAACATGGTGGGTAGAGAATTTCCAAAGGGACCGAGCTAAAGCAAATGAAGCAGAAACTGCAACCTGTCAGAGACACCTCAAAAGTGAAACTGAAAAGTCAAGGCTTTGTTCAATTCACAGAGCAACTTGTTTCACTCTCAGCCCCCTTTCTCTGATGGGGTTACAGGAAGCTTGTAAGAAAACACAGGAGAGAAGGAGGAAATCTACCTTGCCACCAAGAAGAATAATCACTTTTGTTTCATGTTTTACCTACCAGTTGAGGGTGCATGTGTGTATGCATGTGTGCACTCATGTGTGCACTCACTTGAATTTAAATAAGTTTATTTTGCCAGCTGACGGCATTGGAGTGCTAAGCAGCTTTCCGTGAGCTGTGGTTTCAAACAAATATGGCAAACTCCAAGTGCGAACTGTAGCTACAAAGGCTTTGCCTGTGTGTTTTGTTCCCTTCTCCCACCCTTTGGCTGCCTTTGCTTTTCCAAATTGTTTGCTCCTTATGGCAGGATTTATTTCTCCCTTTATGTTCCTGGCCTGCACTTGAGCATAGCTGTGCAAGCCAAGATCCCTAGTGCCTCCAGTTCTCCTGTTTAATACCTCCTCTAATAACCACCACCACCACATTTGACTGGAAGGGCTTTTCTCCAGGGAGATTAGCTGGGAGGGGGGAGATGATGGCCTACAGCTTACACTCTGTGATGTCTCTCTGGTTTTATCTGCTGGCAGTACAGCTCTTGCCCCTGCTGGTCTTGCTCTTGGGCCACCAGCTCATTTCCTGACAGAGAGCTGAGCTCTGCCAGAAATACCTCTTTGCTGTCACGGCCAACACAGGCTTCACTCACAGCCACCAGCTCCAGGTGAAGGCCTCATTGCTGGTGATGGACACTGAATGTCAGAACTGAGAAGACCAAAGGGTTATCTGAGGATGGC
Organism: Calypte anna; assembly: GCF_003957555.1. NCBI lineage: Eukaryota > Metazoa > Chordata > Aves > Apodiformes > Trochilidae > Calypte > Calypte anna. The sequence goes on along the minus strand of NC_044244.1, from coordinate 58,976,299 downwards.
AAGAAACTGCAGGGAATTAAGCAGCCAAGGGGAAAGTGCAGTTTCTTACAAAGAAGTGGCCAGTGGTCGACCTTTGCAAGTCAGCCATAGATGCAGGGCAGCAGAGAGGGTGGCTGGGGTGTGCTGGGGACCCCAGGACAGCATTGACTTTGTGTGGCAAGCTGTGGGGGTGGCAGCAGCCTCGTCTGCTCCTGCTGGGGATGGGCAGATTGCTTTGTTTGTGTGGGTTATCAGGCTGATAAATTCATAACTGAGCTGGCGTAGTTCTTCCACTGCTGTTTGATGCAAATAAGTGAGACCACACGCCCCCTGAGCAATGAGGGACTAAAAATTTTAGTAAATGTAGCTTGTTAGGTGGTCTGGTTTTGGTCTCTGCAGGAAAAGAGCTCAGCTGTGACTTTTTAGAGGGCCCCTGGGGAAGAGCCCGATAATGTCATGGAATAATGAGTGTCGAGCTATGAAAGCATTTCATTACCAGCATCCTCGCCCCATGCAGTCCCAGTCTGCTGCAGTTATCATGTGCTTCTGACAAGAAAGGTCACTGGGAGATCATCCTGAATCTGAAACAGAGTGGTTGCTTTTCAGTGAGAGGGTCCTCCCTCCTGTGCAGGCAAAAATCTTTAGCAGATGCCTCAAAGCAAAAGGAATGCTGTGCTTTGGGGTGCTGCTTATGGGCAGAGCAAGAGATTTCACTGGAGTTGTTGCACCCATTCCTCCATTTGACTTGTGGAAGCCCCACTGTGTGGCAGAGAAAGCCAGCAGCCAGATTTCTCTCTCCTAAACCTCATTCTCAAAACATTCACTGTTTTCCTTCTTAAATCATTAGTTACCTCCCTTCACAACCAGGTGGAGTCTTGATGGAGGTATCTTTGAGGGTGATGGTGCTAATTTAAAGCAGATGCTGGGCCATGAGAGATGGGCATTGCTGAGAGGAGGCACCCAGTGTGGTGGGGAGGCCAAGCCCGTGTGAGGCAGCCTCAGCCCTTGCCTTCCTGACTGAGACAGCCTCACAATGGCACAGCAAGCCCCTGCTCCACCATGGGTGGCTTCTGTGATATTGAGTTAATCAAAACCTCTCTGTTCCCAGTTTCCTTTATGGTGAACTATATTTAATGATCCTTCCCTTGTCTGCTTTGTCTAGCTGGATTGCAGACTCCTATCTCTTTCTCTGGCATTGCCTGGAAGCTCCCATCCTGCCATGGAACAGGACCCCAAAAATCAAACACCATGGAGCCTGCAGCAGCTGGGCTGGGCAGCCTGGGCACTGCAGGGTTAAAATTCATCCCTCACATGCCTAATGTACGCTTGGTGTTTATTCTCAAATCTTTCCTGCAGCTCAGGGTCCTCTTCCCCCTTTCCAGTGCAAGCTCTGAGCAGCTGAGCCCTCTGCCCCTCTTCACGGGGCATTTCCTGCCATCACTGCCAGGAGAGGGGACACCTCTGCTCTGCAGGCTCCCATTTTTAGCCCTGATGAATCACGTTGCCCCTGCTGAGGGCAGAGAGCAGAGACCCGAGTGGCCGCTGCCATCGTCCTCTGCTGCTGGCAGGGAGGTCTCAGGCAGCAGATGTGGATGGCTGGTTGGGTGGCTGTGCCTGCTGGCATGGGCAAGAGCAGGAAAGAAAAATAAACTTTTAATTGAAAGGGTTCTAACCCCCCCCCCCCAAGGGTCTAAATATGCTGCTCTGTAACCTTCACTCCCTTTGCTTGCCTTGGGGGGGGGGGGGAGATTGCCAACTTCTGCACCCCCTGGCTATCTCTTTCCCTCTCTTTCTGCTTTTCCCCACAGACTTCATTTGCAGGAGCAGGTCATAAGCACTGGTAATTCAAGAAATTTCCTTCAAAATGGGGCAAAAATAGGTACATCCATCAAGATCTGAGTTTAGTATAGCACCAAGAATTCTCACTTCCTCAGCCTTTAGTGACAGGGAAGAAGTCAAGGAATTCATGGTAGTACTGATGAGGTTTTTGATAGAGAATTCAATTTTTTGACCCCTCCATTCAGCCCCTTAATTTGTTTCCTTACTGTAACTGATGTTTTGGAAAGCAGCTCTTTGGGAGCAGGAAGAGCTCCAGCCCGAGAACTTGAGGGCTTTGTTTCTTGTTGCTACAATCTGAAATCTCTTGTTAAAAACCCATTCCACTTAGGAAGAACAAACAGCTACAACAATGTGCAGCCTGGCAGGACATTTTAGGTGCCTCTTATATTTGACTGTCAGATCTCAATAGGTTTAACTGCTTAATCAGGTAAAAGCAGCCAGTGCCGACAACTTCGTTATTTAATACCTTACTTGACAAAATAACAGTATTTTTAAAGCTTCTTCCCTGCATTTTTATTTTAATTCTAGGCAAATTAATTTAAAACTGATTGATTCAAAAATTTTAAAGTTTTTCTTCTCTGTTCAAGCTACTCTCCTGCTTTTCCTCTGCTAGGACAGTTGAAAGAACTTTCGTCCATTCCTCCAAATGTTATACATTTAGTTTTTATATTTTACATTTGTTGAGCATCCTGACCTTTGGGTGTTTAACTTGCACCCCAACTCTAGTTGCACACTCAAAGCTGTACAGAAAATATTTGTCTGATTTGTTATTGCTGGCCTAAGGACACGAGTGAAATGAGGAAGCACAAATACTGGTGCATTGTTATGCCTGCCAGGTTTCCCAAAACCTTTACAGCTGAGCACCAACGACCCAAAAGACTGTATTCCATATTCAGTTTTGTTTGTTTATTTTCTGGAGGAAAGTGGGAGCTTTACTACTGCAGTGCCTCTGTACATTCCTGTCAAATCACAGACTTCTACACGATAAGTGGCTCTAAAAGAGAGTAATGGTGTTAGAGCACATGCAGTTCCCAAAGCTCCAGCAGGAGTCAATCCTTTCTGTGGGAGGCAGAAAAAACTCCTCATAAATAGTCAGGTTGTATTTGTAATATTTTATACAGATTTTTTGATCAGAAGCCACTTAATCCTTATTACTAGTAATATTCAAGGAATATTTCCAATATCTCATAGCTCAGAAGCCACTCACCTTCCTTTTCCACGCTTTGTCTTTCATCCTTAAGCTGGGAATGAGCATAGCGACAGCCCCGCTCCTGACACAAGCAGACACAGACATTTAAAACACACAACATGATTTTTTTTATTTGTTTAATCAGTTTACATTCCACAATTGACAGTTTACTTATTTATTTTTAAATTTTCCATGAACAAATCGTTTAGTTGGTTACCAGACAAGATTTTAATTGATGAAAATACAGTATTCGGTGCCAGTCTGGATTTAACAAAAAACCCCAAACAAACAAACAAACAAAAAAAACCAAACAAAATCAAAACAAAAGGAAAACTGTAAGATGGAGCCAGTTTTTCAGCAAAGTCCTGTGATGCTTCCTGCGACTTTTGTCTTTCAGAGTTACAGAGGTTTATCCATTCCCCCTGTTAGTTCCCTGATCTCAACACTGCCACTGCAATGATCCTTCAGGACCATTCCAAACCAGCACGTACACAAACACCCCTGCGTCTGCAGATTAGCACCTCGGAGTACCAGAACAAGAAGTTTAGGTTTGTTACATCTCTAAACCACTTCTGTTCATTTCTCCTTCAACAGATTACAGGAAGAAATGGAAAGTACCTTACGCTTTGATAAGATGTCACATTCCTTGGGAAATTAGCCACCACATTCCCATCTTCCCAGAACGACCAAACCCAATAGTCAGTTGTTGCTGATGTGTTGTTAGCACCAGTGGCCGCAGGAGCCACGCACAGAAGTCCAGACCTCACAGGACGTGTCTCCCTCAATTACTCCTGACAAGTGGTTCTAACTACCCAAAACTCATTAAATTCTGTGCTGATTGGCTAAAACGTGCTCCACTTGGTTGAGTGGCTGCATACATGGTTTGAACACCCTTGAGAATACCCGAAACATAATCAGAAATGGACACATTTTTGGATTTTCAAAATACGCTGAAGTTTAATATAGTTTAATGTAATTCCCAATCTAGGAAAGCAATTAGGCATGTGCCTAGCTTTAAGCATGGCAGAAGCATTATTAATGGGACATTCATGCTTGAAATTAGGCAAGTGCTTACGTGCTTTGTGGGATCAAAGCTTTGAAGCAGTGCTCTGATGAAGTCAGGATCCTGAGTGTCCTAATCCTGGCTTCCACATTAACAGACACTGTGGATTTGGATAAATCAGCTACAGTCTGGATTTCCAAAAGTGCTGGAAACAGAAGGGTACACCTACAGCTCGTGGGAGTCGTGAGGGGGCATCAAACCACAGAAAGATCAGGTCTTCTCCCAGGCATTGGGCTTCCCGTCTCTAAAATGGCTAAAATACCCACCTGCCTCAGACAGGTCTGACATGACTTATACTTGTAAAATTTTCTGAAGAGAAAAAAGGCCAGATAAATGCAATGTGTCAATGCATTTCTCTGAATATGCCCAAGTAGCGTGGCATTCCAGGTCTTTTCTTATCCAGCTTTGATATGGGTATACTGCACTTAGAGGAAACATAAACATCTGGCTAAGAAGCATCCACATGACAAATGTCTTGTACCAGTTGTAATATTTTACTTGGGAATGCCCTAGAAAAGTGCTGGCATAATTATATTTGCAGGCATTTAAGTGAATGATATTATCTTAAGCCTCCCAACCTGTCAGTTAGAGACAGCAGTAATTGCAACTTTTGCCATCATTGTAGGATGGTTATGAGAGTTGTTTCATTTCTTCTGGGCAAAAAAGATGCTTTTCCTTAAGAACAAAAGGACCAATGAGGGAGTCAAGGAAGGTGAGCCCTCCAAAAACCTCTGGCCATCATGGCAGCTCAAGGCTAGGGTAAGTATTGTGGCAGAAGAAACCCTAAAAAGCAAATACCTGCACGAGATGCATCTGCTGTGGACGGAGTAGAGCCCAGTGAGCTGTGATTTCTCACTGACCCTTGTGCAAAAAGCTAGCAGCTTCACCCAGGGCAGTTTTGCCTTGCCTGGACCTATTTGCTATGAGACTGAGTGATGGCACACATGTGTGACAGTGAGGAGTCAGACCCACAGCTCTGCACTGGCCTCAGCAGCAGCACAGTAGGAGCTTGCAAGGCGAGGTGAAGCTTTAGCTCCCTGATGTGGTAGCCAGGAAAGCTGCATCCATCCCTCTGCCTACTCCCTAGAATGGCCCTGGTGCCAGTCATTGCTGCTGTCCTGTCCCATGAGAGGCTGTGCATTCACTCCCTGCTGCAGGGCCTCAGGAGTGGTTACGGCTTTCCTGAAGAGGTGAAATGGGTGTTTTTAAGAGAAAGAGGGAAATTATCCAAGAATATTCGAAGTGTAGGGTGGGGAAGAAGGGCCAGGCGGGCCCCTGTTGGCAAGCTACGTCCTTGGCAAAGTTGGCCCAGCAGGAAGGAGAGTGTGCATGGCTGGACACTCAGGGCTGTTGAAAAGAAAGGGAAAGAAAGACAAAAGGGATCAGAGTCTCCTTTAGAGCCTCCTCCCCTGTGGTGTTGCACACTGACTGTATCACCTTTTAAAAGGAGGTTTCCTTTGCGGGTAGAACCTGGAGAAGTCTGCAAACAATTGTGGGACACAGTGAGTCAACAGCTAAAAGAGCAACCTTTGAGAGACCCACATCCCAGGGCTGTCTCCATCCCTCTCACAGAGAGGGAGGGAGGGCAATGATGAAAATTTAGGAACATTCTGAGAGGTATCGCAGAAAACGGTGCTGCATCTTTCAATCTGATTTATTCTCAAGATCCTTCTCCTTTTCAGAGTTCACTCTTAAAGCCTTTATTTCTTTTTCACAGACATCTCAAATAGCAAAACAGTCACATATGCAAGAGTAGGTATGGAAAGGTACGTAGAGAAAAATGTTTTTACAGGAAAGATCTTTATATTCTCACACAGGAGGAAAAAGAGGGAAGGGAGAGAAATTGAGATACATATCTGGCTCCTCAAAAAAGGGAAAGAGAGAACAGGAGAGTAATGTCAGGATGAAACAGTACAGCTTGATCAAAAAGGTACCATGATGTAAAATAACCTTTGATCCCTGGAACTCAGCTTTATCTTCCACTTCCTAGCTATAATCTTTTCCTAAGTACTGATATGCAGTATTAAATATTTACTTTACAGGTCCCTGCAGGCCAGCTGAAGTCCCATTTGCCATAACCTTTAGAGTATTCTTAAAAATAAAATTGTTCTGAGAGATGGGTGAAGATTGTCAAGTATCTGACTTAAACTTTGTTGTAGAAATAAATAGTAGTGACCATTCCTTGGCACAACATTCAAAGTTCACTTAGCCCTGGAGTTTTCAGAAATCAGTTTAATTCCTCTGACTGTGTTTTATTTTTGTTCAGGTTAAATACATGAATATATGAGAGCAATACAAAGTTTTGTATTGGATTAAATTTCTGGTCCTTTCACTCAGTCTTGCTATCAAAATGCAATTCCAGATTTTTGTTCTGAGAGACTCTCACCATGAGATGGAGATGTATGTTCAGCCTTCTCAGAGCAGCTTTCTAAACAACAGTCACAGTTCATTCTCTTGTTGAGTCCTCAGTTTAGTTTTTCTGAGGACAACTGTAATCCCAACAATAAGGGATGAAATTGCAATCTCTTTAATCTCCATGTAAGCTGCTTGTAAAGCAGTTATTAACATTGAACAAAAACCCCAAACCTATGAAACTTTCCAATCTGTATCTTGGAGAAGAAATTTTTTAATATTCGCTACCAGCTAGATGACATTTTTCAGTTCAGTTTGGGGATGGAGCAAAAAACTAACCTTTGAAAAGCTTAGCTATTCAAACTTTTAGGATGCAAATTCTCTCTTTGAACTGCTTCAGCAATGCCAAAGACTGACAGAGGAAGGTGAACAGAAAGAGAATGGGTGAAGAGTTCAGACCAAAGATCTCTGACCTCCAGCACTGAGACCACCTAGTAGTCCATGTCTGGAAACTGCCATAAAGAACTTACTTCAAACACGGTTTCTAGGCACTGGGGCAAGCCTTTGTTGTCATGCTGCATTTTGGGAAGGGAATTCTGCTGTGAACATCTCATTTTGTTCCAACAGTCTCCTTCAATTAGCATTTGCACTTTGCATGGTGAGCCAGGCCATGCACCTGAAGCACAGGCTGATCTCCATGTGGATGCTCTTCTGTGCTAGGTCCTGGATTCATCTCACCAAGATTTAAGACCTTTTAGTATCTTGGGACCACCCAAGACAGGCGAGTGATCACTATATGGAGTGAGATAGAAGGAGCTCCTAAAGCTGATTCAGATGTCAGTTTTACCAGTTCACCCTCTAGAAGTGACTGTCTCTTCATTAACTCTACAGGAAACCAGAGGAGACAATCCCATTAGCATAAAGAGCTCAGTTAAGTGCCTAAGGTTAATGGGGAAAAAAATCAGGTCAGAAAAGCGAGGTCTTTGTGTAGCTTGACATCATCCACAAAGGTGCCCCTCAAACATACACCTAGTGCAGGAGTGCAGCATCTGTATGAAGGGTCTCTTAATAAAAGGATAACTGAGTCTATTGAGAGAGCTGCTGTGGAACAGAAGCTCTGCCATGGCTTTTTCAGTCCATTTCTTTTCCTTAGAAAAGCCCTTGAGACCCAGCCCTACCTCTTGATATATGTGTGTGGATGTGCATGCCACTGACTTCTGTGTGGTACCCCTCCCCCATTGGAGCAATGGCAGAATGAAGATTTTCCTGGGAAATAATAATTCTTAATTTGTTTTGATTTAAATCTGAGATACATAAGGATTGTGCAAAAGAAACAGTCCCTTGCCTGAAATTTTGTACATCAGCCTCAGGTTATTTCAGGCAATCATTAAGCTATGGACATTTTCATAAATTTACAAATATATACACACATATATATACATACATACATGTATATGTGTGTCAGCCTGTGGGTTAGATTTATCACTGCATTCTTCCAGCTACACACGAGTATAATGGTTGTTTTTTTTGTTTTTTTTCATAAAAAAAAAAGATTGATTAAGAGCTGGGATGATTTATTGGTGACTGTTCCTGTGTCTATGCAAAAGATCCTTAAGTGGGCTGACATCTAATTACAACTCCCTTACCTAAGTCCCCTCATCACATATACACCTGAATAGTTGTTAATGAAGCACATTTCCCTTTGATTCCAATGACCTGTAATCAAGGGGAATTTTATTTCAGAAAGAACTGACCGTTCAAGCCCATTTTAGGTACAGTTTATAGCTCTGAGAATTGCAATGTTGGTTATACTAAACCTCAAAATGCTTTAAAATAATTTAAGTTACTGCAGAAAAGTATCTTCAAAAGTCCCCAAATAAGCTTTTCTGTGTAAGAAGGGGAAACTTTGTCCTGCAAAAGATCAAACAAATACATGAATATAAACACTTTAAATGATGGAAAGTGCAGAGTAAAAATAGTAACAGCTTAAATTAGATGTCTGTGATCCTTGTTGGTGCCCAGGAGCTATGAATAATTCAGTGTACTCTAACTGAATAGTCTAATGCTGCTCTTTTATTTTATTGTTCTGATTACTTGAATCTTTTTCTTATGATCTATATTGTTAATGAATAACCTTTCATGAAAAAATACAGCCTTATGCTTCACAGTCAGATGAAATCTATTCTTGAAACAAGAGCTTAAGCAAATTTGGAGCATATAGATTTTACATAAAAATATGTAAGCACCAAAGGCATTCAGTGTTTCAGTCGTATTCACTGTCTAAGGAGGAATTGGATGCTGAGGCTCTTACGTGTAGCTGGCCCCAGGAGACTGAGCTGTATCTGGTTCATGTTTCTTGGCATCACTTTGAAGCTGGGGCAAAACCCGCAGGTCAGGCAGCTTTTTGAAGATTTGCCTCTTTATCTCATCTACCACAGAATCACTGCTGCTGACTGGGTATTTCTGACCAGGTGGCAAAATAATGAGGCCACTTGAAGGAATTGCCTTTACAGGGGCATTCCCCTGCCCTGATGACACAGGTAAGGCTCAGAGCCTTAAGGATGTGATGCTCCCTCCTGTGCTGAGCAGCATCAGCTGTGGTCTTCGTGATGCCAACAGCCTGCAGAAGCCCTCTGCAGAGGAGACAGAAATAACACTCAGGTGGCATCCTGCCATGGCACTGCCTCTCAGCATAGTGGGATTATGTTAGATCATAACCTGTTCAGATTTAGAGGTGATATGGCACAAATTTTCCTCTTGTGATGGAGGCCATCTGTGTGAGAGAAGCACCTTGCAACAGTGAGTTGCAAAAACCGATCTGAGAAGACCAAGGCTGTCCTACTGATGAGTTTTTCCCTGTTTTTTCCCCTCTGAAAGTTACTCCCATATGTATTGCACGAGTGGTTGGTACTAGAGCCTGTGGCACTAGAAGGTAGTAAGGCCTTGTGCACACAATTGTGGTTTCAGAGTTAGGATATCTAGCTCAGGACTGACTGGATCAGATGTAGCTCTGTAGAAATCCTGTATTCAAGATCAATGATGTTCTGCTCTGGAGAGTCTTCCTGTAACAGAGAGTAACATTCCTTCAGGATGTTACTGCCCTGAGCTGATCACTGCCTCCCTTTTTGCAGATGGTACCTGCCCAAAGGCAAAATACGCCAAAGAGAACATGTATTTGTGTCTCATACTGCTTCCTTTTCCCTGAATATCTGGGATCAGAATGACACAGACAACTCTTTCTTAAATATCCAAATACATTTTGGTGGCAAATACCCAACGTGTCCCAGCTGCAGTGTGCTTCCCTGGATTTCTTAGGCATAGTTTCCATGCGATCAGCACGCATAGCCTAACACGAATGCAGATGGCATCTGAATTGCATTGCAACTCCTGAGTTAAGTATAAAAGATTAGAAAACAATTGTGCTGCATTTTGCGACATGTTTTCCCTCCCTCTAATACACATATTTACAGATTACCAGCATCCACATCATGTGGGGCACGCATGTGTCTAAGGAAGGAGGGGACTGAGGGTGCCCATGTGTACACACCCTACTCCAGAAAACTTTTGAAGTTGGCTCCTGCCACTCTGCAAGAGGGTTAATCAATGAAGCAAAAATATAAAAATGCAGTCCTAGAGGGGACTGAAAAGTCCTGCTTTTGACACTGTGGGCAACACTGGTCCATCCTCACGTAATTCTACCAATGCCTGTCAGTGTTCACCAATAGCAACTGCTGTCTGGTTTCCTTCTCTTTCAGCCCTCAGCTTCCCCTGGAGATAACCTATCTCAGCCTCTATTACTTTGATTACACGTCTTTCCAGAGCAAGGAAGGACAACTGATCTCTGGTTCTGGAGTGTTTTACTAGAGCAGACTAGAATGTCATTCCCCTCTTGTGGCCTATATTGATGCAGTCATGTAGACTCCTTCTCCAAGTTAAATCTTAAACACGTACATGGTAGGCATACTGTAGTTAAATTGACAGTATGGTATCAGGCTCTAGTTCTCCCTGCATCAACAAGGAGCTTGTCAGAACCCCTCAGCACCCACAACAGGTCATTCGTTTTAAGAAATGTTGCAGTCTCTAACTGTGGCTCTGAAGAAGGCTGTAGGATTAGGATATTAGTAGGGCAGGCAGGATAGAAACCCTAAATGGGGGGGAAGGGAAGGTAACGTCTCATGACTGTCTCTTTCTAAAGCCAAAGTTTAAATACTGTGTGTAAGCATGCATTTTCATTGTTAGCCTAGCACTAAAATATTTCATAAGGCACCTGATCCAAAACTCACTGGGCCAAGGGGAAGCTTTCTACAGACTTTATCAGACTGTGGAACAGATGCTTTATATTTCTGGCTATAACTGGAAACAGTAGGGCTGTAAGTTTTGAGCTGAGACCTTCTTTTTGAGCTTTCCAGCTTAGACTGGCAGAATCAAGACCTTATGGATCTGGCCTGGAGTTTGCAATCAAACTTTAGCCTTGTTTGAAGCTCATTTCCTGACCTTGGAAACTCATCCATCACTAATCTTTATGTGCCATTTGTGCTTCCTGCACACTTTTTGCTTTTTTTCACTCAGTGGTGCCTGGTAACCATTCTCAGTTTTTCACCTTGAGTCTTCCTTTGCTGGCTGGATAAGCACAGCAGTACGGAGTGCAGAACCTGGGGCAAGAAAAAACAGTGCTGGTTTGTGTGAATGTGCCTGTGCACTTCTGTAGCCCTTCTAGGCCCATGTAGAGACACACAGAAGAAAGAGCCACAATAATGTATGTCTTTATTTAAGCTATACTTGGAAACATATTATTTCCTCTCCATTTCACTGCTGGCAGTTAGCTTGGCACTCAAGAATTAAGGACAGATTACAGTGATTTTCTTCGGAGCTCTGCTTATCAGTAGGGCTCCAGGGATGAGCCTGATTCAGAGGTGCTGCATGGTGGGTAAATGGACAGACACACAGTCTGAAGACACAATCTTCCAGGAACTCTTGGGAATCTGAGATACCCCCTGCATATCAATCCCCCCCTCACCAACGTTGTTCTATTTGTCATCCAACGAACCTCACAGCGTTAACAGCTGTAGCCTAGAAGTGGTCCCAAATGACTCCACAGGAAAGCAGAATACCTACACTCTGATGATTCTTTCCTGGGAAGATGAGGATGTTCTATCTAGAGGACTCTGAGGGGTTTGGTTTTTTTCCTTTCATTTGTTACTGCAGCTGGAATAACATTTTTAAAAAGTAATGGCAATTTTTCAAAAGCAATATTTCAAAGAAATTGTTCTGGTCACTGGTGGTTTGTGATCCACTTGTGACTGTCCCTGGGGCAGAATGAAGGAAAAAAGAAGCCCAACTAGAAATAGAACTGGAGAGATGGTACTGTTTAGTTTGGGGAAGATCAGTTGTGTGTTTGCAGGGAGGGAGAAGGGAGAGATGATATATACAGGTGGCCAGTATGAGTCAGGGATTTTAACACGCAAAAGACTTCAGCTTGAGGAAGGAGGTGTCCTATACAGTACATAAGATACAAAGCACATGGACTCCAGCCATGGAGTAGCCCCCTCACGTAGACAGTGTCCCCAGCAGGGATGGACAGCAGAACCCCCTGTAGCTAACTCCCTCGTGGTCACAGGACAACTTCACTGTTACATGGCTGAGAGTCTCTATCCACAAAACCTACAGATCTCAGTGGGTTGAGGCAATTCATCCTGCATCCTTAGGACTGGAGTTTCCTGATGCCTGCCTCCTCTGCAGCCTCTGGAGCCCAGAGGCAGGTTGTCTCAGCAATGCACATGCAGAGGAGAGCTTGCCAGCTATGGACCCCATGTTACAGCCTCAAGGAAGAGGGGGGACCGAACACCCGCTGGTACATCAGACTAGGACAAGAGTGTCAGATTATCTACAAGGGTGGGATAGGAAAAGAAGAGGGGGGGCTGGTCAATACAGGAAGCTGAACATCATCCAGGAAAGCACATTCTTAACTTTAAGCATATGAATAGTCTACCAATGTTAAGGGGATTAGTCACATGCTCCAAGTAAAGCTCATGTTTAGGCGCTTTGCCAGAGCAGATCTGAGGGACAGGGTCAAGCCCTATAATTCTGGGATCACAGCTAACAGATTTTTAATTAACTACTCTTCAAACTAGAAAACCAGATACTAGTCAAAAAGCTTGAATCTCTGTTCAGAAATATATTTCAAAGCCTCCCCAAAACGAAGAAATTCAGGCTAGATAGGAGTGTGCTTTGGCTGAAGGCAGGTGGAGGCACTAACCATTGAATATTTGGATCTGGATGTGTTTTGAGTCAACCCTGCTCTAAAGACAAGTCTGAGCTGACAGAAAGCATGGTGGGGCTGTGAGACCCCTTTCATGGCATCAAAGAATGTGGGGTGGGCTCCTCCCAGTTCTGCAAGTATCATGGAGGGAAAACTGCAGTATCCCAAGGGATTTTTGCCCATATTTGAGGCAAAGCTGGGAGTACTGGTGTTTGGACAAATGGATCCTTTGGGGATACAGTTTGACATTAAGGTTATATAAGAACATATGCATGACTGCTTCAGACACTCCCATAGTTTTTAAGATGCTTCATAGCCACACAAGCCTTAGAAACCCTATACTATAGCAAGTGGAAAATCACAGAACTGGCCTAAAGATCCAGGGTTAACACTTCTCTCTTGTAAGTAAAAATAATCATAACCCTCTTCCACACTTTCCCCAAACAGAAAAACACACTGGCTCATATTCAGCTTGTAAACCAACACCATCAGAGAATACTTCAGCACGGCTGAGCTGTTTCCTTGCCAGCTACAGAAAGAAGAGAAAACTTTTAGAATCCATGAAACAGAGAAATTATTTAAATTTCTTTAAATCTTCCTGATAAAGCTCTTTCAAAACTGTATTTGTAAGAGAATGCACACCATGAGCAATCAAGACTACATCATCACAGGAGTCATCATACTGCTTTCCATACCACAGGGTCTGATGATGGACTCCAGCTAGATACCTTTGTGCCCTTTAGCTTACCTAGGTCACTCCAGGTATCTGTATTCACGTGAAACACCTTCTCTGTCACTCAGAGGAGAAAGCAAATTTGCATTCAAAGTTGTTTTAATGAAACATTTACCAATTTTCTAAAATGTTTTCTAAACATTACTACCTTGAAGAGAAGTTCTTTCTCAAAATTTCTCATGTTCTGAAAAATTTCACAAAATTTCTTAAAGGTCTCTTTAGGTTTTCAGTTGTAGGTTTTCTGTTTTCACTTTTCATTTAGCTTTTCCAGAGTTGTTTTTATTTTTAATTTTCTTCTTCTTCCCAATGGCAACTCATCAGCCTCCTTATCTAGTAGGCACTTGCACAGTCAAATTGTTTCAAAGCTTTTCAAAACCACTCTATTTAAAAACCTTGCCAGAAAAAAGAAAAAAAAGAAGTAAACCAATCCCGTTTAAAAAAGGAATTTTCTTCAAAAGGCTTGCATTTTCAACATGAAGAAATAAATACTTTCTCTGGCCACATCTAATGGAGAGTGAAATGACAAAACTTCACTTGCCAGGGATGGCACTTCAGTGGCAACACACTGGCTTTGCAGCTGGCATTGGCATGATTGGGGAATTTGTAGACCAGAGAAAGTACAAGCTAGGTAGTTGAGCAAGAACAAAAGAAACCCAAATCTACCTACTCCAAAATGCCCTCAAGAAACTTCATTTCTTTGGGCACTGCTAATAGAGCAACATCATCACACAAAGTGTAACAAGGAGGGGAACCAGGGCTGGAAGGGGAATGGCTGGATATGCAATTGTATTGCAGAAGAACTATTGGTTGGTTGGATTTTTTTTAACAGAGCAAAATACCATTCTTTGCCAGCTGTGTAAATGGCATGACCTGGAAATTTATGCCTTAGTTTCTGTGCAGCAGGCACAGTCTCAGCAAGTTGCTTCCTTCTCCTGGTGAGTTTTTGTAGATGAGGAGAATGATTTTAATTGACTAATGAGGATTGATGGCATGCAGCTAACATGTAAGAAAAGATTTTTGATTGCTATGATTGCTGGTACTATCCCTGAATTAAGAGCATGTTGGGTTGGGTTGGTCTGGGGAGGCCTTTTTTCCTCTGCCCTGTCTCCCTTTGCCTGTACATTTGTCAGCAGTACTTTTACTCCTGCACATGGCTGTTCAGCCATCACTCCTTCAGATTCCCCTTGGTTATGCCCTTGGCCTCTCCTCCCCACCATCTCCTCAGCCACTGGTCTCCTGCAAGGATCCTCTGCCCTCACAGCCAAAATGCTTTGCTTCCTCTAATGGCATTTCCCTGCCTCTCCAGACTATGCTGCTCATTTAGCATTTCTGGGATCTAGGACCTTGACAGTGGGAAGGGCAGAGTGAAGGAAAAAGGAGAAAACGGGGAAAGTAGTAGCAAGAAAAAAGAGAAAGACCAAAAAAGAGAGAGAGTCCCATTTGCAGATTCACAATTATATCATACAACACTTGAGCTCATGGGGAACGGATCTGTTTTCTGCATCTGACCCTTTCGCTTGCATCTGTACACAGTTCTCCCAGATGGAGAGTGGAGATGTCCAGTGAACCGGGGCAGTTTCCAAAGACAAGACACAGGAAGGTCTAATTTGGCATACATGAACACAACAAGAGGCATCTTTTACTTCTCCCTTACAAAAAATAACTCCCCTTTTCTCCTTGGCGATGGCTTTTGCCCAGTTGTCTTAAACATCCAAAACGAAAACTCGATCAAATCCCACTCCAGTAAGTAGCTGGGAAGAGCAGCTGCCAGGGCTCCCCCCACCTCTCTTCTCCCTGGTCAGTCTTCCCATGGATCCACCATCCCGAAATGCATGAAAACAAGGTACCATCCTGAAATCCACCAGAGGATACACACTGTCTCGGACCTTACGGCTTTCCTCACACTTCTGTGGTTGCAGTGCCTCAGTCTTGGGCCACAAAACACAGCATGGATGGTTTAGTGGACAATCACATTGCGATGTTTTAAATTTTTCATTTTGTTAGAAAAAAAAAATAAATAAGAGGGAAGAAAAAAGTTACACACACATGTATCACAGCATTTTTCAAAAGGCCTTCTGCTGCATTTACGTTAGCAGTTCAGCCTCAGTTGTAAGCCTGGATGTAAGGCAGCTGGAAGATTAAAACCTCATCGTTGGAAAGTCCGCTGAGATCTCCTCATGGAGGCTTTTTTGTTGTTTTCTGGTTTTATTTTGTTAGATCTGTTTATTATTAGTATTATTATTTTAACTTCTTTGCTTCTTTCTAAAGTTTGGCAGGCAAAGAGAAAATACTTTTCTGCTTGTCCCCACATGTTCTGTCCATTTTGTATTCTGTGTTTTAAGCAAAAAACCAAAAATAAATTCCAAAAGCCATGACAGGGTAGGCTTCTGTCATTTTGTTTTAAGAAAGCAAACGTAAGTGGGAATTTTCTGATAATGGCCTTGAGGAGGTACATTGTAGAGGTGTCTCAAATGCTCGATTTGTTTCTTTGCTTGCTGTTTGCATTTTCCCTCTGACTGCAATGGACAGGCATTTTGTCCCACCCCACCCCACCCTCCATGACCTTTACAGATTCTGGTTCCAGATCCCCTACATGGACCCCCTGTTCCCCTTCCCCAAAAAATGGCAGTAGGTAGGTGCAACTCTATGTTCAATCAACCTCTAAGGTATGATGCTGAAGTTTAGAGTTGGATGGAAGAGCCATGTGAGAGAAAAGCTTTCCCATCGCTGTGAGAAAGAACAAAGCAACACGGAGTCCGGTGGAGATGTGAGTGCCCGTGTTGGACTCAGCTCTACCTTGGCACTGGCATTAATTTGAGATTATATATATATATAATTATATATACATATATATGCATGTATAGCGATACATAGACATATATATATATATATATTCGTTGTGTGTGTTGTGTGTGTTTGCTATTTGTTTTAGCACACTGTCCCATTCTCAGGTCTAGATTTGGGGCAGTTGGTCCTGGGGACAGGTTGGACAGAAGGGGCCAGAGTGCAGAAGAAGCCAGAGATAAGAGTGAGGCCCAGGCCCCCCCACGCACAGAACATGGACCAGCCATAGCCATGGCTGATGTCGTCAGGAAGTCCATACAGGTATCGGGGGTAGCGGGAGAGCTCGAAGTTGATTCCAGCCACGCAGGTGCACAGTGAAATGATGCAGAAGGTTCCTGGAGGAGAGTGGGAAAGGGAGAAGGAAGGAGGGGAAAAAAAAAAAAAAAAAAAAAGAAAAAAGAAAAAAGAGAGAGAGAAGTTAGAAGAGTGATAGATACAGATATACCACTTTGCTGAGCTGCCTGAGAAGAGCTGGTGCAAGCAGTGAGGGAACACCCAGTAGAAAGTGGCTTAGCCTGGTGGCTCCATGGGGAGCAAAGTGAATGCCAACAGAGCCTCAAATATCTCCTCTGATGCTGAACAGAGATGTATGGAGGAACTTCAACAGGACAGAGTTTCATCATGAGCAAGCCCTTGGGAACCAGAATGCTCCATGGAACTATTGATTTTTCTGGAATTTTGCTTTAGACAAATACGGAGTGCATCATAGTGTTCCAGTATTTTTTGAGGAAAACAACTCGAATTTTTAATTTAATTTCAAATTTTCAGTGATGGGTTTTAGAGAGGAAAATATTACAAAATACTTCACCTGTTCTGGCTCTGTTGAAATGTACATTTGAAATTACATGAAGAGATTTTTTTTCAGAGCTTTCTTATATCAAAATCTGAAATCTTTAATGATCTATCCTCCTTTTAAATATCACTCTCAAAAACATAAAATCCCTCGCAAAATTCAGATTCTACCCTCTGAATTACTGCAGTTCCCAATCTGGATGTTGGGAAAATCTTCAAAGTATCCTGTTCTTGTTTTCTATCTCTGCAGCAGTATTTCCTTTCTTCCTGTGTGCACTGCAAGGACTGGTTTCATAAGCTTGTCAGATGCTAAGTGTCAAACATTCTGGATGACACTAAACTTTAGTCCACCTAGATGAGTCTAATTTTGATCTTTGACATCCAATTTCACCAAAACTAAACTCTGAGCTCCTGAAATGTCATGGTTGCCACCAACACACCAAACAGTGGGCAGCTACACATGCTGTCCTGCTGTTTCAAGAGGTAATAATCTAAAGTCAACATAAAGTTGATAGTTTATTTTTCCTCTCTAATTCCTTCCTATGTGGGTATCTCCCAGCTTCCTGGAGAGCCCTGGGCACAGATGCAGGACACACTCTATACACGTGGCCAGTCTCATGTGTCATCTCACAGTTCATGCATACATCAGTGATGTGCTACATGTGCTACCTGTGCAGCACCCCCTGCATCTCTTTTCTTGCACCTGCTAGTGAGGAATCACCTACTTTTCCCAGTCCCATCCCTAGAACAGCACAATCCTCCCCAGCAGTCACAACCAGCTGGGGGTTAGTGTCAAGCTCTTTCTTCTGGTGCCCATGGCCTCCTCCTCCTCCTTCCTGTCCTTACTCCTGCTTCTTTCCTGCAACACTTTTCCTGTTATTCCTCTGCTGCTTTGCTTTTTTTAGTTGCAACTGCATTAAGGCAATTGATTTTACAGCCCCCATGCTGAAGACACAGGTAAGATTATGTGGCAGTCACCTGGAATTAGGATTAGAAAGGGGGATTTGTAGGAAAACAGGTCTAGAATCTCTGTCACAGACCTGCTCTGAGACCGCTGTCACATCCCTCTCTCTGTTTCCTCTTCTGATCACCACCTTGCCTATTTGGACTGTCTTTTCTCCAGTGTACTTTGGAGCTACCCTTGCAGATATTTTCTGTTGTAAAGGTCAGGGAACAAAGGAACTCTGGGTGTCTCCCTTAATGTTATGTATAGCTACCAGAAGGCCCAGGTTGCTCGTTTGTACCTATGTTATGATAATGCCACAGGGTACCAATCAGGACAAGCAAGATGCTGTGGTAGGTTCTGTGGCTATTTAAGTAAAAAGTGACTTCCTGCCTCACAGCAGCACCCAATTAGTCTACAGAGAGTGGTTCTGACTGCTACAAAACCCTTGTGAGATCCCAGGCTCTGAAATTGTCTTCAGAGATGTCCTATACTACTATGAAGAACAGCATGGGATAAACAGGGAGGTGTCCCTCCTAGATCCCCTTACTAAAAAATTGAATTTTCTGACTAGAATCCATACACCCCATTTCATGTGTTTTCATGAGTTTTATCACATCACTTAGGTTATCCAGTAACATGAAGATGTCTCGCAAGAATGTACTTGTTCCTTGTATGATGTCAACCTGACTACTACATTGTGGGAGCAGGGAAAAAAGGAGCTATCAGAGTCACTGTGCCCTGAACCAAGCTCCATGGCTCATTTCACATGGCTGTGTTTAGAATATTGCATGAAAGGACTTCCTTTGCTAGCACGAACATGGTAACTTCAGCCCTCTTGAAATATAAAATTGTTAAGAAAGGTGGGTGGGAAAATCCGTGTGGCCAGACTGAAGCTGCATTTGCTAAGTACAAAAGGGAAGGAAAAAAAAAACCAAAAATACCAACTTTGGATTTAAAATAGTCCCTAAGCTTTCATGCTTTGTCTTGGCTATTTTGATTACAAGCTCTTCAATGTGGGGAGCATTGCTTACTCTCTGCATCGGAACAATGCCCAATATACTGGCACTCCACCTTTCTGGGGTATTCTGCCCAATAACCATGAACAATAAAGAGCAAGTAACAACACCAGAGAATAAAGCAAATCACAAGCATGAGACCTCTTTTGAAAAGGACTGCCTCTGTCCTGCCTGTTCACTGGAGAATGTGCTCATTGCACAACAACAAATAATGACTGCCATGTACAGCATTAGAGGTTGCATAGCACAATCCTTAGCCAGCCCCCCCTGTGCTTCTGCAGGATGTCTTGTATGGCACAGGTTTACCAACCTCCCTTGTGCTATTCATTACAGACACACAAAAAAATGTCATTTTATGCCACCTAAAGGAATCTTTATGGCCATTAGTCGAGTCCTGTGTGCTGTTTATTTTCAGCCATGCAAGGCAGTTCCCACTTACAGTTAATCTGACTGCTCAGCAGGAGGGTTACAGATGAAAACTGAGTATGGTTGCTACCTTAGGATTGTTCTGTATTTTTTCCTCATGAACTGGCAATCATAACACAAAGGATCACCCTTCCACATTGCACAGCTGCTGGGCCATGGGTGGAAGAGATGCAGAGATTGAGCTTACCCTTGGCAATGCACTCTCTACTTGTCTGGTTAAGACATGGAGCAGGGATGGCAGGGATGCTGTCACCCATGTCGCCCATGACACTGCCTGCACTAGGATCAATGGTGCTTCAGCAGCACCAGGACTGCAGCAAGTCATGAGCATCCACAACCTGAAGAATCTTTCTCTCTCTGGAAAATAAAATGAAGCCTCATTCATTTTCCTGGCAGGTTCTTGCTATCAGTGAGGTGCCCTATACATGTATACTAACGTCCCAGTTCTCCAGGCAGCCACAGCAATACAAACCTTTCTGTCTTTGGGAAGAAACACTACCCCTGATTCTGGTCCAAGCAGATGACCAAACCTGAAAGCTGGTGGTTCAAGGCTCGGCACTTCTGCAGTGGCACTGGCACAGAGAGTGTGAATGGCAGGTGGTTGTAAGAGCTCACCAGGGATGTGCTGGTATGCAAACTGGACAGGGTAGATAAAGACCTTCTCCTCTAGCAGCTGGGTACAGCAGAACATGCTAAATTCTTGTGTTGAGATTTACATGTTATCATCCAAAGTGAAACACTAATGAACGAGACAAGGCAAGAGGGGTGTTTTTGACAAAGGAAATTCATGTGTCATTGCAAAACGCTTCAGTCAGGTGAGAGATGAAATCTCATGTAAGGCTATGTCTGCAGCAGGGAAACTGATGTTTGACATGTATTCAGACCTACACCCTGGCTCCTCATCAGACAGCCACTCGTCCTCCTGAGTGATTTTGACAGTGCCTGTCCTGCTAACACACTGATGATCACCAGTGGTTTGAGCACCTGAGCTATTAAACACCTCATGGCTATCTTGCGCTTTTCCTTCTAATATTATCAAAGAACATTAAACATTTTTTTTTAGTATCTCCTCCATTTTGACTGGAATGCTGCTCAAGACAGAGATGAACTTATTTGCTATACAGATGTATAAGATTGCCACCCTTGCTGCAGTAGCAGACCATGGTGAGGAGAGGGATGGCTGAGATAGGTAATATCATTGTTGGCCTAAGCCTAATTCAGAGTGGGTTATGAGTCAGAGCCTTTTGCTGTAGCTGCTTCTAAGCATGATTATATCAAGCAGAGCCATGGGCCTCTGTTTTGTTTTGGTTTTTTTTTGTGATCAGTCCAGCTGTGTAAGGTGCTGCAAAGCCTCCATTTGCAGTTTTCAAACATCACCTCCAGGGGAGAGCAGAACTGCTTGTGAGTGAAGGATTTTAAAAACAAGCAGGCTCAAACCATCTGCACCATGCCTGAATTTTGCCTCATGCTAGTGCCCTCCTGAACCATATCAGATGCCATATCCTTCTCCCACAGACCTGGCTTGGCTTCCACAAGGGTAGAGCTTGAGAGATTTCATGGGATCTGTGGTGTTTGGTGAGATGAGAATCACTGCCTTTCTTAGAAATGCTGCAAATGAAGTTGGTGCTGGTGTGCAATCAGACCCCATTAGCATGAACTTCATCTAAACATCCTCATACTTATTATGACTGTAACCTGAAGGAGAACAGCATTTTGAAGTCAAGAAAAATCTGAAAAGCTGATAATGAAAATGATCCAAGCATCAAACTCACCTCTGAGACCTTCCTCACAACAAATAATGTTTCCCATTGTTTGAAAATAATTTCTTCCATGTCCAACAAAATGATACTTGTTGTCTCTCCTCTGTGAGGCAGAATGACTCACAAACTAACTGGGCTGTCAGATGTGCAAACTAAACAAGGCAAAAAACCCTGAATCTCCTCAAGTATTACTTATAAACACCAGTAAACGAAAAGAGAAACACAAAGGTATGATTTTAAGATGTCCTCTGAAACCAAGCAGTTCTCAAATAAATATGAATCTCCACCTTTTTAATATTTCTAGTAGCTGCAATTTGTGGCATATAATGTCTTTGGAAGGAGTGCTGTTTATTTAATTATTTTCACTTTTTTATTACAGGGTTCTGGGAAAAAAAAATCTCACAAGTGAAACAACATTAGCTTTACTTTCTCTGTGCCCTACTATCTCTTAGTATTTTCAAGGTACATCAAACAAACAAATAAAATGAGGTTTGATCCTAAAGTGGCGTGTGTATCATTAGCTATTTAAATTATATCACAATCAAATGAAATTATTAAAGAATAAACTGAATTCTCTCCCAACACAGTGGTGACAAAAGCCTCTTGGAGGTAGCAGCTTTGCTGTAAACTCCTTCTGTGCACGGATTAAATGCCTCAGCAGCATGGAGCTCTTGAGAACACTTTATTGCTCTGTGCATACATGCATAGAATATAAATTATTGCGTAATTATGTACTGTTCCAGCAGAAGCAGCTTGCAGCATCACAGATAGGTTGCAGAATAGCAAGGGGTTTACTGGAAAATTGCCCTTATAAAAAAAAAAAACTGAGATGGAAAAAGAAGACTGACTGGGTGATGGAGATTCACTGCGATGTCCTTGTGAGACCATAAACCCACCGGGGCTGGAACTTAATACATTTTTATTCTCTACTAAGAAGCAGAGTAAACTGCAGGCTCTATAGAGGTGCTATGATATTGCACTATAGGCACTGCCAGAATGCAGTTTACATTTGGCCTTTGGCCTCCTACCTCAAAATGTACCTGCAGCATCCATACCCTGCCCGAGCTGTACAACTGCTGCCTGCTTCTTCAGCAGCAGTGCCTGTCTCTTCAGCTGCTGCTGCACAAACCCTGCGATGTTATGGCAACAGAGGACAAAATATCCTCTGTGACAACTGCAAATACTTAATGCAGCACGGTGACACTTCTGGTACCATATCCCACAGTGCATGGGATTTCACCAGGAGTGGATACTCATGCTCTGTATTACAGCAGCAAATGAACACTAGCAATGAACAAGCACCCTCTCAAGTTATGAGTTGGCATGTGAGACAAAAGCAGTACTACTTAGCTAAAGGCATGTTGTGTTGATAAAACAGACCAGGGAGAAACAGGGGAGTTGATCAAAGCCTGAGCTGAACACTGATTACTTCAGCAGTGGTGATTCCTATGACCCACCCAAAATAACCCAGCAATAATAAAGTGACTTGACTACAGCCATTGAGCAAACATAATGGTTCATGCACTTGCTGCCACAACAGAGGAGGCAGCAAAAATTGTGCCAGTTGTAGTAGTGGGATGTGATTCAGTATTTTACTGGGACCAGAGGGGAGAGAAAGAAAGAGGATCTCTTAAAGTTAAAATGAAGAAACATCCTAATCAAAGGCTAGGGAAATTATCCCATCACTGTGCTGGCTGGCAAGCACCATGCCTGGCAACATGCAAAGGCTGCTGACATGTTTCTTTCATCCCTACAGCATGGGTCTCCCAGGATGGCCCAGGTAGAGGCTAAAATATTAAACAGAAATGGGCACTAAATCTCTGAGCAAATTTAAGTGACTCCATCACATTTCAGATTTGCCAGATGAAAAGACATAGAAGTTTTAGTATCAGGTTTTAACATCTCAGGGAGGTGCTTCCCAGCCTAACATTTGCCAAGAGCTGAAGAGAAACTAATAGGGTCAGGTTGGGTTTGCCTTATGTGACATCTCACATAGCATGGGGAATCAATGCACTACATTGCATTTGGTCTGTTAGCAGCCAAGTCATTGTGCCCCTTACACATAAAGATTTTTTAATCCAGGCAAAAAATGGAACCTCTCTCAGAAGGAACCCCGAAGGGTCTGTGAAATCTTTCTTTTGTAGAAAACCTTCAATTGCTGAAAAGTTTTCAGACAGATGTTCTTCAAGGCAAGTGAGCCTGGAGAACAGACACAGCACCACTGACTTCAGTGCAGCCTTCTTCCACATTGCCCACTGTGTGCTGCTGAAAATACTCTTCCAGGGAATACTTTCAGGGTTGAAAGGGAAGAGTTACTCATATGCCTTTTTAATCCTTTTCTTTGCTGAAGACACTACTAAAGAAGCCATTGGGAGCTCTGGGTGATGGTGCTGGCTACCTGATCTAATCCATTTTCTCCCTCAAGTGCTGGAGAGAAGCCCATCCATTAATTTTTTCAGGTGACCAAAGGTCTCTTCGATTGTACAAGTTTCAGTGACTTTTACTGAATGTGAACTAAGGATCTTTGCTGCAAATGGTTCCGGACTCTATTACTGTTTCCCTGAGCTGACCTGCCAGGAGCTGAAAAATCCTTTCTGTATGTGCTAAATGATACAATTCCTGAGATATAATAGCCCAAAATAGAAATCAGATGTTATTGTCTTGTCAACAAGGACCACTGAATGCAGGCCACTCTTTCGATGTTTGCATCATTCATGTGAATGTTTGCAAGCAACTAACTACCCTGACCTCTTCCTTACTGCCTTAAAGGATCACATGCTGAAATCTTTCCTGTTGTGGAGGAAACACCTCCACAGCCCACACAAGTTCATCAGCATGACTTGTCTCTGTGACCCCCGGAAGAGCCAGGCTGGGCCAAACCAAGGAAGGATCCACTCATATGGTTGCTGCTAGGTCCAGCTGCTTTTTTTCTGTGGAATTTGAAGTGGCCAATTGGTGTCTGTCTAGAGAGATCAGACCAAGCAAGTGTAGCAGTGATTTGTCCAAGGAAAATGATGTTTTTCTAAGTTAAAAATCTGAGGAGTCAAAGAGGAAAGTCTAAAGCTTGCTTCAGTCTGCATTTAACAACAAGATTTGCCACATGCAGAAATTTGCTCCCCTTTCCCAGTAAAGAATTCTTCCTGTCCAACAAATCATGCCAGTATTATTCTTCCTTCTCTTGCATGTGCTGTATTCTTTACCCTTTGATGCCAGCCATGCAAAAAACTCAGGTGTTTTTGTATTTTTTTTTTAATAAACCCCAACCAAATAATAGAAGCCAGGTTTATTTTCATTGTCTTCCCTTGGTCTTGATGCATTTTGGCATTGGAATTCACAAGCCAGAAGCAGATCAAAGACCTGCTGGCATTACTAGGGGATAAGGAACAACTACAGAATTTTAAAATACATATAACTTGTTTTCCAGGGATGTGGGTGGGAAAGCCTTTTGTATTTCTATTGAATTTATCTCCCCTACTTTGCTTCTACTTTAATTCACCTTCTGTCAGCCCCCCAAAGACCTACTGACATCCCTGACAGGCAAACTAGATTGCATGCCCTTCATAGACTAGTCTAGCTTTTCTGTTCTTGTAACTCTGGAAGGCACTGATGCTTCTGTCAGTACCTCCCATCCTGGTGAGGGAGAAATTACAAGTCAGTAGAGATGGCTTAAAATGAACACACACAGGAATACCAATAGTTTTTTTGCTGAAAAGCCAGAGTGAGCTGACTCCTTAATTTACTATTGGCTAAGTTCAGGGAGACTGATTTAAGACTGAAAAACAATGAATTTATAGGTGTGTGTATACACTACTTGCCCTGTCTTTTGCTTCGGACTATGAGACCTCTGCACCTCATTAAGGAATCTCTCCTCTCCTTCTCCTAAATGCCAGTGATCTTTTGTGACCAGGTACAAGGTTGCCAGAGTTCCTTGTGTTGGTATTTCTCCCCCAGCATGCAAGTGCACATCTAGGACCATCAGAAACAATCCACGGGGGAAAAAAAAATCCAACATATTTGAAGGTTGACTTTGAAGTCAGCTGATAATGTTTCCATGGAGATCAAATGCTATGGAATTGACAATGAATTCTCTCATTGTGCCTTTCATGCCAGGAAAAAAAAAATAAAAAAATATATATATATGTATATATATAAAAGACCTCTAAATTGCTACACCCTGCAGTATAGTTGTGCTATGGATTTGAAAAAAAACAAACCAAAAAACCACATTTTTATGTCCCACCCCCATTCTCCTATGGAGGTTTTAACTCCTAGATCCTGGCTTTTCAGGGCTAAATCTGTTCTTGACATAAAAATAGGTTAAATTCCTGAGGTATCTGCAAAAAAATAGCATGTAATGAAAATAATAATATGTGAGAAGAAGGACATAACTCTGCTTTTGAATTTATGCTGTGGAGTATGCAAAGATGGGTTTTATGATTCCCCTTGAGGAGCATTACAACACAAAATTCTGAAAGAGCATTTTGGTGGCAGGTGTGCAGTGACCCACAGAAGCCTCTGGAGCCCACGTAGGTGATCATTGGTATTTCCAGAGAGTCCCCTGTTTTGTTTTCCAAATGGGTGCCAGCATTAAGAAATAAATACAAAATGTGTTCTCAGTACACCAATAAGCATAGAAAAGCACTAGAAGAAATGACTTTACACCCTTCTCCTGCTCTGCCTTTTAAACATAACATGTTGTGAGCCTTCACATGCAATCACTTGAGGAAGTGTTTCTGAGCTTGGAAAGGCTGAGCAGGCAACCCTGACACCATATGAAAACCCCCAAAGATGGCAAGAGGGATGTGTGCTGTTACTGATGATTTTTAAAATTTTTTTTTTTTTTTCCTTTTTTTTTTGGAGTGAAGATGGGGAATTAGGTAACATTCAAAAGGAAAGTGATATTAATTTCTAAATGGTATTAATAATGGTTAGTGGTCAGGATGAAAATGCACCTCCTAGCCAAGTCCTAGCCAAGTATGTAAGCTGAACATGTAGATGTCAGGTAGACCTATATCCTTACACATATATATATATGCATATATAAATGGACACGTATCCATCAGTATCCAGGTTTTGAACTACATAAGGAAATAAAGCCCACTCTTTAGGCCACAGAAACATGGCCTAAAATGGGACCAAAGAACATGACCTGCAACCTCAGCTATGAGGGATACCACAGGCTGTGTAGCAGAAAGCTGTTTGAAGAGAGGGACTGAGAGATCCTGAAAGTGAGAAAAACATGTATTTTTAAAACCAGGCTAACTCTTATTATCCTAATGTGAAGCACTTGGCCTTGCTACTTTAGTGGCCTGATGGGTACTGAGGCACAAAGCCTGGATGGCTGCTTGGGGTTATGGGTCTCATCACAGACCCATAAAGCTCCTTTTCTGCCTTTCCCGACACCCTTGTAATGTGTCTGAGGGTTTTAAACAAGCAAGACCCTTAGAGAGGTTTACACATTTAAAACCTATTAACACTGTACATTAACTCAAGTTCACTCCACTTGAGGTCTTGAATCACTTTAGAGTGTAATGCAAAATTTACCCCAAACAATCTAGTAGGAAGAAGAGTGTATATTTGTGGTGTGGGAGGCATGACAGAGGGGGGGGACTGACCTTGTCATGCTGAGGCTTGCTCCTAAGACTTTCATAACCAATTTATGGCATCTCTTGATAAGTATGAATCAGCCTTTGTCTCCATCTGGAGGTCAATCCATATTCTTATAATGGTTTGAAAGGAATTTTGCTGAATTACAAACTTCCTCTGCAGTTATCATTAGTTTAGTAACTCCCACAGGATTAAGACATGACGGGTACCTTATTTTTTCCAGTGATCCAACTTTTACCACATTACTTTAGTAACTTTTCAAATTGGTAAAAGATGCCTTCAAAAAGCATATTTATGCCAAGCCTCACAGCCACTTATTGTAGACTTCTGGTTTTGTAAAGTTCACATGACACTGCTTAAGCTCTTTATGCACACAAGGGTTTATTTGCACTTGTCTTTCTATATGGGAAAGAAATATTGCATGTAAACTTTTTAAAGCTATTCCTTGTGAGAAAGAAGCACATGAAACAGAATTTTCAAAGAATAATGTTGTGGAAAAGAAAAAATAAATACGTCATAGAAAATATCTTCAATCTTCAGTGTCGTGATTGATCATATCACCAAAAGTGAGCATCCTGAAGAATGGGTACAGACCTTGATCATTAGTGAGAAACAGAAATTGTAGGGGCCCTGTTAGACCCAACGTATTTCCAGATGAACTCCTCAGAGTGTCTTTTACTTTGTCTTTTCTGTTTATCTTTCTCTTTGCCTCGTCCTGGCAGCTGCTATGAGGGTACTTCGTAACAGCCTAGGAGGTGTCAATCACAAAGCTTTGCCTTACACTTGCTGTATTAAATTGCTCTCATTTTTGTTCCTTAAATTATTCAGCAGCCGAAAGATTATTTTGAGATGGCAGGACCAGAGTTGTGTAGAATAAACACTCTTATTTTCTACCACTATGTGTTATTTTCAAAGTACAGTGAGTTAAATTTGGGACCCAAATGACTCAACAGCTGGTAACGATCCATGGCTGCAAATACACAGATGCCTCAGCTGTCATCTACTGACATACCCAGAGTGTAGGCAGAGGAAACAAGGCACGAAGGCTTGAAAATTTTGAAGACAAAACTCTCCGTGGAGGCAGGAAATGAAAGAGGACACAGAAGTGTGCAGCTCATTGATGCCCATAACTGTGCTGCGAGTGCTTCCAAGCCCTGTTCTGAAATCCCCCTTCTTGATGGGGTTTGCATCCCCCAGTACCAGCCTGGGCACCAGTTCCTGGGCACAGCAAGCAGCACTCTGGCAGCTGCTGGGATCTCAGGGGGTTGTGACAGAACTGTGTGACCGTGTGGCATGGCTGGGGCAAGGGAAGGTGGCCAGAGAAATGGTGTAGGGCTGGCTCTAGGGCTGATAAAGCACTTAGTTCACTGCCCTTGAAGTGAGGCAAGGAATACTTGGGAAATATTTCTGAGAAGAGAGGAGTATGGAAATGATTTATAAAAGGTTGTTTCTCCCTGGTTTAGAATACAAAACCAGAATGTACTCATACATTTCTAAGTGGGTTGTTCTTTATTTCTTTAATAAACATCTTGCATACCTGAAATAAAGCATTAAATTGTGCTGGTGCACCTGCATGACTTTAGTTTTTCTTCTCTCACACATTTTTCCTGCCTGCTTATCTCTGCCACAGCAGCCAGCACTGGAAAGAATAGGTGTTCACCACTGCCGTGGAAAAAGATTTGAAGCTTTTGTAACCCTGGCCTGAGTTCTGTGAGTATGGGCAGGCTGCAAAAAAACCAAAGTCTTCACAGCACTCTTAGGTGGGTCAGAACAAATCCAAGTTCAGGGCAGGAGTGGAGCTGGCAAATGACACTCAAATCCTCCAGACTGGCAGATCATCAGTGTAGGAAAGGATGAAAGAAATTCCTAATGGTTCTGAAAGCAAATGCTAGAACAGAAAATTAGAGTGGAAAAACTCTGTAGCACTGCTGCATGTGTACAACAAAACTTTCAGGCCTTTCAGTGCCAGTAAAAAAGAGCATTTCAGACTCCCAAGCAAAGCCCCAAGCCCAGTATTTCATGCAAAAATGTCACCAGGCAAAGACAAGAAATGAGCTGCTATGTGAGAATACAGCTCATTTTATTTCAGATCTACGTGGTGAAGCTAAATCACATGAATAAGGGCATTTAGCAGCTGGAATAATTTCCAAATAGACTAATTAGAGGCTGAATTATTAATGGTAAAATTTATAATTGGCTCAAAGCAAGGTTACAGCAAGAAACAGGCTTGGCTTTGCAAAGAATTATGAATATTTGCAAGGCTTGTAAAATTATAAGCTTCTCTAAGGAAAACAGCAAATGGGGAAAAAACCCTAAAGTGATCCTGAAGTGCATGTCACAAAACAAAACTGGCAGAGACCAGATAAGAGTGAAGAAAACGGGTAAAAGAGTAAACAAGTACAGAGATGATTTGTTGCGTTAATTTGCAGTAAATTTGGAACAAAATAGGACAATGCAGAAGTCTCTCCCTGAAGGCCTGCCTTGTTAGGCATGCAGTAAAACCCCTAACTATTTCACTGAAATGTGTTCTCAATACAAATTATACTGAGAAAAAGGTAATATATGAATGTGCAGCTGAAGGACAGAGCTCTGATAAGGATGACGAAACATCGTTATTGGGGGGCTCTTTTAATACATTAATAAAGGCAAGTGGTGTAGCTTTGACTGGGGGTAATTTCATGCTGAAGAAAGAACCAGAGGAAGACATTGGAAGTGCTATTTTATATTCCTAACCAGGACAGGGGCCAACACCCTGGGGCCAGGTACACCAGGTAGGGAAGGGGAGGTTGCAACCATGAAGCATGCCACTATGGGACAGCCCTGCCACCCCACTCTCCCTGTGAGGAGGAAAAGGGATTTGGAACATATTGGTACAAATTCAGCCCTGTCCTCAACATTGGAAATAAAGCAATCCGTGTGATGTTTAAAAACAACTGACTGATGAAATCAGAGCTCATCTGGGAAAACCACAAGCTACCAGAGACTGTCTTTAAAAACTGGTTTCTTAAGGCAAGTACACTAGCAGAAAGTATGATGAGGTTGGGTTTGCATAGATGAAGGACAATGAACCTGAGATGCTGAAACAGCAAAATCCTATTAATTCATGCACTAGAGAGTAGGTGGGAAAAAACCCAATAGTTAGTTGGATACATAGCTTATCTGCTTCTCATGACACTGGAAATATTCCTAAACAACTTGATGAAGAACTGAAAGAAGGGATTCCTGAAGGTACAGGAATTTGCCTGGGTTGAGTTGCTAGTGTATCAGTTCTTAGTATCCTAACTCTAAGGAGCTGAAAGTAAAACTGAAATTTGACCTTGACCTGGCAATAATATTAGCTGCTAATGAGGGGCTAAAGACACCAACAGAATGAATTGACATGTTTGTCATGATAATAAAACCAAACAAATCAAGGATTTGAATACACTGAAAAGAACTTTTCAAAGCCAGGGAATAAGAGCACTGCCTCCTGGGAACTGATGAGGAGGTCACCTCTAGACTTTAAAAAGCCAAGGCATGGTTTTGGTGCAAGTAAATACACTTTAGTCAAAACACAACTTATAAAACGCCCCACACTCGTTTCCTCAGGCAGATATTTAACTGAATTCCTTTTAGACTACTACTAGGCAGATGAGCATGAGAGCATCAAATTTGCCACAGGACTCTGACATTTGGAAGTAGTATTACAGATGCTTCTAAAGTGCCAAAAATGATTATAAAATTACAAAATTATGGATGAAAAGCCCAGTACCGAGCTTTTACTGCTGCAGATTTCAATAATTTTCACGTAGAGAAAACACAAGAAGCTTCAAGAGGATGTGCTTAGAGTCATGTCTAATGTGAGCATGACCCAGTTCTGTAATAGAATTAACAGTCTCAAATAAGATGCAGAAAATGAACTAGTCTTAGTGCAACTTAAGACCCTGATTCCAAATAGAGAAATAAAAAGAGAAACTCTCCCACCTCCCAGGACGAAATCATACTGACAAACACCAAAATGAAACTACAATAGACAGTGCAGCTCTGAGTACAGGAGGATATGCAATAGCCCCATTATGCAAAAAGAGGTCAAAAATACTAAACATAATTTGCAGTATCCATCTGGCCCTGTTCAAGATGAGGGACTGAAAAAAAATTGCTGTTGTGGTCAGGCAAATGCTGTCCTTCCAGATAAGGAATCCAAGTACAAATTCTGCAATAAATACGGAAAATTATGCAACAGAACATCAGAAGCCATAAGAGACCTGTGATTGGTGTTGGTACAGATAGCTTGGGCAAAACAGAGAAAATGAATTATTAAGAATTTTTAACTAGTTACACAACATGCTGAATAACAATGCAAAACACACTCAAAAGCATAGTTTACACAGCCTGGATCCCAGATGAGCTAACACCAGATAACAGCCTGGATTTCACAAATTACTTATTTCAGCAATTTGCTTGAGAAATTAGATCAAGCACACTAATGCAAGTCCTTATTAGGCACTGCCACATGGGCTGGCTGGAAGACTTCAGTAAATATAATAAAGAACCAGAGGTCCAAGCAAACCATGTGTGGTCATGTTAGATTATCACAACATACCTCTCAATACTCCACTGAGATTTGCCATTCAAAGAATTATGGGGAATTAGGGACAAAACCTATAGGCATGGTAAGCCAGGAATGTTTAATAGTTACTGAGGAGCTATTTGCCTAGGAATTAAACAAAGCAAATTCTGCAAACATAGCAAAGACAAGCAGTGTTGCAAATAGAAGGGGAGGTTAGATTTAAGGATGGTTATATAGCTACCAATTTCACATTGTCTGCAATGAGGTCAGATGTCATGAGCCTCCCTAAACATTTTTCCCATTATTGGACTGGAGGAAAAGCTAAGAAAAACTAAGAGGCTCTCTGGCTCCACACGTTTTGAGGACCATTAGCATGATATCTTGACAGCATTTACACCCTGACAGAAGTACCAACTTTGTATTCAGACACCATCCAGCAATAAAAAGGTTCAAATTAAAAGATCCATTGGCTGTAGAAGGAATGACAGGGTAACATATGACACAGTCTGAAAACATTGATAGCTACTGACTTTTAGATTAGATGGCTCTAATTGTGTGTTTTATTAACTGACTGCTTTAGTTTGTAGATGCTGCTTTATGCACATTTGCCACTAGAAGAAATCTGGAAAGATGTAGCGGTTGCCACTAACTTGTGCAAAACAAGAAAGTAACCCTTTGTAACCCCAATCCATGTCTATGCTGGAGCAGAAAATAAATTGGATCTCCTCCCAACAAGGCTTTATTAAAAATGTCACACATTCTTGATAGAATTTGGTAGATAAAATAACGTGGTGCCTCTCATTTTAATTAGTTTCAGATTCCAGCTGCTGGATCTTGTTATTATTTTGTTTATGCAGTCAAAGCTGCTATCAGGTGGCTTCTCCTTGCACAGGTACTTCTACACTATGTTCAAGTCAATTATAAATCTTCTGTTAAACAGTTTCAAGCAATTGCTTTTTTTTTTTTTTTTTTTTTTTTTTTTTTTTTTTTTTTTTGCTTTTTTTTTTTTTTTTTTTGGTATGCTGTGTTTTTCCTTGGTTTTAGACCATGAATTATTCCTGTAGCTCTTCTGCCTGCAAACCTCTCTTCATCTTTCCATATCCTTCTTTATTATGGACAACAGATTAGGATGTCCAGAAATACTTTTGTTTTGCCCAGAGATAACCCCACCTCACACTCCTAATGCATGTTCCCATCAAAACTGCCACATTTAGCAGGGGCATTGCCCTGAGAGCTCCTGTAAAGCTGGATGATCCCATCAACTGTGAGCCCAGAGACCTTTCCAGAACTGCTGCTTTCTGAGAGGCAGCCTCTCCTCCTGGGAGGATGACTGACACTTTCTGGTACCAGCTGCATGACCCTGGTCTGTCTCCACTGAAATGCATATTGTTTGAGCATACTAAAAGATGGTTTTGTAAGCTATGAGTGACCCATCCCATTATGCATGGTGACACTGAGTCTTGTTTTACCTGGGAACTTTTATCAGCTCCCTTTCAAGTCCCTGACAAACAAATAACATCAAGCCACGAAGTAATCCCTACAGCTGCACTAGAAACTCTCCCACACATACAGTGGTAA
The DNA here is from genome assembly GCF_003957555.1 of Calypte anna. Taxonomy (NCBI): domain Eukaryota; kingdom Metazoa; phylum Chordata; class Aves; order Apodiformes; family Trochilidae; genus Calypte; species Calypte anna. The sequence goes on along the minus strand of NC_044244.1, from coordinate 58,943,367 downwards.
TTTCCAATTAGTAAGCAAGAGTTAGCTAGTTTCTAATAGATTTAACATTTCTGTATTTATTTAGGATAGTCTTAATATTTTAATCTGAAAGTTGCGCTGCAATAAGCTAAATACCACACACATATCTGACCATGTTAGAGCAAAACAGCCCCTGTGCAAACTAAGCTTTTAATTACACAATAAATACCAAGCTAATTTGGCAGACCCGTTGCCCATAAAGTATTAACACCCACAACAAACCATTTGCAGACATCCACATGTAGACCAGTGTATGCTTGTACAAGGTAAAAGCAGATTTCAAATGTGTCTGTGGGCACTGAGAGAGCCAGTGTTTATGTCACTGCATTGGAACATAAACACTTTGTTACTTGAACACTTAACTCCTCTTCTGTGAGTACAGAAGCTTTCCTGTGTTTTCCAGTCTCAGCTCTGTCACACCACAGGTGACCAAATTCACTGATGATCTCCTTAGGGAGGCAAAACCCCAGTCAAAAAACAAAAACAAAAACAAAACCAAACTGAAAAGCACCAGAAGAGAAGAGAGAAGTAGTGATGTGCACTTTGAAACATTCACCCAGCACTGTGTTTGGGGCTTGACTGTCACACCCTTCATTTAAGGGTGTGTGCCATGAAAACTGCTGGATACAGAAAGCTGGGTGGCATTTGTAGTAAGAGAGGCTGGAATGTTATACTGTAAATGAGTGGGTGACCTTGAGGGCTGGTGTAGGAGAAATGGGAAGAAGCTCAAAAGCAGAGTGTCCCAGGGCATGTAGCTGGGCACTAATAAACAGAACCTCTGATGGAAATTGGGGGATGACAAGTAGGAAATCACATATCATCCAACTGTGGGTCTGGAGACTGTGGGTCTCCAGAGTGATGCAGCATAAGAAAAGGCTAATAAATGACAAAATACTTCAGGGAAGGGATTTCCAGGAGAGAAGAGGAACTGTTACACCAGTTATACAAGGTACTTATCAGACCTTGCTTGGGAATGGTCCTTCTCATCCCTGTTTGAGAAAGGCAACTGCAAACACAAACAGGAGACAGAGAGGTCTGCTGCACTGAGGACTGGTTTTACAGAGAAACATCTACAAGAAATAGAGTATGTAGAGTGGAAAAAGGAAAATAGAGGATATCATTGCTCTTCACAGGTACATCATAAAGAAGATATATAGAGTAAAAGTTGCATTTGACTCAAGAACAACTGATAAGGATTAAAGATAGGTTAAAACTCTGAGCTCAGTTTCTAGTTTTCAGTGTCCCACTATGAAGCACAATAGTGGTGGAAATAACATCTGCATAATGTTCAGATTTTTATTACTGAATTTATAAAGCTTATTAAGTTTAAGGGTGAAAGTGTTACTTGCAAAAATACAGCACTGGAGTAAACCACTCAGCCAGGGATTTCCAGTCCTGTGACTTACAGGCACAGTTTTGTCCTGAAAGTAATATCTAACTATGGCTGAGTTATCTTTGATGCACATCAGAAGTAGGTTGGAGTCAAACTAAGTCTGGATCACTTTAAAACTCTGAAAACATTTTCTCAGTAACTTAGAAAAGGTGGGAGACGGGGAAAGAGGAAACAGGAAAACAATAAGCAAACCACATTTCATTGAACATCAACACCCTTACCTCCCATGAGGAAGAGAAGCCCCGCCACATACTGCATAAGGCCTCGATCCCAACAGCACCCCAGCACCCCGATAATCCATCCAAAGAGGATGATGGCCACAGCCATGCCCATGAAGCCAGCTGTCATCCTGCGCAGATCTGCAGTGGGGAAGACACAAAAACAACAGACGTGTGAATGAGCAGTGATGAATGAGCATCCTCGGAGGTGTGTAACAGTCTTAATCCAAAATGCTATCGATCTGCAAGGGCTTTGGTGTGCTTTGGCAAGGGATTATTTGAGTAAGGACAATTCACAGGGAGGGCAATCCATAAATTAAGATACTAGCTTGGGCTAGGGAGAGAGAGCAGATGAGCATTCCACCAGATGAGGAATCTCAGTGCTGGTGCACCCACAAGTGACTTGTGGCAATTTGCTCAAGTGGCCTCAGTGCAACGCTGTGCCTAATAGCTCTCTGGGTACTGACACATCTGTCCAAATCTTGCCTTTTTATCTCTATTTGTTACTTGACCGCATCCCATAGATTTGCCTGCTCAAACTGATGTGCAAAGTGGGCTCCATGCTTTGCTCCAGTGTTACCATAGCAGGGGAATCACCTCAGTTCAAACCCCTGTGTGATCCTGGGTGTGTCACTGAGCCCCTTTGGGCCATTGCTTCCCCTGTGTAAACTGGGCCATGGTGCCTTGCTATCCAGTTGTGGTGATTGTGAAACTTGGTACCTCCCGGATGGTGAGGCATGAGATATTTGGGTGTCAGAGCAACTAGGGGACAGGACACTTTATTGCCCTCTCTTTTATCTAGATAGTGACCTAGTTAGACGATTTTTGGCAAGGACATTTTTGAGTGCCCCAGGGAACATTGAGAGCAGGAGGAGGGTAGAGGAATGCAGCTGAAGTATTTTTTGCTCTGTAAGTGGGGACTGAGTACTTCATCTGATACGGATGAAGGGGATTGACCTCTTTTATTTCATAAACGAAGGAAAAAGATCCCCAAGACCTAATGTAATAAACCCTTAAATTAAGACCTGGCTATATCGCATATTTGCCTTCTGTAAAGCCAATGTGACTACTGGGATCCCTCCTCCTGCATGTGCTGGGGAAAAAAAGTCTTCACAGATGCTTTGGATGTGAAATCTGGGCAGGGAGACCACCTGGCAACTGAAACAGCAAGGACTATGAGAACTAAAGAGCATAATAATATTTATACCCTCAAATAATGGAACAGATGGGGGCATCTTCAGTAACACTTGACTGTTCCCTGTCCCCCCTCATGCACGCTTAGTAAGTTTAAGCACTGATATGTCAAGAGTAAACGTGCAGAGAAAATTCCAGCCAAGCCAGCTCTCAAAGCATTTGTTTGCATCTTGAAAAATTTTTTCCCCGTTTTTTTGCATAGCAATGATTTCACTTTATTTCAAGAAACAGAATGCCTGTGACAGGGGAGGAAGATCTGAAAACTGTGAATCATCCACCAGTCTCTGTGGCAGTTTTCTCCTTGGACAGCCTTTGCCTGTTTCTCAGTTTATGTTCTTTTTTTACCCTTTCACCACAGTGGACCGAAAGAAACACCAATAATGGCAGTGCAGATTCAGTGAAATTTGTGAAAAGTGATAAAGTAGCATGATCAGAGACTTATATAATTCCTTATCCAAAACATTAAGTATCCACAAGGTGTGTTGCAACAGAATGATTTGATTAAGTGCTAAGTTCAGGGCTAAGTTCATTATATCAGTTCTAATGCAAGGTCAAATTCAGAATATAACCCCTCCCTTGAAACTATAAATGGTTCCTCTTTATTGTCACTGGGTTTTGCAAGGAGTCCCTCTGGCAACATAAAGATTAACAGGTCTTCACCTCACCAATAACCAGGGCTCTTTTAACAAGAGACACATCTCAAAATTCATATTTACCAGCCCAAACAAACAGGCAAAAACAAAACACAAAGCATTTGAATGTGTTCAGGGAGGTCTGGTGCAGGGGAAAAAAAAAAAAAAAAAAAAAGCATTTCCTGCAGAAACTTCTACTTCCAACAGGCAATGCTAGTCTCTGGTCCTTGGGAATTTCTCAGAGTGCTTTCTAAAACAAGCAGTGAATGTTAACAAGCATCTTTGATGGCAGAGTGTCTTCCTACTTTTCAGTCTGTGAAGGCCTGGACTAAATTTGAAAGATACATAAACCCACAAAATGTTTACTGTTTCCTATGTCACCTTCAATAACAGCAGAACCCATCTCTCAGCAGCACTGCACAGCTGCCTGTGTCAGCTCTACAAAACCCTTCCAATTCACCCTGTGACTGCTGGCTCTGGGTAACAGCACTTGCTCGTCCTAATGGAAACATACCCTGACAACCTGCTTTTAATGAGCTGAATTTAAAGAGCTTTATTCAGCTGCAACACGTCAGTAAGTCCTCAGACCTGCCCGAATGACTAGCAGTTTTCAAAGGTCCCAGAGAGGATCACAAGCATCCCCCCATCCTCTATGCCAAATGAAGAAATTGGTTTTACCCCATTAAAATCAGTGTCACTTTTGGCATTGAATAGAAGAGTTGAAGTAGTAGGCCCAAGATTTCTAGGCCCAATTTTGTCGTTTGTTTCACTCGACCTTTCCTCCTGGTGGAGCCTGAAATCTCCTTTCTAACCCCACAACAAAATCCATCAGTGTCTGAGCTCTGGGATCCCATTATTTCTTGAAAAAAAAAACCCAGAAAGTTAACCTCTAACAGACTGTGCATAAAAAAATTAAAAATTGAATTTTTAAATGAAATCTTAGTTCTTGAATGTTCAGTGGGCCTAGTTTAAGATTGCCACTGCTTAGGCCAGCTTCAAAGCTGTTCCTCACAAGCCCATCCATTAGGACTTATCTGAAATAAATAAAATATATAATTATCTTTTCTATTCAAAACCACCTTGGCTTTTGTCATGCCTTGAGGGCAGCCCTTGCAAATGGCAGTGCTGGGAAAGGAGGGTTGCAAATCTGGTCTCATAAACAGCCTGCACTTGTCCAACAGCATCTTCCCAGGGCTCCTCAGCTGTCAGAACCCACATGAAACTGAGGTCAGTGTTGGGAACAAGTCTATTCAAAGATTCTCTTTTGTGGAGAAGTACTGTACCTGTGTAAACAAATCATCACCCTCAGGCTATTTGGTGAGGAAAAGGCCAGGGAACAGGGATCTATATTCTATGGACACAAAGCCTTATTAGTGGTATTTTTTTATGATTACTGTTTTATTAGGATGATGCTTGAATTGGAAAGCACAGCAGAAAAGCAAAGATTTGCATTGTGTACTTGAGGCAATATATACATTCCTTTCTACTAATTTAGAAGCAAGAGATGACATATTAATAAAAGATAGCTCATCAGTACAAATTGATGGGATTTTGTCTGTTTGATTAGCACTGCTAAGACCTTTACTGAACACATCCTGCAAATGCAAAAAGTGCTATGCTCTGTGATGTAACAGAACTTTAAGACATTTGAACACACCCTGGGGTTGGATTTTTAATTTTTTTTCCTGAAATTGCTTTTATTTATTTTTAGACTTTGAAATGAATGGTTCTCTGCATTCCTTCAAAGAATCATAGACTGGTTTGGGTTGGAAAGGACCTTAAAGATCATCTAATTCCCACCTCTGCTGCCCTGGGCAGAGACATCTCCCACTAGATCAGGTTGCTCAAAGCCCCATCCAACCTGGCCTTGGACACTTCCAGGGAGGGAGCCTCACAGCTTCTTTGGGATACCTGTTCCAGCATCTTTCCTTTACTACCCTTACAGTGAAGATGTTCTTTCTAATGTCTAATCTATATCTCCCCTCTTCCTATTAAAAGCCATTACCACTTCTTCTCTCACAACACACCCCTGTAAAAGTCCTTCCCCAGCCTTCCTGCAGGCCCCCTTCCTTCCAGAAGGACACTATAAGGTGTTCCTGGAGCCTTTTCTTTTCCACACTGAACAACCCCAACTCTCCATCTCTCTCCACAGCATAGGTGCTCCAGCCATTTGATCCTATTTGTGGCCCTCCTCCGGACTCAGTCCAAGAGTTCCATGTCCTTCCTGTGTTGGATCTCCAGAACTGGACACAGTACTCCAGGTAGGTTCTCATGAGAGGGAAATAGACAGTGGTAGAATAATCCCTCTTGACCTGTTGGCCACCCTTTTTTTGATGTAACCCTTTCTTTTTTCAAAAATCTGAGCTTCTGAGGACCATGGTATGACAATCCCAATCAACTAAAGTGACTACTGCCACAAAATGCAAACTTTTATGCAGCCAAATGGGAGCTGAAGCAGCAAAGCAAACCTTAACTTAGCTCTCTTGTGTCTGATGTTTCAATGGTCCTCTCCTGGATTCCCATCTTAAATTCTTACACTGTAGCCAAGTGCAAATGTCACAAGGGTACTATGAATCTGCCTTCTCTAGCAACCCAAACCTTTAGAAATGCAGCTGCAGTGTGCTAGTAAGGAAGGTATTACTTTGCTTGTTCTGTAAGACTATAATACAGAAGCTGATTTTCGATGCCTTGCCTGCATGACCAGTAGCTTCAATGATTTACTACCTGTACTTAGATATCACCATCACTTGTAGGTGAAAGTGCAATATTATCTTTCCACTCATGTTTTAGAGACACTGTCTTCATCCCATTTTCTTTTTTATATTAGTGAAGTAAAAACTATGTGTGAATATCTTTCCCTTGGGAGTACTTTGCATGCCTAGCACTGCTGCATGTAATAGGCAGGGAACTCATTCCTGTCTCAAAAAACAATGAAGAAACACAAGCATCTTGTTCATGTAGGCTGGAAACAACACATTTCTTGATTGATAACACTGGGGTAAGGACAGGGAATGAAGCAATCCAATTCCCATGACTGAAACTGAAATGGTAAATTTGAAATTCAGAGGCTTTGTGAATTGTGATGAGAAGAGAAATATTAGCATTTTAGACAACCTCCTTAAAACAGAGACGGCTTCTCATAAAACATGCATTTCCTAAAAGCATTTTAGTCTGCCACTGGAGAATACTAACTCTAAAGGTTTCTTGAAGATAAACAAAGGCAGGAGAGCTGATTAAGATCCATTTGTTTCCAAGCAGCATGTGGTAGAAAGTTCTCTCTGACAGTTTGCAAATGCCCCTGCCCTTCATTTCACCCTGATATCTGTCCATCTGTATTTGTTATGAGCAATAAAGTAATTAATTCTGGTTGTCACATTGTGGTAGAAGTTTCACACCCTAACAGCTGAAAACATAACATGTTCTGAATCAGCATCGCTTCTTGAAAATGTCAAAATACATTTTTGTATTCTGATGTTCTTCTTCTTCTTTGAAAGTGCAAGCAAGGACTTGGTCTCCCTGTTGATATCTACCTTTCCACAGAGGAATTTAATAATACTTCCAGAATTTCTTTCCTCACAACACATACAGGAAGAAAATACGAGCCTCTTGTGAAAGATGGGGAAATCGAGACAAGATGACAACAGTCAGCCTTCCCAAGGCTACATGAAAAGTTTGTGGAGGAGCATATAATTTAATTTATATTATATTATCAAGCTTTCTGGCTGGCCAATTAACCACACAGCATGGCTTCTGCTTTCAGAACTGCTTGTTCAAGTGTTTGGTATCAGATCAAACTACAGTGCTTGTTATCAGACCACAGAAGGAGAAATAATGATGCAAACAGTATTTCAGATAGTCCATCCTAAATAACCTTCTTTCTTCTCCCCATAGAGAAAGGTCTGTAGGGACTAAGGACCCTGAACTTTGATCCAGAATATCTGTAAAAGCCTAGAAGACATTCTGGGTGTAGAGTTGTTCTTTCCTGAGAGGTATCAGCAAAAGGTGAAAGAGAAAAGAAAATCATGAAAAGATTTCTGTGTCCTTCTAAGACCAAATGTCAGAATATAGTATCTCCACAAGCAAAAATAAATGGAGATAGTGCAATTCTTTAGCACAATCCTTCACAGTGGGTCACTTTGATCTATACTCTCCTGCACTAGATTGATTTTTGTTTGTCTTTACCAGTGCAGGATTAAAAATATTTGCACTTGAAAAGAGTCAAAATAAGGCCTTTTTAATCTTTTTCCAAACAAATATAAGTATTGGAAATTGTTTAAGAGCTGCAAACAGGCCAAGAATACAATTAACCAGATTTCACTACGCTTTGTTTAAATTCCTTCTCTTACAAAGAATCAGCAGCACAGAGGTAAGTTTTTCTGACATAATCCCTTCTCCCACCTTGCCCCAAAACTACAGGGAGGACAAGATGTAAAACTGGACAGTGTGTCATTTAATAAATGCCAGCCCTAGCAGTTCCCAGCTACAATGAACCAATGAGTACCAATGCAGGTGATTTTGAGTGGCATCCTCTGGCCCTGAGGATTCTCTCTGCACAGCTTAAGACTGCATTTTGGATGAGGTTGGCAAGTAGAGGGTGAGGTTTTAATCCCTTCTTTCCACTTCAGGTACAGAGAGATAAGAAAAGAAATATGCATTAGTCTACCTGAGACATAGTTAAAATCTCTGAGTGCCTTTTACTGAACCATGTGGCAACCCAACCTTCAGTTTAAAGATTATGTTAATGCAATCACAATGAGCACCACTCACTTTAGAGTTCTTGATTATACATAGAATGCATAACTTATCCTAAACCAGAAAATCCCATCACCCTCTCTTGACTGGAGTTTGTTGGTTGTGTGATGAAGTGTTAAGTGTTTGTCTGCCAGCATGTATGAACTTGCCTGTATGGAAATGCATCTGATTGGAAGCTTCACAAACTGGCTGTGGTCTGTGCTGCTCAATGTGTCCCTCAGGAAAGGGCACAGAACAGACATCCTGACACAATTTATTTTTGACAGGACAGACAATCTATATGGATTTTCTCTGTTAGAGTTCTTAAGCGTTCTTATGTTTATTTAAAACAGAATGAATCACAAAAGGAAGGTGTCAGCTGTGCATTCCTGGCACTTCAGCCTGCCTTCCTTTGTAAGAAATCCCACAAATTCAGAGGCAGGTGCACACTTCATCGGAGGAGGAATGTAGTCCTGCCTTCTACAAAGGTTGATGCCTTCAGAGGTTCATGCTGACACACAGCAAACCTCACATCACATCAGATGTGATTTCTTGCCTCTGGTGAACCTTCTCATAAAGCACCAGAGAGGAAGGGGGCATACCAGACCAGGTCACACAGTGCTTTCCTCCAGTATTTGGGAAAATTACAGGGGCCTAAGAAATTCTGCAGCGGCTGAAAGTACCATCTAGAGCTTGAATGTCAAGTTCTGATTTTACTGATGCCTTTTGTTCATGTAGAGCAGAAAGAAGACAAAAGAGAACCTCTAGGTAATAAGGGAAGAGATTCATGGAGGCAGTAGAGAAGGGAGGAAACAAAGCTTGTTTAAGTGCTGAGGGGGCTAGGGGAAAAGGCAAGAAAAAGTATCTTGTTCAGCTAAAACAATAGATTTGGCTTCAGGAGACTTTATGATATGCATAAAGGAGGCATTTACACAGCAGAACTTTAAGATATCAGGTGTAGTTCTACCATAGGCAGCAAAAAAATTATATTAGGTCTTGGCAGAGAGATGTCTGTGAGTAACATCCCATAGAAGGGTTCTGCCTTTTTTGTTTCAATCCTACATCTTCTGCTGAAAAAGAAACTTTGATTGGAGAAGAAAAAGAATTTTTTTTTTTATTATTATTATCTGCCTTGTTGCTACTCAACTGAGTGAAAGCAGGCTGGGAAGGAAACAAAAACTTTGCCCTTATAATGTCTGATTTAGTGGCCCAGAGTAGCTGAGAATACACCAAAGCATTATTCCACTATCCTACCTACCCTACCTTCCAAGCCATTCCCTTTCCTTCTCTTGATTCTGGAGAGGGATCTTTCTCAGAGAGTACCTACATTTCTACTTATTCAGTGATGTTCAACAGCTGATCTTGAAGAAACTTTCTCTGTCCAGATTTACTATTTAGGCTTTTAGTACTGCAATATATGATTATCTAGGAACATTTCCAAGCTTCATTTCCAGCACACTTGTAATTTGCCCAGTCTAACCTTTCATCCCTTCTCTGCCTCTCTCATTCTCTAGAAACAGGGAAGAAAGTCTGAGGCACAGCCATTTTTTTGGACATCCTTCTTCATATTCACAACTCTAATCCTCTCTGCTCCTGCTAGGTGAGGCCATACAGAGCAAACATTACCCAGCTGTAGCCATGCCAAGAGGCTTTTTCTTACAAAGCTTTCACAGATTATGCAGGTGTTGAAGAACTTGAGGCACATGTAATAAAATGGCTTCTGCTCAGTTTCAATGCTAACTCTGTGACTTTTTCAGATAATAGTTGGGGGGTGGTTTCTTTGCATTTTTCTCCCTTCCTGTTCCCTTGAAGAATGCAGTGAGCGCAGCTCTTTATGCTGGTCACCCTTTACTTTAGGCGACCTCTCCTTTTTGCCATCACATCACAAGTACAATCTTGCTGGGGAGGAAGAACGAGAGTCCCTCAGCATCACGTTAGTCTGGCCAGAGGATTGATTACTGGAGGATGTGAGGCACCATTGCCCTGCTCCCAGCATCCCCAGGCCCAATGGAAACAGTAGAGGCATGTGGAAAGCTCAGCTTTCTAAAGGGAAGTCTTCCTGCATTCTCCGATGGCCTGGAAGAAGCCTGTGATGGATCTGTGTTCCAGGGCAAAGGCAACACCGTGTTGGTAAGTGCTTTCAGTGCTGGTGAGAAGCAGTGCTCTGACACCTCTGAAGACTGTACTTTTCTTTTTATTCCCTGCACTCGGTAGAGTGAACAGGAGGAGATGCAGAGCACTGGGGGAAGCCTCACCACCCAGCCCTGCCAGGGGGTCACAGGCTCTTAGAGCTGCCTTGGGGCAAGCAGTCTCTCCAGCACCTCAGCCTGCAAGAGACTGAGTTTCTAGACTGAAGAGCCCACTTTTCCTGAAATCAGTAGGAAGGTTGGGTTCTCCAAAATGTTCCTCTGAAAACGAGACTTTCTCCAGTCTCCTACGAAAAGCCAGTTCACCGTTTTTTCTTCAGAGGCATTCAGGTAATGATGTGCAGAGTACAGTGACAGATCTGTTGAAATAATTTGGATACAGAAAGCCCTATATCCTATTAAATACAGTAATGGCTTGTCTAGTTTGCAAAAGTCTCCTATCACACTGACAAACTCTGCCTTGTTACACTCTGCTTCCTATAAGCAATCCACCATCATAGTACCTACATGTCTACTAAATACATGTAAATTTACTAAAACTAATCTTCATTTTATATCTCTTGTTGCAAACATGGCCAGAGGGAAGAAGAAGGAAAAAGAGAAGCACTTTTTCTCCTCTTTTTCTTTCACTGAGGAGAGAAGAGCAGATGGAGAATGGAAGACAGTGATGAGGAAAATTAAAGAAAAGTTTGCATTAAAGATATCCAATGGAGTGTGACAGGAATCAAGAAACATAATTGCATGTAAACCCACAGTATCAGGCAGTGGTCTTCTGTAAAATGCAGATATTCCCTAGGCTCCTCCTAAAGATAAATGAAGTTGAAGGTAGGCAGGAATGGACTACAGGAGGAGTGATACAGAAAGAGAGACTTGGTAATGCCTCCCCTGTTTTACTTTCTTCCTTCTGCATGCTCCCTCCCCTGCCACCAGTACCATCCCAGCACCAAAGCCTTGCATCCATTCAGGGGCAACAAAAACAATATCCTAAAGTTGTTGGATTTTTTTCCCACTTTCCTGCCCCAACCACTGGTGCAATGTTATGCAGCACAAGGTTGAGCATAATCCCACTGCAAAGCATTTGGAGCAGCAGGTTTGATAAATGGCTGGGATAAAAAGGCTGGAGGTAGAGGGGTAGTATCTCTGCCTCATCAGTTCCCCAGAACTCTGCCCAAATGTACACATGCCACGGACCCAAGCATTAAACATTTTCATTCAGAAACTCTGAAAGGTGTATTCTGGTTTTCTTAAAAAAGACCATTTAGTGCAAGTGAGGCTAGGATGGGGGTTGGGGAGAGAGGAAGGAGGATGGGAAAAAAGGAAGAAGTATAGAAAGACATTGAAAGTTAAGAGAAAACACTCTCCATTATGGAGAAATTTTGATTTTGAAGTTTACTCTTCTATTAACATTTAAATTGAAAGGCGTTTCTTCCAAGTTCCACATAGGAAACCAGAAAATCTGCATTTAAATAGATACCATTTAAAAGTGGGGAAAAATATATATCAGCGTTGAATTTGTCTGAAAAGAACTTCTCTTATAGATGATCATTAATTTTTTTTCTTTTTTCTTTGTGTGTGCTAAAAAGAGAAATTGGAAGTGCATTAAAATTCTGCTTGGCACAAGGAGGCGGGTGGAGATGGCTGTGAAAAAACTGGCTTTTGAGCTCAGATATTTTGCTAGAGGGCCTCTGGAGCTTGCAGGAGGCAGTGATGGGGCCAAACAGGTCTTCTCCTGCCTGGTCCTTGTGCCAGGGCACCCGTGCCCGAGTGACTGCACACTCCCACTGAAATGCTACTTTGCTGGGGATGTCACCAGGGCCCGAGTCCCAGCTGGAGAATCAGACCTTCTGCAGTTTTGTGAGACACCTCTATACCCTTAGGGCACCTTCTAGGAAACAGGGCCATGTAGCTCCCCAAAAGCCACCAAAGCATGGCTGCTATTTGTGATTTCAACAAAAGTGTTATAGGAAACAAGTTCATAGCCAAGGAGTCAGTGGGCCTTGGGGAGGTTGTGCTAAAAGAGTTTGGAGAGGAATCTCTAGACAAGAAGATGTTCATATGTTGATCGATATTTGTCATGTCACATTCGTCTTGAGTGCTGGCACCTGGGACTCTGCAGAGCCCATCAAAAAAACAAAAACCTTGTCTGAGATTTGGATCTGGTGTTTTGCCTCCTTCCTGCAGCAAAGGCAGCAAGAACAAGAAAGAGCCAGGGCAGCCTCCTGAGCAGGAGAGAGCTGAAATCCCCAATTCACACAGGCAGAAAGTTTGACATTAATTAAGGCAATATCATCATGTTAGACTCAAGTTCTCCCTACCTCATGCCCTCAACTACACATCCCTTCCTCCTCTCTGCCTGCAATGACCACTCTGAGACTCAGCTTTGCCACATGCCAGTGCCCCACATCCCATATACTGGCCATTGACCTGCATACAGGTGGATGGGCAGGAGCATGAGTAGGCAGCAGGGAAGATCCTGCCTTGTGACAGAGGGACTTCTCAGAGGCTGTGTGTGCTGCAGAATCTCCATTTCTTGGCTTTGGCCATGAGTGGTAAAATTTAATTTCACTACCAGCAGCATTCAGGAAGCAACAAAGAGCCACCTGCATGTGGTGCTGGCTCTAACACCAGGGCACAATGGGCTTTGTCACTGGTGAAAAATCCCTGGGACAATCAGATTATTAATATTCACTCCCTTTTTTTCCACCACACTCTCAAGCTGATTCCTACAGAAAAGGTCAGACACATACTAACCCCCAGCAGTATGTTATCAGTACCCTGTAGGGCCTTTTCTGTCAAGTCAAAAAGGGAATAATCATGAGTGAAGGAGCACTGGTACCCCAGAGGCTCAGCTGTGGGCTCTGGTGGCTTTTACCTTGAGGTCACTGATCTGAATCTAGGTCAGGATGGCATTGGCTGCAAGTTACAGCCCAAAAGCCAGGCAGTGGTTCCTGTGAAATACCTCCATACAAACCCTAAGGACAAACATCTGCATGGTGGTTGGCCCTTTTTAAAGAGTAATCAGCATGGATTGAACTTTTTGATAGGGGCCAGACACTTCTCTTTCTCTTGCCTCTCTAGTGGATGGCTCCAGTGCTTCTCCTGCTGCTCAAGATCTCAACAGATTTGGCCAACTTGATCTCATTGCCTCTCCATCTTCCTATCCCAGCTTGCTAGGATGTCACAAGAAACAGCTTCATTCTTCTAATTTTTTTCCTATGCAGATGGCAACAACTTTCTCAAAATATGTATGTGACAAGAAGAAATGTTTTGTAGAAGAAGCAGGTGCCTGGAAAATAGATTCCCATTTGTCCTCCCCTTTCCAAAACCAAATAATTTCCTTGTTAATAAGCTTGCTGACTATAATGTGGCACTAACCTTTCACAATTGATGCCAGTGACATTTTGACAGTTCCACATATGGGCCTGCCAAAGGCAGAAGGAATATAAATTTGCAATTTGGTAAAAAGCTGGGTGAGCAGCCAAAGCAGCTTGGGGGAAGGAGGAAAAAAACACCAACAAGCCAAACAAAAGCCTACTGCACAGATGTTCTGCACAGCAAAAAAAGGAAAAGCACACCCACAGCTGGATGTACCCCAGCAAATCTGTGCTTGGAAAAAGAGCCTTAGGCATCCATTAAGCCCAGTGTAGCCTGAGATGCCTACAACAGATTCTCCTCATGTGGCAAACTTAGGGAAAATCTTCCCTAGCAGAAGGGAAAGGGGACTTGACATTCAATCTGTGCAGACTATCTGGTTAACATCAGATGTCACAGGACTCAGCAGTTGCTCTAACAAGGAATCTTCAATATTTCTGCCAATGTGATCAGCCGCAGAGGAACAAATGCTTTCTAACCCTGTTTCATGGAGTGTCTTTGAATTTACTTTTCAAGATATCTCAGTGCAAACAATCAGGGACACTTGACAAATTGGCTCAGCTACTTGGAACACACATCCCACACCATACATCATCTCCAAATTACGTCTATATTGGATCCCTTAATATTTGGCTAAAAGGTAACTTCCAGAAGCATCATGTGACAAGATGAAAACAAGAAAAATGTTGCACTTAGCAGCTTATTCACCTGGTTAATTAAGCCCCACTGTGAGAAAGACAGTCCTATTCTTTCATTCAGATGTGCCTGGTCTCTGCTTCTGGGCATGATTATTGCCATGTGGTGAGGTAGATGATGCTGCACTCTCCCCCTCTCTTTGATCCCTATTTCAGTAATAGTGAAATATCTTTTTTTTTTTTTTTTTTTTTTTTTTTTTTCTGAAATCAGAGAACTGTAGCTTTTACTATGGTTTATTGATTGCCTTGGTGGAAAACGTGGAGGTGGAGTGCCTATATGCTTATGCAAATAGTCACATGTAGTAATGGTGTAGCTGTTGTACATGGCTAACCAGTGATGCAAAGTTACTGTTTAAATATAATGGCTTATTTGAATTTTCTTTATGACAACATGGGTTCTTTGGGCAGACCAGGTAGGGAGGTAGCACAAGAATCTAGGTAAACATACCCTAGTTTCTAAGGTCCTCATAAGGTCCCAGCTTGCAACAGACAGGCAATGAGGAATGCTCTTCCTGCCCCCCAAAACACAGAGCCAAATATTGAGACCACACAAGCTCTAGCAAACTGCAAAAGGTTCCTAAACATTTAAGATAAGTGGGAGCCACTGGTCAGCATCTGCTGGCAGAAGTGGGATGACACAAAGTACAGCCTCAGAAAGCTGGGTCTCTGTACAGGCTGGGAACAGTAAGCCTGATGAAAAAGTCAGATTTCTCATGTTTGAGATATTTTCCCTGAAGTGCTTTTTTTGTGCTGAAGAAATAATAGCAGGGTAGCTGCTGGATCACTGTATTAACCATGCTCACAGGGAGTGGGAAGCCCAAGACCTTTCTGAAGCAATGTCACTTGATGGGCAGAAGACTGTGGCCAAGGCTGGACTACGCATGGGTGTTCATGCAGCTGCAGGATAGAGATGACTGGTACCAGCATGACATTTGTAAGGGGTTATCCTTGATGGGACTGGGAGGATGATGGGGGTCAGAAGTACAGGGTGTCCAGCAGTCATGAGAGAGTGCACACTGGATTTTACCATGGCATGTTTGATCTCAAGTCATTCACTTGTCAGACCTCAAGAAACAGCATGAAGCTGCTTCCAAAGCCAGAATACCATATTTAGCTCTGACCACTTCTGGCAACACATTGCTTCTTCTAAAATAATCAGTAGGATCCAACTTGGCAAGCGAGACTGCATGGTCTCATCAGGTGAAAAGAGTGGAATTCAGTCATTATTTGGCCACAGCTCAGCAAGCAGGCAGGGTTTCCACACATGGCAAGGGACAGAGCCCCTGCCTTCTTCTAGCAATCCTGTTGACACAAAATAGCCCATGGGTGATCATCAGAAGCTTTCTCTGCATGTCAGATGATTCCTGGTTTTGTAGAGGGCCACCCTGGCCCAGCACCCAGTGATGCCTACACAAGGCATCATTTTTTTTTTCTCTAACTTTCCAGGTTGATAAGGAGCTGTGCTGCTGCTATTTGCACTTTTTCAGGAAAAACTTATCCTTGTACTGCCTCCCTTGATGGCAGCAACAGTGGAAGCACTGGTGAGAGGCAGATTTTTCTACGGCAAGTGTTAGCACTCCTGCTGCCAAGATCATTACAAAAGCCTACACTAAACCCGTGCCACTGTGGGGGATTTTCTGAGAACTGACCACACGTCAGTGGGAGCAGGCCAGTCAAACAGCCTCTGTGCACTGCCTGACAGGGGAGAAGGCTGAAAAGTCTTGTAGCTCTGTAAGCTGTTACCTTTTCATGGAAAGCACCCCTCAATCTTTGCTAGGAAAAACAGTGAGTGCCACCAATGCAACCCAGCCCTGCAGGCAGCACTCTGCCCAGAGCTCCAGGCTCTGACAGAGTGATGTGAGGCCATGAGATGGGGCTTGAGGTCTCTGAAGGGACTGGTAATTGGGTGGTAAATCATAGAATCATAGAATTGGCTGGGTTGGAAGGGACCTCAGAGATCATCGAGTCCAACCCTTGATCCACTACTGCTGCAGTTACCAGACTATGGCACTGAGTGCCACATCCAGTCTCTTTTTAAATATTTCCAGGGACGGAGAATCCACTACTTCCCTGGGCGGTCCATTCCAATGCAAATGGGATAGAAGGGCCTTAATTCCTGGGAATACCACAATGCTTTCTACAAACCAGAAGATCACCTAAAGTAAATAAACCAGTCCCTCAACACCATCAGCAAACCCTGATGGCATTATTCCATACTATGTATTTTTCCCATCCCAAAGTGTGGATTATTGTCTGTGCCACACAGCTACCAACCCTCTCTGGTACTGAGAAACTGAGGTGCCTGTGCACAGTCGCTGAAGCCTGCAAGCTGCACAGCTGCCTGAGGGCAAAGGGTGCTTTCTAAATTTACCCTACCTACCTCCTCAATCAGCCAGGAGCAGGCTGCCTATCTGTTTGGAGATATGCAAAAAGAAAGTTAAGGAAAGAAATCACAGTTGTAAATGTTTTGCATCCGGAATGGGACATTAATATATGTGTGTTCAGGTTGGGTACTTATGCACAACCATAATAAATATCCCTTTCTACAGCAGTTCCACAAAATCCACAAAATGATCTAGAAGAAATGACCATGAAACAGACTCTCTAGTTTTATTAAGAAAACAGAAATATGCCTATGCTTAATCAGACCCTTGACTTTGTGGAAATCTAAAGCAATTCCAGTGAGATCCTATAAAACTTAACTGCTCACAAGCATATTGAAAGGACCAGATAGCTAAGTGATCGAAAATGGCTTCATAAAACACAAGCTTTATTTCAGTGCCCTAGAAGAGATTTTAGTAAGCTTCCAAATCTAGAAATACCTACATAGGACACACGACATTGTAACCTCTCCACCCAAGAGACTTTTCTTTGGGGAAGGTGCAGCTACCCTGTTTCTTTCAGTGGATGACAGTCTGGTGGATGCACTTGAAAGTGACCATACAACGTGGCTTTATGCATTCACCCTGAAGGCTGAGCCTGTGATACAGACAGAGATTAAAGCTGGGTTTATGCAGGTTGGAAGCTGACTGCCAAACTACCTTTGAAGTGTGGCCAGTAAGTAGGGGAGGTGATTCTCCCCCACTACTCTGCTCTCTTGAGACCCCACCTGGCCTACTGCATCCAGTTCTGGAGCCCCCAGCACAGGAAGGAGATGGGAGCTCTCAGAGTGAGTCCAAAGGAGGGCCACAAAGATGATCAAGAGGGTTCGAGCACCTCTCCTATGAAGAAAGGCTGAAAGAGTTGGGGTCGTTCAGCCTGGAGAAGAGAAGGCTCTGGGACACTGGATAGCAGACTTCCAGTACCCAAAGGGGGCCTTTGAGAGAGCTGGGGAGGGACTTGTCATAAGGGCATGTAATGGTAGGGTGAGGGAGAATGGCTTTAAACTCAAGGGGGAGATTTAGGTTAGCCATTAGGAAAAAACTCTTTAGTGTGAAGGTGGTGAGACACTGGAACTGATTGTTCAGGGAAGTTGTGGATACCCCCTCCCTGGAAGAGTTCAAGGCCACTTTGGATGAGGCTTTGAGCAACCCAGTCATAGGGAAAGTGTCCCTGCCCATGAACAAGGGCTGGACCTTTAAAGTTCCCTCCAACCAAGTCTGTCTGATGATTCTAAACCTTGACTTTTTCCTTACACTGCCTGTGTGCTGTGGTGCTGCATGTGGAGACTCACACATGTGCTTAGGTGGTCCATTCCCCCTTTAACAGTACCCAAGCAGTCTCGAGGCTGCTCTCACTGATGCAGGACTCAGCCATGGCCCCCAAATGGTAGTATCCAAGTCAGGCCAAATTCTCCATTTGGCCAGATTCACCATCTCCTGCCTGTCACAACAAAAAGTTCTTTAAGAACTAGGGTGAAATCTATATGGTCAGCTCAGAAAGTGTGTGGTTGCTGGTGGTGGGTAGCAGGCAGATGCCCATCAGTGCTGACCTCTGGACACAGCTTTCAGCCAGGGTGACAGTCCCTGCTCCATGAGTGTTATGGCCTCTCCACATCACAGCCAGGCCCAGATCTGGCCAGGAACACATCAAATCTCAATCCAGACCCTGTTCCTAAACCAGTTTGCCAGTTGGCCATCAGACTTGCCTGGCTGCCATGGGCCTGCCTGACTGCTTTGTTCCCCAGGGGGCAGCCAGCCCCTGTGGTTCCCTGGCAGCAGAACACCCCAAAAGCAGTGTAACAAAGTGTCTGAGCTGTTACCTGCTCACTTCTGCTTTTTTGGTTTTTACTGGTTTGGAGAAGTTTCAAAAGAGGGATATTAAAAAATGTTGATATGTAAAAAACCTCAAAATCTCCCATATGGACATTTTTTATAATAAAACTTCTGACTTTTCATTTCAAACAGCATTTAAAGAAATTGCATTCTACATTAAAAAATAAAAAGAGAAAGGATTTTAAAATGTTAACTAAGACAATCAAAGTACTTCATTTCAGCCAAAATTCTCTTGGGTGCTCCAAAATAAATTGTTGTTCATTTTAGCTCAAAAACTTCTAAAAGCCACCTGCAGCCTTTCTACCATGTTGTTTTATTCGTTTTTGCCTTTCCAGGGAGAAAACCTTTTATTTCAACAGCTCTGTCCACCACTGCAGCACCTGAGTGGTGGCAGAAGGCTAATAATATCACTGGCAAGAATGAGAAGGCTAAACTTGGAAGCCAAGCTTTGACAGGAGAGTAAAACAGAATTAATTCTCAAATATTTTGCTTCTGAGATGACATATGGTTGCATTTCCGTGCCTACCCGTGAGTGATTCAACTGATTTGGGATCTGAAATTCTTGCAGCACATTTTCTCAGTTTTTAGAAGCTTTTCAGTTTGCCTGCATTGGCTGCCTTGCTCACTTCCTAATGGGTCTCTCCAGGTCTGATGCAGTGTTTGAAGCTGTGATGGGTACATATGTGAAGGAGGGGCCAACAAATGGAGGGACAGGCCCACTGTGTATTGCTAACAGTCACACATTCCCAAAAAGCTGTGGTTAGGAGATTCCTAATGCAGTTAACCTCTTTGATCTCATCATGCAGTATGAAATATCGAAAGGTAATGAAAAGATTGGAGGCTGTGTTTGCATATCAAAACACAGGCTTCAGCCCAGTACAGAGCAGGAGACTGATACAGTAAATACACTTGTGATAGATGGAAAAAGCATCTTTTGATTGGGAAAGAAGAGCTTTTTTCCTGATCTTGTAGTGTTCATGGATGTGCAAAAAGAAGAGCAATCCAGAAGAGCTCACACTGTATTAGAAAGTGATGCAGACTGGGACCAGGCTTCACTTCTGCTCCCCTCCACCAGGTTACAGGCATGATTCATCTCCCTTTTTCCTTTAGTTAGTAGCAGTAAAGCAGAAGGCAGACAGCTATGCCTCAGACAACAGTGATATGCCTCTTAAAAGAGCCTAACCTGCCAAATGCACTGTCACCTAAAGATGGGAGGCCTTTTATCAGGATCCAGGGTCCCAGCCTCCTTTTCTTCAGCTGAGGTCTGCCCACCTAGAGGGAGCACAGATGCATGCCCAAAGCATGCAGATATCTGTATTTTAAGGGAATATACCACCCTTCCCCTTATAGTTGCCAACCTGCCCTATCCAGCATTCTCCTTGCCTTTGCTCCTATCTGTCCCTCTACACCCATGTCTGGTGCAAATCCCCTCCTTTCCTCACCAGCTCTTCTCTGCTCTGCCTTCTTATTACTCTGGTTTTTAATCATCTTTTGCTCCTCCATTCTTTATGCACACCTCCCCTTTCTAATGTTCCCCTATGATTTGCTACCATCTCCTTTCTCTCTCTCTCTCTCTCTGTGTTAACACATCTTAGAGTCCTCCCACTGACTTTTAAGACGTCTGAAAAGCTGTAGTCAGGTATCAGATTCCTTATCAGGTCAAAAGAAAATATTAGGAAAGTCAGTGGCCAGATGCAATGATTACAATTCAGTGTGGACAAGAGTAACACCAGTCTTTATGGTCCCAGATGAGCTTTTAATTCTTGGTAAAATGCAAAGTCATTGATTTTCTACTTCCTCACTTTGTGGTATCTCTCCATCGCTGAAGAGAGCTTCGGTACTTTATCTCTGCCTTTCTTACCTTAATGTAGTTCTTTTCTCTTAAACATAAATTCAGCTATGAATATGAATAGTCTGAATTTCTGCTTTCTGTGCTTGTTTTAATGATTTATTTATTTATTTTTTAATCACACATAGCAAGCTGTAGAGGAAAGTCAAAGAGAATCTGGTATTTCTACTGGCTTGATAACCTGAAGTACCAGCTTTACATGACTATTCCTAATCTAACCTTTTTAGGAAGTGTTCAATGTATGGCTGTGGTGTCACACATCTGAAGCATGTTGGCTTTTCTCTTTTGATCAACACTTTTGTCTAAGGGCTCTGAAAATGAGCCAAGGGGACAGAGAATGCTCAGCTGAGTCTCAGTGTCTCAGCTCCAGGCTCCCCTCTCCCAGCAGCTGTGCTCTATCCACAGTGGGTTTATGGGTCCTGGAACACCCCTGCCAACTGAGACCTCTTCCTTTAGGGGGGGACATCCCCAGTGCCACTGATTTCCTGCAGCCCACCATCCCACTGTGTTCAGAAAAGTAGAGAAGAGATGCTGCAAAGGAGCTTGGGCTCCTTTGTCTGCACCTCCAAGTGACCCGAGTCTGGCACAGATCCCAATAACCACAACATCCAGACACAGCAATCATTGACAGCTTTGCTTAATTACATCCTAATTTCTTTATGTAGAGCCTATGAGCAAAATTTCAATTAACTTTAACTATATTTAAGTTTGATGCATCTCTATCATTCCATTAAGATGATTTGGGGCAAGACAAAGATAAAGACAGATGTTATCATTCTATAAGAATGAAAATTTTAATTAATTTTAATGAAAATATGAAGTAACAAGTTTTTATAAAGTCTCATAAAATTTATTTTCTAGTCACAAAATGTACATTCTGCATATTTGGTATCAGTTGCTCTGTCTCTCAGACAAAATAGAGATCCTGTACCCCTTTTGATCTTTTGGTCTTACCATGGAACCATAATCAGCAATTCTTATTAGAAAGAGCCTTGGAATCCTCAAATCAAAGACCCATCTAAGTGCAATCCTGTTGGGGTTTTCAGCTAATGCTTTTATTAGTATGTAAAGAGCTAACTAAGGTTTAGTTCAGGCTGTAGCCTGTTTGACTGAACCAAAACTCTTCTTTCTGCAACAAAGAGCTGGAAATACACCAGACCCTTAAAATGAAGACCCTTTAAAGCCAAGCTTTTTAATGCCACAATTACATCACTCCATCCCTGAGACAGGGTTTGCAGCTCTGTTGGCACATCACTCAGCAGGTATTTTCAACCAAAGAATTCTGTATGATAAATCTGAAGACAAATCCATCACTGGAAGAAGATGTGTTACAAGTCAAGACTTTGGATTCACTTACTAAGCAGGCAGCTCAGCTTCCAGAAATGCTGAGTCTGGGTTTGCTAGACATTAGAGCTGCCCTGCTTGTTGGTTAGTGCTGAATTTTAAGCATGGCTGCATAAGCAGCCAAGAGCCTCCCAAGTGCTGTAGCTCTATCCTCTGCCATTCAGCCACCATCTGGGTTTCACAGCCACTGTTCTGTCACTTGATGGGATGCTCAGAGCCTGTGGGTGGGATCACCTGGGCCCCACACCGGGACAGCCGTGGCCCACAGATAGGGCAGAATCTGCCCTACAGTAATGTTTCTCAAACCATGGGCATGTTTGTTAGTCCCTGCCATCTCCCTGCAGCTGGTTTTAAAAATGCCTGGAGGATTTGCTCCAGAGGATGGCTCTAGAAGTTTCTCTCTCTGGCTCACTGAAAATGCATCCATATCACTGGCGTTGGGGGGCTGGGAAGCCCCATTCCTGAATTTCCTTTGGCTTCCCCACACAGGCATTGCCAGAGGGTACCAGGCTGGCTCTCAGGTCAGAGGCTGCTTGCTACCTCATGGCAGCCATCTTAAAGATTTGCCATCCCTGTAATTAGTGCTGTTAGCAGGTTGCTAGGGAAGTTTTCTCTCCCCGGAGAAGGTTTCAGGGCACTGCTCAGAGAAGACGAGGAAATTAAAGAGGAGGAAGAAAAAAAATGCAGATGACTGAAGGAAAAACAACACTGCCTGCTGAAAGTCTCCCCAGAGCGTTATCTCCTTGGCCAGAGCAGACCACACACTTTAAAGTCAGGACTCATTGCTTTTGTATTTTGTCTCCGGAGAAATGTTTGCCTTGGCATGACTAATACAACAAGCAAAACCCAGCACAGCAGAAATGTCACCACAGTCCCTCCCACACAGGACCTGTGATTACCATAAGCCAGCACTCTTAACCTGCTGCATCTTTAATTGACAGCTAAAGAAAGCTGGGAACGAGGAGAAAACTATGCTGAATTTCAGCAGCGTCTTGAATCTCAGTAGAAACCTGGCTTCTGAAAACAGGAAAAAAAAAAAAACAAACAAAACACCAAGGAGAGCTCCATCCCCTTTGTACTACTGATTCGCAGCTTTTAAGTGCTGGAGGGAAGCAGAGCAAATCCCTTGCATGACCGTACCTCCCAATTTGGTGGAGAGTGCAAACAAGACTGAGGGAGAGATTCAGTTCCCAGCCCACACCAAGCGGGGAGGAGCAATCGGGGTAAAAGCTGGGAATGGAAGTCTTTAAATTATTTTTGTTCCTCTGGAGTTGCAGGGGGTGAGAATCCACAGTCTAGGTAAATCTGAATGTAAAACGAGCAGGGACCCAGCTGGAATCAGTTTAGTGATATAAAGACACATAGTCTTAATTAAGGGAATTGTGATTTGCCAATGAAATCCCAGCAGGGCGTCTGTCTGCCTGATCAAAGACTCGACTTTCTGATGGAATCTTAAGTGCATGAGCCATGAAATTACTTTTTGAAGAGGGAACATGCGGCACAAAGAAGCAGAGGGAGAGGGAAAGAGGTGGGGGGAGGAGGAAGGGAGGGAGCTGATGAGGAGCAGAGCAGGGCTCCAAGCGATACTCCTGGGAGCTTCCATACTCTCCCTCCAAACAAAGCTAGAGCAGGGCAGGCTGGAGCAAAAATTATGTCAAACAGCCAGCAGAGTCAGCATCTAAAATAATTATACACCCAGCTGAATAAAGAAAAATTCCTATTTTGCCCCTCAAAATTATTTTTTTAAAGCACTTAGCAGAATTTGGGTAAAAGTGGTTACTTTTCTTTCTAAGTAAATCCCATTTTCTCACCCTCATGCTCTTCCTTTTTTGCCAGAGATTAGACAAAGGCACCTGCTATTTCTGCTCTGGGTCTAATTTTCTAAAACTCTCCAAGGTCCTAAAAGCAAGACAGCTTTCTCCAAATACTTCCTTCTTTTTTTGTTATTTTTTATTTTCACAGCAGTACAAGATATTTACCTCCATTTTGTTGCACCGATAAGAAATGCTTCAATCTATCTGCCCACAAGATATCTAGCTTTTAAGTGTACATAGGAAGAGTTTTGGATCAAATCCCAAACTAGATAAATTCTGCGGTATTTCAAGTTATATTGCTGTGGGGCCCTAAAAGAGCAAAAGCTCTGGAAATCAAGACAAAGTTGACAGAAGAGATACAGTCTACCAGCTTGATTTATTATGTCTGTACCACATAAGTATTCCCAAGTACTCAATAAACTTCCCAAATCCCATGTCCTCACGTAGCAGACTAAACACAAAGCTACATGGGATTAACCCAGGACAGCCTCAGCTTTGTTTCTGAAAGTCTGGTGAGGCATCCAGAGGACATCACATTTAGAATGCCTTACACGAGTCCTCTGACATGCAAATGTGTATTTTTAAAAAAAGTTCTCTCATTGGCAAACTGAAATTCAATGTAATGATTACAGAAACTCTTCTATCAGAAAAAAAGCCAACTGTCACCTTGCCATGCCATTTTCCTCAAAAGTGTCTAAAGCAAGTGTTCAAAAGAAGAAATAAAATACTTATATGCAACTGCTGTGCAGGACAGGACTCCATTTACTGGAGGAATAGTCCCAAGCAAACACACTGAGCTGTTGCACTGGTAAGGCAAGAGAATGGACCTAATAAATCACTGATGCCATGCCAAGATCTAAAGTAAAAGAGAAAATAAGCAATCAGGCCCTATGGATTTCTAGCTGTGTTCAAAATATCTGAAGAAAAGCAAGGGATGTAATAAAATAACAACAACAAAAATTAAAACAGGATGGGAAAACATTCCATTTTTAAGCATCTCCAACAGCAAAAGTTTTTGGGAAGCAGAACTTCTGACAAGGGGCTCCACAGAACTGAGTGCAGCTCTGATCCCAGCCAGTGATATAAGCAACATGGTGCCTCTGTTACTCCCGAGTTTGCTTGATTCTTATTAATGTTGCTAAATCTAAAATTAAACCAAATCTCAGCATCATTCACTGAGTCAGTCTTGGAGCTCCGCTTTGGGACTACTGTAGAGAAAAACTGGAGGTTGAACAAATAAATAAGTGGGTCACAGAACTCAAACACTGCCCTTAATTACCCTGTTTCAACATGTGGGTGTTCCCTCATGCCCCACTCACTAAGTGTTACTCACACCATTCATTTAGTAAGCTATGGTTAGCTATGAGGTGGCTGCACACTACCCACTTCTTCAACCTAGTGAAGGCTTCTCCAAACCAGATTTGGGCCCCCTGGGCACAGGTGCTTCACTTGCAACAGTGGAAAGACTTGTGAAGCTTGCATTGGTAAAACAAATATTTTCCTTGCTGCTTTTTTCCTCCCACAGCATCAGCTACCACCAGGCCTCTCTCTGCACAGCTTTGCTGCCGTAGGATGGAAGAGCCACTCTCACCACAGCTGCAGCCAGCAGCTCCCATTCACTCAACCACCTGCTCACTTCTTGATCTTTTCAGATCTCAGGGAAATAGATTTTCTTTCTTGGCTCTTTTCTTTCTCTCCTGCCAATATTGCTGCATTCTAGCTATTCCTGTACTCCAGAATTTCAAAGAACAAGTTTATACTAAAAACACAGTGCCAAGTATAAAGGAAGGTGTTTTCCAGGAGACTGTAACAAAAAAAAAAAAAGTAGGGTTTTTAAGGAGGATTAACAGCCATTTCACACAGGTGGCTTCTTTAAAACACTTTCCTCCTCGCTATCAGAGGAGGCTTCACAGCAAAGCAGCAATTCACAAGCTTGAGTTTTCCAAGCAGGTTCTGTGCTGTGCTTGAGGGGCTAATTAGAAACACAAAATACACCATTAATTTGTGTATACTGAGTAATAAGCTGCTGGCTCTGATGCTCACCCCCAGTCATGCTTGAGAGCTAGAGGAAAGTATCCCAACATAATAACTCCACCAAGTTCTCCTCTCAGTTGCTCACACTTCATTTTCTGAACCAAAGGACACTGGGTGGCTGCTTAGTGTCAGAGGAAATCTGAGTTTCAGGCTGCCTTGACAGACTTCTCTGTGCCTGGGATTTCATGTTTTGTAAAAGGCTTCTAACTCAGGAGCATCTACCAGCAGCTGCTGAGCCATCACACAAGAATGCAGCACATCATGGGGAGATGTGCAGTAGCAGTAAGGGCAGATGAAGTGCTCTCCTGCTAGATCTGTGTCCATGTGTATACAGCAACTGTGCACATCTATCTATTAATGCTGAAATCTGAGACTGCAGATTGTAGAGTCTTTCAGAAGTTTCTTT
Source organism: Calypte anna (assembly GCF_003957555.1). NCBI lineage: Eukaryota > Metazoa > Chordata > Aves > Apodiformes > Trochilidae > Calypte > Calypte anna. Next base: position 58,917,306 of record NC_044244.1, on the reverse strand, counting down.
GAAAGGTTTCCTTAGGGATTCTCTTCTGTATCTCCCTGAAAATCCTAAGTGGCCATCATCTTGTAATGCCATGCCAAGTGCTATCACTATCGGACCAGATCAGCAGGAGGATGGTTTACCAGATGGTAATTCCAGTTAAAGGAATACTTGGGAGGAGGGAGCCCTGCTCCTGAACTTCAGCCTTCCACCTGGGAAAGTGCACTTCCCTCCTTCCCCCCACCTTACAGGCTTGTCTCCTTTTCAGATGCTACATTAAACCAGACAGACAAAAAAACAATAACTCAGGAATGTGGTGCTCCTTCACCTCAGACACCACATGGGATTTTCCCTGCTCTCTTGGATATGTACTTCTGAGTGCTTCTGCTTCCTCAGAGGAACTCTCTCAGTTCAGACAGCAATTTCTCTTCTAAAGAAAAGGGGCTGCTTTTAGAGAAGGTGTCATCAGCAGTCACTCCCTGCTCATAGCTTCTAACTCTGCTGGAGTTGATACCTCTTTCACTCCTCTGTGGGGAACTCCTCTACAGCAGATTTCCCCTCCTCTGCCTTGTATAATGAGGAAGTCCTAATCCATCCCTCCCCACAAACTCTCTGCTTAAAATCAGTGCTCATTGTAGTTAGTCCCCAGTTCTCAAAGGGCATTAATTGCTTCGGGCTTCACCTCAGAGCTGTTGAATACTGATAATAACAGGTTTGCCTGGGCTTACTATCTAAATAGCTGATAATTACAGCCCAAGAACAGCAAGAAGCATGATGTCTTTCTGCCACAGTTGTCTGTCTGTTTTGCTAGGCATCTGTCCATCTGCCTTTAGGCAATTTTTCCTATTTCCGCTTGACTTTCTTCTCCATCTCCATGTCTTTTTTTCTTTTTTTTTTCCTCTCTCTCCTTTTAAAATATATTTTGCTTTTCAATCTCTCGGTTTTTTGTCTTTTCCAGAGCTCTGACATCTTTGATCTCTTGTCAACAGGGAACGCAAAGTACTGGATACACATTCAGAGATCTGAACATTTTATCGCTCCCCAGAAGCAGCTCAGGACGTGACAGGTGAAACGTCAGAAACAATTACAGAAAGAGAGAGGCTTTCCAGCCCCACGGGGTAACCATCCAGTCTGCACTCTGTGCTTCACCTCCTGACTCAGCGGGGAGCGGAGACCTGAGCTGCCGCCGCACCCGCTCAGAGAGCCAAGTGGGAAGAGACACAAACACTTGGGCCAGATGTTGAATGTTTGGGGAAGGGACTAATGGGGGAGGTTCCTGCTAGGGAAACCAGTTGGATCATCATCTAGCTTCCTCTTTAGCCGTGGCGAGATGTGCTTCTCTCTGTGCATCTGACACAAGCGTGCCCCTGTCAGAGGCAGTTTTCACATCACCTCATTGTATTGCTGTGACCATCTGCTCCCCCACCCTTGCCAGGCTCCCGTGGACCATGAGGATCACTGTACACTGACTGGGGAGACAGGCACTGAAATAGAAGCACAATGCTACAGGCCAGAAGGGTGATGCAGAGATTTGGTCTCTGCTGTAGTCCACTGCTCTGGAAACCCAGAAGGATAAAAAGAGCACAGAAGCCTATTGGGGAAGTGGCCCAGAAACCAGGGTGGCCACATTGTTTTGCAGACCATGGTACAAGGCCCACAAAAGAGCAGAGGTGTGTGTAGTGGCACTTATCAAAACCTCTTAAGGTCACAGAGACCTCAGGCACGCAGCAGTACTGATTTTTGCCTGGGTAGCAGAAGGAAGACCCAGCACCAGCCCTTCCTAATGGCTGGTGTCAAGCGGCTGCCTCAGCTCTAGGAAGATGGGCAGAGGCCCACCCAGGTCCCTGTGCACCAAGACCAAGCTATGCCCCAAAGGGTGGCACAGAGCAGGGTGCAAAATTAGTGTTGATCATACAGTGGAGGTGTAGAAGTGCTGATGTTTTGTAACAGGGTACTGTGGGACACCACATACCTCTGGAAGCATGATGAAGCTGCAGTGTCACCCTGTCAGTCTTCTCTAGTGCAAACTGAAAGGCTCCAGGCTGGGAACCCACAGGCACGTCAGGGGAAATGATTTACCCAAAGGGACTCAGCCACCCACATGTGTTGCATATGTATTAGCCACCAAAGACCAGGAAACACAAGGGTTCATTAAATGGGCCAATACAAAAGGAAAAATTATCCCAAATCTTCACAGAACTCAAAAAAAGTTGTCATTTAAATTATTCATGAAAGTTCAGCTCCTAACTCCCCTCCTAACCTTCGTGTCTCCTACTCATGCATGGCTTCTAAGCAGACAACTGCTGGGTCCTGGAAGGAGCAGCTCACCTCTGCCCTATGAAATGATTTCACTCAGCTTCTGTTCCTGCCAATTGTATCAAACGTTTTTTCCAGCACTCTCTTTCTTTCCCTCTTTTCCTCCATAAAACTGATCCAGAAAATAATCCTTCTGTGTCCTGGCAAATAGCACCATTTGCCTCCTATGTGTGTGCACCCTGCCAGATGGCAGAGTGAAACAAATAGTGCAAGGAAATGCTCTGGTTCTCTGTGCACAGGGAAAAAGCCAAAAGGAAATGGAAAAACCCTTTCAGATGATGTGCCCCCTAACAAAGACTGATGAAAATCCAGGAGACTGATAGTTCAACCTCTTTGCACTTGTGTCTCATTTAATTCTTTCCTGTGCTTTGATCTGCAGGAATAGAGGACTGCCAACCAAAAGAGGCTGGAGGAGAAGCAAAGGTAAAAATCCCAAGATCTTTTAGACACTAAACTAATACTAGAACTCTATGTCTTTGATGCTGTCTCTTCTGGCCCATGGCATTTTAAAAAACTGGATGGGGGTAAAAAAGGTCCCTTCCCACTCTGGCTTGACAGGCCTTTTCTCCAAGTCATTCACCAGTGTCCAGAGGTGGGATGGAGGCCGCATTCGTCTGAATATTTCAATGTCATGGATAGTAATTCCTTGTTACCTAACATCACTTGCAATATCTGGGACACGAGAGGTTTTTAATCACATTCTGATCACAGCATTGGGGGGTGTCCTTTGCTGGTGCTAATTGTGATGACAGACTGTGTACTCCAGGTCTTCTGGTGAAGACAGCCCCAGCAGAGACTGTATCTTCACCCAAACTGAGTTGAAAGATTTGGACACAGATTCAGACTTGGATCCACAGCTTGAGGGAACAGGGATTTAAGCTGATGATGCTCAGAGTGCAAACAGCAACCTCATCATTGTGGTCTAAAGGCAGATACCTCAATGATACACTCCAGTGTCCTGATTTAACCAGCTGTCAGTCAGCCTACAGAAAATATTTCATATGTGAGATTCACCTGTAAAAATAAAGTTATGTACTGCATATGTGTTCAGATATGACTTTTCCTTCTGAAAGAAATTAATCTAAAAAATCTCCTTTAGTTCACATTGCACCTCAGAGAACAAAGGTGGGTTGCTTGAGGAGCACAGATTACTATTCCTAGGCTGCCTGGAGAAGAAAACAGCCTGGTATCTTGAAATTTTGAATGATCCAACCTTTAAGAGCAGTGAATGCAAAATAAAACGAGCCTGACGCCATTTTCTCCAGTGATGTGCCATGGCTTATTAGGAAGGGGTTATAAGCTGCTTTCCAGTGAACTTGTTCTCAGAGAGATAAGCTGACTAGTGGGAAATCAATCACTATGAATTTTGATAGCAGCGCCTGCTGAAGTAATTACTTCAAACATCAATAATTCTGCTCACCTGCCTGTGCAGTTTTCAGTCATGCTGAAGGTTAGATTAATGCCACAGAGCTCCTGGGGACTTTTTTTGTTTTGCTTTGTATTTGTTTTCCCTATCCTTTTCCATCTACTCCCTTAATTTTTATTTATTTTTTTTTAACTCAGAGATAATTGAAATGTCATGCTGTCTGTTCCTCTCTTTCTCTGTCTTCTCACCCAAGTCGTCACCATGAATTTGTTCCTATCAGTAAAATTGTCTCTGCAATTCTGTGCATGCAGGAGCTGCTGCTGATCCTTCCTGTCAGGCTTACCAAGCACTGAACACTCATGTCACCTCTTTCCTCAGCTGTTTATGCCTGTGTTTAAGTTAATGAGTATTTAGAGAGAAGGTCAAAACAACTTTGGTGCCAAATACTCTTGAATTGAAGACCCCCACGGTGGCCTCTGTAGAGTGATTTTAGTTCCTAGACAGATAAACATGTCAGTTCAGGTTTTGCCACACAGTACACAGACTGAGGGCATAGACAAGTCATAATTTAAAGCACTTCTTACACAAATGTGAAGGTGATACAACATCACCTAAAACGTCCCTGACTCAAAACCAATTCCCCTTGAAAGCAAAATGAGAAAGGTTTGTATAGCACGTGTACATGCTTACATGTTCAGCAGATGGTAAATTAAAGAGGGTATTATTCCACAGAGAGGCCAAATATTTCATCTAGCTACTAAACACCATGATGAAATTATGACATTATCCAAAATGCCTATCATTTTCATTTTAAATATAATGTATGACCTGAGTTTCGGACTACTGTGCTTCACAGACTGCAGCCTTCTCCATTAGCCACATCTCCTAAGCTCCTGCACATCTCCTACTGCCTCATGCTAAATATCCTCCAGGTCTCCCACTGATGCCCCTTTTATATCTAAATTTCATGCAGCCCCAGTAGTTCTGCTCTCTCTGCTGGAGCAGAGACATATTTATTACCATATTATTATTGTATTTCAGCTCCCAGCTATAGTAAATTCCATCCTGCTGTAACCCCTACCTCCATCTACTATTAAACAGCCCGGGATTCCCACAGACTTGGCAAATTTGATAGATTTGTTTATCAGCTCATCAGAACTGATGCGTGCATGGACTTACTGCCTGACTGCAATTGAAAGCTGGCAGAAATCTGCCAGGGGTACTTTCACCACTTTCCTTATCTTCCTCCATCCTGTTCGGGGAGTGAACAACTGTGATACTCCACAGACTATTTATTTGCATGCAGGCTTCATTCCTAGCAACAACCCACTCCTCCCAAATTTAACACTTTTAAAAGTTCCTTTTAATGCCAGTTCTACTCAGCTGTTAGGCCTACTTTATAGAGATGTCCTTTGTTTATAACAGTGATTGACTGAACACACGCCACGGCTTTCAGAAGAGAAAGCCCTCTGCAGACCCAATTTCAGATCCAAAAAGTGTCCTGCTGACAATTGCCCACATAAATCCAAGCAAAGAAAGAATGAAGACAAGAAGCAAGTGGTTTCCTGTCTGAATGACAATTCAGCCTCCCGGCAAAGGATGGCATCTATCACTCTAGCACCACTTAGCTGATCACTGCAGCCACACTGGGAAGGGGAAGGGAGGGAAGAGTACCCGACACCACGGATAATCAGGACTCTTTCAAGCAGGCTCCTTACTCGTCACAGCTGAAGGCAGCCACACGTGAAAATAAAACTCCATCTTTAGCTAAATGCTACTCCCATTATCTTATTATGACTTTGCTGAAGTCAAGTAACCGATGGCTGAATTTGGTCCATATTGTATATAATGACAAATCGATGTTTGATGACCTCCTGTGAGAATGTCTATTCAGTTTATTAAGAGGAAAGTGCTCTTGGTTGATCTGACACTGTTTATCTCATTGTTATCAAAGCTCCTCTGAAATTAACTGTTAGGAGAAAGGAGGACATGTCTCAAAGAGAAAAAGAAGTGAAGAAGAGATGTTTTTAGTGGCTGAGGGGGAGATTTCAGCACTACCCATCCAATCAACAACAGGCCAGCAGAATGGTTCCTAACTGCAGATTTTAAAACAGTTTACATTGCTCTGAAATACACTCCAGGATCTCAATTTTCTTTTCTGTCTTTGAATTAGCATGATATATTTCACAGCAGAAGATCTGAGATTTGTGATATTTGTTTACTACTTTACATAAACTTGTTTAGTGGCGATTTATGAAAAGGAGAGAAAAGGGAGGTGATTAAATCTCCAAATAATTTTGCCAAAAATAATAATCTAGAATGAAGAAGGTAATAAAGTCTTCCAGCTGAACAGGTGGAAGATAGCAGATGAGCACAAAGACAAGAAATTAATCTCTGCTGGAAAATAGGAGGTACCAGAAGGAAGAATTTGAATTTGTTATACACATTACTGGCTTCTAAACTATGAACTCCATTGGCAGATCAGTGTCCAGCAAAATCAGCATTCGGGACAAATTATTATCAAGATATATGAAGAAAAGAGCAAAGAAGAATATTTGAAATATTATAATTTCACTATAGTAATCCATATATGTCATCCATGCACAGGGAAAAATGTATTAAAAAAAAAAAATTGAAGGGTATGTCTCGAGGAACAAGTCAGGGGGCTTCATTCCAGAAAGAGCTATGGTTACAGGTTTGGAAACACTGATGAGAAGAAAAAAAAAAATTTAAAGACTGAGAGAGTCTATATTCAGAAGAACAAATCTCATCCCAGAAAGGGGAAAAAAGCATGAAAACAAGAAATGGTGACAAAATGTTAAATTAAGAGATTGTATTTCCCTCTCCTCTCCCTATGAGAAGAAGACGAATTAATCACTGGATTGAGAAATGACAGTTGCCTGGAAACCTCCTATCATGGCCAGATTACAATCAATAAATGCAACAAAAGGTCAGCACCTACCAGCAATGCATATACATCCCCACACGCATACAAAGTACAGAGCTAGTCCTACAAATCCTCTCAAGACTTCAAGAGAAGGTATTTGAAGAGAAGTTGAGTGAAACTGAGAGGGACCAGAAATCAGACAGGTAACATGATTGAAAAGTGGAAGTGCTTTATTGAAGAAGAGTTAATCCATGAGTCAAAATGCTAGTCTCACAGTCAACAAATCTTACAGCCTCAGAGAGGAAAACAATGCTTGATTTGATAGCAAATAAAGCAGTAATTAGAAATAAAAGGCACATCTAGCAAAGTGTAAGGCAGCAGTTGCAGGCAGCAGTCAACATCGATGAAAGTTATGGGTGTAAGTAACTAATAAGGGAAGGTGAATATGTTAGGGGAAAGTGCCCGGCTGGCAGAGTCAACAGTGACAAAACATAGGTGTCTGAAAGTACTCCAAGAAAAAGGAAACCTGAAGAAAAGTGAAGGTGTGAGATTAGTTAAAAAAAGGTAAAATTGCTTATGCCAAAGTAGGAAAATGTCTTACAACCATAACCATATTTAACATACCTGTCCTGAGATGGCAACAATAAATTCCATTAGTATATGATGAACATATTTGAGACCAGGGACAGCTTCTACAGACCAGACAGCCTATACCCACAAATATTAAAAAGCTGGCTTATAGATGTCCCTGGCCTCCTGATGTTAATTTTTAATACACCAAGGAATTTGATATGACCAGGGGAGTCTTAATGTGAAGGCAATGGCCAAAGGGAACATGATAAGAAGGAAAAATTCTCAGCTTGACAATACTTCTGTGAAAAAACACAGAAATGCTGAGTCAGAATTGAATACTTAAAGAATTAATTGGTATCAATAAAATTCATGCCAAGAAACATAAGATAATGGGAACAAAGGTTTTTTTAAGGCAATATGCTTCCATACTCTAATGAAATTACAAACTCGTTTGACAAAGGTAAATATTATACCCACAAAAAGTCTGGCTTTTCTAGAGTTTGTGACTTATTACCTCATATCATGGTGATTTAAATTTCATTATACATTAATAATAAAATAGCTATTCAACAGATTGAGGACTGTCTGAGGAATCTCAAGAAGGAACAATGAATGGGGAATCATCTTTGAGTAGGAGGATTTGGTGCGAGGTTCTGCATAGATCATGTGTAAATAGAACATGATTTTACATCTCATCCCTGATGTAGAAATAAATGCAAAATACTTGAGGTGAACTTTGCAGAGACTGGTAAAGGACGAGGCATATACAGTAAAGTGCATCACTTCTAAATTATACCTGTTCAGACTGAATATATTTAAATTCAACCAAATAGAGAGAGATACATCAAGGCCCAAGGAATGCAGACCACATCTGCAGAGCAAGAGGCTGCAAATGGGAAAGCAGGGACCTTGAAGAAGATTAAGTTTCACTGCAGATAAGCACAACTACAGAAAAAGAGGTGAATGCAAGCCTGTAAAGTGAAGCAAGACACCTTCAAACTAGCAATGAGGCACAAATTATACTGCAAGTGTTTAACTATTGCAAGAAATTACTAGTAACATCTCTAACTCAGTCTCCTCACATCAAGAGCTGATGCTTTTTTGGAAGGTGTGCTTTGAAGTCAATGAAATTAAACAAGCTGTGTTTTACAGAAGGACCCTCGGTACAGTGTCTTGACTCTCCTGCTCTTGAGCTTTTTGTAGAAGGAGGCTTTGGAGTGAACCAAAAGGGCAGCAAACTAAACATTGTACATAAGATTTTCAAACTCTAGACGTGGAAAGTTTTCTCCACACACTGTTGGCTGGCTACACTAGAAGCTTCTGATTTCTTAGTCTCAGCAAAAAGGCTACCTGCAAAGTCAGTGCTCCTCACAGTTCTGGTCTCATTGTGGGATTCCAGAAAATCTGCTGACTCTGCAAACCCTGACCCTCTGTAACCTCCCATGATTTAGGTCTTAAGGCTGAGGTAAACTCACCCTTCTTGCTGTATCATAACAGAACATGGATTTGATTGGTTTTTTGTGTGTTTGTTTTGGGCAAGAAAGAAGTGGGAAGCCCTGCTCTCTAGTGACTCAGTCTGTACCCTCACAGCAGTGCTGCCTTTGGAAAGGCACTGAGACCATGGACTGCCTGAGACATAATGAGGGGGAAAGAAGGAGCCATGGGAGCTGGGAGACCACTGCTGCCACACAGCAGAGAGCTCAGCAGGACCTCAGTGTGCAGTCCCATAACCAGAGGAATTCACAGAGTGGTTGACAGCAGATGTACATCTCAGGGCAACTTTCCCAAACAAATTTTCTGACGTTCAAGAAGGTGTGGTCCCTGCAACACACTTCTCCACAGGGGTTCCCTCTAACCAATTTTTCCTAAGATGTTCAAATTTAACTCAGAGAAAGAAGAGGAACTAACTCTCACTCTCTCAGTGTTAGTATGAAAACACTGTTTCTTTAGAAAACCAGAGCAGAAAATGGTCAGTATTTATAGTCTTGCTTCACACCTATACTAAGCCCCCAACAAAGTGGCCAAGAAGTGAGGGTAAATGTGATTTACTCTTACTTTAAATTCCCAGAAACAATCTGTACCTACATATCCTAAATGCAATCCCAAATTAAGCTATCTACATGCAATTTTTACAAGAATAATTCCAGGCATAAATCATCAACACACACAGGCCCTCAGCACATATGCAAAAAGGATTTCTTATTTAAAGTACAGACAAGAGTTCTCTGTTGTTGGGCGTGAGGGCAATGAAGAAGTTAGTATGAAGAAAGGTGGGCAAGGGAGAAGTGGGGCTGCAATGGGTGTCTGAAGCTGGTATGGTTCATCATGACAACTCATGCTGCCCTATCCTGTTCTGCCAGATCCACTTTACAGCCCTTATACTGGTATTGCATTCATCAGCATGGGGCAGCTGTATTTCAGGAGTCCTATCACATGATGCTAGTGCTGAAGTAAACCAAACCATGACTTCATCCTGCCAAGACATGGGCAGTTCTGGGCATGAAAGGAGAATTAAGGGAAGGCACTGGAGAAATGCAATCATGTCTCTGGGTCTGAATCCTCACGTCAAAGCAGGCAGCTCATCAGCTACAGCAAGAACAGCAATCAGGCTTCATCTTGTGCCCAAGGACAGATTAACTAATTCTGGTTTGGAGTAATTATTAAAATATATGAATACATTACATTATTCTGAAACACATTTATATAAATTATATATATCTGTATATACATACAGAATAAATATATATGTGTGTGTGATGCTGAGACCCTGGCTATGGAGAACACCAGAGCAAGAACCTTTACTAACTGGACAAGGGAGGCAGGTCCAGGAAAAGAGCACAAATGGGTAAGAAAGAAAAGCGTGAGAAAAAGGGACCAAGGGAGAATGGGAGACACTGGTTATGTGCAGAGAGAGTGTGAAAAGGCAGGGAGGATACAGAAGGGTACAGGGTTTGAAAAAAGGGCTCTTGGCTGTAGAAGATGGCAGAGGCAAAAGGAAATTACAGAAGGAGCTGAACATGAGGAAATGTCAGGAGAAACAGAGAAGTAAAACAAACATCAGAAGGGAATGCATCGATGAGAAGATAGTAAGGGTAGAAGACATGTTTCCCCTCCTGCTCACTGGTTATACTTCTCCATTACAGCTCATGTCTTTTATACAGTCTCATACCCTTCCTTCTATTCTTACCAGTCCCTTATAGAGGTTTCTCTTTAGAAGAATTAATCTGCACAGATGCCCTCACCATGTCCCTGCCTCTCCACTTTCCTCCCAGCCCAGTGCACAAGCTTGATAAGAGGAAAGACCTCTCACCTCTATCTCTCCCCAGTGTGAGATTTTGTCAGCGTGTGAGCCACTGCCAGGTACACGACACAAAGACAGAACAATTTACCTTCAAAGAAAAAGCCTTATACTGACAAACCCAAAGTTTGTTTCCACCAGAAGATGTCCCCCAGGGATGGAATTTAGCAAACCGTACACAGTGTAATATTAATTTTTGCGTGTTATTTCAAGCTAACGTGCTGTCTGTTAGATGACTCTTTTTTCCTAACAGGGCTATACCACTGGGAAGAAAATTAACCCATAATAAGCATCTCTCCTGTACTCTGTCAGATTCCCATTTTCTCCTCCCTTCAGTCTCCCTTCATCTGCCCTCATTTCTGCATCAGACTTCCATCTTTATTACTCCCACTCTCATTCTTTTTCTTCCCTTCCTTTCTACTTCCTCCATCCTGCCTCTTTCATCTTATTTTCCTATTCTATACTTTCCTTTGTTTACTTTTTCCTTATTCTTCCAGTTTGCCATTTTTGCCTGTTATATATCCTCTCTCACTCAGTTCACTCCCCTCAACCTGCACCCAGAGGAGTGAATAAGAATAATATTCAAGGCATTTCAACACCTTCAGAGCCATAAGGGGAGCCAGCCAGCCTTACAGAGCCTCCAGTGTGGCACGTTACCCCGCAGACCAGTAATTTCAACTCCCAAAGCCATAAGGAAATAGGAATAAAACCCAGCATCCTCTGGCTCCTGGTATTCAGTATCTCTGGGGACCTAATGCAAGAATCTATCTGGAGCTACACATTGCTCCATGCCTTGAAAGGGATGTACAAAGACGACATTGGGTAGGATTCATTGTGCCTAATTTCAGGAGACTTCAGGGTGGTTGTTCCATCTAACTGTGCTCTATGTTGTGCTCTAGTCAATGGGAAGAGAAGTGGGACACTTCCAAAGGATGAATTTTTGCATAAGAAATAGTTGTCTCAGATGGAGTAGCTATGAATATAGCCTCAATGATCACCTTAAATTAATTGCCTAACTTTCAGACAGTAAGAGCTACATGACATGAAAAACCCCAACTCTAAGACAGAGGAGGAAATAGAAGAGGAAGTCTTTATGAGGACAGAAAAATGGCAGAAATTGGAGGAAAAGGAAAAAAGATGGGAAAGCTACTTTGTTCACTGGTGGACAGACCAAATGAAAAATATCTGCTGAATCAGCAGTACATTGAGGGCCAGAGCTGTAGACAAGCTGAAGCTCCACAGCTCCCTTTGATTTCTCCTGTGTTTTGGACTGCTCAGCATTTCTAGAAGCCAGAACCCTGAGACCTCTCCTGAGCTAGGGACTAATCTAAGAGTCTTGCCTTTCACGGCTAATGCTCTGGACATCTCATCCCCAAAACGCTGACTTCATTACATTTTGCACCTAACTGCTACAGAGGAAAACACTGGAGTGAAAGGACAGGGAATTAACACTAGCAGGTCACGCAGAAAACTGGTCAATAGCTGAGAAATCTGTCTCAGGCTATTTCTCTCACATCATTTTCCACTGGTAGAATTTAATCTCCTGACAGCATGGACTGTCAAGTCCTGGAAGGGACTGCACATGCACACACTCATGTTTGTGAGTCTGACTGCTGAAGCATCAGTGCTTGGCTCTGCAGAGATGTATACAGCGAAGTGCCTCTTGCCAAAAAGCTGGGGAGTGCAGCATGCTTTTCTGGAGTGGCTGGGGGGAAAAAATCAGTGCTGCCTTCTGCAGCTGGTGGGATTTGGCATTTCCATGTGTTTACCCACTGCATATGAAGACACGGGATTTAAATCATCAAACATGGAGTGAAGCTGAGTGCAGTTCTGTTTAGCCAGGGGTACGGTCTGCTCAGGTTCATAGTCAAGGCTGTTTTTACTACCAGGCAGGCTACAGGAGAAGCATGTAGGAGAGAGGCTGACAGGCAAGAGATGGAAATTTCAATGAAATTAAGGAAGGAGGAGGCAAACAAAAACCTTCAGGATACACTACCAACAGTTCTGTGAATAATCAAGGCTATGTGCAGCACATCCCAAATTACTGAGTTCTATAAATTGGCTTAGACTAAAACTAGTGCATAGGAATGACTTTGATTGTTTTTTAGAAGTGAGGAACCAAAGGCAGCAAGAGTAACGTGGTAAAAACATTGACTCTGACATAGAAACAGCATGGCTATGTGCTGCCTGTATCAAACCTTTTGGATATGCACAAAATGTTTGGAGCCAACAGCCTCCAAAACAGGAGAGCACAGCTTAAAGATGGCTGTGAGAAGAGCTCAATGGAGATACCCTCTTCAGCTCTTCTGTTCCACAGAGCATTTGCTGCACAGTACCTGCAGTGTTAAGAACCAGACCTCTTGTGAAGTACTAAATGTATCTAGAGAAAGAAAAGACAAGCAATTTATAGGGTGAATGTTTTCATTAAGGAAAGGGGATACAAAAAGCAAAAAAAGAATCAGTAGTGTGGTGAGTTTTTTTGTTGTTTTTGTTTTGTTGGGTTTTTTTAAAACTTCATTTGTCTAAAGTGGCTTCAAAATAGCATGTAGGGTAGTTAATCAATACAGCCCTTTGCCCAGGAGTGCTTTTGATTTGATTCCTGTGCTTAGCCTCTAAGCTACACTGCCTTTTCAGCGGCCTCTGATGAGTGAGAACATCAGGACTTTTGGATTGATTTTTTAAGAAGATAATTGGGGATGCTGGTAGAGGGCATCCCTACAGCAGACCTTCAACCCTGGAGCTTATATTCTTCCTTGGCCCTACCCAAATCCAATTTGATTAGCATTCACTTACATGATTTATAAGGCATTCTGGAAATCTGATTTCAGCAGAATGAGAAGGTCCTTTCCATTTTCTAATACGAAATATTAGTTTTGGTTGAGAAGAATCAGGAATTTCAAAGGAAATTCAGTGGCTAGAAAATATCTCAAAGAAAGGAATGAGGGCTGAACAGTAAACATTTGCTTCACAAGCAGTGGACATGAGCAGGAGGACACATGTACAGAAACTCGGAGACACAGAATCATAGAATCATTTTGGTTGGAAAAGACCTCTAAGATCATCAGGTCCAACCACTAACCCAGCACTGCCAAGTCCACCACGAAACCATGACCCTAAGCAACACATCTACACATCTTTTAAATGCCTCCGGGGATGGTGACACCACCACTTCCCTGGACAGCCTGTTCCAGTGCTTGGCAATGCTTTCAGTGAAAAAATTCTTCATAATATGCAGTCTAGAACTCCCTTAACACAATTTGAGGTCATTTCCTCTTGTCCTACCACTTGTAACTTGGGAAAAGAGGCTGACAGTCCCTTCACTACAACCTTTCAGGTAGTTCTAGAGAGTGATAAGGTTTCCTCTCAACCACCATTTTTCCAGGCTAACCAACCCCTGTTCCCTCAACTGCTCCTCATAAGACTTGCAAGACATCTAGTCCAAGTTTAATTTGTATTTTAGAAGTGGTGAATGCAAAAAATAGCAGTGATTTCTCTTCTAAATGCTCCTTTCTGAAAAAAGATGGGCACCAAGAATGAACAAGCATGAGAGGGAAGAGGGAAGAAGAATCAGTGTTTGGGCTGGATCACCTTGCTGAGTGAAAGGGGCCAAGCCAAGGCATATGTGTAGGTAATATAGTGTTTCATGGCTATTTTACCCAACTTTATCTTTGCTCACTCCATTTTAAGGTGAGGAGGGATGCATTTTCTAGCAGCTATGATGACAGCAAAAGATGTTGAAAGCAGCCAGAGAGAGGGGTGAGCACCAACACAGGCAGCAAGTGCCTTTGCCCTGTGCCACCACCCCTGCACTCAGCAGCCAGTACCAGTAGATGGGGACAGCTTACTTCTACCATGTCAAGGGGCACATTAATTAATTGATAATGTATAATCTGTACAGATCTGCTGATTAAAACACACCTCCGCTGCAACCTTTAAGAATAACGTGACTCAACTCAGAACTTGCCAAATCTTGTCCTCCAACTCATCCCAGTCACCTCCAAAGAGGCAACAGAGATCTACCATTCCAAACAACGTGATCTTTTTCAAGATGCATGGCTTCAGAGAGGTGTTTCAGCAGCAGGAGAGACCATTATCATATTTTTTTCTTTCTTCTTCACCCATGTTGTATATACATGTCTTATTGTAAATATAGGTGAGGATGTAAGATTTGATGCCCTCAAATTTCCCTGCATTGTACCCAATTCTATTCTTCCTGGAGCAAATTACAGATGAAATTGGTTACAGAACAAAGAATCCAGAAGGGCAGGTACTTTGTAAAGCTTGACAGAAAGTAAAAAGGTGGTGGTGGAGGGGGAAGTAGAGGTGGAGCAGGAACAGGTAGGAGTGAAGAAGGCTGAGCAGTTGACCCCACAGGGAAGAAAGCAAGAAGAGAAACAGGATGAAAGGCAGGGAGTGGAAAGCACTGTTAATGGAGACAAAACTGAGGGAAAGAGGAGGGTCAGTAGAGGAAAAAAAAAGGAAAGCAACACTTAGAGGTAGAATTCAGGGAAAACACAGTGGAAGGCAGGTATGAATTTACCTAGAGAGGCTGAGGGGACTGAAGCCCCTTTGACTCAACTTCCCCTGGTGCCTTTCCTTTCAATTAAAAGCATGGCTGTGGGCCAAGCTCTCGAGTCTCCTGTCACAGATGTCCTGACATGGCTCTCCCCACCCCTCATTCAGATCACGGGGAGGAATGAGAGGAGACAGATGGCACAGAAAGTGGAGTAGAGATGGGAAAAAGACAAAGACAGGGAACAGGATAGTAGAGTGGAAAAGCTATTATCCTCAGGTATAGAGCACTTCACTCTCAGGGAAATAGGTCATTTTGGGCTGTCATTCAATAGGATGATTAAGGAACTATAAGGACTATTACCTCATCTAATTTATTTAATAGGAAAAACTGAAAAGGCTAAATAGGATGGGTAAATAAGGAAAATGAAAAAGGTATATGTAAAAGGTATCCTTTGTACAACAGCATCACAGAGGATGCTACTCAGATATCTGTAACCCACTCTGCAATATGAGACACAGACTTCAAAATTCTCTACACAAAAGATGACCAGGTGGTCATAGCACATAGGCATAAAGCACATAGGGAGTGCAAAAGGCAAGCAATGGGTGGTGGAGGATTGAAGAAATTCTCTAGATGAACACAGGTGGGTGCACATCTTTCCCAATGAATTTTTCTACTGTTTGCACTTAAGCTCATATTTTGGAGCAATGGGATGAAAATGAACTTAATTAAAACCAAAGTGATTTCTGACTCTGAAGCTTGTCCCTGGCCCAGGCAGAAGCTCCTTTGCTTTCATATGGACATTGAAATGAGAGTGAGGGCTCTATTCAAGGAAACAATCATGTGACAGGTATTACCTAGGGATAGGACATGCAGTGATCACTGACCTTTGTTCCCTCTCCTTTGTTTCCCTGGGAGATGAACCTCCCAGATCTTGCTAGTGCAGCTCTGATTGGCACCATCTCCCTCTCCTCCTACTTTCACACACAGGCTCATGAATAATGTTGGGACTATTAATCAGCATCAAGTCCCCAGAGCACCTCCTGTTCTGGAATGCCACTGATGAGCAGATGGGAATTTTGGCAAGAAGTGACCTGGCATGAAAATGAACAGAAGAGGAGAGCAATAGAGGGAAGGGGGATCTGCCTGAAGCTCTCCATTAAAAAAAAAAAAAAAAAGAAATGGAGGAAAAGAGGTTTTTCTTCTCTTCTGATACCATATTCCAATTTACAGTCATATAAGGAATCATCAGAAGCCACCTGTGCTCATCAACATGAGCCAATTTCCTTCCCTAAGAGCCTGGTGTGTTTACATTTGCGTTGGTATACCCAACTTCATTTAGGTAATTCTAGCACTTACATACAGTAACTCAATACCAGTTAACTAAAAAAACCTGTTTACTCACCCTCTGGGGTAGGCTTTGCAACTCACACTGATGCCCAGGCTGATACAATACCAACAAGACCATATTTAGCTATTTTTAGCTTGTATGGCTACATCTGTATGAACTGCAGTAGTGGCAGCCTAGCAAAAACACCCGACCCAATGTCTTTTGAAGCCTGTTGTCCATTGCCCTTCCACATACTGTTTTGGTCCGAAAATCATAGAATCACAGACTGGTTAGAGTTGGAAGTGGCTTTAAGGTTATCTAGTTCCAAACTCCCTGTGTGTAGGCAGGGACACCTCCCACTAGCTCAGGTTGCTCAAATCACATCCAACTTGGCCTTGAACCCTCCTGCTCAAAGGCCCCTCCTGGCCAGGGAGGGGGCATCCACAACATCCCTGCTCAACTTCTTCCAGTTACTTACCACCTTCATAGTGAAGAATTTCCTCCTAACATTTAAACTAAATCTTCCCTCTTCGAGTTTTAAACCATTGCCTATTGAAGTTTTGCTACACACGCATGCAAAAAGCCCTGCCCCAGCTTTCTTCTAGGCCCCCTTCAGGTATTGGAAAGCCACTATAAGGTCACCTTGGAGCCTTCTCTAGGTTGAAAAACCGCAACTTCTTTAGTCTGTCTTCATAGGGGAGGTGCTCCAATCCTCTGATCATTTTTGTGGCCCTTCTCTGAACATGCTAAAGGAGCTCTATGCCCTTCTTATGCTGGGGACTCCAGATTTACACAAGAGTGGTCCAGGTGGGGTCTCACAAGAGCAGAGTATTTGTGTATGGGGTTGCCTCAACCCAGGTGCAGAACCTTGTGCTTGATAAAGCAGCAAAGACTATTTATCTTAGTCACATTCCTTCTTTTTTTGAGAAATCTTACATCTTGTGGGAGTTACTAAATTTAAAACACACCAGCAGAACACAGTCTGGTAACAAAGCAATCTGTGTGCAGGCAGCCTAGGAGATGAGGAGCACCTGCTCAAGGATCATTAGTGAATGGAGATGGAACTACTTCACTGCTCTCACTCCACACACACTTAGAAGAGACATGTGGTGCAGTGTTTGATGATGCACATGGTACAGTAATGCATCTTTCTATAGCTCATGCCATACAAGGCTCACAAAACAGTTTGCAAATAGTAACAAAAGGAGCTCTGTGTCTACAGCATCAGTGTTCTCATCTCTCTTGATTTTTTTCATAAGCCTCACTGCTTTACTTGTTCTGCTCTGCTTTATGTGAGTCCTCATTCCTCAGAATTCAACTGATATGCAAGAGCTGTAGCTGTATAACTGGGCAGGAGCTGGTGGAAATAAAGCCTTATGATTCAAAAACCTGAAGGTAATTGAAAAACACTTTCCACTTAAAAAGAAAAAAAAAAAAAGGCTTGCTTCTTAAGTCAGTTCTCTTAATTCTCTTATTGCATGACTGGCTTCTGTTTTCTAATTTTTAGCCTGGTAAACTGGAACATTTCTCCATTAATGGGCAAGTACTCTTATCCCTAGCTGGCAGATCAGAAAATTACAAGGCAGCACTAAACCTGGCCACAGTATAAGTGAGACTGCAGCACAGCTAAATTCCTGTTACATACTGCAGGGTTGAACAGTACCTATAGAAGGGGAAAACAATGCATTTAAGAACAAATTATGGGCAAAATCCACAACCATCTTGGTTGAGTACGGGTAAAATCCAACCATCTTACTCTCAAGCCCAGTGTTTCAATCAACAAATATGACCTTGCCTAAACACAGAATTCAGCAAAAATCTTCCTATTTTTAAATAAATATCTGTATGTCCACCTGTAGAGCTACTTAAACAAAGAAAAACCTTAATGGATTTAAACCAGAAGAAATGGCTTTAAGCTGGAAAAGGGAAGATTTAGGTTAGACTTAAGGAAGAAATTCTGTAGTGGGAGGGTGGTGAGACACTGGCACAGGTTGCCCAGAGAAGCTGTAGATGCCCCCTCCCTGGAAGTGTTCAAGACCAGGTTGGATGGGGATTTGAGCAACCTGGTCTAGTGGGAGGTGTCCCTGCCCATGGCAGGGGGGTTGGAACTGGATGATCTTTAAGGTTCCTTCCATCCCAAACCATTCTATGATACTATGATGATTCTAGTAAAAACCACTGGAGTTTCTCATATCTAATCAGGAAGCTGAAGAAGAAAAGAGTACGTTTTTAGAGCATTTAAGACATTATCTCCTATTTAGATTGCAATAAGGTAGGAACAGCTTCCTTGCCTGAGCCAGAACAACAGCAACAGTTAGAGACCTGTATGCTGCGAGCCAGTTCAAAAGACAGAAGCTGACAACAGCAAGAGGAGCTTACCCAGGAGCTAAGGAGTTAAGCAGATTTCATTCCCATTAATTGCACATCCTTAAAAAGTCATTACAGACACATCTCTGGCATAGCTGGGAGCCAGAGGTCTTTAGTTTGGCTTGTAGCATACAACACGAGATGGAGCCCACACCATGTTGTTTAGTGCCCACGTGGTGATAGGAGCTGTGTCATGCAGTGAGAAGGTTGCACATCATTCCTGGTGAGTAGACAGCTACTAACTTTTCATGGACAATACCTTGCTGCACAAATAAAGCAAGAATCATACCCTCTTCCCTGCCTCGTCCTGCTGTCCACCTCCATCCCACTTCCCCCTGCATGGGACTGAAAGCTGGAAATCTGGAGGAACAGAGCAATTGGTTTATACCATCTGAACATGAAGGAAAAAACCAGCAAAACAAAAGTTGAGAGAAGGCAAAGAATAAATAATCTCTTACTGAATAAAACTTCAAAAATAAATAAGCCTTTGCAGACAATTTAATTTCAACACCTATCTTAAGGGAACAAGAGGACTGGATGGTGTTAAGGTCCATAAAGCAGATTGTAAACAGTTATACAAAAGCAACACCATTTATTGTGACATGCAACTTTACAGAGGCCTTCAAATGAAAATAAAATATTGGGTAGCTGGGGCTCTCTTCTATGCCTTCAAGAAGTCATGAAAGAAAACATTCTATCAGGAATTTATACTTGGAAGAAGAAAGAAGGTACACAAAAGAAAGAGCTAGTAAACATCTTACTTTAAAATATCACTTTGTTTGTTTGAAAAATAATTTGGTGGGTTACTTTATTTCCCAGTTAAATAAATGAGTAAGGCTTATTTGTGAAGAGTAGCTTTTAAGTAACAAAAAACACCCCCCTGAGTAAAATGTAATCAGGGAAGGCAACAGGGAAGGATTTAAAAAATTAAATACCCTCCACAAATTAGTTATTGTCATCTCTCAGATTTCTTCTTTTCTCTTTTTATCCCTGGGGAAGAGAAGGAGTGAATGAGATAAAAAAACCAGGAACAAAATTAGGAAGAACAATGGCTTGCCCACCCTTGCATCTGTCAGGACAAGACTGAAAGTTTTTTTGGAAGGTGAAGGTCAGGGGAGACAGCCTCAACATACGGGTGTGCAAGTTCAGGAAACCAGAGGTTCTCAGACATCCAATGATGGAGGAGTTTGACCTCGCATACCCTCCATCGACCTGCTGGCTTTTCCATGCATTAAAAAAATGATCAGATTGTAACTAGTGAAGCTCACCCAGGGGATTCTACCTCTAAGCCACTTCTTTTTGCTCCCAGATTAGCAGACAAGGTAAGCAAAGCAAACTTATTAGAGCAGCAACGTGGACACTATGGCCAGGCTTGCTGCATGTGACTCTGTAGCACTTGCTGCTGTAGTGCCTTTTGAACTGGGATGCACACAGATCTCATCTCCTCAGATGAGCTGAAAACCAGAGCTGAACACATGAGAACAAGCACTGAGTTTATGCCAGATATGGACCTTTATGGACTGCAAAAAACTGTGCACACAGTGTCCCTCCCAAACAACCTATACATAGGGATCTACCTAGAGATTCCAGCCCTCCTGGGATGTCACCATTTTCACAAGCACCACACGTAACAGCCCTGTGCAAAGTCAATGAGGACAGGACACAGACCCTTTTGATCCCAAAAGTGTAGCCTAGCCATTTTATAACTGAGCCAAAGAAGCTTTCCCTGAGATAGATCTACAAAAACACAAGTAAGCAGTTTAGCATCTCCACAGTAGTTAGTTGCACCTACTGGCACTTCATTACAAATGCATTACTGGCTGTAAAATGGTGAGAGACAAACACACCACTTTATTACCTTGGCTTCATGACCTTCTCATCACCAGAAGCATTGAAGGGAATTGCTTTGGGTGAGCTAAAGGCTGCTGAGAACATGACAGGAGGGAAAGACTCCTACAACAAACAGTTCTGTCACTTGTTCCTTCTTGGGATGTCCTCATCCCCCAGTCAGATGAGCAGTGCCCATCAGGACGTGACACCAGGAGGGTGACAATCTCCAAAGGGCCACTGCCATAGGGTGCAGTCTGCGCAGCTCTCAGAGTGAGGGTCTTTTCTGGTGCCTCTGTGAAGAGCCACATATGAGTATAGGATTAGCATGGTGGTGGCACTGACAGTGGCTGACTGAGGAAAGACCAGAATCAGTACTTCAACCTGACTTGACTTTGTTGTGGTGCTTTTTGTCATGCGGTATCATTACCTGCAAATCCTAGTCCTGCTGAGCTCTCTGCTGCCATGGGAGCTCTATGCAAAACTTGTCTTTCAGAACCTTTTGAGAGACAAGGAGCAAATAGATGTAGAGGGGCATTATTTTCTGGAGAAAATGTTAACCCTCAGCTGCCTCTGAATGTAGTGAAGGAACTGAAATATAGGGCACTGACTGTGGCCATCTGGAACATGTGGATGAGGTTAATGACCAGGTTACACAACCATCCATGCATGTAAAGAGCAAAATCTGTCCTGCAACTAAACAGTTTCATAGAATGAATCCCTTTTTAAGAAAGAAAGCTTATTGCTCTCCCTTTCCACAAAGGAAAACAACAGTGTCTTCTTATCTCTCACCCTTTCAGCTTCTCTTTTTTCTTCCTCTTGGTGTGCCTGTGTGGATGACATTCCCATCTAGTGTAGTATCTTCTGATTGCAAAACAGAAGGTTGCAGCAGAAATACAACTGGCACAGAGAGCCAATTCCCTCATTTCCTCTCCTGCTTCTTTCTCTCCGTGAACCAAACACTTGTTCCCTGCTTCCACAACATGCACACAGCATGGCACTTTTGCATGAAAGCAACATTTTGTAAAACCAGCCAGAATTCTAAGGAGATTCCTACTCCAGCTTTCACCCTAACACTGATTTTGTCATAAAACAAGTAGCTTCCATGTAGTTTTTCTCTAGGTAGTTCCAAAATAACAACCATTGCTAACTGTACCATATGGCTGACAGGGGGCAGAGAGTCACAGGTCATACTCAGACAAATTCCAGGAAAACTGAGTCTCTGCAAAGAAATATTTGAGAATCTCTGATTAACACTGCTGTTTACATTAATCTCTGGGCTCACAGCCTCAGCTCACAGGAAAAATTTGCCAAGGAGGCAGAAGACAAAACCAGCAGCCTAGCTGAGGTTTAAATTCTCACTGTTTTACTCTGGGCTATGATTTCAAAGCCTTCATGTCCTTTTTTTTTCTTTTAACTCTCTGGCTTTATATACCTATAGTCCTACTACTAAGATTAATTTGCTTTCTTTACTTCTAACCACCCAGCTCAATAGTCCCAAATGCACTTGCATAGGAAGAGGCAGCTATGCAATGACAAATCTGTCCTTTTGTTGTTTATGTCATTTCATCTTTCACAGATCCCAGTCCTCAGTATCATATGGAAGATAAATCATAATCTCCCAGGAGTCCATAAGAACAGAGCCAAGAAGCTGATTCATTTGAAACCTGTTTATCTCTAGTTCTGATGATTAACAGTGAGCAATGCATAGCAAAGAGGGACTGATACAATCTGGGTTAAAACCGATATTCATTAAGTGACAGTAATGACCCTCACGCCATCAACAGAAGCATACAGTTGATGTTCTAATTGTGTCTTTTATTTCAAATTTCAAATACTGGTGAAAAGTGCTATGCTGACAGCCTTACAGATAGAAGTTCACCACCTCCATATCACAGGTAGTACAGAAAAGCAACAGCAGTGATGAAATGTCTGTAAAATAATGACTGGGGATGGTCAGAGTTTGAAGGGAATTTGGGGTGTTCAGTCTTCAGGAAGCTGAAAGGAGATACAGCAGTCACCAGACATGTGAAAGGGGGTTGCAGACAAGCAGGCAATAACCTGCACTCCTTGATGACAAGGAAGAGAACAAGGCCTTTGGTGAGGCCACACCTCGAGTCCTGTGTCCAGTTCTGGGCCCCTCAGTTCGGGAAGGAGATTGAGGTCCTGGAGCAGGTCCAAAGGAGGGCAACCAGGCTGGTGAAGGGACTCGAGCACAGACCCTATGAGGAGAGGCTGAGGGAGCTGGGGGTGTTCAGCCTGGAGAAGAGGAGGCTCAGGGGAGACCTCATCACTCTCTACAACTCCCTGAAAGGAGGTTGGAGCCAAGTGGGGGTAGGTCTCTTTTGCCAGCAACTCTCAGCAAGACAAGAGGGCACGGACTCAAGTTGTGCCAGGGGAAGTTTAGGTTGGACATTAGAAAGAATTTCTTTACGGAGAGGGTGATCAGGCATTGGAATGGGCTGCCCAGGGAAGTAGTGGATTCTCTGTCCCTGGAGATACTTAAAAAGAGACTGGATGTGGCACTCAGTGCCATGGTCTTGTAACTGCAGCGGTAGTGGATCAAGAGTTGGACTTGATGATCTCTGAGGTCCCTTCCAACCCAGCCAATTCTGTGATTCTAAGAAACAAGTTTAAAGTGATGAAGATGAGCAAGATGCGGGTTAGACCTTAGGAAACTGTCTCCAGTGGGGGCTCACCATGGGAACAGACTGTCTAGGCTGATTGCAGGGCTTCTGGGGTAGAACAAGTCATGCAAACATCTGGCAGAACACTTGTGAGTGGGGCTGGCCCTGCCCCAGGGCAATGGCCTATCTGGGCAGTGGTCATATACATCATTACCAATATGCTTGTACCCTCAACTGGAGCTGCCAACACCAAAGTTTATGGGCTACCTCCCTGTCCATACCAGTCAGTCCATAGTCATGCTGTTCAGAGTGCCAGAAGAAACACTATTTGTGCTTTAGTGTTGTTGGCATCTGCCTATTTGCAAAAGAACTGAGATGAGCTCATGCACAACACGGAAAGTGATTGTTACAGAAACCCTGATACAAACCAGAAGGGAAAGGCACCACTTTGAAAAAATGGCTCATGATGCAACCAGGGAGTATTAAAGGACACCTGGACTCCAGGGGCATTCAGTCTACAGTTTGGCCCAATAAAACTGGTGTGCACAGCTGAGAGGGAGACTTGCCAAGAACATCTCTGAATCTGTCTATAGCCTTATCATAATCCTGGCAACTCCAGATAGCTCTGAACTGCACTTGGTAGCTACAGCCCATAGTCCTTCCCTTTTGATCATGTCCCTTGTGCCTAAAATATGAGGTATATTAAGTACCTACAAGCCAGCAACTCAACTTTATCCCAGTCGTTTTTGGAGAGACTTTAGTGATCACTTGCAGCTTGAGGAAAAGTGATCATCAGTGGAAAAACTAGGAACACGTGCTTGTATATTTGGAGTGTGTACTAGGAAAAAAATTATGAGAACACAAAAAACCCCGATTTGTTAGAGCTCCCATTTGATTTCAGAAATGTTACCATCAGCATCAACAAAGTAAAAAATGCCTTTATTTTCACTAGCTACACTTCCATCCATGCCGTGATTGCCACTGGGACCCAGTGCTACTGGAAGCAGAGTGGTAGGAATAATCTCTGTGATTGCCAGCCCAAATTCCTCTGGCTCCCAGACACCATATTCTGCCTTCTGACCACAATGTGTTGGGAGCAGCAGGAGGAAAACAGAAAGATGTTGGTGCCAGTGATAATGGCCTCTTCGCTGAGAATGATGAAAATGAAGAAGATGGCATTGACACATCATGACTAGAGTGATGATTATTTTGCCTGGCATTAAACAGAGGAGGGAATAGATCAGTCTCCTGTCATTGACAGGCATGACAAGAAGAGGCTATAGAGCACATGTAAGTAACACTCAATTTTCCATTTTGACTATTTCTCCTCTTCCAAGTTCCTGCACCTCTGAAGTTGTCTGTGAGTGCAAAGAGAAGCGAAACACTCCACTCAAGGATAAGCTGACAAAGTTAATTTGCTTTACTTGCTCCCAAATCCCTGATTCATCCACTGCATCTTAAAAAGCAGTTACTAAGCCACTGGTCTAACTGAGACATTATTGTTATTAAAGCAGAGACTTTGGCATTGTGGTACAAATTAGCATAACAGCATCACACCCTGTGGGGGCATTAAAACAACTGCTTCTATCGTTCCAGTTTAGGTCTACAGAGAATGAAGCCTCTGATTGTGAAACTGCTCTCCAAAGTCCCATTGAAGTTATCCTGCTGTGTCCTATTAGGAAAAACCAAACTCCAAAGGCCAAATTTGTGATTTTCTTTAGATAAGACTGAAAGATCCAAGCTCTCTTAAAATGCTAACTCATTTACAAGTACCTTGGTTTTCCAGGTCTGTAAATACATTCTCTCACAAAATTATAATCTGCTTAGTTATGGTGACTTGCAGCAGGCAAAAAGCCAGCATATAAGTGGTTGGTCCTGTACTTTGTAAACTGCCTAAAATGCAAACTGAAATTATTCTTGTACACAACGCAAGACAGTAAGTTCCAAATCACCACTTTTCAGCTGCTAAATAGCTATATATTATGCACACACATGCCATCGTTTTTTAATTTTTTTTTTTTCAAATAGGAATTCCCTCCTCCAAATGCATGAATGTGAGGATCCCTGCTACACAGTGAGACAGAGTTCCAGGAAGGAACAACCCCATTGAAATGCTCTAACTATACCATGTGACTGGAGAAGGAGTTTCAGCTCCAGTTCTTTCCAATGACAAGTTCATTAGAAAGGTATGGTCCACTTTCATTACCTCCAAGTAGACCACTTGTGAACAAACTGGGCAACAGTGCAGAGACACAAGTTTGCTCTGTTCAGCTCTATATAGATTCAAATCAGCTGATCAGCTTACCAGCAGGGGTGACCATCAAGGAAAAACACTGCCCTGCTTCCAGATCAAGGCTGCATCAGTGTGCATGCTCAGCACCCAAGTTTTGAGCCATTTATTATACATAAAGATAAAAACAAAGTTTTCTCTGCCCTGGCAGTTGTTTAAAGGATCCTTCTTTTCTATGCAGAACGTGTGTCTGATGGTGGATCAGCCAAGAAAACTTCAAGCCCTGAAGTTCATCCTGCAGGACTGTGCAAGAGATGCTGTGTTCCCAAGACTCAATATGTTCCTTTTTGGCCACTTTTCTAGCCTGGCTGCTCTGGGAAGTTCTGCCCAGGGTGGGATAGCCACTTACAGGTTTTCTGTTTTGCTGGGTCCGTGCATCTCTAACTGGCTTGTTTATGGGTAGCAGGTACAGAGCAGGACAGACCAACAAGCTTGGTCAAAGACCCCCAAGCTGGATCTGGAGCTGTTTTGTGTTGAGAGTGGAAACTGAGATCTGGTCTGGGGTTTTCCATACCTGAAATTCATGTTAAATGAGATATTAAAGAATTTTCAGTATGCAGTGGTATATTGGTGCAACTAGTAGAGTGAGCTTTCAGCACTGTTCCCCTTGACTATTTTATCTGCATCCCCTTCAAAA
The DNA here is from genome assembly GCF_003957555.1 of Calypte anna. NCBI lineage: Eukaryota > Metazoa > Chordata > Aves > Apodiformes > Trochilidae > Calypte > Calypte anna. Next base: position 58,891,296 of record NC_044244.1, on the reverse strand, counting down.
CAGTTACTTCTTTTTCAGGCCAGACCAGTTCACAAGAGAATCAGGCTCTTCAATGTAGGGATTTCTCTTGAAGCCTGGTCCTTGTATCTTGCTGAGTTTAAGTGGTTAAGAATAGCAGCTGTAGCATTTCTAACTCTGGCCTGGGGACTCCCTTCCCACTGCAGTGTTCTACTTCTCAGTGCTAGAGTGAACATCACTTCTATTCCTGGCTTTTGAGTGAGTCTCCCAAAAACACTGAATTCCAACTGTGGCATTGGTGTACTGGGTGGCAAACTCCAGCTCATAGGTTCCCCAGAGATGTGCCACAACCCATGCACATCTTGCTTAGCATCAGCAAGATGCTCTTTGCAAGGAGCTGCTTGATCACATAGTGTACAAACCCCTCACCTAAAAACTCTTAAAATTACCTTTTCCCTCAGTTGGCAGTTGCTGCTGCTGTCACAAGGAAATAATGAACTCTTCAGCACTTGGGGGAATATGTGAAGGATGGCAAATTCAAAGGAAGAGTCCATTAACTACTCTCTTTGTGTTAAAATTGCATTTATGGTTGTGAAGGAGACTGAGAAGACTGGTAAAGCAATAGCTGAGAGGTGGTTAGTGTTATGAATCACACCTAGTCCAAGATGAATAACAAGTTCTGTTGTCATCCAGCTCAAGTGGACCACAACAGAACAATTATCACACAAGGCCAAATGCCATTTCCAGTCTGTGTTTGGATGAGATCATCATACCATGGGCTTTCTAAGTTGGTAGTTAGGTGATCAAAAGTCACTTTTATACTTTTTCCCCCCCTTCTGCTTTGCATTTATGTAGCTGAAATTTACACATTTCCTGTTCCAACTTTGTGAAAAAAACAAAAACCAAAAAAGTAACCAACATGAGCAGCTTGAATTTGCATGGGTATCTCACAGCCCTAGCAATTAGCTCTCAGAAGAACCAAGGAAACAAAAAGCCATATGTCCTGCCCTTTTCTTCAGCAGTCCTGAAGACAGCCTGAGCACACCTGAGAAGCTTCTTTAAGAACCCACATCTCACAGACTAACAGCAGACCAACTCAGTACTGCTAACATACCTCTGTAACCTAAAATCCATGATCAAAACAACAAATACTGGCCTGTGGTGTCAGCTCTCCAGCTACTGTAATGACAGCTCATTCTGAGCTGGCACCACACACAGCCTTGATATGAAGATAGAATAAAATATGAGGCGGGAAGTGAGAATATCAAAAGGAAACATGAGAGGATGCTATGCAAGGCAAGGCTCTTTGAAAATATGCTGAAGGACTGCATGTGAAATAAGAAAGGTTTTCAGCTTCCCACTGAGAAACCTCTCTTTCTCGCCCTGCCATCTAGTCCCCAGTAGGGACTGACCCAAGCCGGATAATTTCCACCCTATTGCCTGCACAGCTCTTTCCTAGAGCTCTTTCCTATCATTTTATGATAGCCTTTAAAAATAATGACAAATGAAAAACCACTGCAAAGCAGACAAAGCAGCAAAATGTTAAATTCTTGCAAAATGTGGTAGGTAGCACCAGCAGGGGAAAGGGCTTTGCAGATGGCAAAGTCGACCATGGGCAGAGAGCTGAAAGGGGCAGGTGAGTTGGGTTAAAAGAGTGAAGGAAGGCACATGTTATCTGAAAAAAAAAAGAAAAAAAGAGCTGGGTAGGAGCAAGAAGAACAAGGGCAGGGCTGAGGCAGCTGCTATTTAAACAGTAGCTACAGTGCCATAAACCTGAGCAGTAATAGAGTGGTGAATCAGTCCCTTGTAATGAGCCCTAATCAGCAACATAGCTAAAGATGGAGGGGGATGGAAATAGCAGATCAAGTTCTGCCCTGTTTACACTGATCTGAATCCATAATCCTTACTTTTAAAGCAACTCATCAGCGTGTTGTTCAGAAAGACTACATAAACTGTATATATACTGTATAAGAAAAGGACTTTTCAAACCATGTGGGGAATCCTACAAGCTCACCATTTTCCTTTGACAACACAGTCACTTCCAGATCTTCAGGACTGTTACCATGGGAGTTTCCATATTGCAGAAGGTGTCACAACTGGAAGGGAAGTTATTTCTCATGGCACAAACACAACCACTAAAAAACAGCAAACTATTTTCCATTCCATAGAACCTATTTACTTGACAAGTTAAATATTTCAATACAAGTTGAGAACCATATTTCTTTGAAGCTGGATGGATCTTTGTGGGGGATTTTTGTCAACAGCTATTTTACAGAAAAAGAGGTGCTGCTGCAAGTCAGGACACTGGCCTCTGGGAACCTGAATACACACTTTAACTGAGCACAGTTAATTTGATTATTTAATTCTTAGCCCAGTACATCTTGTAAACACACTCAATATGAATAGCAACATCTCTCTAAGACCTGGGAGTAGAGTATAGAAGCATTTACTGAAAATAAAATTGCCTGGGAGGCTTATTCTATTTGCAAAGGGGTCTTTCTACATGATATATACGTCTGTCTACATGATATAACATCAATGATATCACCTCTGTTCCCTACCTAATTGATGGAGAACTAAATACAGTTAGGATGTACTTGACAGAGACAGAACACCTTTCATGTCCAACTGGTGAAGAGGCCATTCCATGCCTATGACCCCTCATGAAAACCACTCAGTGTTGCACTGTCAGGAGTAATGGGGGAGACAGAGGTTGGGTAATCTCAGATAACGCAAAATTGGTCTTGGTAAATCAGTGAGGAATGTGATACAGAAACATCCCGGGGTCTCTCTGTGGAATGACCTTCATTCCAAATAGGTTTATTATCTCTAGATGAACATTATCTCTCCTGGCCTAGGTTACTTGCCACCGAGCCTCTGAGGTGGGGTGTACACCCATTGCAGAATCATAATGGTTTGTGTTCGAAGGAACCTTCAAGATCAGCTAATTCCAACCCCCCTGCCTGGGCAAGGACACCTCCCACCAAACCAGGTTGATCAAAGTCCCATCCAACCCGGTCTTGAACACTTCCAGGGAGGGGGCATCTACAGCTTCTCTGGGTAGCCTGTTCCAAGTGTCTCCTCACCCTCACCGAAGAGATTTTCTTCCTAATACCTTGCCTAAATCTAATTCAGCTTGAAAATATTCTTTCTTGTCCTACCAATATATGCCCTTATGAAAAGGACCTCCACAGCTTTCCTGTAGGCCCCCTTCAGGTACTGGAAATCTGCTCTATGGTCTCCCAGAGCCTTCTCTTCTCTAGGCTGAACAGCCCCAATTCTTTCAGCCTCTCTTTATAGCAGAGATGTTCCAGCCCTCTTGATCATCTTCATGGGCCTCCTCTGGAGTTGCTCCAACAGCTCCATGTCCTTCTTATGCTTTGTAGTGTTCCCAGTGCCCAGAATTCTCATATTAGGCAGAGGGTGGAGCCTCTCTATGCTTCCTGTGTCAGCTGGGTATGGAGCCCCTCTGGGGTTGGAGAAGTTGAAGCTCCTAATGCCAGTGGGATCCACAATGGCTCCGTGCAGAATTGCCCTCCTGCCACTGCTCCCTTCCCACTACTCCCAAGTCCAAGAACATCCCAGAGACACTCAAGTCACTGCAGTCTTTATGGAGGTGACACAGCCCTGGATGTAATGCAGCTTCATGGACACAGCACATCAATAAACTCTGTGGGTTCAGGATGCCTCTACATCTAAACCACGGATAACCAGCAAGCCAGGAAACACCTCCCTATATGTTTACCCTTAATTTTTCAGCAACAAAGGCAAGCCTGGGCTCTCCCAGCCATTGAACTCACAAGGGGAAACAGGACCTTACCCAGACTGCTCCATCCATGGTGAAAAGAGGGTGAAAGAGGGAAGTAGAAATGACACCAAGGCAAAGGTGGAATTTATCTCTTGGAAAGTGGAAAAGTCTTTACAGTACATTCGTTACTGTCAAGCTCATCAGTGCTGAAAAGTTATCTGTTCCAGAGGTGCTACCAAAAGGCATTTATCTCCTAGTTATGAGTACCAGCCAGTAGCCTATCTTCAGATTACAGTTTTTTACAAAAAAAATATGCCCCTTCCTAGCAGAAGGTTAGAGCAGAGATGTGAGGGGGATGAAGGGAATGAGAGCAACAGAGCAAGGGAGCCAAGTGAGAGGGTAAGGACAGGGGACAGGGACTCATTGTTTCACTCCATTCCTATTTGAAAGGACAAAAAATGAGGGATTTTTTTTTTTCTTTATTTTTATGTCATCTATCAATTATTCTTTCTGCCTTAAAACCTTCAAAAATCAGGAATCAAATGGGCTCAATGGTGCAGGCCACCTGCTAAGCCAGAGAATGTCACACCAAACTGACCTCCAAATGCACAGGTTATTTACAAACTAATGGAGGCAGCAAGCAATTTCACTGCTGCCAGGGCTCTTTGCAGCAAGAGGCAGATCAGAAGACATCACAGGCTCATTTTATAGATCATCAAAGGCCAGGGATTGAATTATCATGTCAGACATCAATCTCATTCCTTGGTCAGTCTTTATTACAGAGAAACAGTTATAGAAGGACCTCTGTGAAGAAACCAGAGTAAGACCCGCATATCAAAGCAGTGAATGAGTCAAAGCAGAGAAAATACAGCTATAATTCACCAGAAAACTGCTTGCTTCACTCAGGAGGAATTACTGACCAGCCTAGGCAGAAGAGGAGAGCAAGGTGGTGAGGGGAGCAGTGTTTAACTCCTCTTTGGATTTTTATCAGTGCATAAATTCTCTCCTTTACTAAAGAAGAGGCAGCATCTTTGGAAAGACTTGTAATGGGGTGTCCTGTAGGATGTAAGGGAAACTTAAATCCATCTGAAACCCATCCTCCTTCTTTCTAATTCTCCTCATTAAAACAAGAACAGATGACAATAACTAATGCATCTCTATCTCAAAAATATTTATTTCCTGCTTGGGCCCCAAGCCTAGGAGATAACAAATGTTCTCAAGCACTACTGGGCAGTGAAGCTCAGAGGAAGGCCTTGGGAAGGATTAGACACCAAATGTCACCAGTCTTGATTATTTTCCACTGCTGACTGCCACAGAGAGACTGCAGAGAGAAGGCTGAGTTTGGCATTCCTGGGGTTGAAGAGGAAAATTCAGACTAGGGAATGAAAAAAAAAAAAAAAGGTCTCAAACAGATCAAGGAAATCTTTTCCAGCTCAAATGTGACATTTTGATAGGTTTGGAGCTAGTCCTGTCAAAAATAGGGAAAAAGAAAAATTAGAGCTATTTAAGGGCCTGGAAAAAATAGGAAACTTTGAAGGCTTCTGTTTATTACTTTCTGTATTGCATCTTCCTGTACAATCTCTTTTCTCATCTTCTTGGTCTTTTAGAGCCAGGGTCTTACAGGGAGTTTAAAACTGTTTTTATTAATGTAGCATTTAGTCTGTATGCTACCAGTCAGCTATCTGAAATACCCACTCAGAGATGTGTAGGAATCAAAACAGGAGAAGCATGGTTTGGAGTAGTACATCTGGCTGAAGTAATAGGTGGGAAGTCTAGGTCTGACTCTTAGAGTGCAGCTTCAAGAGAGCTGAGGGCTTTGAGACTTAAAATTCTTGTTTACAGCTGTTGCCTGCTAATGAAACGCTGGCAAAATATGGTATTCTGGTCACAAATCAATAACCAAGTCTTAACACTCATTCCTGGCATTCAAGCACCAAGACCCAGCCTGGGATATTCTGTGGCAAAAGAGTAAATATAAAAAGGTCCTCAAGTATAGAAACTGTAATAGGAAAAGAAAGCACCATTTTTACAGAACACCTAAAGGTTGCTTTGTCCCTTCACCTGTTGTTTTTGCAGCCCCTAGTTCCTCCTAATCCTGGAAATACAAAACAAAGGAGAAATACATGTGAAATGCATGTTGTTAAAAGAAAGAGAAAAAACAAAAAAATACATACAAAAACTCCAACCAAAACAAGCAAACAAGAAACCCACCACAAAAAAACAACAAAAACCCCCAAAAAACCCACCAAAAAAACCCCCAAAACCAAAACCAACCAAAAAAACCCCAAAAACCAAAGAAATTTGCTAGAATAATTGGAAATATATAAAGTTGAATAAAAAATGAACACACCCTGCTCCTCCTCCTCCTCCATCCTCCTTTTCTCCCCAAACACACCTGACAGGAAGAGGCAGGTAGCAGACATTACCAGCTCATCCACATGCTCGTTTTAGATGGCAGAGAGAGAAACTAGAAATTGAGCTCTCACCCACCTCCACACACCCACTGGAGCTGAAAGTGATAGTTCAAATTAAATTGATGATACTTCCTTTTAGTTTCCAGGCAGGTGGAGTTTCATGGGTGGGAAGAGCAAATTCACACTGTCTTTTTTACTTTTCTATTTTTATTTTTATTTTTTTGGACCAAGTGTGAGACAAAAAAAAGGCTGTATTTGTTTTGTTGAGTTGTGAAAGGTGTGGAAATAACCAGTCCACAGGATAAGTAAAGAGCTGCCTCCCCCTCCACATCAAAGCTACTACAGCTACAGCCTGTGAAGAGCAGAAAACAGCAGGAACTGGGTTATGGGAGTGTGAAGGGCTGGAATACCCTGTTTTCAATTCAGAAGTCGTCCTCTCTGGCAGTCTTTTGCCTCTCTTGTCTCTGCTGGTCTCCATGGCAACAGTATCCCAGCAGAAGCATCCTTCTCTCACTGACTCCAATACAGAGAAATTCAACCAAGGGTCAAAAGCAGCTCCTGTTCTCAGGAAAGCAAGAAAATGTGCAGTCTTCCTTCCTCTTCCCTTCCACTGCTGTCTTATTTTTCTTTTTATTTTTTTTTCTTTTTATTTTTTATTGTTGGTGCATTGTGGTGGGCTCTAACCTATTGCACTTGTTTCTCTTCAGAAACCAGCAGAGAAAAATCTTGTTTATTTTCAGGCATCTCTCCAGACAGCCTGATCAGCCATATTGTACGTAAGTCGGGATGTTCGTGAGGGATACACCAGGAGAAACCCAGCACAGCTGCCTCCAGTCTGGCTGCCAGGACATGCATGCCTTGCAACACACTCTGGGAAGGCTGCCCAAGCAGCATCCATCCTGAAGTTATGAATAAAAGCAGGGGGGACACCACTGAGCCATTATTAAGTGCTGCATTGTTATTTGTCACCTTGTTATTTAAGTAATGTTTGAAAACCCAGGGAGCTCAACTGACACTGTCCAAATTGACAACAGAAACTTGTTATTCTCTATTCTCCCTTTGCATTTCTTCTACTGAAAGCGTTTCAAACAACTTTTCAAAGAACACTACTCAAAAACCTACTCCAGGATCAAGTCAGTCATGCAGCAGATAGCAGCAAACTTCATTAAGCAAAAAGTCCCACACTACTTGGACAACATTCAGGAAAAATCCGTTATCCATAATCAGAAATAAACCATGTTGTCTGAATATTTTACCTGGAGCTAAAAATTCTCCCAGTTCTTTTTCTGGTTTCTTTGGGGGGTGTGACAATAAGCTTTGCTCAAGACTGCAAAGACATAAAGATAAATGGCTAAATAGCTCAGTGTTTTATGAACACCTCTCTCACCAGCACCCATGAATGTAAAGACAAGGGAACAACATTAATCCTACATCCAAAACACAACACCATGTGCTTTTCAACATCTTGTTTTGTCTGAAAGAGTTCTGGGAGAAATGACAGTGGCTAAATTGCACCCTTGCTCCTCCACCTCTTCCCTTTTATTTCCACTTTGCCTTTTACAAGCTCACCAACCCTCTTTAATCCCAAGCAAAGTCTCTTGCCAATTCCGAGTTGGTGCTATGGAGGAGGCTGGAGCAGAAGATATGTCTAGACCTGCTCTGGCTCCAAGGCCAAGCTGTTTTCTGTCCTCCCTTTGATCCTTGCTTCCCTTGCAGTGGTGGGCAGGAGGAGCTGGTGCTGCTGCCACTGGGTGCTGGGAGAGCTTCAGGCCAACTATCACCCAGCCACATGATGGGGAACCACCCCCAAGCAGCAGGACACTAAAGACTGTGAAACAAACATTTTAAATGCTGTCACCACACATGATGAGGCTGTGAGGCTCTGCTGCCAAAAAGCATGATACCTGATAGCAACCAGGTGCATGATTCCTTGCAGAAGAACAAAGTATTTAAAGGGTTCTGAAATGTTTCCTTCCCTCACTCCCTTTCTGGGCTGGGAGATGCTACCAGCTACCTCTTCCCATCCTCTCATTGCCTCCAGGTGTGCTCAAGAGAGAACACTGCTCTCATACACCAAAAAGAGAGGAAAGCTGTCAAAAATATGAACGTGCTCTTTTAGCAGGTGTGAGCCCTACCCACACTTGCTCTGTTCCTACTTGTTCCACCTGCTCTAAAACTTATTTTCACATGTCAAAACCACTCCTACTCCGCTTCCACAGTTTCCACGTAGTCTTCCTTAGCTTTCACCTGCCTCCCTCTTGCTTCCTCTCCCTCTCCACTCTCTCGACCCACTCCTGTTCCGTTTCCATGCGTCATCCCACTTATGGTGTAGGGAAGGGTTGACAACCTTAATGCTGAGCTATTGCAGACTCTCCCCATTCCCCTCCCTTCTCCCTTCCCAATTTTGCACATATCTATTTATATTGATGATATACTTTAATCTCCCCTTAAGTACTGTCTTGATGGCCTGTTTCCCTAACAAGCATGCATAACTACTGATTTTGATTACCCGTCTGGTCTCTGCTTCACAAGCAGTCGTCACACCAGGGACTGTAAGAACATTTTGGAAAAGCTTTTAAAAAGCCAGGATTTCCTCAGCCCAGAGGTTACTGCATGAAGCCCCAAGGATAACTTTACAGCATTACATACAGGACAACCCAGGAGCTAGTACGAATTTTCAGGTTTTGAGTAAGGGCAGTGATGCCACTAGAGAAAGCAAAACACAGTCTTGTTTCCTCAGGATAACCAATATCAAGCAAAATCAAGGTGAGATGAAAGGGGACATGAAGGATAAGAAGGATTGTGACAAGCTGACAGGATCTCATTCCCTCATTATATAGCTATGTGTGTGCCTGCTGCACTGAGGCATGGCTTTTCATGTGTGTGGATTTTGACTGACAACTAGCATGCCAGTTAATAACCTCCAAAAATAGGAAAGCTTTGGATGTTCAGTCAGAAAAGCTTCCACTTACAGGCATCCTCAAGCTGCAATGGAAACAGATATCAATTTATCTCAGAAGGTTTTATTGTAAAAGATACTTGAGACATCCTGAAGGGTGGACTGAAAGACAGGAACACACACAAACACACACAGTGTCACCCCTCACTTTTAAATAATCACTATGGCATGGTGGAGCTTTTAAATCATCCTGCTACTGAAGGGAGAGGTGAGCTGCCTGGAATGAGGTTGACCTAGGAGATGAATTTAGAATCAGAAGCCAAGATTAATATGTCTGTTCTTCTGATTTCCAAAGTAGAAACAAGGTGGGGAATGAAGAAAGAAGGAGGCTGGAAGAGAAGCCGAGTATATAATTGCCTAATTAACAGGATTTTCTCCACTGATTATAATCACTTTAAAATTAAAGAGGGTTTAACTGCATCATAACCAAAAATTTTCTTATGCTTTTTTTGCATTAGAGAAGTGCCAGCAGTGTCAATAAGGCTGCTGCAAGGTTGGAGTTCCAGTGAGAGAGCTCTCATTAGTGACCTGGGGCCACATTTTCACAGCTGTCCTAACCTGGAATGACTCCAGTGAAGTCAGCAGATTAAATATGACCTCAAGATTCACTCTCCTACTGTGCTGTGGAAGAGGGAGAGCAGAGACACAAATCTTAGCTGGGTTGTTTGGCAGTATCCAAGAATGTTCAATCAAACCAAAATCAATAATTTCAAGAATTATTTTGAAAAAAGATCCTTGGTAAACCATGTATTATTATTCAGTGAGATGGGAGAAAGGGACTTACTTTATAGGCAACAGCTTAAACTTCGTGAGATGAACATTTCATGTTATGCTCCAAACTGCAGGATTTCATGCATGTTCTTTTGCAAACTGGTATTTTGACACCTAGACTTTGGATTAATTGCATATTCAACCCCCATTTATCTAAAGTGAAATACACTCCAGCTTTGCATGTATTACCTTTCAAGCCTTGTCTGAGGTTGCTTATTTTTTCAAGCACACAAAGGTAATTCTGACAGATCTCAGCAAATGTGCCCATGTGAAACTCCACTTCAGTTGTGGAAAAATTAAAAATTGTTCTGAAAACAGTTAGACATTTCAAAGTGGAGAAGAAGCCCCTTGGATACACTTGTTATCCATGAAAGGGGCAGTGTAAAAGGTTCTCTGCTCGCTCTGCTTCATTTTTTTTCCTTGTGATAGCAACACAAAGATCCAATGATAGCTCTTCTCCAGCTGAGGAGACGCACTGGGCACTTTAAATTAAAATCTTTATGGGTGAAATGGACTTACATCATTTAGACATGAAATGGCCTTACACTGCAAAATGAAGAGCCATCTTAAAATAACTCACTGATGGCTCCCTGCAGAGAACATAATGCCATACACTGTACTACACCAGATCTCTGTCTTCCTTTCAGAAACTATCACAAACAGTATTAAGAAAAGAAAATTAAAACAATCTTAGGAAAATATACTCATAACTCATATACTCATTTCTACAAATAAAAATCCACCTATATGTATAACAGTATCTGTTACAGCTCCACAATATATATCAGGTTGCCCCACCTAAGTACTTATGTTTGAAAAATACAAGAACACGACAACACACATGTATGCATCACACAGTGTAAACATGTTTATCTTACATGCAAAATTTTTACCTATAACTCAGGCACCTACAAGCACAAACTGGGACTTATCTACATAGGCATAACTAACATTCCTATTTCTGAAACACGTCTTGACCTAACAACCAGTAAATCTGATGATGAACATTCCACATGCTTATGCAGTAATACATCTGCAATCCTGCCTGACCCGACTCACATCTGTAGTGCACCACATTGTGATCACATAGTTGCAAGATGAGTTACCACCAGTCTGCTGTGTGCACTATGACCACATGAAAACATATGTAGCATTAAGTTCCTACAGTGCCGTGCAAAGATTTTTGTGCCCTTTGCTAAAACAATCCCCAGGAGTGAAAGAAAGATATTACAAGCAAGAAATGCCTTCAGGTTACCTAACCATTCTCAGCTAGTGTAGCATGAGATCTCCAAGATTACTTCCTCCTTACACTGTAGGTGACGGACAGGCTCACCTGACCACACACAGAGATGGGAAGCACCTCTGAGTAGCACTGAGAGCCCACAAACATCAAAAAGCCAAGTACACCTATCAGCTCTGACAGAAGGCAGTACACAGAAGTACACTGTCAATATCTGAGATACAGCGTTTCCTCCCAAAATTAAGAGATACAATAAACATCTGACCCTGGTCTCCCCAGGGAGCTGAAATGGCGTCTCTAGGTGCCCATTTATCCCCTCCAGCCCTTGCCAGCATTGGCAAGACCATCTATATTGCTGACATTTTTTTCTGCACTCCCCTCACTGCCACCCTTGCTTGCTATGGCCGGGTAGTCCTGGTAATGTTACCATTTACAAGAACAGCTGAGACAGTAGTGCTGATGAAGCATTTCTACACCACCATTATCGATTCAACAGGCGTAGGAAAAGCCGAAGGGTGCTCACAATCTTTTCTCTGCAGTTGCAAAAAGGAAAAAAAGTCACAGAGCAGCCTCCCCCCGGCGCTGATTCGCCTGGCTCATTGCATCTCCCGAGCACACACCAAATCCAGGCTCACCCTGGATGCTGAACACGTCTGCCAACCCCATCAGAAGCTTGGCCCTTTGCCATAAATCAATAAGTTCTCTTTAGAATTCCACCTTCCAAAAATATTTACTGTACATAATTTAATATAATACTCTCCTGGATAAAAAGCTGACATGTTTAATTACCTGGCTCAAGTGCTTTCCCTCTCCAGTCAGGAATGCAGACAAACACACAGCAGATTTTTAATCTGTTGGGACCTTGAAGTGGGAGAAATTTCAGTCTAGAGACCCTCATCTGACTGTGTCCTCCCACTCCTAGGGTGAGTTGAGTTTGACTCTAGGAGGCAGCAAGCTCCCCCTGACACACACACACACACACAGCTGGAACACATTCTCTCTTTGTCTTATCAACACCTGAAGGGGCTTGGGTAGAGGGACAGGTGCTGAGAAGAAAGCCCATATGTTTCTCATTACTGCCATTGACTTGATGGTAAGACCACTTATGCTGGAGGGACTTCTTGGCCAAGCAGCACTAGCAGTCATGCCTTCACTTGTTCTTTGCTTTTATCTCCCATCTCATTGTGTATGTACTGACATTTGTCAAACGTAGCATCCTTGCTAAATGCAACGCATCCACTCCCATGGTTTAGGATGCTATCCTGGAGACCACCATCAATACATTGGGTAAATGAGGCTTCAGGTTAGCCCCTCTCTGTAGTCTCCTAATGAATATACAGCTCAGCTGGGGAGTTTTCACTTCAAGGTCAAGCTCTTTGATCGCTTATTCCTTGCTGCCTGCCCCAAGTTGTAAAATCTCAGTGAAAGGTGTGCTAGGAGCAAGGTATGGACCCCTGAATTCAGGAAGATGAAGTGGAAGTGGTATGTGAATGTGAGGGCCCTCCTAAGAATCTCAGCAAGTTCAGTTCACACAGTTTTGTGCAGACTTTGACTTTTTAATATCCCAGCCCTCCAAAACTTAAGGAAAATCACCAGTCCACGCACATATAAATTGAGCCACGTTCAGCTTTCTGGGAATGAAAATATCCTGTTTTGCATACATTTTGAATATCCTATTTGCTAAAACCTGGGAAACTTTCCCTTTGATGACCAGACTAAAGGTAGCTCTGCACCAAAAGTGAGAACCAAAGTGAACTAAAGCTTAGTCTAGGTGTGTTGAAAAAACCTCTCCTCCCTTCCCTGCATGATACATATCAGCAAAGTTTCCTTGAAAAATATATATATATCCCAATTCTACTAGGTTTGTCTTAGGAGGTTGCAGTTCTCAAGGAAAACCACTATGCCACATGTCCTTTACATCAGCTAAAATATCTGTGGCGTTTTTAATGAAAAATATTTCTGCAAGGCTTATTCCTGTTCTGAGTAAAAATTTCTCTAGTTGCCAAGAAACAAGCAATCCAGGGGTACAGACATTTGTAGTAAAAATGTTGAGTGTAGATATTATCAAAGCAGTTCCATTAAGATTCTTGTTCAGCGATTCAGAATGGCAAAATGTCCAAATATCCTGGGTTGTTCTGTTTTTAGGGGTGGGTTTGGTTTTGGTTTTTTTAAGTTGGTTTGTTGGTTTGGGTTTTGTTTGTTTTTTAATGCAGTCATCTTATTCCTTTGGCTAACTTGATGTAAATTTTCTGTTTGAAACAGAACCAAAATTTCACCTAGTTCTTATAAGAACCATTTTACCTAACCCTCAGTTACTTCTGATCTCACTCAGTTAAAGCTGGATGATCACTCCCAAATGCTAATCAAACCTACTTCTAAGGAGGTGGATGTGTACTTTGAGCAGAAGGGTATAAATTTAGACCCCAAATGTTTTCACAGAAGGGGTTTTGTCAGGTTTTCAGGCCTGACAAATTTCTCTCTTAGTAACTCACACAGGTTCTCAGCAATGTTGGATTCTTTGGGTTCAGTTCCTTTATGGCTTTTTGCAGTGAGGCAGGTCTTGGTTCATCAGATTGGTCCCTAGATTGAATACAGATCAAATCAAAACATTAGTAAAAGTCTCCCTATCTACCTTGTCTCTGAGGAAAGCAGTGTCTCACACAGTACTGTGGCTGATCTGACACCTTGTGCCGCTGTGATGCTGCACTGGGTGCAATATTGTCACATGCAACATCCCCTGGTGATGGCAAATCCATCACAAAGCTGTGAACAGGAGTCACTACATAGCTCTTGAAATGCAAGAAATGTGGAATTATTTGGAAGCCTTTCTGCTAAAAGCAGAAGTCTGAAACCTTCAGAATGGTGTATCACTGAAATGGATACAGAAGCTTATGTTACATGCTCTATCCAGTCACACACTGTTCAGTTTTCCTACATGTAATAATAGATCCCTGTCAATGTACCTCAGTCTTCATCTGCAGTGTTTTCAGCTATTCTTGTCCCCAGACTGTCTTACGCAGAGGCTGCCTATCATGCCAGATTTTCTGCTAGTGACAAACATCTTGAGTATAAAAATAGCCCTGAACCAAAATATCCTTTTTCTGGCCAGTTCCACATGGCTGAAAGAATACAGATTAAGAACAAACATTTGAATTTTGCAGCTGAAGTTTAAAAATCCTCCTATCTGAGCACTGTAAAAATCTAGCACTCTTGTAATCTAGATGCAGATCTGTTGTCTCCAGATCACCTCTGACGACCATGTCCATAGAGAAACCAGAACTTTGTTCTGCTCATGACCTAACAATAGTGAAAGCAAAGAGTGGTTTCCTGCCCTCTTCAGAGCTCTGAATCAGGCACTATAGCAGATTATAAACCCAATGTAAGATGTAGCCAGTGTATTCACCACTCTCTATTCACATCTCCTTGTCTCTGTGATGTGCTGTGTACAAGCTCCCTGCTTTCCACACAGGCTCTCCCCAGGAATAGCTTATCAGAGTCTCCAGCATTGTTTAGCTGGCTATAAACCAGCAAGCAACTTCTGTCTCCATGGTGAATGATTCTTTGTCATCTTTTCCTCAAAGCTTTCTAATTAGACATCCTGTAATTTGCAGCTTTTCTGTACCATATTTGCGGTGGCGTGTGTATGTGTGTGTGTGCTGGGAGAATAAAAATTAGAATGTGGCAGTGAATCAGCAGTCTGTAAATAATTGCAATAAATAAGCAAACAAATTATTTTTTTTAATGAGGCACGGACTGGATCGTCCTTTCAGGCAGGCAGCTGGTCATTTTATTGCTTCATCCTTAAATCCCCAAAGTCAATCTGCTGTAACAAACAATATTGGTTGCCACCTATTCTCTACATTAGGGGATGACACATCTGATTTTGGTGATCTGTTCCACAGTCTGTGGGTGAAGCAAAGAATGGATGCAGAGCACGACACAGGACAATAAAATAACGTAACATTTAAGATAACATTCATCTCCAGTTTAGCATTTTTTTCTCCTGTTGAGAGCTCATCAGAATCCGTTAGCATATAGCAGATATCTAGCACCATTTTGTGAAATGAGCTGCTGACTTCATCTGGTTCCTGCTGGATAGGTATTTACCTCCCAAAAGCTATCTTTTATAGCAGCCATTACTTATCAGGCCATGGAGACATATCAAAATTTAAAAAAAAAAAAGAGCTAAATAAAAAAATCTGAAGGGTGAGGGGCATTAGTGGGACAAGGCAAAAAAGGGAAAAAACAGAACTAGTGATTCAATCAACTGCTTTTAACACTAAAGATCCACATAGCTCACATAGCTAAATTGCTTATGGTTATGTCTCTGTCCTCCTAGCAACTTCTTGGCCACCCAAAACCTGGAGACCTGGACAGTGGCACAGGTTCCTCTGATAGCACTCCTGGGCCACAACAGGGGGGGTTGAAGAGTGCACTGCCTAGCTAGCTCTTTGGGAGTTTCCAAACATGAAGCTATTCCAAAATATAGCCCTTCCCATTGGCATATTCACTCCAGACAGAGGCATAGTTTCTACAACCCAAATGAATCATTGAGGAGTATTCATCCTTTGTTCAAAGCAATGGTTAAGTTCTCTACTGTTGCCTTCTGACCTCCTTAGTAAAATACTCACATAAGAAATAGTGCTTTTTTATATATTATATAGGCTCACACATACATCACATATGCTTGCTCAAACTGATTTGATATCAGCAGAAATATTGCAAATAAAAAAATGAAATTTCATGAGTGTCTCCCTCGTTCCCTGGCTGAAGTGGGGAAAGGCTGCTTTTAATAACACAATCAGCTCCACAGAAATATACTGCATTGTCACAAAGAGGGGCTTAGGATTTCAATTTGGGAATAATTAGATGGAACAGATGTGAATGTCAAGAGTGTCTGTGTCTGCAAATTCCTCCAATAATGCATCTGATGACCACAAAAATGTTTTATGAGGTTCAAGCCTCATCCACAGCTAATGGCTCCCAGTTAATAGAACCAGTCAAAGGGCAAAGAAAGGAGATGGAGGTGTTCATGAATATTTATTAAGCAAAACAAGCAGCAGAGATATTCCCTTTTAACAGGCTTCATTACTTCTTCTTGCACTCTCCTGATGAAGTAACTGTATTCAAATCCAGGTATTTGAGTGTTTCTCAGCTGCACCTCACAATCAGACTCATAAAATCATTTTAACATACAGATATTTAAATCTACACACAGAAACAGGAAGAATCACTCTCTATTCTTTTTTAACAATTTTATTTCTTGAGTACAGGACCAGGGTGACAGACAGCCCTCTTCTGTGCCTAATACTGCAAGCTGCTGAGTCCCTCCTCAAAACATTTGAGCCTTCCTAGAGCTATGAATGGAACACTAGAATGGTGACCTTCTCTGAGATGCTCAGCACCTTGCAGTTTTGCTCACTTCACCCTCAGAAGAGAGGTGGTCTGGAAAGGCTTTACCAACATGGCTTTTGGTCAACATGGCTAACTTCTAATAGAAAGGTAATTCCTCATCAGCCTTGGTTGCTTCTTAATGGTTCTGGTGAGAGAACTGATGGGAATGGACCTAAATGTCTATAAGCTTGCAAAAACTTTGTAAGATTAAGGCTTTACCAACCCTTATCACATCTGTCTATCAATAGCAATGACTTACAGCTTTCAGCAGGTTGGAGCTGCCTGTAAGAATACCAATCTACTTCCTTTAAGAAGCAGGCTAACACCAGCAAGCAAGTCAATAGTTGGATTTTCTAAACTTGGTATGGTTCCTGAAAGTCACACGTTAGAGGAGGACTCCCTTCACCTAGGTAGTGTGCCAGGCAGCCATCACCATCCTGGGAGGCAGAAAATGATGGGGATAGGAGTGGACAGGCACAACGAGTGATGGGGTTTCTGCACAGCACTGTCATAGTTCACCACAGGCTGGGCTGAAAGTAGAAACACATCAAATCTGCTGTGAAGCTCGGAGTTCCTTCCCAGGTTTGCAAGACACACTGCATCTCTTGTAGGCATACCACAGACTGTCAGGACATACTGTACATGCAGAAGACATACTCCACGCACCTCTAAAAGGCACAGAAATGCCCCTAAATACCAACTGCAGCACACAGAGATTTGTCAGGATTGTAATTGCAATGTGCATCTTGGCCTCCCTACTGCTCTCAACTTCATGCTCCACAGAGGAATGGCTCAGCAAAAAATCCTTTTTTTTTTTTTTTTTTTTCAACAAATCAAGGGATAAATATTCACAACCAGTAATCAAAATAATCTAACTGATACAGAGAACATTCTCTTGGGTGAAACTGAACCCCAAAACTTTGGGAAATCAAGCCTGCTCTTAAAACTAGCCCTTTTCTGCCTCCCAAACAGCCCTCTCATGGTCTTGATCCTAAAACCTGTGGAAGGAAGAGGGTAACATGAACTCTGTGTACACAGCCACCTCATTGCAGACCCTAAGGACCAAACATAGGACATTTAACTGTGAGTACCAACAGGTGCTGGATATTGAGTTTTGAAAATAGGTCTGTTATTGGGTCCGATTCCCTGTGGACAGGTTGAGACAAGAGGACCTCTAAGCCCCTTGATAGTGAGATTGTGGTAGCAACAATATAAAATCCACACATCCTGACCTGGCACTGTTAGTTAGTCCTAATGACTCTGCTCCATGAAGAAAAGTGAGGAAGACAGAAAAGGAGACAAAGGCCATAAGTTTTGTGGTTATTATTATCATCCAAGGGTTGGACTTGATGATCTCCAAGGTCCCTTCCAACCCAGCCAATTCTGTGATTCTACGATTCTATTTCAGTCTTGGTCACCATACTGAAATTCAGGTGGGAATCAACACAATCATGTTCATTTCCCTAGAGAGCCCTGCCTAGATTAGAATATCAGTGATGCAAAAGGCTTGAAATGGTATCCTGAGAAGATGCTGACTTTTTTATAGCTCATCAGCACACACACACTGACACAGCCTGACAGTTCCCTGCACCAAGGCTTCAAAACCTCCCAAAACTGCTCAGATAGAGGCAAAGCCCCTCACTGACTTCTTTAGCCTCCAAGCTCTAAAGCATTGGAGGAGGCAACATGGTTTGCTTGGTTTTTTTTTTCTATGGACACATTTAATTACAAAAAACATATATTCCTCTCATTAGAAACTTCTACTAGTAATGCAAGATGCATGACAAAGTAAAACTTTAAAAATTTCGTTTTGGTTTAAGTACCTGTCCACTTGTTTTTGATTTTGGTTAATGATTGATAAAGAAACATACTTATATTTTTGTAAGGAAATGTATATTTTTCTGGAAACAAAACCAAAATCATAGTTTAGGACAAAATCAAATTTGACATTGAAGAAAGCTCATGGTAAAGGTTTTTCTACCGAGCCCTATACAAAATTTTGTGCAACAGATAAGCATTTTTGGCACCTCTACCATATGGGTATAAAATGGTACACCTTTCAAGCACTTTTCCAGGGCAGCTTCTCAAACAGCTTTCAGCATCCATGGCCATTTATCAGACTGTTCACCTTCTATTTGTGATTCTTTCAGTCTTAATTGCTCCCAAATTATCAGTGCTTGAACTTTTTCACAAATGTACTCTGTCCTTTTAACAGCATAGAACCAAAATTGTCCTTCTTGCAGTAAGAAAATGGTCTTTCTCTAGAACTCCCTTTAGTACATAATATATGCTAAATGTAATTATTTTTTTTAAAACAATGAATTTTATTTTCATCTTGCATTAACATAATAAACGTGAAGCTTCCATGATTTACATGCAGATATTTTTAATGTATTCCAATACAAGAGAAAAAGTAACTAGGTTTTCATCCAGCACTTATTGCAATACACACACAAATTTTTTTTCCAGACATTCATCACTCCTGAAAACCAGTTCAACCCTGATCATCAGATTTTATCACTCATTTGTCTCACATGCAACTTATTGTCAAAATGAGAGGGAATAAGCAACAGCTCATGCTTTGGAATAAATTGGTATAGATTTGATGTTAGCAGTACACATCTGTTACACTACACTTGATAAGGCAATTTTGTAAAATGTACATAAGTCACCAATGAACTCTGAAATATACACATGGCCTAAACTAGAGTTCATCCATCAAGTTTTGTTCCCAATGGAGAGAAATATTTGGGGTACAGGTGAAGGTTATTAGTTACTTCTAAGTTCTCAAACTGGATGGTTAATTCTAGTTTTCTCCCAGTGATGCCTAACTGCAAGCAGTGTTGGCTTCTCAGGTGTTTGTACAATTGTCTGTATTGATTCCAAAACTACCCAGAACCTTTGTAATTCATTTAATAGAAGTAAAATGTTTTGTCAGGCAAATTCAAATGGATGCTTTGCTAATTTTCAACATACGAAGAAAACTTCAAAATTTTCTTTTGACTGGCGGTGGCACAACCTTTGGATTTTATCTTCTGATAGTACTGGAGCTTATTAGGAAACAAATAATTTACCAAATTAGCAGAATACTGGAAGCCATGCTTTTTCTACAGTTTCACTTCTCTAAGACTTTTACAATGTTTGAGCTCAACGGAATTGTTTCCATGGGGTTATAAGTTAATTAAAAAAAGAAAGATAAAATGGAGCATTTAAAATATAAACTAACAGTCTGCTCTGGCAATCACATCTCTGGGATCCTGCATAAAATCTAAAATTGAAAAGGAGCAGAAAATGACTATAGGCAAAACCTGAAAATCACTAACACCTCATTAGCAGTGAAACTGCATCGTGGCCAAACAGTATGAATTCCGACAAATGAAAGCTGTCATTTTAATCTTCAGTTTTAATCTTCTAAGGTTATTCTAAGTAACAAAGTAAACACATTTGTTTTCTTATTACTTTTAAATAGAGAGACAAATTATTTGTTGGAACAACTCTGTGGTGTACTAGCAGCCTCATGATTTTTACCCTCACCGGACCCTTTTAACTTCCCTGTTTGTAGGGAAATTCTGCCCTCATTTTGACAGCACCACTTTAGCCTGGGAATCAAGAAGTTCAAGTAGTTCAAGAAAAAAAAAAAGGCTTCATGGACTACTCCACAGGAGTGCAACTAACAATGGACACCATCTATGACTTCTCCTCCTAACTGGATAGGAATGGAGAGCATATTAATGTTCTTTCCCAAGAGAAATGACAGAGCTGGTTTGGAGACTGAAGAGCCTTGCACTGACCATTAGGCAACAGGGTACACCAAAAATCATACTCCACATTAGCATCCTCTCGAGCCACCAGACTCCACCTTTTCAGTACAAGTCAGTTGAGAACCTAGCACAATCCCAAGTATGTGTCAGGGTGCTGGATGCTGTTTGGACACCTTTGGACTAATGCACAGTCCAAGGACAGGACCTGCTGCTCTGTGAGATGAAGGAGACACAAAGTCCACCTCTGCTTGTCTGGGTTATGTTGTCACAGAGAGGTTGTGAAAGTTTGTAGGAGTGTACAGGGCTATCCTTGAAGCAAGGTTGATGGAGAGAGATAGCATCTTATATTAATTCAACAGATGATATAGCTGGAAGAAACACAGAAACAAGCTTTCAGCCTGAAAAAACTGTTTGTTCTTTTGCAGCTATACCAGTTGAGCTAATAAAAGATATTCTCCTCCTATAAAATTTGCCTTACTTATGTATTTTAGATTAAAAAATCACAGCTCTAGAAATCCTAACACTGCTTATTTTAACCAGTCTGAAATCCCCCAGGGCTCTCCCTCTCAGATGAAAGACAGATGGTCACTCTAGTTAAGTTTTTCTTCCACCTCCACAGCCCTTTTGGGTCCATTCTTCCTACCCAGGCTGCTGATATTAGTGATAAAGACAGACAGTATGAAATGGAGATGACTCCTGGGTGTATTATCTTTCTTATAACTAAAATAAAAAGTATTGTTCCCAGCTTTTTCAACATAGGTTTGCAGAAGGAAGGAAACACAACAAAGACCTTTCTTCCTCTACCACTGCCCACATTAAACCCATGTTATCTTGCAGTTCACCTCCACAACAGGCAGCTCTGCCTTTCTCTCCACCAGACATTCATCCTCTTCACTACCCTCTCCCTGCTGGCAGGGGACAAGATTGAGAACCATTCTGGATCCAAAAATATGCATTTTGTCTATATTAGGGTCAACAAAAATAGTGAAGTCAGGAAAAATGTAACCTATAGATTACCTTTGAGAATTAAATTCCATCTCATCAGACATATTATTGTTCAGGTATCCATTATGCCAATATTTGATTGCAAAAACTATTATCCACCCATACCACTAGAAGAAGCTTCAATGCATAATACAATGAACCTGTTTACTTACTATTAGCTCTATCAGGACAAAGACTCCTCATGAAGTTTGAGAACATTTACATTTTTCTGCCCTCTGCTCAAGTTTTGTTTTATTTTTTCATGGCACTGACAGTTACTCAAGGGACCTCACTGTAACTTCCAAGAGAAACTCCACTGCACCCGAGCAATTCCAGCACTGGCCAGCAGTGGGAGGCTCACAGGAAACAACTTCTACATGCTGCAGCCTCCACTCACCTATCTGTGAAAAGTGCAGGTCTACCCACATTCAGAGATGTGCACAAAGCCCATCTCTGTAGCTGCCTATCTCTCCATGGAATGGCAAGTCATGCCATCACCTGATGCAACATACTCTGATACATATGCACGTGCATGCACAGTCTGTGGAATGGGAAAAAAAAGATTACTGATATTATTTCACTTTTAATAGCTTTGCAAAAGTTTGCATGTTTTATTTAAGAGGTCATAAAAGCATTTATGTGACAACTCGATCAATCTACAAAACAACAGCTCACCTGATCATCTAACTCCTTTAATTCTTTCAGGATTATAGCTCTTAAGACAAAGACCTTACAAAAATTAGATGTATCAGCTGTTTCTCTGGACTAAATGGGTAACAATGATCAAAGGATCCTTATAATCCTTGACTTTTTTAATGCATCTTTGTCATGTCTCCCAGCACATTCAGTTACTGTATGGAAATGGATGCATTCACACTGTTCATACATCAAGGATTTGAATGAAGTCACACTTAAGGTCAGTGCTCGATACTCAACTTATATCTCAGTGGTTTTTATTGTAGTTCATGTGGTAAACTGAGCTCGTTAGCTGGGTTACTTGATGAAAAAGCAATCATCAAACACTGATACTTCCTAAACTACCTCACATCTCCCCCACCATGAGTCAGTTTGGCAGCTAAAGGAACAGGATTTGGATACTCAGGTCCTCCTCTTCTTTCTGACAAAGATTGCCATACATCTTTGGAAAAAAACATACAACCTTACTCTGTCCCAGTTATCCAGACTGCAGAAGGTATTTATTAAAGCCCACTACACACAGCGGACATTGCTAAACAGCATCACTGAAATGCAGGATGCGGAAAAACGCATGGGAAAACCTCATGTCTGACTTACAGCAGCAGCTGAACAAGGCTTCACTGAAGGCATTAATTGCAATCCTAGGAAGACAAGAGGCTTCAAAGAATCATAGAATCATCATGGTTGGAAAGGACCTTCAAGATCATCAAGTCCAACCATCAGTCCTACACTACCTCAATCACTAAATCATCTCCCGGACCTCCACATCTACCCAATTTTTTAATACATCCAGGGATGGCAACTCCACCAGCTCCCTGAGCAACCCGTTCCAATGTCTCACTACTCTTTCAGTGAAGAAATTTTTCCTAATATCTAATCTGAACCTCAATATATATATATATATATTCCTATACTGTCATCTCATCCAAAGAAGGATGGAGAGAGGATGCACTCTACATGCTGCCCACTGGTCACCCTGGTACAGAAAAGCCAAAGCTCCTACAGAGTTCTATGGCAATAAAGGGTCTCAGCCCTGGAGAACAGCAACATAGTGATGCAGAAGCAGAGGCACCATTTGAAGACACCCTTCCAAAGGCAAGCCATGCTCTGGGAAAGCTCACAGAGCCAGGAAACAGGAGGATCTGCAAAGGGTAGGGGTGCAGAGAAGCAGGAACTATAACACAACCAGTGATATGAGATCCTTAATTCACAGTGAAGGAAGAGCACTTGGGGCAGTAGCTGGCATTTCTCCTGTGCCAGAAAAAAAAATTGAAACATGGAGAAGCAATGGCAGCTCCATCCATCATCATCTTTGGATTTCTAACCACCACATGCCGAGTAGAGGGCCTATGGTAAAAGAGGCTTTCCACGTTTGTGGAAATATTCCTTACAAGAGAAAGTGCTGCCTCTTTCAGCTGGGATCAAATCTTGACATGAAGATCAGTGAGATGAGGCACCACAGGAAAGAGTTAAAGTAGTGTGGCTCTTTTATAGGAAAGTCAGGTAATGAACAGAGAGAGCAACAAGGGCAGCAAGGGAATCCTCTCTAATAAAACTTTCCCAAACCAAAACAACTATAGGCTGTGTTTTTCAGGAATTTATTTAGTCTAAATAACCTTAATGCAGGATTGGCCAGATGCTTGGGTCAGCCAAAGCTCAGCACAGGGTACAGCTGAAGTGCTAGGCATTCATCTTTAGCAACATAACTCATCACTACTCACTGAAGTAAAGGCTTTAGCACTGCTTCAAGACCCACCCATCTATAGTGCATTTATCTTTGCTGCTCTTCAGTTGTTCTCTGCCTTCTTGAAAATTATGTGAAGCTTTGTTAGACTATTATTGTACTAACATACCTTATTTTTATTACTTCTGGGAAAAGTTACACTTTTTTTCATTTATCTCATAACACACAGAGGCATTCAGAGTGTACACAATCAGGCTGCAAAATGTCGTGTGACCTAGCTGGCTGCAAAGTGCTCTGTGAGTCTCATAAATCATTCTTTATCTACCTTGGCTCTTTTTATAAATAGCACATCCTGTATGTCTTAAATGCTTTGGACCATTAATTTTGTTTAGGGGAAAAAAACCAATAAGGATTTGTTTATTAAGAGGGAGAGACAGACAGACAAGTATTAATATTTTTGCACTGTTGCTGAAAACAGTCCCAACTGGGGCTGAATTTCCACCCCTTTGTATAAAAGTCCCAAGATTGTAATAAAAACATATTGACAGTGGCATGAAGAAAGGGTAATTAACTGCTTCCTTTCTGCCAGTTGCACACTGGATGCCTGGCACTCCTGGGCTGCTGCAGATACACCAGCAAACACTCTTGCTTCATGGAGCTCAGCACAATGGCTGCTTAAAAGGTCTGCACAGAAGGGTAGGGGAACAGCAGCACAAGGGGATGAGAGCTCCACAAGCAGAATGATAGAATGTTCAAAGTCTATCCCTTTCCTTCATATGGAGCAAAGCTCTCTTCATGCATGCACCATTTCTGGAAAATTAGACTTGACTTCATATGTTTTTCTTCCTCGCTACAAAGAGCTATTGAAATGCTGTAGTCCTATGCAGCATGTTTTGGGCTGATAAGAACAACAGTGTGTGGGGAATTTAGTCCTTCATTTCACATGGAGGAAAACAGACTTTGTGGCAAATTCTGACTGAAAGACAGCCCTAAAGAAGGATGTGAACTCACAGCTTCTAGAGGTTAAATCAGACGATTCATCCAGGGAGTTGAATGCTCTGATTAGAGGACCTTAAGATGTTAAGGAAAACCTGAACACCTCCATGAATGCAACTGACATAAACTGTGAATATCAAGCTGTACAAGGATTGATTGCCTTATACAGTGATTTGCTCCCACATATTGTGAGTATCAAGCAACTGTAAAATGCCTGCAGTGGAGGAATGGGGAATGCTGATTTAAAAGCATTTTATACACACGCTGCTTTGAACTTAATAAGTATGAAAGTGTCCTGCAAGGTAATGTGGAAATAATTCAGTCCTCAGAACTCAAAGTGCCTGTGCTGTGTGGCTGTTGAGGTCTTTATATTGCCAGATGTCCTGTTATCAATGCTTATTCTTATAACGCAGAAGAGAGAAGTCCATACCAAAACCCCCAAGTCCCACAATGATCTGGAATACCTGAAACTCATCCCTCCTTTTTTTCAGTTTATAATCTTTTCGTTCTTGATTTCTTTGTTTTGTTTTGGTTTTTAATTGCTTTTTAAATAGTTTTTACTTTTGTTTTCATTTTAATTGCTTTTTTTTTCCTCTTCTATATGCAGCAGAAGATGAGCACACTCTCAGAGTTTTCCCTGCAACAACACAGCATCATCTCACACAAAGAAAACCTTTATCTGGACACAAAGATGATGTAAGAATGGGTGACTGCACAGGTCAGGTGAGTGGTAACAGGACAGGAAGCCTTTCATTTGAGGTCACAGGAAACATTCCAAATCAAAATAAAAGCAAAATTAAAGTTGTTCCACTTGAACGACTTTTTGGTCAACTGTGAGTAAGTAGTTAGCAGTTTCACAATAGACTGAGCTTCATGTCAATGAAAATAAAAAAGTAAAATACAGAAATAGAAAGCAGTGCCAATGTTACCACGCAATAATGAAAGCAGATATGAAAATCAAACTAGCTTTCCACCTTTTGTCTTCTAGTTAAGGATGTAGGTGCTCTGGTGAGAAGAAGAAAAGTGCATTTCTGTTGCAATGCTGTCCTCATTTTGAAGAAAAGCACAGGACTCTGTCTGAGGATGTAAAGCCCATAATAAAAGCACCAAAAATCAGAGAAGAGGTGAAGGAGATGTAGGGTACCAGGAAGAGAGATTTTCTGTTTTCTCTTCACACAGTTGCAGCCCAGAGAGGAGCGGTGGGTGTTTCCCTGTAGGTCCTGCCTACTTATTATTTTTTCCACTAGTACATGGACATGCCCCCTTCTAGGGTAAAGCTTTACATGTCAGGGAGCACCAGAAGCAAAAAGAGTAATGTATAAGCAGCAAGCACCCCTACAAAACTAGATCATTTCACATTTTTACTTTCTCCATACTCTTCTTAGAGATAATACATTCCCCTCTGGCTAGAAATTAAAACGTCTTTTTGCTCTCCCTTTCATTTCACTGGCTTAAGAGAGGAGCATTGGGAAGAAGACGGATGCTGCTGCAAATGCACACCGAAAACCCTAAGAGTTAACAAAAACACTGGGCAGGAATAGAAGATAAGGTTAAAGTCAATGACCTTTTTTTTTTTGCTCCTGAAAACGTAGAACAAGGATTAGCTGTTCTACTAACCCAGCTCGCTGTTATTTTGTGACTCCTCATGGCCCAAGGAAGGCCTTGAAGCAAAAATATTGCCTCAAACCTCACAGCTTGTTTGAGTGTGTGTTCTCTAAGAATCTCTGCCTTTCATCAGATACAAAGCAGCCCATGAATGAAGCCAGCTCTTCCCTAAGAAAGTAGAGCACACCCAGACCAGGCTGGGCCAGGGGTGCTTGGAAGCCCTCTGGCAGCCATCAGCAACAATTAGGCAATTTATTTCTCCTGTTACATCCTTTCACCTTAACCACTGCATGCCCAGCTGAACTGCTTCAAAGAAAAGGGCCAGTGCTCAATTCCATTACCCATCACTGACTAAAATTCTGATAAAACAGGACAGAACTATAATGCTGGCAAGCATACTGGTATGTCACTATACTAAAAAAAAAAAAACCCAACCCTGTAGTTGAATCTAAAATAGAAAAGGAAGCAAACCACCTCCAATAAGCCTCCAGACTCATTCATACTGCTGTAACCTCTCTGAATTGCTCTCATTTTATTAACAGCTACAGTGAGGATCTGCTTCCACTGTCTCAGAGCTCTGCCTGATATTGGAGTTTCACTTTCAAACTGCAAATAGCTTTTGTGCAAGAGGCTTGCTTGCCTCTTTTCTTCTTAGATCTCTGCTTTTAAATTAAATTGTAAGGCTGGCAGGATTGGCTGGGCTGAATAAAAACCATTAAACCTTGATAATTTTCTGCTGGAAGAAACACTTTAAGCAAAAACGACAGTCAGATCAGGAATAAACATCCATTTTGATAAGCTGGTGATTAAACAGCAAGCAAGCTGGTAAAGCAATGTGGTCAGTCAACCATGCTGACCAAGATGTTATTGTCAAATGGGACAGTAAGTTTTAAAGGCAAATTTTGCTCATCATCTACTTAAAAGTAAGACAGGAGATGCCACAGCTAATCCACTGAAAAGGAGAGATGTCTTGTGCAGAAAAACAGAAAGGAACCTGGTCTCACAAGAGAAGCCAAACCACAAGAAAAACTCCAAAGGGATGAGAAAAACGAAGCAGAGAGAGGCTTTCAGTATTGTACTAGGTTTGCCACATTCCTTGTGATGTGTGAGCTGAACAGTAACTGACTTGGAATGCCTCAGACAAGTGTATGACATATTTCAACTATCCCAGGGCAATAAGCCACCAGCTGGAGCAATCATAAAGCTGAAGATTTGGAAAAATATGGGTTTACATGGTATGTTTTGTTGGGACCAGACCTGGCCCTGGAGGCCTAGCAGACTTGCAAGTGATGTATGCCAGATGAGTTAAAGAAAGGGACAGTACTGAAATCTGTGCAGAGGAAAGAGCTTTAAATCACATCCACTCAGCCTGTGGAAAGTGAGCAAAGGCAGATGGGACAATTTATAAGACTCAGGCTTATAAAAACAACCAACTTGCAGAAATTTAGCTGTTAAGCTTTGCAGAGGGCTCCCATGTTTACTAACACTGCTGAAGCTGTTGCTACCAGACCCCCCCCATCTCCTTCCTTGGCACCAGTCCTTGAGATGAGCTCTGCAAGGGATATCTGGGGACACTTTAGTTCAGGGCTGAGACCCTTCTTGGGAAGTGGTAGTTTGCTGGCCATCACACAGCCATGGAGGAGTGTGAGGTTGAGAGATGCCACACGTTGCTGTTCTCTTGGCAAAACACAAGTTCAAGCATGAAAGAGGCCACCGCAAAGCCCAAGTGAAGCAACAGAGGAAGAATGGTAGAATCCCACCTTTCACTGGTTTTTCCGTCTCCATCCTTTTCATGCCCAACAGAGACTTGGCATACAAGTCACCCATCAGCATGCATGTCAAAGGTTCCTCATTCCTGACAAGTTTGAGTGAAAACCAGATGAATGGCAATTGCAACCCACATGACATTACAGTTTCTGTACGTGGCTATCCAGATATCTCAGCCATTACCTATCAGACAGATGGAGAGATTAGCACCTTTAGCAAAAAAAAAAAGACATTTTTTAAATGACACCAGCTAAAGATATAAAATTCTATTCTCCATAGCAAACTTAGGGCTTATCAAGTCTATGTATGTAACAAAGACCACCACCACTGGTCTGTCTCCTATTCAATGCAAGACACAGAGTCCAGAACACATTTTTCAGAAAGGCCTAATGACAGAAAGATACAAAAAAACCCAACCCTGAAATCATAAACAATATTAAGCAGTGACCTCCAACATTACAGAAAATTTGTTTTACCTCCAATGCATGCTGGATCAGACTCTAGTAGAGTAAAGTGAATTACTGAAAGTAAATAATTTACTTAGAGGTTGATACTCTGGGGTGTTTTTTAATTTGTTGTGAAGAGACTAGCTCCTAAAAATACACTCCCTAGTCAATACTGATGAGTGAAGTTTTAAAGCCAACTAATCTGGCCTATGAAGTGCTTTCTAAATGCCTTTCCTGGATAATTGCTGTGTTTATTTATTTGATCACCTTTTTCCCATGAAGATGCCTCAGATCTCTAAACAAGACGAACATAACTGTTAAGAAGATATAAGTAGCATTTTAAAGATATTGGAGAGAGTGGAAAATCTGTCATTCCAGAAGTCTGTCTACTGACAGATTGTATTGTCTTTCAACATTAAAAAAAAATGTCAACAGGTAGTAAAATCATACTTACAAGACAAAAAACCCATGTAATGCATGGAATAAGAATAAATATGAAGCAGAAATTATTTTTTAAAATTGTTTCTGTATAATTTTCTTACTACTCAACTGGTTTCCTCATAAACTTGTAGTAGTACAATTCCCAGAACAATTAAAACAATAGCTTTAAGATGTCCCATAGTCATGTGCAGTGTGTATTTAGGGAAAGAATATTTTTGAGTCTTTGAATATTAACATGGCATGTTTTGATTCCTGTCGTTTTTGATAATAACTAATTTCCATAACAGTCAGTCAGAGCAGCCACTGGAATAACAGGCATTAAACAGCATCCTCCTGGGTGTAGTGGTCTTTCAACCAGGGTTCAAGACTGCAGAAAGAATGACAGACCAAAGATAGTGTCTGAAAATAAAAATTACTGATGGAAGTAAAGACAAACAGGAAAATGAAGAACCATGATAAACAGAACCAAACCATCACTCTTCTCAGCACAGGAATGAAGGACATTCAGTTTCTTCTCCTTTGTGATCTCTGGTCAGGTCACTGATTCTTTGAGTCTTGTACCCCACTGCTGACTGATGCCTCAGCAGAAGGTACCAGGGCACGTGTCCACCCAAGCAATAAGTCATGGTGTGGAATGGGGATGGAAGGACAGGCCTCCTGGCTTCTGCATGCAAGCAACTTCACATGTTGAATGAATTCCTCTCAGAGCCTTCTAACATGCTTAGGTCAAATTCAAATAATAAATAAGATCTCATGAGGATGGACCTAGTTCCCTCCATCAGTATCAGTTATCCTTTAGCTTTAATTTATGCACACATCCCATCACTAGTATATTTTGCTACAATATTTCATCAGTAATAACAGTGGTTCTGGCTAAGCACTATAGCTAGCCAGTACCAACTTATATTACTTTCATCATTTCTTTTTTCCCACTGTAGCTACACAGTGAGGAAACAGACTTAGGAGCTTCTTCTTAACATGCTGTTAAAAAGTCATGTGTTTCTCCAGAGCTCATAGTCCAGGATGTTATTCTGATTTATACCAAATGTAGTGCAAATCATGTGGCGGAACCTGCTGGAGAACCACAGGAGAGAAAAGGAACTACAGATGGATCACAGGATGGGGGGAGGGAGGGAAGAATGGGAAAACACTTTGCAAATGTGTAAGGAAGCTTCAAAGCTACAAGGTTCAGTCCAACTTCCAGACCCTTCCAAATGCACAGGGATTTGAATCTGTAAAATGTAGCTTCAAATTCATAGTATCTTTACAATTCATAATCTTCTCCTCAAGGACTTTGAGATTTAAGGTTTGTATTCAGGCAGCTGGAGTTCAAATCTGGTAGAAGTTTTCTTGTCACTCTGATTAGTCTGAAAGATAACAACCAATAACATTTTCATTATTGCTACTACAGTTTCTTCCAGAGCAGGCAGTAGTTTCTCTCTCCTGCTCTTGGATAAGCCACAAAGCTTCTTGAGTGTTGTCTGCTAAACTTTATTATCCTGTGGCCTTCTCCTTACCTTTTATGTACACTCACTGGGTACCTGCACAGAGGGCAGGATGGATATTTTGTGTCGTGGTGTTTTACCACATGGCTCAGCATGTGCAATGCATACCCTCTAGTCTGACTGTTGCTGTTCTCAGCATCAGGACACAGTTAAACAGATCTCGGGGTAGGGTTTGTTGGGCTAAACTGAACAGACAAGAGGAGCAATAGATTTCAGAAGCAAAAACATTCACCAGGTGGAAAATACTCATCACTGAATTTGAGGAAGGACACATATTGCCCATAAAATGCTTCCTACAAGCTACTGAAAAAAAAACCATAGGAAAATACAATTACATTCATTCTCTCTGGCCTCAACTTCATTGCAGGGAAGGTGCACCCCAAAGTCCTGAGGTCAAAGGATTGTGGTAATAGTTTTCCCTCCTACCTGGGTCTACTCCTGAATGAAATAGGAATGAGTTGAGGAAATGACATCTGGTCAGGCTCTACCATTACAGAGAGTTTTAACACTTCCAAACCACTCACTGCAAACAGCCTATGAAGGGTTCCCAACCCCATTGTTCAGATGTATGGGACCAAATCTTGTTCCTTTTATACAGAACTTTTCATCTGCACTTCAGAGGCCTGAAAGCCTCCATTCCAAACTACCAGCTGCACACCTTAACTTCTACGATGCACGAATAGACACTTGAATGCACTTATTCAGGCATTAGAACTCATTGGGTGGAACTGAACAACTCCAAGCTTCTGCATGTTACAAAGCTATTGCAATGTTTCCGTTCACAAAGAGGAGTTTTCTGGTAGTTAGACTTAATTTTAGAATCTTGCATGCTCCACTGAGTAGCTTTGCATGATACAGAACTCACTTCTTGAAGGCAGAAGAGTTCTACAGAATTTTGGTGTGATTTGTTTGTTTGTTTTACCTTCTCTGGACTGCCTGAGCACAGGAACACATCATTTCCTACACCATGAGGCTGGTGAACTGGATTTCTATTTATTACCAGCATGAGCACTAGATAGCAACAAACAGCAGGAGGAAAGCTGTAGGAATCTTTGCAGGGCATCTAGTGGATCTAGAGTGAGAGGAAATTCTGCAAAGACAAAGAAAACCCACCCAAAACTAAAACATTTCTCAGGACAGCCTATGTTTGCAGAGTAAGAGGCTGGGAAGTTCATGCTGGAAGCAGCCACACCAGTGGGATGTGCAGCTGCAGCAGCAGGCACATGGAGATTTGAGGAATTTGCTCTATCCAAATGGAGCCAGAGCAGAAAACTGGCTTCTGACTGTGAGGGTTGAAAACAACCTGGAGACAGTCTGAAGGGATCACTGAGAATGTCAGGTCAACAAATGAAATCTCCATGGAGACTGTGAAGGGATGAAAACTGCCATGAGAGAGGCTGTGACATCAGTACCTTCTACAGCATCCCTGGGGAACTGCTCTTGCCCCAGGAGAGATTGCACCCTACATCTACAGAGAGAGGGACCAAGGGAGGGATCTGTCACTGCCTGGTCCTCCACACTGCTGTAATCAAGGTGGTGGTGGGCTGTAACCAGTCCTCTGACACCAGAACTTAATGCAGCACTGCTGCATCCCAGAGGAGCCTTTGCCCTGCTGCTGCCAGCACAGAGACAAGTCCATAGCATGTTTACCAAGATAGAGAATTATGGTTTTCTAATACTGACACCATCCCTACTTTGGGCTTTTTCTCTTTTACTTGCTGATGCTTGCCCTTGCTTGGACTAGGAGAAATCCCATGTTCATATGACAGTGGTTTCATTTAAGGTTTTATTAAATATGTTTACATATTAACTGGTCAAAAAATGCCAAATCATCAGAGAATCATAGCATCATTTGGGTTGGAGGGACCCTAAATATCACGTAGTTTCAATCCTCCCTACCTGGCGAGGCACACTTCTCACTTGATCAGGCTGCCCAAAGCTCTATCCAGCCTGCCCTCAAACACTTCTAGTGATGGAGCCTCTTAGAATCTGTGGTCAGCCTGTTTATCCATCAAGACAAATATTAATTTAAAATGTAAAAAAGAGGATTCAGGTCAGCAAAAGCCAAAGATACCTGAACTCCCACGCACAGGTCTGCACTGGGCTGATAGCTCCAGAAAAGATATCTCACCTCAGCAGCATTGTTTCAGTTTTTCTTAGCATTTTAGGATTTATTCATGCTTTTTTTTTATTACAATCCCAAGTTTATCCTTGTTTTAGGGCAAACAAATAAACAGAGAAATCAAAAAAAAAACCCACCACACAACAAAAACCAGAATCACACAGACATAAAAATGCATTTCATGCCTTCAGGCCCTGAGAAGACTTAGAAATAGCATATAGGTAATCCTAAATCCTTGAATGACTAGTATTGCACTGGATGTGGCAAGACAGCACTGAAAAGGCCAGGGTTTACCCTGTAACCATCAGCTCCCGATGTGACTGTAGCACAGAAGGAGAGTTCAGGCTCTGCACCTTGTCTGACACACAGGGCGTGCTCAGTCTCTGCCCCCTCACGGGGATATGGTCAATACCTGACAGTGCTGGAAATCCCACAGCTGATGTGAAAAGGTTGCTGAGCACCACGTTTACTGCTGAAAGAAAAATCAACACTTCCCAAATTGCTCTGCCTGTCTTGAGGCACCATGGTGTCTGCTCTTCACTGCTGCATTCTCATTGATATGGCAAAGAGAGAACACCCATTGAATTGCAGCCATGGTTCTTCATGTCACACCTAGCACTTGGCTGCAGCTATGTTTCCTTGAGAATGTACAGGAACCCTAAAAAGGAAAGAAAAGTTTCATGCCATGGAAAAGTCCTTCTATGAAGGCAGTCTTCTTTGCAGATGAATATGGTTACCACGTAGCCTGAACAAATCACAGGATCATGGTGACACTCCAGTCACAGCTGCAATTAGAACCCAGAGCTGGAGTGAGGAGAGGGGAAAAACACTTGCAGGGTCTGATTGAAACCCCAGAGGATCAACTTCAGAGGACTTTTGGCTCAGGCTTTTGCTTTACAAATTCTCCCAGGCTTGATTTCCACACCAGCCATGTCTGCATGATTTTACATCATTATGCAGCATAGTGTATGAGTCAGAACGCATGCAGATGCTTCCTAAAGGTTTTCTGTTAGGTGCCTGCAAAGTGCCAGGTATTTAAACCACATTTCTCAAATCATAAACACATAAATACAGAAGACTTCCTGATTTACACTCAAGGTGGTATTTTTAACTTGAAGGTCACCTTGAAAGCTGCCACGTAAAACAGCAAACTCATTTTATCCCTAGCATCACAGTTCTGCCTTTACCTACAGTAACAAAAGATCCTCAACACATGAAAAACTCATTTTAAACTCTTATGCAAAACTGACCTGTCACAGATTTTGGGTACGAAGCTGTGATCAAAGACCACCCAGCTGGCCACTTCGAAGAGCTGGCTGGGTAGAAAAGTGCAAGATCCCTTGGCACTTTTCATACTTCTGAAATAACTTTGGAGAGGAAATATGGCTTTGGAGATATGGTGGTGGCTCTGGTGTTCAAGAGACCTGGATTCTATTTCTGGTTTCACCCCTGACGTGCCAAATGACTCAAAGCAAATGACTTCAACACATCTGCCAAGTTTCACAGAGCAAGTGCAAGGTTCTTACCCTCTCATTGTCCCCCGAGGCTGTCTCTTCACACAAAGCACCTGCATCCCACACATCTGCAACACAGTCATGGCCTCTCTTCTGCCTTTCAATCCCTTATACAAGCTGTGACTTACCAGCCACATCCCAATGTGCCACCCTGCTGTGTCTGGGATACAGGGTCCCAAAGCAGGAGGGAGGGTTCAGAGCTACAAGACACATTTGCCAAAAGCACCTACCTCACCTCCCTCTCCATTTCTCAAGGCCTGGTGTGTCCAAGCAGGCTTCCTTCATGGAACTGCATCAGGGTGCACACTGAGTGTTCACCTCCTTGCATCTCACAGGTCAAGAGGTCTGTTTCCATCTGTGGGCCTCTATCTTTCCTTCTACCACTTCCAGTCGCTGAAAGATCCCTTGGTACAAGGACAACATTTCCCATGGTCCACAGAGCACAAAGAGCCTCCAGCTCTCCCAAGTACCCCGATTCCTTCTTTGCATTTATGATGACAGATCTATTTTACTGCCCTGTAGACCCTTCCTCTACAAAGTCATCTCTCTGCCACTGAAGTTCCTAACTAATGATCCCATTTCCCAGGGTTGGCACTATTTTTTTTTTGTTGGACAACTTTTGCAAACTATTTTTGTTTCCTCGGCTTATGTAGCTTCAAAAATACATCAATAAGAAGAGAGCACTGTAATCTTTAAGAAAACATACATATGAACCAGCTACTATTATCCTTATTGTTAAATATTATTATTTCAATAGTTACTTCAACAGAGGAAAATATGTGCTATGAATAGGAGTCACTAGGGGATTCTCTGCCCAGCCTGACAGCAGCCTTTGCTCTGTAAACACAGACTGCCTGCAGCATGTTGATTTTTGTTTACCTTTTGCAATGGAGAAATAGAACTCTAATGCATCAATTTCATATTTTTCAGCCAAAAGAGGTTATAAGGAAACATAACTACCTGCACAATTTAAATCAGTCATCTGTGCATAATTTTTTAAATGCTACTCTGCATTTGGTATCTCTTGATATCAGCAGAATTCTGATATGTCTGCTTCTTAAAATGCACTTGTTTAAGTTCCTTAATTTCTCCCCATCGCCCTTGGACAGCAGCAAATGAGAAGAAAAGGTGTTGCACCAGGGCATCAGCACTATAAATGGAATAAAATAAATAAGTGGAGGGAGATTGGGGAGAACAGAACATGCCTTAAGGGTAGAAAATCTCAACCATCAGTGGAGAAACCTTTGCAGACTTCACCGAGCAGTAGTTTTCCATATGTAATAAGTGAAATCCCAGCAAAGAAAAGGACATCACTAAATGTGTACTATACTTAGACAGAGAGCAAGACTGAGCCTGAAAAGTCTGAAAAACAGGTGATGAAGAGACAGAAAAAGGAAAAGGTAGGAATGGGACCATCTGACAGAAGAAAAAATTGCAGCTAAGAGATAACAAGTTTGGAGGCTCAGAGGAAGCCTGTTTCAAAGGTAGTTTGTGACCCAGGACAGTGCCCTGACCACACAGGGACTGCAGGTTGTTTCTGAGCATCCCTCAGCAGGGAAGAAAGGGAGCTGGGACAGGCTGAGGCAAAACATTCACTTGTCTCTGTCCAAAAATGTCTGCATCCAGGAACCAGAGTGTGAATTTCCTTTACTTTAATAAAGGCTGCAACTTCAAGCAAAAGCTTAAAGGCAAATACCTTGACAGAAAAGAGCCAAAGCCCTATAATTGAGAGGTGGGATCAACCAGTCACACAGGCTTCACTTATATCCTTGTTCAGTTATTCTTATCTTTGAGTGAAGTTTGTGCCATATTTTTACCAACCTAAATAATCTCTAGTATTTGAAATCAGTAAAACATGTAGTTCCTCCACCCTGGCTTGAAAATAGGGAGAACTGAATAGAGACCATTCTTCCCACTGATCTTCACTGATAGGAAAGCAAGAAAACACTCACTCCAGGCCAAGCCTTCTGCAAGTTTGCATGCAACCATCACCCTTTGGGAGCAATACCCAGTCCATGTTCATGCTGACCCAAGGAGCCAGGAGCTCCTGAAGCCTGGAGCTTGAGGTTCCCCTCAATGTTACCCTACACAGGAGCAGTCTGCAAAGTGTGTGTCAGCAAGAATGCAGAAGCCCTTCTCAGCAAGCTCCCACCACTTACCAGCAGAGCAGATCAACAAGAAAATCACATTCTCTGCTTCACTCCAGTCCAACAACTCACAACTGACTGCCAACACAGTGGTGCTCTCCCCAGCCTTTATTTAGGCATTCGTACTAAGTGTTTAACTACTTTCCATTTCATGATCTTCTAGTTTTGTAACACTGGCAATCCACCCTCTTTGCACACTGTCCTCAGTGGACTCAGAGACTTATCTGAGGAAGCATATGGCTACTCAGTGCATGAGTAGCATCTTAAACCCTGACCTTGGAAAGGCAAAGAAGTGTGATGTTATCTTTGTTAATATTTTAGGTCACTAACAAAACAGACATTGTGGTCTGCCTCTGGGGAGCAGAGCCACAGGGCAGTGAGCAAAGGCTTCTGTGGCTGGGTTACCCTGGGTGGTCAGGATATGATTATCTAACTATTTACAAATAAAGGCCTTTAACCAGCTTAGCCCTGCATGCCTATGAGAAGAGGGAAGAGCAGGCTCCAAGGTCTCCTCAGAAGTAAGAGCAGTGTGTGTCTTCTCTGGGCAAGGCAGTTCCCCTCCAACAGGCTCAAGGCTTCAGACTCATTACTCAAAGGCAAAGTAAAACACAAACACTGAAGAGAGAGACATGACAGAAAGGAGAACAGAGGATTACCTGGCTCTAGCAAAGCCACAGGGGACCCATCTGCTCGAAATGTGAAATGAACAATTCTCACAAAAAATGTGCTGTGGATATAGGGTCTTGTTGTCAGCCCCTTCCCTGCTAGCTATTGATTTTACAGTATTTGTAAGATTTATTCGCTTTTATTTTCACCAGGGGAAATTAGGCTGTCAGGATCTATTAACCCAAAAAAAGCCATTATCCCTCTCATGATTATTGCCTTCCAGGGCAGACTGCAAAGTGCCCCCAGGCTCTGGCTGCCAGGGAAGGAGGCTGCCAGCTTTTACATTTCCCTGGCAGCCACTCTGCCTGTCCCACAAAGGGCTCAGGTAGATCCAGTTGACCAACCTGCAGAACCCGAGTCAGCAATGCTCCCCACTGCTCACCCCAGAGCCAGCTCAAACCAAAGGGACAAATGTGTGCATGGCTGAAGACAACTTACATATCCAAACTCAAATGCAATACATGTTTCTCCGTTTTACTTTCTTACAGAGTTTATATCTACTTGCTTTATGAGAGAGAAGCAGAATATCAAAATATATGTTAAATCCACTGGGATATAAAGCTCCTAAAGATACAGAAACTTATTTGCTAAACACCAGAATGGTGCTACCTCTCACCAAATTTTGTTTGAGAAGTGTGTGTAGGCTCATTAGTGACACTTCCAAGGAGGTCAGGAACTTCAGTCTGTGTCTGACCTCAGCTAAGGCACTTTTGTGGACCGCAACCATCTGCAGGGGCTGTGTGAATCTGTCTGCTAAAACCTCTGCTCCACACATTCAGTATTAGATTTTTAAAAGCTCTTCAACTGATCAAATAAAAATCGGTCACTGTTGGATCAGAGCCATACGCTTTTCCCCAGTGGCAACGATTTCCATAATGAATCACAGCTCCCAAATTCCAGACACGCTTAAGCAGGAGTTGTGAGGCACAGAAAGTTATGAAGCACAGACCTGGAAATAGGATTCATGCCCTCTCAACTTCCAGAGCTGAATACCTTTCTCCACACAACAGAGGTATTTTACCTGGTGGAGCAGCAGGCACAATGGAATACACTTTTCAAACCTTAAGTTTTTCAAGCCAGGTGAAAAGCAGTCTGTGCTTTTAAGGCCCTTTTGAGGCCTTCCAAGCTGACTGCAGAATGAAGTTATTCACACAGAAACAGCACCTCATTCCTGAGATGCACACTTAGCCCGGCAAAAACACTCCACCGTGCAGGGTCAGTAAGTGATTTTCAGTGCTAATAGTGTGGTCAAATCAAACCAAATTTCCTCTGGAAAAAGGTTGAACATCACTCCTCAGCAAGCGTTTCCACCCTAAATCACAACTTTCAAACATCTGTGATTACTGCTGAAAAACAGTTTAGAAAACCAGCACCACCATCTAAAAGCATTTCCTTCCTTTTTGACT
Source organism: Calypte anna (assembly GCF_003957555.1). Lineage (NCBI taxonomy): Eukaryota > Metazoa > Chordata > Aves > Apodiformes > Trochilidae > Calypte > Calypte anna. The sequence continues at coordinate 58,853,072 of NC_044244.1, read as the reverse complement.
TTTCTCAGGAATAGCTGAACCAACTTTGTTCTCAATTTAAAAGAAAAAAAAAAGAAAAGGAAAGGGAAAAGGAAAGAAGAAGGAAGAAGGAGGAAGGAACAAGGAGCAAGGAAGAAGGAGAGGAAGAGGAATCTTTATTTCCTACAAAAATCCAAGTATGACACATCTTTGCCAAATGCAGAATAGCACAGAGGTTCAGTGTGAAAACAGGACTTTAATATTTAAAGCACCTTGATAGTCTTAAGTGCCTTTCTAATTCCATCAGCCCCTCCTAAAAATCTTAATTCTCCAGCATTTTGATCACTTACAACTTCTGGCTGTTATGGGAAGAGAGAATGTGGCCAGTACAGTAAGGCAGCCACGTGTCAGTCACTGCTCTGCTAAGCAAACAAGAACAGCCAGCTTCCTCCTAACAGCTGGTTACTAGACCTGGTGCTGCAGGCAAGAGCAGATCCAACTGGGGACTCAGCCACTGCAGCCAGGCCATAACTCCTTAGGAAAGGATGAGCTGCACCATCTGGGGTCAGCTCACATCTTGCCATGGGGCCATCTGCATTCCACTGATGTGCAGCCTTGCTCTGCAGAGACACACATAAGAAGTAAAAATAGAGCCTGCACATCCTGTGGATGTATTTTGGGTTTTTCCTCCTGACAGCAACCTATAAGCCCTGTCTGGGAATAGGTGTACTGCCAAGCAAGCCATCAAGATAGTGTGTTTCCATGCATGTGATACTGAGCAGTGAGGAAACTGGATTAACAGTAAAATTAACAGAGCAAGCTCTCATCGTGCATTTGAGACTCTAAGAGCTGTGAGCATTAGAGACATGCTTATGATCAGAATTTGCCTGCTTCTGCAAAATAGATGATGTCCTGGAGTCACTTGTAATGAGGCAGTCCTGTGCAGCCCTGATGGCATGCAGAGTGTATAAAAGCCCAGCCAAGAACCTCAAGGGTAGCTCCACCCCAAAGCCACTTTGTCTTGGGCATGTTTGACACATAGTGCGTTGTGGAGCTTGTGCCGCTGAACTGCTCTGGGGAGATTGGAAAGGAAGAGTCTCTGACACACCATTCCTCATTTAATTCCCTCTGGAGCAGAATGGTGCCAGGGCTGGCCAGAGTAATTAAGCACACCATCTGGGCCTCATGTACATGAAGACTAATCCCCTATCTTGTTAACCCTTCTGCACCCGTAGTCCTTCACTGAGATAAGTTACGCACTACAATACACAAAATATTGGAGTAGCTTAAGGGGTGTAGCTGTAGGGCCTTACGTGGTTGTACTCAGTGCTGCTGGTCTGAATCAGTCACTCTCCAGTTCAGCCATGAGAAGAAGCAAATGATCCAAGGGTGGATCAGGTTACAGTCTGAAAATGATCAGCCACAATGCTAAAGTCAATGGTTGTGATCTTTGAGAGTTATCAGCAGAGACAGCCTTTTCATAGAGTGAAATTAAACCATAAAACAGTGGAAGACACTGCATCAGCAAGAGCAGAAGACTGGCCAGATCACAGCTATCTCTACTGAAGGGTTTCCCTGCTTCAAATGTTGCAAGTCAGGGCAAGAGCCAGTGTCCAGATGGTGTACCAAAGACACAAAGCAATAGAAGTCCTCATAAGAGAAGCTGAGTGGAGGCAGCAGATGGGCCTCCTTGGGCACAGAGCTCATCAGAAGGAAAAAATTCAGGGAATTCTGATAAAGAAACTTTGAAAACTCCCACTCTAATTTCTTTCACTCTAGTTAGAGAAACAAAATTTGGTTTAATTACCATAAATAGAAATTAGCTTATTCCATGATTCCTCTTAATGTGTTCTACTGACTTCACATCCTACTAGGACTAGAGTCCTACAGGGCCAAACTTCAGCTAGACTCGGAAGCTGCACCCCACAGTTAATCCTGGTGGGCTTCAGGGAAACCTCAGCTAGAGGGAAGGATTTGTTTAATAAAACACATGCATTTGATCACAGAGAAATGTTTGTTATATTTTCAGAATGACTGACTGTAATGAAGAAAGTAGAGAAAGCAATCAGAGAGATGTTTTGCTTTACCAGATGATGCAGAAAGATTCAGGATTGAGGATATGGCATAAATCATGTTAAAAGACTAGGGAAAGACTAAACCATAAAAAGTAACATCCAGTATTGAGGAAAGGAAGATTAAGTTCTGTCAGAAAACCCTATAGAGTCCGATTTTTGATGTGAACTATTCTTAAATGTGCAAATCCCAGTTCATTCCATCAGTAACAGGGCAATGCATGACAGCCTCACATAAGAAAAATACTTAAGCCCTGCCTGAGTCAGAACAGAGCTAAGGCTTAAGGAACATCTCATTGCTTACTCACCTTCCCCCCTCAAAAATGCTTCTCTGAAAAGTATGTAGAATCATCCTGGCACTGCCCACCCCACCAAAAAAAAAAAAAAAAAAAAAGAAAAAAACAAAATAGTCAAACCAAGTATTCCCAGGGAAAACGAGGCAGTGCAAAAAACCAAAGAGATCTCTTAACCATTTGAGAAACCCCACTGTCCTTTATGCCTCCCTTCAGATATGCAGCAATGGACAGGCAGAGAAAAGGCAACCAAGCAATTAATGAATGCACCCACAACATCTCCAGGCCACAGCGTACAACTTTCTGGCTAACCAAATATAATTCAGTGATTCTGGAAGGGGAATTATAACAAAATACTGAGTTTATGTACTGTTATCACACACTGTAGCTGAGCATCTTAGGAAGTCAGGCAACAGCTTTCTCCAGGAATCTCCAGAAGCACAGCCTACATGTGCAAAGGAAGGAGAGAACTATCTTTTTTTCTTCTTCTACTGCCAGGGCACACATTAAATGCATTCCTTTAATAAGATAAGAAGTTGCATTTTATTCTTTTGCAGTTTTGTTCCTCTATGTGTTCTGAAACCCTTGAAATAATAGGTGCCTTGAAAAAAAAGGAAGAGTAAAAGAGGGAAACATGGAGCTTTGAGCAGGGGAACCAATAAATAATGTGCAGTGGCAAACACTGCTGAGGTTGCAAGGAAAAGGTATGGCCTAGTGGATAAAGTGAGCCAGATCAGATGTGTGAATTCTTCCCAGCTTTGTTACTGGCTTATGATTTGGTTATGGAGCATCCCAACTTCTTCACCTATGAAAGGAGAACAGTAATGCTAACTTACCACAGGGCAGCATAAAGATGAGTGATTAGTCTTTGTAGAGTGTTTTGGGATCCTGGAATGAAAGTGATTATGAAACACAATGTCACTGTTTTCCACTGAGGACCTTACAGATGAATTTTAATGGAAGCAGGTATGTATATTGCTTTTATATAGTACATCTATAGCACGCCAGGATCTGTTGAGATCTATATTTTATTCCAGTAGGATAAGAATGGAGATTTAACAGTGGTAGAACAGTAGGAACAAATGAAATCCCAGGACCTTTTTTCATCACCAGCTCTTCTTCTGAGATTCCTGTTTATTGCGTTTTCCCTGCAGCAACAAAACCACAGCAGCAGTAGCTATTACTGCTCCCATACACAAACCACACTAGACAGCATTTACAATATTAGCTGTCAAATAATATCCTTCCCTTTACCACCCACTCCTTAATATATACTCACTGATGTGAGAAACTGAAGATTTCAGTATTTGGAAGGAGGGAGGAAGTGCATCTCTCCAGGAAGGTGTGCCTGAAGACTACACTATCAGAGGGATATTACCTGCTGGACATGTGCAGAAGAAACTCAGAAATAAAAAGGAAAGATAAAAGGACAAAACCTGAACAGTTTTCTGTGGAGATGACAGTGCTTAAATTTGCTAAGATATTTTGCTGCCACACTGCTACCAACTGCTTCTTCCAAATGATGTGAAATGCCTTATTTATATTCCTAGAAGAGACCTTTTGCTCCCATAATGAACAATTAAAAAAAATTGTTATTTTGCAAAAAAACGCCGTAATATATTTTAGATTTACAAAACAGCTTTCAGCTGCCACAAATATGCCTACTCCAGTGTAACACAGCTTACCTTGGACACTCATGTACCTCAAAGCTCACCTTCAGTTCCCCATATGTCTTCATGTACCACGTAAGCACACATCTGCCTTCCCTTGTTCACAACCACTTGCTGAGAACCCCCCCATGACAAGCAAATGGATGAAACAGCAACATCATCTACAGGAAGGAGAGGAGCAGAGGGCAACCTCTGGCCTCTCAGACCACACTAAAAAAGAAGTCCTGCACCACTGCACAGCTTATGCAATAAAATGAAGACTAAGATGGATGGGTGGCCCCAGGCCAGAGTGGCTCTTACTAGCTATTGAAGGGGGGAAAATAAGAGTGATCTGCACTGCACAGCAGCCCTGTAGGCTGCAGAGCAATGCTGACCACAAGAGTCATGGTCAAACACTACTTTTCATGTCTGTTTTACTGGGGAGTCCTGTGGAGTTCTTTTTTATGAAACAGAATGAGAAAACAGTTTGCTTAAAAAGAAGACCAGAGCCAAAGGTTTGCATGGGCAAGCAGTGATTGTGGCAAGTCACCAGATTAAAATGGTGGCACTTTGAAGTCCCTTTTGCAGAGATGCAGATGCCACACATGACACAAGGCAGCAAGAGATCAGAGCATATCATCCAGCCATCTTCCCTGAAGAAGGTGATAGCCACTGAGCAACCTGTCACATCTAGAACTACAGAAAATGGCTGTCTGTCTAGAAACTTGCAGACACTCCTGCAGTCTTTTTATGTGCCCATCCTTTCACATACACCAGACCAAGAGTAAATACATGGTCAGGGAAAACATATTTTCAAAAGACAAAGTTTCTGCACATTAACACACACATCTAGTTGTGCTGGCAGCTTTTACACTCTCCCAAATTACTTCTGCAAATGCAATTGTTCATCTTTTGTCAAAACACAAAAAAAATGTTTGCCCCTTGGCTCCAGTTTCCTAATGAGTAAGAGGGCTTGGCCTTAGCCTTTAATACAGAATGAGAGTCCACTTCACCAGCAGTCAATTCCACCCAGGACCAGGGGACCTGAGAAGCCTCCTGCCCCCAGTCCATTGATCTACTTCCTATATCTTAGTGAAAAACTGGACCAAGAAGGAGAACATGGGGGGAAGGAAGGAAAGCAAAGGCATGAGGTCAGAAACAGTGTCAAGCTGGCACTATTTCAGGGGACCCTTCCACTATGCAAAGATTACTTTTTTTTCTTTTTATTTTTTTTGTTTCTCCAGCACGCTGTGCTTCTTTCTTACAGTAAGAATAGAATAGGATGATATAAAATAAAAAGGACAATCTAACATTTAGGATCTAAGCCACTCATCCAGATTATCTTCATCTCAGGAATACTGAATTGGAAGGGACTTCCAAGCACCAGCTTCATTTCCATGAAGGGTAAACATGTGACACCCCTTGTGTTACAAAGATACAAATGTACACAGAAATCACAGTTCTTGTTAAAACTAGCTGGATGCCATTTTCATTTTACTGGTTACTACAACATCAGCATTTGAGATCAGTCCAAAAATAGATGTAAAGAAAATTTCAAAATGAAAAGTTTGTTTAAAAACTTATGTTTCCTTCAAAATTTCTGGGGTAAATAACCCCTTTCAATTTATAAAGCAATGTTTGCAGGAATTTCTGTTTGTATATGAAGCTATTAAATTTGTTGATTCTGCTCACGTGGTTATCTTTTGATAGAATTTTTTTTCCCAAAAAAACCCAACAGCCAAATGCCCAGAAACTACTGCAAGATGCTATGGCTGTGACATGGGCAGAAGGAGCAGTTTGGGTGACTGGAAAGCTAGAGACTGTCTATAAAACCTTTGCATAATTCAGTCAGCCAAGGGGAGAACCTTGCTTTGGGTTCAGAAGGTGAAGGTGTGCCTTGGGCTGCTGACCCTCTGCTCCAGTCCTGGGCTTCAGACCTTCCACTCACAGTTGTGCTGCTGTTGACTTATCAAAAACTGTGCTTGAACTGTCTTGTTAAAAAAAAAAAAAAAAAAGGTGCTTTCAGTTTCCTATAGCTAAATGTCACTGAGAAGAATGAATTTAAAACTGATTCATGAAGCTGTCTTTAAAAAATGTGCTTTAACCTAGGTTTAAGCACAGCTCTGTGCTGTGTCCCAACACTGGGACATTTCAGTGAAGAAGCAACCTAGTGATACAACAACCTGTGTATCACCTATATGCCCACCTATACCCTGGTAAATCCTCTCCTGATTGTGTGGTTACAGAAGAAGACACATTTCTCCTTTAAGGAGCAGACAATACTAAAGCCTCCAAACTTGCAAAGAAACCACTGAAAGGATACCTTGGTCTGAGGTGAGAGGTAGCCACCCATGCCTGCAGACAGCCTGATGGGCACCAGCTGGGAGGTGTGTGACTGCCATTGCTCTCAGCCCTGAGTCTCCATCTGGCTGGAGTACTGGAGGAGGAATATGATAGATCCAGGGGCAGCCAGGTGGTTCTCCCCCACCAATCCTCTCCCAAACAATAAAATAAACTCTTTAATCTCTATGTAACAAATTATATCAGTACTTTCTCCACTTGAAAGAGTGTTGGAGCATTGCTGTGCTCACACATCTGCAAAGAGGGTGGGGATACCCACCAGGGACATCTGAAGTGGGGTGGAGGGAATGAAGACACGGGGGTACAGCTGCGAATCACAGCACAGATGTTGCCCCAGCTCTGGCATGGTTACAGCCTGAAGTTGCTCATGTAAGTAGCAGTATTTTACATCTTCCTCCAAATAATTTTTTGGGTTACTCGTGTCCATTCCCCATCCCAGTTTCACAGTACTTAACATTATAACATACCCAGCATAACAAGTCACACCAACTCCTCCAAGACAGCTTCCTTGCTGTTTTTAATGCTTCTGCAGTCCCTGAACATCACAGTGACAAGCACTTTGTAAAGGGCAATAAATAGAATCTACGGGTTCTGACACTTGTTAGTGTAACAAGCACTTTTTTTCCCAAGATGAGGAACAGGAAAATGTTCAGCAAATTGCCAATATCTGAAAGCCTAATGTAATTCTCTAAACCAGAATCTGATCTAAGGAAGATGAGGCATGTGTTTTTGAGAGCCATTATCACCAGCAAATCCTTTCTTTTGACCAAGGGAGAGATACTGGGCTAATGGATCTTTTATAAAATACCCTTTCACTAACAGATTTTTTTCCTGTGACAATTTCAATGCCATTACAGGTACATCAAAGGCACTTTCAGATATTAGTAGTTCAGACTGAAAGACTCAATTCTTAAACTGAATTACTTTCTAATATATTTAAAGCACCACTGTCTCTATGTACCAACAAAAATTAAATGCTTTATAAAATATTTAAACTCTTGAAAAATCAAACAGACATTTTGACTTAAGCAACAGTTACACTGCTAAGTGACAATTAAGTATTTATTCATCTATAAAACATGGATGTATGTCAAGAGTTGAAGCTGGGACAAACAAGCAGTGATATTTTCTAAAGCATCATTCACAAAGTGCCATCCTAAGCTAAATTAGAACTGAGAACTAAGGTATTTGAGATAAAAAAGCAAAACATCAGCCCAAAATCCTGCAGCTCTTAAAAGTGCTTTTATGCATGTTCTGCCAGGGATTTCTTACGAGAGTTTCAGAGACCAAAACTAAGGAATAGTTAAAACTGACCTGTGCATATCCCTTTACCACGCTGCTCAGCAGTGCAACAAGTGGTGATGTTTCCCCTGGAATTACAGTAACCAGGCACCAAACAGGTAAGCTACCAACACAACTTCTGCCATGTCCACAAGCCATGGTTTCAGGCTACCTGCAGACTCAGGGGCAGACTCATTTCCATAATTTTCTTCACAGTGAGGAAGATCAGGGACTTCCTTTAAAGAAAACCAAGGATGTTAACCTGGAGAACAAATATGGCACACCTCAATTCAAACCCCAAGAAATAAATAGACCTCATAAATTGCATTCTGCCCACGCAATAAACACATTATTCTTATCAAGTGAGAAAAAAAACCTTTCATCACAGCTCAGCAACCCTGGAGGTTATCTGTGAAGGGACAACCAGCTTGGTTTTGAGCTCTTTTTTTTTATTGCTCTATGAACTGTGAGGTTTAAATGTATTTGCATTTTACAAGGCATTTTCCTTCTGATATCTTATATGTGAAGTCTGGAATATTCTGGAAGATATTATAATGCCTTGAGAAACTATGACATGTTATCACAAGTCTAAAGCAAGGGAAATTGGAAAAGTGTTTACTGTGAAGGATTTTATTTGGACTATTTAAAGTTTGGGTATTCCAGGGTTTGTGGTTATGGTATTTGGGTTCAGATGTGTGAAGGAGGTTGCTTGCTTATGAACATGATTTCTAATATCAAAGTTATATTTGAAGGAAAAGCAAGATGGTTTTAAAGATTTTGAACCTATTTCCATTCACTTATATAAAGCAACTAATATGCTTCTGGTCTACTGGATTGTGTACTTGGTCCTGACACAGGCTGAACTCTGCACATGCACTAGTGTCCCTAGAAAAGAAATGACATTTCTCACATTTTCACAACTGCTCTGGACTACCACAGATAAGCTTGAATGCTCTTCTAATTTACAAGAATTGTCAGCAGTCCTAAAATGTTAGTATGACAGTCAAAAAGCAGCACTGCACAGGAAAGAAATGGTAACATCCATTGAACCTTTACCCCAACATTTCTGACATCAGGAAAGAGCAGAGAGAGAGAGAAGTCAAGAGGCTAATATCACCCAAGAAAATAGGTATTACATTTTCTGCTTTGAAACTTGACCAAGTGGTAACAAAAAGTATCTATCTTAGAGCATAGGACTTAGGCCAATACTACTTTCAAAATTCTTAATATTTGTTTCCTTCTGAATGCCTTCCTGAATGCCTTGTCTGCAATACAGGAACACATTTTCTCAGATCACAAACAACTGAAGGAAGCTTTTTGGTTTCAATTTGTTCAGCACACTGTCATTCATTTAATTGCAGCATTAAACCTTTACAGATTTGTTGGTTCTGCCCTGGCTCAAAGCAGCACACATATCCAGCATTACAACCTTAGGCACTTAAAAATCAGAGGTTTAAATAAACTTTACCTTTTCTACACAGGATTTTGCTAATGAACACGCTTTGCCTTACACATGGCTCAAAAGTTAGAAGAAGAGTAAGTTCACGAGTGCAACTTTCTAAAAGTGGCAGCTTTGTGGTATGAAAGGCATACAACCCTGAAGAGAAAGAATAATGTTTGGATATATATCAGGCCTAATCTTATCCAAAGGTTCTTGGCTTTGTATGTAAAATTGAAATTCTGAGCAGCAGCAGAACAGGTTCTGGGCTGGGGAGTGAGAAGAAGTGGATACCAGAGGGGTGAAAAGGGCTGAGAGTGAGCTTGAAGACTCTCAGCAAATGGTAGATCTAGGAAGGGGCCAAGAAAGAAGAAAGGAGGTTTAGGGAATCTTTTTATTTGTACACAGTCTGCTCACCCTTTTTGGCCCTCTCCTCCGATCCCCATCCTCTGGAATACAGCACTTCTTTTAGTCTCACCCAAGACCACTAAGCTGTTGCTTCCAACCCACTTCTGCAATAAAGTCTCTTCCTCCAACCTTTTTCCCTTAAGAAACCTCTTCTTACTCTCCTCTCTTTCTCTGGCTGCTAGAAAAGGCTTAAGAAAAGGGTAGGGCTGCCCATCAGCTCCACTCTTTCATGATACAGGGCAGAATTCCCAGAGAGCAGCAATTTCTGCTCCACTCATGCCAGGAGTGGGACAGGAGCAGAGGTGGGGGCTGAGATTTTTTGCAATTAGGAAACGTGACATTTCACAGCAGATGCTGTCCCCTCACGGATCCCCCTGTCCCTTCCTTGGCAGCCCAAACAGCCTGGACCCTCCTTGGGGGACAGCTTCTCAGAGCAAAGGGGCTGCTTTGCTGGAAGTGCAGGGCCAGGAGGAGCTCCCAAAAGGCATTAGCAAAGCAGAGGCAGGATGGAATTGCCCCACACTGGTTCTCCAGGAAACAAATGGTGAAAGAGTGCCAACCAGGAGGCTTCTCTGAAATGAGGACTGCACAACATAGGAGATAAATGGGCAACATACTAAAAGAGAACAAATCCAACAGAGTGCAGCTGGGCTATAGGTGAAGAGCTATATTAGCTGCTATGATCAAGCCTGGCCAAAAAGTGTTGTTGAACAATCCTTCCTTGAGAAACAGGTATGCAGGCAGACAGAGCTGGCTGTGAGAAATGAAAAGACAAGAAAGAGTAGAAAGAAGATAGCCAGCATTTCCAGAAGCTCCTCCAAGTTTGTTTTTTGTGTGTGGTGTGAGAACAAAATATCAAGTGCCATAGTCCAGAGCTGAGAGCTAGGCATCAGCTGTCATCTTGTCAGGATCACAGAGGAGCAGCATCTGTCCTGCAGTCACATCAGCTTGTAAGTGCTTCTTCTTCTAGCTCTACAATTGATCTGTTTCATGAGATTGTGCAAAATGGCTAACTAGATGGGACTCAGTTTCCCTAGCTCTGAATACAAGTTTTGCTTCTCTTCTTCATTTTATTAAGAATTTATACTTAATACTCAAGTATTTTATACTTAATGTTTGCAAACTGCCTTGGCAACATAAGTGCTGACTGTTGGTACTCTCTGAAAATGAATCCAGAAAAATGAAAAGCCTTCCCACTGATGGTGAATTACATCTAAAGAACCATACCATCTAGTATGTTCATCACAAATTTGTCTTCACTGCTTGGCAGGCCATTTTCTCCCCAGCTAAAGCTGTTAAAAGGGCTTTTAAGTCATGCATTCTTCTGCTGGGGGATTCGGAGGTTGATTGAGAGTGCAAAGGCACAGTGGTTGAAGAATCCAGAAGGGAGGTTGCATGGTCAGTTACATTGCACTATTCTGAAAAATTCATGGTCCCAGAATGTTTGTAAAAAAAAATGCAAAATGCCTGGAAAACAAATAAAATTTAAAAATACCCATCTTCATTTTGGTAGGTCATATAAATTGGGAGTGGTTCCTACCTTCCCTTGCATTTATTTAAAAGAGTTGGAAAGGGTCTGAAACGGGTCCAGAAGGTTCTCAGCAGGTCTGGATGATGCATGCTTGGGAGGGCCCTAAACCCATTTCTAAGCCAGTAAACTCCCTTCCCAATTCCTTCCGACTTGATTCATCTGCCTCTGTTTCCTTCAGCTGACTTTGTTTTGAAGGAAATAAGCCTCTTATGGCCTTTAAAGCTCAGGTCATAAATGCAACAGAAACACACTACTGGTCCCCAAAAGGAAGCTGAATGCTTTAAAAATCACAGTACAGGACACAAAAGCACAGGCTGTGGGGGCAGACTGTAGACCTGGTGACAATTAACAACATACCAGCTTTGCTATCTGGACTGAGTCTGCCCAAAGTTAAGTGAGTAGAGAAAGGATAAGTAAAGAAGAGGGAATTTAACACTATCCTTCCTTGCTTGCATGCTTGCTTGCTTCCTTCCTTCCATGGTTGATTGCTTCTGTCCTTCGTTCCCTCTGTCCTTCATTCCTTCCCTCCTTCCCCCTCAGAGCAAAAGACCAGCAGTTAAAAATTACATCCGCACTTGTCCTTTCAGGGCATCCTATTTTCCCTTGGGTTTTCTCTCTTCCATACATGTGCCAGTTTGAACCCCATCTGCATGAGGCAGTGAGATAGGACTTCACTTCCCTGAAAGTACTTCCTCTCAACTGCCTCTGGTTAAATATGGATGGAAGGAAGGATGATGTACTATCACCATCTCTTGCCTGTCAGGAGATACATTTTTATCTAATTAGACAAAACAACTGTCCATATTAGCTGGGAAAGGAAGGGATAAAGGAAATAAAGTTGTATCCTGAGCACAAGTAACATTCTTATGGAAAATGCCAGTGTAATGACATGATTGCTGCACTGTAAGGTATTTGCTTATTGTCCCATTTTGGCCCCGGCCTTGTGCAGAGTAACTTTCCATAGTTCTGACTTCTGGAAAACTCCAGTAGCATCCCTGATGGAAATTATATATATAATAATAATTATATTATTAGAATAAAAATCCAAGAAAAGCTGAAGAGTTCTGTATTTCCTCGCATATTCACTTCCTTGTGTCTTGTGCCATTCTTGTAGCTTCGTTTTCAGTATGCTGCAGATTTGTGTTCACAAGAGATGATAAAGTGATCACTGCAGGTGTTTGAGCTGTGGAATATTGTCCAGGCATTGGGAGGTGTGAGAAGCATTTTCAGGTGACAGAATAACCACGTTAAATGGATGCCTGTGCTTTGAGGAAACTGACTGCAAAATGATGCTATATTGATACTAATTTTTTTCCTCTTGCCCCCAAAACTTCAAGAGAAGATTATCTGGTATTTTATGGCAAAGAAGGTAAAAATCTGTGCTTGCTTTGAAAATGGCAGTACCACCAAGGCAAAGAGTGGATGTGCTGTACTCAGTCTGGCATATTCCAGGAATGAACAGGACTGTTCCTTAAAGGCACTGGCAGGGGTAAGACACTCAAAGCCCAGGGAGTGTTTAGCCCACTGGCTGACTCCTCAGAGCAAAGCAGTCACCTGGTGGGCTGATGCTATTTTATACCATCAGAGGGGCAGTAGCAAGGCTGACCCACTTGTTTTTGGCAAATAGGCTATAGACAGCCAAAGATTCAAATTAATCTTCTGCTGCAGTCTTTAAGAAACAACAGTTTAGTGAAGGGTAACCACAGCACAGAAGAGAATTCAGAGAGAAATTCCTACATATGCTTAAGTCAGCTATCTGCATTTCATTGTCTTGCTGGGAGACTTTGGATTAGAAACTTATTTTAAGGAAGCCAAATAGTGCAGAAAAGGCAGGAAGATAGAGATAAAAGGAGAGGGATTATCTTCATACTTAGAGCCAGTCTACCATGATAATTTTATTTTTACCTCTAGCTCCTTTTGTTTAGGCCTTATGGTTCCTTGCTCATTTTAACCTCTCAACATACTTGTATTTGCTGTGGGACCTCTTTGTGCATCCGTTCCTTGAATGATTTCAAAAAGAACAACTGTGTGGGTACTCCAGGCCTGTGGGCTGGCCTGCTGTGGGCTCAGACCTGCCTGGAGCCTCACAGGGGTGGTGCCTGTGGGTCCCTCTGCAGTCTTCCCCACTGTGGTCTTGTCAAAGGAAGGGTAAAGAGAGGCCTTTCCAGGGCTACCTTCTTTCCAAGGCAGGTGAAGAAAGTGTGCCTGTAAAACTCTTCAAATAACCACACTACTGATGGGTCTTGATGGTTTTTTCTTCTCAAAGAACAAGTCAAGACAAACCACTGCATCTTGCTTTTCCTTCTGATTTGGTAGCTGGAATGGGACAAATGCTGCAGGGTGCATACATAGGGCCTTTGAATGGCAGAGCTCTCAGTGGCTTGAGCTGCATTGCATGGAAGTCTTCAGATCAAAAGGGAGATGAAAAATTATTCTTTCCCTCCTAAAGCTTTTACTTTGCTGACTCATAAAGCCTGTCATGTCCTTCTGTCCTTCCTTCCATGTGCACCTGTCCTTTCACTGCATCCTGTTCCCCTTGGCTTTTCTCTATTGCATACATGTGGCAGTTTGCAACCTATCTGATACCCACTGTTGAAGGTTTAGCCTTCTGTCCATGCTGCTGTTCCCAAAGTGGGCAAAAGGGGTGGAAAACTGAGAAAAAGCAACTGCTTGCAGTCTGGAAGCTGCTCCTACAGCTCATGGCAGGGGAGACATTTCTGGGAAGGGAGAAAAATATTACTGGAAGAGGAGAAGAAAACCGAAGAAGAGGGAAGAAGATTTAAGACAGGCATGAAAAGACAAAATAATCATAAAAAGATGGAACACAGAAGAGGAAGAGGTTTAAAAGATGAAGGTTTAAAAGATACAACGGAGACAAGAAGTGATCTCCTGAACAGAGTATGAGGGTGGCAGCCCTGCTCCCTGTGCCAGTGCATTTACAAGTGAACATCTCTGGTGTTTGTGCAGGTCATTTTTTAAAATGGGTGGTATAGCCCTTAAAGGGATATACCTCTTAAAGGACTGAGCAGAAGATCAAAAAGGATTCACAGTTTCAGTGCTAGTTCTCTGGATGCCCCTGAGCAAATCAGTCTTTGCATCCTTTGCAGGAAATGGAGAAAATCCCATTAACCTCACAAGGAGGTAGTGAGGCCAAATTCAACTTTTAGTTCCCTGGGAACCTGGAGGTCAGATCTGAGCTTTAAACTTTTTTCACAAGAGCAAAAATGAGTTGACCTGTACTAAAAATCAAGGGACATACTTTTCCCAGAACTACTAAAGTCATACCATTAGATGGCCTGAGAATTTAACAGAATAGCCCTGGGTAATGCTAACAGATGGCATGGCAGGGGACACACATGGCAGAGCAAGCAGGCACCACTTGGTCATCTCCCTGGTCTGCTGTTACTCTTGTGGTGCTCCAAAGTTGTAGTCAGCAATGGGCATTATCCCCAGTTTGCTCCACTGACAAAGTCAGATTTGCCTGGGATATGACAAAGGCTGAAGCCCTGTGCTGAGAAGCAAGAAAACACAGCTCAAAAGCCACCCTGGGACTACTTGTTATGATTCCTGCTATAGGAAGTGTAAAGTGAAAACAATACCAGAAGCAGAAAAGAAACTAGAACAGACAGGGAGCAATTAAAGGTGCCAGTTGGAAAGGGGCAGGGAAGAAGAAAACAATATATATCATCTCTAAAGGGTCACAAACACACAAATAAAAGAGCAGAAAGCCCCTTCAAAAGGCAATTTTCCATGACAAAACATCTGCTGAGAAGACACCAACTCTGTGTTCCCAAGGCAGCCTTGGAAAACAAAACAAAACAAAAACAGAGTGGCAGGGAAAGAAAGCACCTTCCCTCTGGTCAGCACTGCATGGTACTCTGGCTAATGAACCAAGATCCAAAGCAACCTTTGCCACCTCTTGGTTTCCCTCTGAAAACCAGCCCAGCAGAACAGCCCAGCACAACAAGCTCTGTCAGGCAGCAGACTCATTACCAGCTTCCACGGGAAGCAAGGAGATGGTCTTTACCTTGCCTCTGAAGCAGGAACTCTCTGGGCATCAGGTGGAAAGTGAACACCCACAAGGTTGTGAGTGAAGTGCCTGATTTTCCCTTCAGAACAGGTTTTTTTGTCGTTGTCCACAGCAGAGCTAGTGCAGTGCCATCTCGTGGAACTTTTGAAGGACTCACGCTAGGTAAAAACCAGCCTGAAGGTTAGTAAATATCTCTAAATGGAGTTCATCACACTGTTTATGTGCTGGGGCCTGAAGACCAAGGACCATAAACAAAGTTCCAGTGTAGGTGACCAGAAAGGCAATCCCTGCCACTGCCATGAGCAGTGTTACCAGGCTGTAGGGACAGCTGGTTTCAAAAAGATCTCATCACTCCATTCAGACAGCTCACCAGGCATGCACCCAAGCAAATGTAGCCTTTTATTTTACAAAGAGGTTCCGCATAGACCATGGCCAACAACACAGATTTGGGCAGCAACATGAGGTGGAAATATATGACAGCATAAGGCAGGATTTATTCCAGATAGTAAGAAATGCCCTGCTTGCTTGCCACCTACCATAAAGCTGACTTTGTACTGCAGTGTGGCACTGCATTAAAGCTGCCTCTAATCACCTCTGATTACAGCCCAGGAACACATGGAAAATCCAAAGCCCTGGAACTGCACCCACTCTGTGGAAACTTTCTCTTTTTTTTCTTTTTTTAGGTTCTGAAGATTCAGAGATTTACTATAAACCAGAAGCAAACAGGGAACAAAGACCTTGTATATAAATATATCATCAGTACATAGAAAGACAGATATGCAAAAGCATAAGAAAGCAGTCTTGTACATCTTATATTTCATTCAGAAAAAAAAGTATGTTTAGGATACAGTGGTAATCCCAAAGGTTTTCTAGAACTACTTTTCTTCCTCAAGATCAATACTGGATGAATGGGTGCACAGGAACCAGGCTTGCACATATGCTTTGGTTATGCTCTGTTGTTTTAAGCTACCAGAATGGTACTAAATTCCAAATTAACACAACCCTAGAGACTTCATTTCACCTCCATCCAGAAACCTGAATTCTGGGTCTCACAACTACCAAATGGAGCTCATTGCTGCACCTAAGGTGAGAGCATCACAGACCTTTAGTGCCTGCAGTGTCCAGTTCTGCTTCTGCAAAACTACACCTCCCCACTCAGCACTAAACCCTTTTGTGGGTCAGCAAACCTCCCTACAAAGAAGTCAAGGTAACATTAACTAGGCAATTAATTCCCCAGAAGATGAGAAAGAACATGAACTATGTCCCCACATTTTCTCTTCACATATTTCTACATAAGCTTTCCTAGGTAAATGTTGGTTTTTGTTTTTGTTTTTTGTTTTTTTCCCATATTCAGCACAATCATGGCTCCAAGCAAGCTTTGGAGATAGGAAGAATGAGCCCACTCAAAAAAAAAGCTGTATAGACACACTGCTTGCATCTTCACACACTCACATCCATTCTTCACTCCCAACTCTCTAGTTAATATATTCATATATCTATTGTTGCAATGTGCCATAAAAATCCACATCCCAGTAAGGCAGTGATCAGTCAAGGTGTATGTAAGCAACACTTTTGAAAAAGCTTGAAAAGACAATAAACGTGAAGTATGAAGTAATGGCAGCACCAGCATAGGAAAAAGCAAACCATAAGCTAACACTTTAAAAGACCTTCTAAAGGCAATTTAAAGCTGTTCAAGAGCTGTAAATTTTTTGTCCTTTTTATAAAAGGGACAGAGACAAGAGTCTCAAAGCTGGTGGAGGAATGGGATTGACAGAATGGCCACACTTCAGGGAGGAGCACACCCACCCTCCTGTACACACCGTGTGAGGGGTCTCCACGTAAGCTTGAGCTTCCCAGACAGAAAACACTACACCACATTGCACATTCAACAGGCTAAAAGTGTAAGGATTCCCTGGATTTTGTACTGGGAAGAGATGCAAAGCCTCATACACCTCAAAGTGCAGATAACCAGTAACACATTACAAGAGAAATCCCTATAGCTTCTGAGCCAAATCAGGTTTGCAGCCAGAAGAGGGAGAAGAGGAAGTTGTAATGACTTTCATTACATCTATTCTCTTCTTTACTGAAAGCTAAAAAAAAAATACATAAATCCCCAAAGCGTGATAAGGGTGATGACAAAAATTACCAAAATTTACAACACTCTTAGAAGGTGCCTAAATCAGGCTCAAGGTTCTTTCAGCTCTCAGCAACAGCCTAAAGCCTATGAAGTACAACAGTAAATAAAACCCTCTTCTGGATGTACAGTGGAGAATCTTTTATTACACACTCTCCCCTAACTTATACTAGCCTATATGGATGCTATATTAACATGTATGTACACAAGTACACACACACATATTTGTACTTCTTAAATTATTTCAGAGCTTGACAGTTAGAAAAAGCACCACGAAATCAACTCAGGTGAAGCTTATTTCAGGGTCCCTCAACAGAGGAGCAGTTCAGATGATGCTCTACAGAAATCAGACAACATGGAATATCATAGAATCATAGAATTGGCTGGGTTGGAAGGGACCTCAGAGATCATCGAGTCCAACCCTTGAACCACCGTTGCGGTTACCAGACCATGGCACTGAGTGCCACATCCAGTCTCTTTTTAAATATCTCCAGGGACGGAGAATCCACTACTTCCCTGGGCAGCCCATTCCAATGTCTGATCACTCTCTCCGTAAAGAAATTCTTTCTAATATCTAACCTAAATTTCCCCTGGCACAACTTAAGACCGTGCCCTCTTGTCTTGTTGAAAGTCATCTGGCAAAAGAGACCAACGTCCACCCGGTTACACCCTCCTTTCAGGGAGTTGTAGACAGCGATGAGGTCTCCCCTGAGCCTCCTCTTCTCCAGGCTGAACAGCCCCAGCTCCCTCAGCCTCTCCTCATACGGTCTGTGCTCGAGTCCCTTCACCAGCCTGGTTGCCCTCCTTTGGACCTGCTCCAGGACCTCAATCTCCTTCCCGAACTGAGGGGCCCAGAACTGGACACAGTACTCGAAGTGTGGCCTCACCAGGGCTGAGTACAGGGGCAGAATCACTTCCTTGGACCTGCTGGCCACGCTGTTCCGGATACAGGCCAGGATGCCATTGGCCTTCTTGGCCACCTGGGCACACTGCTGGCTCATGTTCAGCTTCCTGTCAATCCAGACTCCCAGGTCCCTTTCTGCCTGGCTGCTCTCAGCCACTCTGTGCCCAGCCTGGAGCTCCCCATGGGGTTGTTGTGGCCAAAGTGCAGGACCCGGCACTTGGCCGTGTTAAACCTCATCCCATTGGAATCAGCCCAACTCTCCAGTCTGTCCAGGTCCCTCTGCAGAGCCCTCCTGCCTTCCAGTTGATCAACACTTCCCCCCAGCTTAGTGTTGTCTGCGAATTTGCTGATGATGGACTCAATCCCCTCATCTAGATCATCAACATCTAGATATCTACAGGTTTTGTTAGAAGTTTGTCTTAGATATGGGCTCAAAGCTTACAGACCAAGTCTCTTAGTGACCCACAAGGCACATTATACACCAACAACCCAGACGTCTGTGAGACCTACAGGCTGGAGCTCCTCCTCTGCCACCTTCACCAGCTTTTTGCTCACGTCAGGGAAAAAGGGCATGATGCTGGAGTAAGGGCAATGCCTTGCCCTAGCAAGACTTGTGGCTTTGCCTCTTGTGAAGGTTGGAGGATATGGACTGGAAAATATCTCAAGTAAATATGTCCCTTCCTATTTAATAGCCACAAAGAAAAGTGTGGAACAGACATAGCCTCAAGGAGAAGATTAAATGAATTTATTGTCTGCCTGGTAGAGGGTACACGGAAGGCTAAATTGAATTTCTGTTGTGTGTCCTACTGACTGGTAGGGATGAACGTAAACGTGTTGGCTTACTGGGAATAAGTGGCTGTAATCCTTTACTCAAAGTTGTTCCATTATGTGGGCTCAAAATTTCATTTAATTTAAAACTGTCACACTCTGGTGTGGTCTTTATGTGTTCTCCCTTGTTTACCTGATCATATATTCCAGTGTCCAGATAAAGCAGAGCAATACCAACTCAGAGGCCAGCATGCATCAGCATCCCTGCTCCAGTGCCTCAAGGCCACATCTCCCTGCCCTCACACCACACAAAGGCAGTGGGCTCCTGCAATAATCTGGGCTGGGGAAATGATTCAGAAGAAAAAACACATTTTCCCTCTCTCTGGGTCCTTGTGAATGAGGATCAGCTCCCTAATTTAGTTCATAGTAGAGACACCTAAGTTTTTGCACTGGTACCACTGAAGAGATGGTACAGAGGTAGGAAGGAGTGGTTAGGAAATGGTGCACTACTGATAGAAATGAGCACATCACAGGACTCCTTAAGTAACAAAACCATGAACTGCACAGTGCCTCTATTCTGTATCAAGTAGACTCCATAACCTACTTCCAAAACTTTATACTATCCCATCTGCTGCATGTTAAAAAAGAAAGTCTTTTTGGAACAAAAAGCTTTTTAAAGTGCTGCTAGGACTGTTTTACTCATTTTTTTTCAGCTTAAGCACCAGATGCCTTAGTTACGACAACCCCAACCACAGAGGGCTCAGAGGGAGCCATTAAAACTGAAAAAAAAAACCAAAAGAAGACTTAAAAATAGCTTTTCCATACCTAAAAATACCTTAACTCTTACCTCAGACCTTCTGAAAGCTGTAGGAGTTTGTCCCACAGGGAAAAGAGGGTGACTTCCCTTCCCAGTAGCACAAACAAAACTCTTGCCTGAAGCTCTGAATGGCTGCAAGTTATCTGACTTTCACTACTGAAAAATGATAACTACTTTAGACCATGTTAGTAAGCCTTAAAAAAAAAAAAACCCAAACCCAAACATAACCTGAGGTAGAACCAGACGCTCAACATGAGCTGCCAATGTGTGCTTGAAGCCCAGAAAGCCAACCAGGTCCTGGGCTGCATCAAAAGAACTGTGGCCAGCTGGTCAAGCGAGGTGATTCTCCCCCTCTACTCCACTCCTGTGAGACCCCACCTGGAACACTGTGTAAATCTGGAGTCCCCAGCATAAGAAGGACATAGAGCTCCTTGAACATGTTCAGAGAAGGGCCACAAAAATGATCAGGGGATTGGAGCACATCCCCTATGAACTCAGACTGAAGAAGTTGGGGTTGATCAGCCTAGAGAAGAGGAGGTGACCTTATAGTGGCTTTCCAATACCTGAAGGGGGCCTAGAAGAAAGCTGGAGTAGAGCTTTTTGCATGGGTGTGTAGCAAGAGGACAAGGGACAATAGTTCCAAACTCAAAGATGGGAGATTTAGTTTTGATATTAGGAGGAAATTCTTTACTATAAGGGTGTTAAGACACTGGAACAGGTTGCTTAGGGAAATCGTGGATGCCTGCTCCCTGGAAGTGTTCAGGGCCAGGCTGAATGGGGCCTTGAGCAACCTGATCTAGTGGGAGGTGTCCCTGCCCATGGCAGGGGGGTTGGAACTGGGTGATCTTTATAGTCCCTTCCAACCCAAACCATTCTATGCCACTCTAACAGACTGATTATTCTTTATTTAGTGTCAGATTTATTTTTTTTTTTAAGATGCTGGAATACACTCAGGAAAATAAATTACTGAACCAAAGCCAGTTGACATACATGTTTAATTGGTATCACATGATTTCTCAGCTTAATATCACCTCTACATCTGTGAGGGGACATTCATGTGTATCTAATCCACAACTGCTGCCAAAAAGCATAGAAAGAGTAATTTTCTCTGTTTATGTAGGTCCTAACTTGTGTTATCCTTTCCAGCTTCAAAACAAGCAGTTGGAGCATCTGTTAACTGAAAAATGCAATTACCAGGGCAAAGAAAATGTTATCCAATGGTGTGCAGGTGTTTCAATAATGTACTCAAGCCAGGTTAATTTTACACCTATTGGAAACAAAGAGCTACAGAAAAGACTTTAAATGACATTCATAAAATGTGTCTCTATCCCTCAAATACCTTATGGCATAAAGGCAGAGCAGAAAGGATTTTTTACATCCCTTGAGAGTTCACAAACAGAAGAAAATTTTAAAACCCCCAAACAAAAAGCAAAATGAAATCCTAATTTTCATGCCAAAAATCTGATTCCACATTAGTTGTTTCACAGTTAGTTATACAGGTGTTTTCAAAGCTGCCTTTATGTTCAAAAGCCATAATTTCACTAGTGCCCAAAAGGTCCCTATTTAGAGCTTTTTTCTCAAGCTGTCCAGCCACAATCTCAAATTTGGTGTAAAGTGCTGCATTTTTACAATCCTTGTCTATTATATTAATGTAGGTAAGAAAACAGACTGAAGAACATGTTAGCAATTTACCACTGGGATTAAACTAAGCCTTTTATTTTTCTTCTTTCAAGATTGCATTGCTTGCATGGAAAAAAAAAGCAGTGCTCTTGTCTGTATTGTTTTTTTCCCTTTGAACAGCTGGCAAACACAGCTCTATTTCCCTGTTCTTCCAAAGCCTTAGATGCCAACGCAATTCCAGTTTGGTTTCTGCTGTGTCCATACACAAATCTTACTGATCTAGCTAGCTGTTCCTTGGACTTTCTGAAGTGCCTGTGACAGTAAAAGAGCAATGAAAACTTCAGTGGAAAAGCCAGTCCTTTTATTTTTCCAGCAGCTGACAGAAGCACCAAGGTAGAGTTGGGCACACAACCCCCTCTCCAAAGGGGAGACATGATCTCTTTCTACCAGACTTGATGCAATTATATCCTGAAACCATCACACCTAAAAACAACATTATCAAGAGTATTTGGATGCTCCTTATAGATCATACTCAGATCACATGTCCTGTGGAGGACTGCCTATGGTTAAGCCTCTGCTTTTACAGTCACAGCCAGATTTTTCCAGCTTCCCTTTAGGAAAGTCCTACAGTGCAACATGAAAGCAGCAAAACTTGGATCTCAACTCCGTGTACCATTGGAAGATGTCACAGTGGATGGTCCCTACTGGGACACTTCATGTGCTGCCTCTACAGGACAGCCCATGTTTATTTCTCATAGGTTTACAACTGGGCTCTATCTGCTGCAAACCATTGAACAACTGCAGCTTTTTGCCACGTTCTGGCAGATCAGATACCCCTTCTATACAGGACAAGGCTCATCACACCACCCATCCACTTCCTAAACAGAGATCCAGCTTGAAGTTGGTGCAATCCTGGAAACTATGGAATGTTTATATCCCTCAGTCTTCGAGTTCACTCAGCAGGAATTAGTGGCTTATCACTATGTACTGTATGTATTCAACAACAACAACAAAAATAAACCAACCAAACAAAAAAGCCCAAAATGAAACAACCTAACTTTTAAACTGTAATTTTTAAAAGTCTACAGCTATGGAAAATATATTAAATAGCAAATTTATCTCTGCAGCTCCAGTTCTCATCAGCATCCCAGAGAGCTGTGCTTATGTACCTGACAGCAGAATTTAGTCCCTACAATTCAGAAGCAAGCCTAAATCACAGTATAGGGTTTGAACCTAAGGCCTGCTCTTAGAGACATATTTCTTAAATAATAGCTCAAAAGTCAGAAAATTAAACTGAACCAATGAGACAAATATTTAAAATGATTTAGTGCTAGAGATTTATGGCTGACAGACTTGCTCTATACAGAAAATAAGTAGAGTTTATGGACTCCCCATATATTTTCACTCAGCAGACTGGCATTCTGATCATGTTGAACTTCTTTTTATTCTACTCATCTTCCTCCAGTTACACTCATCCACACTTCTGCATTATTTACAGGACCCTAATTTACATACTATTTAAGTACCTTATAATTTATAACATCAATCAAGAAAGCAATATTTATCCCAATTTTAGAGATAACAGCTGAGATGCTGCAGTTACATGGCTTGCTCAGAGCCACACTGGCAGGCATCTGTGATGAAATTTGGAACCTGAGACTAAAATCAAGCTTGCACACTGCCTCTCCTTCCAGCTTGTTTTTATGAAGGCAATTCTTTTTATGCTTCTGGTTCTACAGTTTCTATCCTGATTGCCAGCAAGGTATGTTATCAGCATGATTTAAAATGCAGTGGATCTGACAAGAACAGTATCTGTCCAGATTATCAAGTGGTAGTGATTGACACCCATTCCTTCGGGGCTGGATGTAAACTGAGGGCTTAGATATGAAAGTTCTTCATCCTTGAAAATTAAATAAAAAGATGGAATCAGCAGCTGGCCTTATTTTTCTACTACACCAATATCTCCATTCTTCAGAGGTCCAAACCTATCCCACTGAAAAAAGAGGGACCCTTTTCCACAGTGCCCAAGGTTGTTGCACTCATTTGCTGGAACCATGGAAGAGAAACAAAGGAACCCAAGGCTGATTCCCCAGTGCCAGACTGTAGTGAAATGAGGCAACCAGGTGTTCCAGCAGAGACTCAAGAGTAATACTCTAAGCCTATGGCTCTCAGAGTTGACTGGCCTGGATCAGTGCTGTTGCTCCAAGAGCAGCTGACCTCTCTGCTGGCTTGCTCAGGACTGAGCTGAGTCTGTGTTTGGAAGTTCACCTTTTATTGGCCCCCTAATCCTGCTCATGCGCAGTGGGGGCCCACCCTAATCAGGCACAGGTGGGCTTGACACAAGCTCATGCTCACTACCTGGCAATTAGTGGCACCTGGTTGCCTCATTTCACTACACCAGACCCATGGGGTGGCAGATGGACCAACCCTTTCTAGTCCCATAGTAAGCAATGAAGCAGGGAAACAAGGAGCTGCAGTGGAAGCAGTCATGTGAAAGATGAAAAAGTCCCAGAGCAGCTTCTAGGTCTACCCAAGATCCTGTCAAGCTACAGAGCCATCTTTTCTGTTTTCTCATGGTTAAAGCTTAGGTTCTGCACCTTCCCAATTCACAGGTGGCTTTGGTAGGAAGGGAGTTGATCCCCAGAACTGCATTGCCTACTTACAGCAGCAGCAAACACATGGACCCTGGATGACTGCAATACCTGCAGCAGGGTCATGGATGTGCATGTTCCCTCTTGCAGAGTGCTAATGAGTGTGACAAGGAGTGGGACTGCAACAGAGCATCAGAGTAAAACAATATTTTGTCCAGAGAAGTCCCCCAAGCCTCCACAGGTGCCAGTGTTGAAGGAAGCAGAGGAATAAATTCAACCCTTTATGCATTCCAGATGTTGGGAGAACAGAAATGTGATGTGCAGCATGTAGGTTTTGGGGGGTTGTTAAGGAATAAAACCAACTCATCAAGCAACCCACTCCTAAGTGCTTCCTAGGAGTGTTTTCCAGTGCTTGTTACATTGCTCTTTTTGACCTGGATGAGACCCTCTCTAGGCATTGCCTGACACTTGCATCTTGATGATAAGCATTCTACCAGCTCAGCAGAGAGAGTGGAGAACCAGCAGAGAAGCAGGCACTGCTCCAGCACACAAGCAATGGCAGAGCAGAGGGTTGTCTCTGATCAGAAATCTGTTTCATTTCCTTCCCACTTTTTTAAGCCAAGGCTTGCATGGAGCAGGGTAATTGCTGGCTCTCCATCAGGCAAGTTTTTTATATCTCAGTAACTGTCAGATAAAAGAGATAATAAACTCATTTTCTTCCTCTTCTCTTTATACCCTGACTCACTCTCCTTTGCCTTCTCTTGCACTTTGACAGTCTATCCTTTACAACTAATTTTCACTCCCTTCACTGATTATTTTTAGCTTGTGCTACTCAATCTGTCTTTCCTTCTCTCTTTTGTGCAATCTCCTTTCCCCTCTGTCTCACTCTACATACTCACTGGCTTCTTCTCTGTCCTCTGCTGTCCTTCCTTCTTATCTCTTGTCATCCCTATACTAAGACAGACAGATAACTCTCCTCTCTCACACTTTCACTGCCTGTTCTAGGGGAGACTGTTGAAAGGGAAGAATATAATTATGGGAGCAAAACCTTGACATCCTAAATTAAGAAAACAACCTGGGAAGCTTTAGGCAGATCCATCTCATGGGTCAGAGTCTTCTTCACTGATGTGCTGAATGGTGCAGAGTGACCCAGATGTGGGAGACACTCCAAGGCCTGCCACCCTCCCACTGTTTCACATATGTAATGCTATAAGGCATCAGTTAATCCATCTGCCCGGAAAACAGAGTTTTACAGCGTTGTGGTAAATCTCACCTTTGGAGCAAAAAGCAAGAATTCAGTTCATGTTTCATAACATTTCTTGCTTTGCATTATTAATGATGTTTGGCGTGGTACAGCCCTTAGGTAAGTAATCCTTACAACCACTTCTCACCTCCAGCCTGTCAGGTAGGCAAGTGTTATAATTTCAATTTTAACATGAGAAACTGTCAGAAAGAGAGAGCGACTGTGCAGGTAAGAGTCACTGGAAGAGCACTCTCAGCGCCAGGGGAGAAGCCCAGAGTCCCTGCTTCCCAAAAGCATTATTCCATCCAATTCACTGGGGAAAAGGGTGGCACTAGTAGCATCTTAGTAGCATGTGCATAGGAAAGTTCAGTGGAAGGTATGGCTTGCTATAATCTCTGGAGAAAGCAAGGACATGACCTAGAAGAGGGGTCTTAGGGCTCTGACATGTCTTATATCTGACAATCTAGAAGCAGCTTAACTGGGAGAGATGACTTCAGGGTA
This sequence comes from Calypte anna, assembly GCF_003957555.1. Lineage (NCBI taxonomy): Eukaryota > Metazoa > Chordata > Aves > Apodiformes > Trochilidae > Calypte > Calypte anna. The sequence goes on along the minus strand of NC_044244.1, from coordinate 58,827,473 downwards.
AATGCATCCCAGGGATGGAGAAACCCGAGCTGAATCTTTACCTTAAACACAGAAATGTTGCAGAGCAGCACACAGAGATATCAGGGGGTGTCAGCAGGCTCCTTAGGGCAGGCTCTGTGCCCCAGGGAGGCAGCTCTGCTGTCTCCAGGTACAAGGTGATACATCCCCTGGGCTTTTCACTGTGCTCTACCCCACAGAATAAATCAGCACTGGTATTCCTTGGGGAATCTTGCAACACACCCCAGCATACAAGGAACACTTGGTCTTGGATTCAAGCTGGTGCCATATTAAATTGAATACCTTGAAACCAGATCCCAGGAGAAGGTAAAAGAATGATTCCATGCAGCTCCTCGTAGCTTTTCGGAGCATCTGGTTGTTTATACATAAGATTACAGCTTGCTGGGAAGTACTGTCAAAAAAATCATTGTGTTTTAAAATGGGAGCCTTTTAAGTCAACATTACTCAACAGAGGTTATCAAAAATTCTCTGTTGAAACATCGTTTTAAACAGATAATTAGATTTTTGACAAAAAGCCACGTGGAAATCATTCACTTTCCTTGAAAAACGAAGAAAAAAAAAAAAAAAGTTTTGTTGGAGAAATAAACACTAACACTGTTCACCATTTGTCTGAAGTTTGGGAGGTTCTAGCAGTAAGACCCTAAAAGTTTTTTCCTGAACACTGTAAAAGAATTGGTGGGAAGCACCAGCATTCTTCTCTCCTAAAAAAAATTATTTTTTGTCAGGTTTTAATGAAAAAGCTTTCTTCAATCACTGTTACTAACAATATTTGGAGCAGTTATAGCTTAATTCACTTAAACTACCAGCTCTAGTTCATGTGTCCTCCTATATGGGATGTTATACTTCCCACTCTTTTTATTCAGGAAAAGAAGTTTTCTTTTACCACACTAATACAAAAATTAATAAACTGAGCTGTATTCTACCTTGCCCATCAAAAGTAAGTACTAGCTGACCTCTTTCTGGTAGCTCTCCTTCATTTCTGGTAACTCTCCTTCACACCCACCTTGTATTCCAGAACAAAGGTTTGTTTTAAAGATTTCTGCATTTGCATTGTATCTTAAGTAAATTCTATAGGAAAACCACAGCAGGTAGGGAACACTGATGTTCTTTCCACAGATAGTTTTCTGTCTACAGATTCCCTCTTTACAGCTCATTCTTTCCCTATCTCATTGCCAATGACCTCTGTATGAACTGAGGAACTGAGGACCAAAAATCTGGTATCAGATTTTTATGAATTATAAAGCTTTGTTTTTAAAAAAAGGGTAATCTTAGAGGTGCATTTCACAGAAAATCAGCTTAAACATGAATTTCAAGAGCAGGATAATTTTTCTGTTCAAATGTACTTATTAATAATGGTTTTCTTCTCCTTGCTACAAGGTACTACTGACAACTAACAGATTTAAAGCTCTAGAGGCATAATTCCTACCTATTTACAAAATAGGTCAAAAATAGTCATTGAAGCAAACACTTTCCCACACACATATCTCAACCAAGAAGTCACTACAGCTTGTGCAAATTCAGTGATATCAGTTTCCTGTGCTGAATTGCTAGCAAAGGTATTTACACTATTTAACTATGCTATGGACACCTCACTCCTGTGGATTATATTTGCATGTCAAATCTTTAGAGAGGCATCACACTGTAAAAACCTTTCATTAATTTACGACCCAGTGATGTACCTTGAGGATCCAACCCCCCCTGGGAAGATGGGAGATGTAGCAGTCTTCCACCCCTCACGTTGAATTCCAAACGTGTCAAACATTTCTGAGTTGTTGGGGTTTTTCGTACAAGACAGGTGTACAAAAAAACAAACAAAAAAACCATACTACTGCTCTTTCTAGTGTGCACACCTTAAGACAGCAGAAGAAATAGTATGGCCATCTAAGTCCCTGATTCCTCCATAAGAATTCCCAAGCTTTTATAGCATCCTCAGCCTGCAGCTGAAAACACAGACAAGCCTTCACTGGAAAACATTCACTTCCATTGGTCCTCAAAACACATCTGGTCCTCCTACACGAAAATACCACCCTGCTCATCTAGCACTTCCACACTCACCTGTTCTTTCTCTGTTTATCTTTTGTAAGTACATACTGGCATTCAACTACTGTAAATGACGTTTTGCTATGAAATCACAGCAGGAAGCATTACAGGAACAGTGGGAAATAATTCAGCTCTGTGCTGAAAAGGCTATCTCAGAAAAAAAAAAAAAGAAAATATTAATTAAAAAAAATCTACTGGCACTAAAGAAATTGAAAGTGAAGTGATAATGCACCAGAAACTGGTATCCTCCATCAAAGAGAATATGAATCAAAAATAGAGGCACCTTCTTTATCAAGATCATATCACTAATGAACATTCTCATTCACACAACAAAAACGTGAGGCAACTTTCTGCCTCCTGTCAGACAACCTGGGCCTCAGCAAACTTGCAGGAAATGTGGTAGGGATTGTGGAGCTGCACAAAACTGTGTCATGTTCTCCTCCTCCCCACACTTGGTGAGATGTCTCAGTTTTCACAGACTAGTGAAAAGCCAGAAGAATCTCTCATATTATTACAAAGGGCTAGAAAGAGTTTAAAATCAATAGACTTGAACGAGGCACATTTTTTTTTATACTTGATTCCTTGAGCATGCCTTTTTAACAGCCCTAACTGGAACACAGGTCAAAAACTTTCAGACAGAGGAGGTGCTTTCTAGTTTCAAACAAGCGATAAGATGGATGATACCTTCATGCCATGACACTTTTATGTCTTAAGTAGTTCCTTCAGTACTGCTGACTCCTCATAATTTAAAAACCTCAACAACTGCAGGAGTTCCAGGATCCTATGCACAAGTACTCATGAGTCAAATCCAATAAGTATGGCATATACATACCCAAGCCTGTTTGTACTATCCAAATTGTATTTTAAGAGGATTAAAAAACAAGGTGTGTGAGTCAAAAATAGTCTTATTTACAGAAGACATCTTTCATATACCCTCATATGAGGGGTACCTCATATATGCCACTCAGGTGGCATGGTTTCATTACTAATCTATTTCTTAATTTGCTCAAAACACTGTCAAGAATAAACACTCTTCTTCAATCTGCTGAGGAAGGGGGGGTGCAAGGACAAAACCTCAAAATTACATCCAAGTTTAGTTCAAGTCTCCTCTCTAAATTTCTGCAGAAGGTTTGGAAACCCTTTTCAGAAACAAATTTCTGGGGTTCATCTCAAGCAAAGTTATCCCAGGCCCAGTCCCTCTCTGTCCTTATATTAGAAGTTTCACCCTTTCACAAGCCATAATGAAGGTAGTCTCTCCTTGCAGCATAAATGCTGCCAAAACTACACGATGATGCCAAGCAACGTGGTCAAGAAGCTATTGTTTGTGAAGTTTAGTGAGGGTGAAAATTCATTGTACAGAAATCCCCAGTTTATTCCCAATGCAGAAACAGCTCACCAAGTGCCTGTTTGCAAGCACAGTTAAAAAGAACAAGAATTCATCTCAGCTGTGACCAGGAGGGAGCTTACCTGCCAGACTGAGACCAGCGCAGTCTCTTGATTGATTCAGCTCTTGGCCTCCCTTCTGAGACTGCTACAAAGTGCCAGCTGCAGAGGTAGTTGTGTGAAATGGTTGGGGAGCTCTCAGAAAGAGAAGGGGGAGCACCTGCCACTCCATACTGAGGCTCTTGTTCCTTCTGCCTGAGCACAGGGTAACTCAGAGGTGTCGTGTTCTCACTGACAGGATTTGTGTATCAGTGTTAAGACCCACATTTAAGGGCACTAAGCCCTGAGAAAGCATAGCAGAAAATGTGCAGGATGTCAAAATGAACATGACAGAACTTACAGACTCCATCAAGTTCTCAGACTATCCGGTTGCATCGACTTCCACAGTTTTTCAACTATGCAGACAAGAGCACCTACAGTTAGCAGCAGAGACCATGCAGAAACTGAATGTTTTGTTACATTCATCTCTTGGACACATGGGAGGAGTTTGCCCTCAGTCCCATATATATGCGTGTGTATGTTTGTGCCACAGATATATGGGACATAGAATAACTGGAAAGAGACAAATTCTAGCAGGAATGAAAGCTGCAGATTACAGTGCTCTTCAGAGGGTTGATTTATTAGCCACACTTTACTCATTTAAATGAAAATTTGGAGCATTTGAAGGTCTTGCTGAAAACAACACCAACACCACGGTCCAGTGATGAGCAGAGCACTGGGGACTAAACATCAAGAACCATGTGGGTATGAAAGCCCTCCCTCAAACTGGATGTTATTTAGAACTCAAGAGGAGATGATACAGCAGAAATGCAAGAGAAAAGGCAGCCTCATTCTGCATGGATTAGTTTAAGTAAGTTCAGTGAGAAAGATAAACTTCTCCTCTGGAGGGATGTGAACTGTGAGGAGAAAAACCCAAGTGAGTATCTTTAGATGTCAGTACAGTTCTGCTCTCACTGCCCTGTGAGAAATCATATTCAAATACTTGGAGGATGAAAAGGCAATAATGAAGAACAAAACAAAAAAAAACCCAAACCAAATCAAACAAAAAACAAACAAACAAAAAAAAATTAAAAAAAACCCCAAACCAAACACGGGAAGCATTCCTGTAGAATATTTATTGCATAGGGAAAGCTTGATAATTGCGATGTCGGGAGATCACTAGAAACTGAAGAAGAGTTTATTCAGACACTGTAAGAGTCCTGCCTCTGGGACAGGACAGCACCACTCAGAGCCTAGAACCAAGAAGACTGCAGCTAAAAATTTCTGCCTGAATAGTCTTGAAATGCCTCAGCCAGTCTACTTTTAAGAACACTCAACCCCCACGCACATTTCTGAACTTGAACTGGTATCTGTGGGTAAGGAGCTGTACTTCTAAATTTATCTCTAGCCACTAAGTGTTTTCAAATAAAACACCTTCTATATTTTTCTGCAAGCAGTCTTCAAGTGTCCTCAAGAAACCCCCAGCCACATATTAACCCCTTGGGTACTCCCTGGCTAAGAGTTGTTGCTTCTTACACTTCTGCATTTCTCATGGATTTTTAATGTTAGACAAATCTATCTTCGTTCATCAAAGGGTTAAAAAACATTCCGATAATTAAATTACCACCAGCCAGCTGAGGAGCTCCTTAATGCAAAGCCTAGTAAATATCAATTCCTTTTCTCCTCCAGGATAATGGACCAGCCAGGAAAACTTCCAGCTGTCTCCTGCGGGGCTGCATCTAACAAGCACAAATGTGTCTCTGTACTGCCCCATCTCTCTCCATCCATCCACGGCATGACTCCAACTCCCTGTAGCAGATGTGACATTGCACAAAAGAGGCCAGCTTGCTTCAGTTACTCCTGCTTTCTCCAAGGCTTAATGTGGTCTAGCACACAGGTGATTAGAAAGTGAGACCTAGCAACTTGTTTTGAAAGATAAAAAAACCATGATGGTTCCAGAAATTTGGAATTCACAAATGAGCTCAGCAGAGCCCTAGGTATGGATCTCAAAATCATCCCACATTCCTGAACTTCCCTTTCACCATCCCCTATAAATGAAATCTTTGGGATAAGCAGTCTTTCCCTGAAGGGCCCGTGTTCTCTCTAAGTAAGAACCAAGCAACTCTCTTCTTTCCAGATGTAAAACTGGCAGGTAAGATGGTGGAGTGGGAAATAATAACCACAAAATAAGGTCAATGGCAGAAACTTCTCTCTTACACCCTTTAGACAAGGCTTGTAGATCTTGCTCTGATTTCCCTTGAACAACAGCCCATAGATTGAGAAACAGAGCTGACGCATTCCTATTCCAGAGGTGTCAGTGCAAAGAGCCCAGTGCAGCATTTATTGAACAACACCATCAGATGGTTTTGATCAACAATAAAGGGAATTGTGCTGCATCCTGAGCAACTGCACCTTCAGCCAAACATATCAAGACTCTTTAGGACAGAGTAGGACGCAGTCCCAGAGGATAAGGGCAGTTGCTTCTTTCCCCAGAGAGGGAAACACATGGCTTTTTCTGACCAGGGATCCATCAGCTCACTGCTGCTGCCGAGGGCTTCCCAAAGGCACTCTGCATCAGCACGTTCACTCATCAGTTTGGTTCTGCTACTGCCTGAAATAGTCTTGTTTATTTGTGAGCAGCCACAGCTGGAATCTGGAATCAGGGGTATTTGTGTGGTTTGTGCTATTATGTCTTAATCCTAGCAATGAATAAAATCCACAGCTATTATGAAAATAATTTGCTCTTGTGATGTAAATTTATAAAGCACAGTGCATGCCATTTGTTTTGCACTGGGGAGTATATGTTTGTTACTGAAAATATGAAGGCAAAAATTATTTGCTGATTTCAGTATTTACAAGCTGATTTCAATTTTACATCAAATGTTTACTGTAGTGGTACAGCAGCTTGCAAGAATCAACAGCAATAATCAATCCTAGCTGAGAACATCCACCCTGCCATGTACTGAAAGGATATTAAGAAAATGAAGCCTTAGATTTGTCCCTAAGGGAGTGTGAGGTGACACACGACACATAGTAACAGCAAAATAACTTGATCTTTGTCATCAATATTTTTAAACTAAACTGAAAAATACAAGCTTTTTTCAATATTAATTCCATCAAAACAGAAGTGCAAGCACATAAAGAATTAATTATCTTTGCATTACTGTTAATAAATAAAGTCTGTGCACTGTTAATAATAAATATGCTAATAACATTCAGTTCACAATGCTGATATTCCTCAGATACTGGAACAGTGTGACAGCCATTTCTGAATTTTATTCTGTGATTCAACTAGAATAATAACTAGTTAGTTATTTTCTCCTCTTTTGTAAGCAGAATGTAACAAAGGTATCCCTATGATAAAACTAGCACAAGGTTAAGGAAATGACATCAAAAGATTACAAAGAGTAATTCCATCATGCAGATAACCCCCCTGTTCTTAGACCTTGCAGCAAGAACATGTCAAAAGCTCTCTCTACAGTTAATGCACTTCAAAAACTGAGGTTCATGAGCTCAAGCAAAGTTTCCTACCCCAGAAATAATTTGCAAAGAATTCAAATTCAAATCATGACTTGCTCGATCACCCGCCCTGTAGGAAGTTTTGACACTCAAGAGTCTGAGAGCTGCCAGTGCAGCGCATGAAGGACCTGAGCAGCCCCAGGCAGGAGCATGTGCAGAGTGACTGCTGCCCACAGGATCCTGAGGCTGGATGCTGACACTAGAACTGTGTGTAACACTAGATCTCAAAACCTAATCTTGTCATCAGACTGGAAGAACAAACCTACTGTAGGTGTGCTCTGGAGCTTGGCTAGTGAGAAAGCCAACCCCAAAACACCTCTCAGCTTGGGCAAAGGCAAAACTCTGCCTGCCCACTCATGGCCATCACTGTGTAGTTTCTGCTGCCTCCCAGAGACATCAGGGGTCACACTGGGCAAATGCATCAACCGTATCTCCTGCAAAATGTCTCAGCAAGTCTCATTAGCAAGGTGCTAGACTGCCCTTCTACAGCAGAAACAGACATGGAGAGAGGACATAAGGGAAACAGAAAAGATGAGGGCTACAGATGTTTCATCCATGTCACTTAAGAAGTTCATAAGGGCTGCCCTGTTTTGTACTTTCTAGTAGAAAATTGGTCATTCTGTCTCCCTTAGGGAAACACATTCAGTAAAAAAAAATTCCAATATCTGATGGATAATTATCCAATACCCAACCAACAGAGAGATGAAGCAGCCAATGAAAGCACAAGACAGAGCTGGTGTTCCCAGGATGTTCTCCCACAATGAGAATTTAATAACCTTATTGACTCTTAAAGGAAGGAATCACAATGACTTTTTAAGGGATGGATTTTAGAATCTGGCTGTTGCAACTTTTTCATGGTAACTTCAAAATCCTGCTAGGGAGTTCTAGAAAAATTCATTTTTTTCTTTAATTGTTATGGATTAGAACACCAGTAATAGGAAAAAACCCAAACCCCTGAGTACTAGTACATGCTATAGTTTGGAGAAAGGACAACAGATGAGTGTGGTTTGTTCTAAAACATAAAAATCTGAAAAATCAACTCATTGCAAGCATATGCTATTTTGTGTAATTACAATCTTCAATCTTCTCCTGAAAGACAAGTTGTTTTTCCTATCTACAGGGAGTTCTGAAAATAAGCAGTCATCTTTTTCTAAGAATTCTCGATTATCCCAGATTTCTCTAATGTGCTCTCATAAAAATGAAACTCAAGAACGACATTTTTATACAATAGTGGTAAGACTTAATGATGACACTGTCAAACATCTTCCAAGGGCACATAAAACATTCCTGTGAACTCAACAAGAGAGTAAAGCCCAAGTTTCCTCAATACATGAGAGTTTGTCTGCAATTTAACCATGTTCCAATTGGAGCTGAACCAGAGTTTTGCATTACTAACCCACTGCAAAATTTTAAAAAAATAGGCCTGTGCCAGTGATCATGGCATTCTGAAAGAGGCTGTTTCAGGATTATAAATGGAGAGAGGAGATAAAACTATATTGCACAGTCCAATAGGAAATATTAAGGTCTATTATATCTTCTACACTTGCCAAGAGCTGATAGCAGGCAGGTAGTCCATATGGTCCAGTGGCAACTGCTCCCATGAAGTGTTGCTCCCAGCCCCTCTGCCATCCCTTTTAAGGTCCACCACTATACTAGATGTTGTCCCATATCCCTCCAAAACATGCCAGCAAGCAAATGAAGGAGGTACATTGTGCTTTTAGCTGAATGTTGCCTGCCCAGCTCCAACTAGTAGTTTAAATGGTTTACACTAAGAATTATTTAGAGCTTTTTGCCCATTCATCCTGCTGAGAACTCAGCTTGCCACCACTCACCTCTCTCAAATCAAAGGAAACTCAGTCTCCTCTCAATACTTTGACTGTCACCACAGGCAGGCACAGGCAAATTAACCAAGTTATCTGAGATATCGTTGTTCAAATAACTAAAAAGTATCTTACCAAGAGGTACCTGGCACCACCTTCATTCACCTCTACAGGGAAAAAAAAAAATCAAGCAAAGAGAGAAATCAGCTGGGAAGTTATCCCATTATTATTACATACAGAAACAACAGGGATACGCACATGGTTACTAGATAATTTAAAGAGAAAGAAAATAAAATTGATGCATTTGGGTAGATAGAAAAAAAGCAGGAAAGGTAAAGAAATATAACTCAGAAAATTTATCAAAAGGTAGGCAGGAAAGGGAATTCTACCTAATCAATGACCCACTCCCCTAGACCAGTACTCAAGCTAGTGCTGAGAGATCATTATTTCAAATAGGAAGTCTGAAGGAATCTCAAGTTTTGCAGTGCCAGCTGTAATTATGACTCATCTCAAGGCCCAAACTTAGTATTCAGGTCCTTTGACTTCAGCTGCCAATTGCCACATGTCACCCACAGCCAGTTCATATGGGGATCATGAAGAGAGTTTGCATCCATCAGGTTTTGTGTAGGTTCATCTACTCTGGAAACAAAATATGGGATGTTCAAGATTCACTGGTGACTTTCAGGGTTGCTTAGGATCCCAAGTAGTCCAAGTGCTTTTAGAAATCAAAGTATGGAAAGGTATCCCACAATTACTGTTCTCTTATTCTTGGAACACCAACATGCACTATATTTGTGAAGGAAACTATACACACGTAGCAAAAAATATCTGGTACTCTGGTGCACTTTTGCACAGAGATTTTTTTTCCTATGAATTGGTTCCTAGCCAAAGTTCCCTCCTTCAGTGAGAAAGAAGCATCTTCCCTGGGAATCTCAGCTGTCCATAACACAGAAATTACAAATACAGCCAAATCTTCCCAAACCACATCTTTGTTGGGCAGCTGCCCACCTAGGAAGAGTTGCTGCATGCAACCATAGCCAGATGCTGACAATCTTACTCATGCTGCTGAGGAATTCTGAGCTCTTCTCTGCTGATCATCAGGCCCTTTCAAGCATACTTCATGTCAGACATCTCAAAATCATCTACCCCAATTCATTTCCCTCTGAACAAGCACAAGCTTCAGTAAGTAAATATCTTATTGATGTCAAAGCCATTCTCTAGGTACAGGACTGCTTCCCATCAAAGCTAACAGGCCAGCTTCCCCCATGTACTTTCAGGGGGCTGCTCAAGGTCTCATTTTCCTCTCCAGTCACCAATCTTGCGTGTGCAACAGAGTGTAAAATACACTTTTTGTCTCTCCTTTGTGACTACATCCTGGAATTCTGGTATATGCAATCAAATAGATATGGCAACCAAAGGGTTCAAGGACATGGAAAAAAGATGATCCTACCTTCCTAGGGCTGACCAAAATGTCATGACTTTAAAAAGAAGGAAAAGCAACCTCAGCAACACAGACAAAAGGATTTACAAAAGAATCAAAAAACGACTATCACTTTTCTTGCCTCAGGACTTTTCTGGATGAATTATTACTCTTTAAAGCAGTACACTGGGAGTAAGCTGCCTGACTCCCATTAGCATTAGTAGCAGTGGCACAGTAAGTTTTATGTGCCAGTTCTGAGGATTAATCACAATGTTGTATCTGTAGGGTACTCACTTTGAACTCAGCAAATCTGCAACAGAGCAACTCTTCTTTGTCAGACCCTTCTTTGAAGAAAAATTCACAAGGAAGTGGGTGGGCTTCCAGCTAAGCCTCCTCTTAACCCATCAGCACTTCCCCTTAACTCTAACTGAACAGTAAAGCAACAAGTGAAAATATTAAGCAGGTCTCTTGCTGCATCTCCAGCAGTATTAGCCAAGGCATGGAAGCAAGAGGGACCATTTTTTTGGAGCAGGAAGAAAGGATAAAAGTAATCATGGAAAAATAATGCAATAAATGTGCTATCAGGATGTGATTGTTGGTCTTTTTTTTATACAGGATGAAAGCCAGAACACTTGAGAATAATTTCCATGTATGGTTTTAGAAATCTAAAAATAACACCTCATTTAATACAAAAAACCCAGCAACTGACCCTAGAATAGATCGTGATGAATATATTCAATATGAAATTTTTTCTATTCTCTCTTTCCTTAAGTGCTTGTTGGCACCTTTTCCCCAGCCCACCCCTTGTCATTTCCCTAAAGAGGGAGGAGAGGTAATCATTTCTGAGCTGCCTCAGAGCAGCTTTGGCAGAGCAGGACAGCCACAACAGCTCAGGCTTTGCAGGAGGGCAGCTCTGCCAACTCAGGGCTTGTTATTGTTTGCCTGAGGTACAAGGATTTTGCCTCACTTGATGCTACAATGATAAATTTTTACCTCCTGTGGTTTCCACATGGTGTTGCTCCATAAGCTTTTAGCCCTCCCTTTTCACAGCTCTTCTGTTCTCCTCCACTCAGCAGCAGCACATCTCCCTGGCACAGGCTTGCTGGCTGGTAAAACCCCCAGAAGAACCCACACAGGGGCACCAGCAGAGAAGAGGGGAATAGAGGGGAATACAGGGGAATAGAGGGGTGCAGCCAGCTCTTGACCCTCATCCTGATCCCTCTCAGGGGCTGGGGACAGGCCCATGGCCCCTCTACATCACTCCAACTGTGCCACAGCAGCTCCTCAGGCAGCTTGCACGCCTTCAGCTTACAGAAAGCCAAAATCACTGACTCTGTTAAACACTGTTTCTCCCACTCCACGACTGAATAAGAGCTGACTGGTCCCCTCCAGAGGGCTCTTGCTCTCCAATGAAATCTACTGGTGCAACAAGTCCTCAGGGCCATGCCTGTCAGGCCCAGTTACAACACACATCAGGGCACAAAGTGATTCCTAGATAGCTGTCCGATGAGAAGCAAACAAATGCATCACATGGACACTCTTTGTCCCAAAACTAGCAACTGGATAAAATCAAGGACCTAAAGACTGAGGCTATGAGTTGAACTCCTACCCTACAAATGGGTGCTAGTCCACAGGACTCTACTCTCCTCCTGGAGAGCACAACACTTGCTCTGATGTGACTGACAGCCCCAGGAGCAAAGCTGCACAGCTGGCAGCTGTGACAGTGCTGTGTTTTGTGAAGAACAGGGCAATACTGCAAGGGGAAAGCTCAAGACAGCAGCAAAGTTGTCTGAAGACAAGAGAATGCACCACACCAGCAAGGGATCAGCTCTTGCTAAAACACCAGTTTGTACGTGGTGATTAAGCACACTGGTGGGGCTGTAACTGGGAAAAGTGCCCAGTACTTGCTTGCAGTATGCCTGCTTTTAGCTTTTTTTTTTAGTGCTGCCAAATCTCTTGCTTTCCCAAGCAATACATCATTTCAGCCTTCCCACACACCACACCACCCCCCCGCCCCAACCCCAAATAAAGGGAAAATTCATTGCAGGAGGCAATGTTCTCTTCCTGCTGTCTGCTCATTCACACCAGAGGCCACCAGAATGGTCACATCCAACCGTGTCTCATTTACTTTTATTGATGATGCCAGCATTGTAGCAAGAGAAACAAAACAACACATCAAAATCAGGACAGCTGAGAAATTAGCTTTCCACTCCTTCAGAAAAGGGACGGGGGAGTCAAGAGTCAACTATTTATATTTTCCAGTAGCAATATTCAAGTGCTAGTAGTAATATTCAACTGCTTATTCTCCTGTGCTACTTGTACATCCATCCTATCCATCCCAGATGCACAGGTGGGTATAAGATGGATATATACAGCAGAGCATAGAATTATGTTTTTATAGCTTGATGCTCCAAGTAGTCAGTGATCCTAACAGGAAAACTATTTTCTTTACAATGTTGTGTATTGACACAACTTTTAAAACTACTTCACCAAGACCTGTTTTGATACTTGAATGCAACAAGCAACCCCTTTCAGAACACAACACCTGGTCAGAAAACAGAGCCCAGTGAATCTCACACACTGTCTCGTCATGCTGCCTTAGGGCTAGAGCTGTAGGGTTTGCTGAGGTTCAGTGCAGTGGCACGGCTGTGGCCCATGTGACTGATGGAATGGTCTAATGACACCTAAATGAAATAAGCATCCCACTCCTAGACTTTTACATAAGTCTGTGCACCAGGTCTTTTGTATTAATGGATAGATGCACATATTTTGAAGAGTTGGTACCAATGAGCACCAAAGGTGTTGACTGACACCAGAGTATAGTCCCATCCTCATGTCACTTGCAGCTCTGCCATGGATGCTGTGGTCTAGGATATGCATATGCCCAAAGCTTTATGGCACTGCAGACAGTGTCATGGGCCACTCACTGCTAAACAATAAATTCACAAACCTAGCCCTAGTCAAATAGCCTGGCCATGATCCTCAATACTCATGCCTTAAGGAATATGATTTTCCTGCTTACATAATGTTCCTACCTGTTGTGTGATCCTCATGCCCATGCTAACATCATCCCCCTGATGGGGACAGTATAAATAACATACAGGCAACAGCTTTCCTATGTGTCCCTTGGTGCTTTGGTTTTGGGAGCTGCCCGCCAGCTATCAGCATCAAACCTACTTTTAATTGCTGTTTTTGTTTTGTCATTCAGTCGAAATGAAGAGATTGATCTTTATTGATCTGTGAAAAGGCTTGCTTTGTTTGCTCAACCTTTCTGTTGCTTACCAGGATTGTGCCAAGGGTTTGACACACACAGACAGAAGTAAATTTTTAAAAGTAATGAGTGAGTAATGGCAAACTCATGCCAGTCTCATTCACTATCAGACTTTGCTACAAAAGTAAAGTGACAGAGACAGCTTCTGGTTATTGTCTCAGCAAGATGTCAGGAATTTGTTTGATTTTCACGTGAATCTAATGCACCCACACTGATGCATAACAAAGAGAGGAGAGAGGTTCTCTCTGTATGCAAAAGAGCATCTAGGCATTGCATTTTTATTTCCCCCAGCAGCTTTTCCATTATTCTCTGTTGTTTTTTTAGTTTCTCCCCAGGTGTTTACACACATCACCTTAGCTTAATTATTCATATTCTTAAAGGCACTACTAAAAGCTCATCCAGTTACATCCCCAGAAGAGGAAAAAAAAAAAAAAAAAAAAAAGAAAAAACCAACAGTGTCCCAGTCATTACAAACAGTTCCACTCTTCCCTCACCACCTGCAAGGCTGCAAGAGTCCCGCTCCTGTACCTGGGAGTGTTTTCTTTGCTCATGCCTACAATACATGAGTAAAAGACCTGGAAAGCAGAAATGTTCCTCCAGCTGCCAACCGTGCCACTAAACAGCTGCCCACCAGATCTTTCCCTTTCTATCAACACCAAAAGGAAGGCTGCTGTCAAAGCAAGAGGCTCTCCTGGTGCAAGTGGCACCAAATTCATTCCCCCTAACCCTACCAAGATGAAATTGCTGTGTGAGTCAGAGCCCTCTACAGAAAACTTGGGGTCTCATCAGCATCCCGCCTATCTCCCCTTTGACTGAAATTCCTTCTGGGAACCTCATAGTCCAGTCTGCAAGTCTTGTAGGCCATGGCTGCTTGAGACTTAGCCCGCCCTGGTCCCTCACTCAGGTGGAACCCTGGCAGCTAATGCACCACAGAGATTTTCAAAGTGCTCCTGCCTGTGTGACCACTGGTCCCTCAAAAACTTTCACCTAGAAGAGCTGTTAGTTCAGCTCTTCAGAGAATGATTGATTTCCCCCTGGAAAACTCTGGGAAGACTACTCTAAATGCTAGTCCTATTGCTATATAAAGTTTCTGCATTCTACACCCTGTTCCTTGTTACAAAAGGCTTTTGCATGAATTATCTGGCAGAGACTGGATGTGGCACTCAGCGCCATGGTCTGGTAACTGCAGCGGTAGTGGATCAAGGGTTGGACTTGATGATCTCTGAGGTCCCTTCCAACCCAGCCAACTCTATGATTCTATGATCTGATTCTTAAAAAAATTCTTATCTCTTTCCACATGAAAAATCTGATCCTTCCTGTAAATGGTCACCACAGACTTTTCCACTTCATTAGCTGAAACCAGTACAGAGGGCTAGTCCTCCAGCGAAGGCTTAAGTCTTAGAGTCAAAGCTTATTTCCCAAATCATAATTCTGTTATCATGCAAAGACCTAAACAGCAACAAAATACATCAGAAATAGTCAACGCATAGGTCATGATATACTAAGTTCTGTGAGAGATGAACATACTCCTGAAATGAGCTGAACACCAGTTCAACCCAGGTTTACAACGGAATAAATGAGAGGCAGCTTTAATACACCCTGGCAGTCGGTGGTTCATAGCTTGTAATCATACAGTATTATTCCTCTCAGCTAATCAGTTCCTCACTCGTGCCATTTTGGGATGAGGTGCAGAGTTGGCTCTGGCCATTCTGCAGGCCAGGGAGGATTTGCCATAGAGCACAGGTGCAACCCAGGTTGTAACAGGAAAGCCATTTTGAGATTATTTACTTGCAGTTTTCTATTCAGAGTGGATTTCTTCTTTATCTGCAAAACAACTGATGATTGTTATTTTGCATTTGATTACTTTTCAAATGAAATTATAGCTAGATTAGCTGCAAGTAAAACTGTGTACCAGTATGTTGTTCTTGCTGTGCATATCAGTTGTCATGACAATCATTGAGGACACTGGTTTAGAGCCCAGTTCATATGTGGCAGAAAATCCACAGCACTAACATATATGCTAACAGAGATAGAATCTAATGGAGATTCCATATTATTTTTTTCAACTATTATTCATGCTAGTGGCTAATTTTCTGATTTCTCCAAGGACCTCATTTCCAGCAGGAATCCCCACTTTGTATTCCTTAATTCATTACCAGTCTTCAAAGGTTATTTTGTCATTATTTCTAAGACAAAATCACCATTAATGTAAGGGATTCTGGGTTTGTCCAGTAAGGTTTTGCTTGAAAATTTTTATGTATTTTTTAATATAAAAACCATAATCCTGTTTTTGCAATGGTCTTTTCTGGAAGATATAGTGCATAATCTCTGGCACTACAGGAGGCAGCATTGTCTAGCACTTATGGCAGCGGGAGTCCAAAGACCTGAGTTCTGTTTCTGGCTCTTACACTCACTCTCTGCATGACATTTAGCAGGTCAATTAACTTCTCTGTAGCTCTTTGTCTGCATGTGAAATGGGTGTGCTTGGGTTGTACTCCTCCTTTGGCACCCTGCTTAAGTCAGAAAGATACTGAGTGAAAACCACTGCCCAAGTGTTTCGAGATGTTAGGATGGAAGGTGCACCACACACTGTCAGCAGCAGTATTAACAGAAAAATGTAACTGTGGAATCTTCTAATCTTCACAGAAATACTAAGTAGTCTAAAATACCAAGGAGCACTCTTTTCTTAAATCTATTAAGTATTTTTCACCCAGATGCTGATTGCACACTATTTTTGTCCTAGAATATTTATTCTTTTTTCAGTAGAATTATTATTCCCGTAGAAATATAACCAGAACCAAACTCTTATCGCCCAGCTTTTTGCTCTCTTCTGATTTGGATCTTTCTGTATATGGATTCATGGCACAAATGACTCTCTCTCAGGAATGGAAAAAGAGCTTGAGCCTTGCCTTGGCAGCTTAACACTTTTCTTCCCATGGCAACACTATTAGGCATGAGATTGAATTATAAGGAATGGCATTACATCATGCTGAAATATGTGTATATAACATGCTACAAAATGGTTTCTACAAGGAAGACTGATTTAGCATGTGCCTATGATGATGAGTGAGGAGCAGCTAATACCAAGCTAATGCATTGCTAAGGATTATATCAGATAAAACCAGTAATTCAGCCACTTCCCTATCCCCTCCCATAAAATTTTAATAAAGTCAGTCTTATGGGAGGAAAGAAAAGACAGGGACCCTACTGAATTATTTACAGTCTTAGTTGTGTATGGCACAGAAGCCCCTCTTAGGTCAGTAAGTGATATTCTTCCATTGATTTCCTTCTCTCAGACTATCTACATGAGAAGCAAATTTGGAGGGACAAAACCCCAAAATGCAAAAGGCCAGCCAGAAAAGATAAAGCTGATAGAGGAAGAGATGAGGAAGAGTTGTACATATGAAAGAGATACTGATCAATTGCACACACCAGTAGCTGATAGACTCAAATTAGCTGTCATAATTCCAGATATGCAGAGGGACACACAGGCTCAAGCTCCATTAAATATAACCTACATCTAGAGCAGCCAGATGAGATTTGCAAGACTGAACTCTGAAGTCCCACAGGAGATACCTTGCAGTTGATTTGTATTCCTGATTTCCTATTCCCTCACCAACTGTGCAATCAGTTTCTGGAGGTGGGTAGGGAATAATTGAACAGCTAAACTGTGATTCACCCAGCCAATTAAGAAGTCTTAGGATGGGCCCTAAGAGAAATCCTTCAGCTTCACCCAGCCTCTTGGCCCAGAAGTACATTCAGTTCTGACAACATGGTCAAAACTATCAAGGCTCAGTTAACAATATAAGAATCTGAGGATGTAAAGCTGAATTACGTTTTTCACACATTAATATTCACACATTTGAGACCTTTTCAATGTAGCAATCAGAATGATGTCCTAGTTGTACATAAGAGTAAGGTTTCTTCTGTAGTTCAATGTACAAAGAGCACCATTGCAAAACAGTAATTAAAATGGCAACCACTGCCTAGTAGCTATTAACATATAAGAATCACCTGCATGTTTCAGCCTGCAGCTTCTGTCAGGGTCAGAGCCAGGTTGTTTATTCAAAGTTCTTGGATCTCTCTCATGCTGGCTGCTGTGATGTTCCCTTTTGGATGGTGCATGGCTTTGTGAACACACCACAACAATCTCATTTCCAAAATGTTCCACTTAAGTATTTCTTCTTGCACTGAAGCAAGGAAGTACTTACTTCTCATTACTAACCCTGTGTGTGGCATGTGGCATGTAATCACCTTGAAATATTTAACTGGCTGGGCTTTCATCTCACAAACAGTGTGGGATAGGGCATCAGGCTGGGGTATAAATAAACTGGGATATAAATCATCATAAATCAGGCATTAAATTGGTATATAAATCAAAAATTATAGAAGTCAGAGATGGAAGAGAGCCATTAGATCATCCTGTTTGTTCTTCCCTGTGTTGTCACCCTAAGAATGCACAAGGCATCATTCTTGATTAGCCAAGAGACGTAGAAAAACGCCCATCTCTCTTCCCCTGTGTCTCTCCAGAGGGAGAGAAGGGAAACAGAGATCCCTGTATGCATAATAATAAAGCTATATTTTGACTGGCTGAATGACTGGAAATGATTAGCTATGGTATGTTTTACCTGTCAACATTCCACACTGCAACAGGCAAAATATCTAATACTCCTTTGCAAAAAATCACCAGGAAGGCTGAAGTGGGTTTGCTCTCAATTTTCCTGCACTCAAAAGAGCTCCATAAATACTCTGAGACTCTTTTCAGTGATAAAGATTAAAACATGTCTTCTCTTTTTCAATCTAACTGTAGAAGGCAATGTAAAACACAGTCCAAGCCGAGGTGAATCCAAGTGCCTGCACTTTTAGCAAAAAACCAAAAGCAAACAAAAAAAAAAGATCAAAAAATTATAAAGGCTGCTGAGTCAAGCATGTCAAAGTCAGGGAATACCCTTTGAAAGGGATGGTGTGAAAGGTGAGAACACATTCAGCCCTCTAGCTAAGAGTGGTTGGAAGCTGAGATCAGTGAGCTGATATACAGCCCCTCCTCACTTTTATTCACCTTTTTTCACACTTACTCCACAAAAGCCCATGGTGATTGTAAGTCAATTAGCCTATGAAATCTCTTTAGAGATGGTCCCTAGCCATGTTTTCCTCATTTACTCTGACCTAGTGTGAGCTGGGTGACCAGTTGAAATCTGATTTACAGGATGTAGAGCACATCCTGTAAATCAGATTTCAAGTGGTCACCCTACTCAGTTGCTCAGAAAATCAATGGGATCTGTGATCTGAACATATGAAAGGCTATTTAATGCTAAGTACTGTAAAACTCAAGACGTCATCACCTCCAGCTGAACACTCGAAAAAAAAAAAAACCAAAACCCAGAGCAGTTAATTTTTTTTTCCAGGACTGAAATGGAAATTATAGTCCACTGCAAAAGGTTTTTAGATATTAATATATTTATCTTTACCTGCCATGCTTCAGTACAATAATTAGAAATGTGACAAAGCTCATGAAGTGCTTTGGATCAGGAGTTGTGTACTCTGCAATAAAAAAGCCAGCAACCATACATTAAGCAATGAAAAAGAAACCAAACATTGAAGATATCATTGAATGGAAACAGAATATCCCAAATGTATGGAACAAGGCAGGAGTCTTGTGTAATACACAGCATGTGATTACAGTAATTAAAGGCTTGATAATGAGCATACTCAGAGGAGGCAAATTAAGGCCAAGTATGCAACCTGAACTGTGCTATCTCCTGAACATACCTGCTTGTGTTTGCAACCTTAAAAATCCTTTTCTGATTTTAAGTTCTCCACTTTAAAACAAAAAACTGTAGAAACAGGAACTCTAGTGGGGTTGTTCTTAATGGTTCAGAAGAGTGACAAGTGGTTTGTCAGCAGAATAAGACTCTTATGATTCACCTCTGAGCCTCCCGTTTTATGAGCTAGTAGAAGAACCTCCTGGCTGAGGGAGAAGGATGAGCACTTTCCTCTGCTAAGTGTTGCACAGGTGGTGTACAGGAAGGTTCCTGATTTGTGCACTTTGAAGAGGGCTTTGGAGCAGATTCTTCCCTGTTCATTCCCCACCCTCCTCTAATACACACAGACAGCAAAGAACTTGGCCATTTTTGCACCTGCCAAAGTCCACCATTTCAGCCTTATCCCAGCCTGTGTTCAGCGATCCCTTTGTCTCACCTCTCTTAAGTAAACACCTCAAAGTTTCACCCCTTTTCTTGTCCTCATTTTCTCCCTCCCCAAACCTTGGCCTTGTTTTCTACTCAGATATCTCTGTCTGCTCAGGGCTGGGACATCTACTGACTTCATCTTTTACTCATGCCCCACTCTTCTATCACTAAAAAGCAAAGGTATTATGGAAAATAAAAGTAGTATGCAGTTGGGAAACCTATTCACTAGTATAGCTACTACATTAATGTAGTGTAGGCCTTAGTTAAGACCTAGCAGATCCTATGATGAAGCTTTGCAGAAGGCATTAAAATCCCTTACAGTTTTCAAAATAGGTCTTAGATTTTTATGCCAAAAAAACCCCAAAACATTTATACACCTTAGCTTGAAATAGCAAGAGAAGAAGAAAACCCTACAGCAGAGAAAGAGGGAAATGAGTTCTGTCAGTACCACCTGGTCATTAGCTAAGGGAATGATTAATATGATGGAGATCCAACAACACTGCACCTCCAGGCATGTGAGCACCTGCTCTGTGAGTAACCTCCAGGATGCCCTATCTCCTTTAATAACCAATGCAGTAAGGAATTAGATCATACTGTCAACCAAATGGCACTGACCAGCAGGATGGTGTTGTACTTCAGGGTGTACTTCCATCTGGGGGTCAAGGTAGCTAATTAAAATGAAACAGCATTGCCTTGTAGAAGAAGAGAGGAATGGAAGGAGACCTGAGGGAATATGGGAGAGAGGATGGAAGAAAGGAGCAAGAAAAGTGGGATGCTGCCTGTTTGTTTCAAATAATTGCTTTCAGTAGTACCCAGGGAAAAAAAAGAAGAAAAGGGAAAAAAAAAAAAAAGGGCAAAATTCTCCTGGGTCAGCACTTAATACAGATACAACAATGAAATATTTATTGTTGCACATAAAGCAGTCAGGGTCCTGAGCCTACTGGTGTTACTAAATATCAACTGAGCATCTGTACAAGTCTTAAAGTCTTGTTCCATGGAGCAAGAAGGCGAGAAGGGAAAGCTTGGAGAAATTAAAAGTAAAGACATTACCATCTTTTCTAGAGCACTAATTCTTGCCACTGCCATCACCAGCACAACTGACCTCCACAAAAGGAGACTTTGTCAAGCATCTCCAAGTAGTTATACTCGTTTTTAAGAGATATTTAAGTGCTTTGTAGGCCCCAAATGAGAAAAACCTTAATCTACTGCAAAGTTTGGGCCATTAAGGTTGAAAAACATCCATTCAGCTCTCCGTGTAGATATTCTATAAATTAAAAATATTGCCACTCTCTGCATCCTGTAGAAATCCTTCATTTCCTCCAATGAGGCTGCTCTCAGAGTGTGCCAGGCTATTACTTTTGACTTTACAATTAATTTTTTATGCAAATGACTTTCAGCCTACCACAAACACAGGATTATTGCAGTTTTCCAAAGCAAAGATGAACCTTATCATACCAGTTAACACAAGGCATTATGGTTCCTCTTCTCCTGACAATGCAGCTCCCCATGCCAATGCTCTGGATTCAGATCCCATGTTTCATGGTGCTGCAGTAGAAGTGGAGGGGTAGGAGACAGGCAGGAGATGCCACAGTGCCCAGAGATGCAGCATTTCTCCCCAAAATAGGAAAGTCTAAACATTTCAGAGGAAGCATCAGCTACCTGTGTGTGAACTGGTCCTCTCTAGAGCAGGCTGGTGACATGATTTCTAAGCTGTGCAAGAAAAGATCAGTTTCCATAGCAATTCCAGCCACTTCCTGACCAGATGCAGCACTCTCCATGTTCCTGGACACAAAAAACAACTTCTGTGGAAGATAGGCCTGGGTGGCAAGCAGGGGGAGGGAGGGGAGGGAGGGGAGGGAGGGGAGGGAGGGGGAGGGAGGGGAGGGAGGGGAGGGAGGGGAGGGAGGGGAGGGGAGGGGAGGGAGGGAGGGGGGGAGGGAGGGGAGGGAGGGGAGGGAGGGGAGGGAAGGGAGGGAAGGGAGGGAAGGGAGGGGAAGGGGGGAGGAGGGAAGGGAGGGAAGGGAGGGAAGGGAGGGAAGGGAGGGAAGGGAGGGAAGGGAGGGAAGGAGGGAAGGGAGGGAAGGGAGGGGAAGGGAGGGAAGGGAGGGAAGGGAGGGAAGGGAGGGAAGGGAGGGAAGGGAGGGAAGGGAGGGAAGGGAGGAAGGGAGAAGGACAATAGACTGAAAGATTCAGCTACCTATCTCACATAAGAGGCTTTATGAGTCAGCAAAGTAAAAGCTTTAGGAGGGAAAGAATAATTTTTCATCTCCCTTTTGATCTGAAGACTTTCATGCAATGCAGCTCAAGCCACTGAGAGCTCTGCCATTCAAAGGCCCTATGTATGCAGCCTGCAGCATTTGTCCCAATCCAGCTACCAAGTCAGAAGGAAAAGCAAGATGCAGTGGTTTGTCTTGACTTGATCTTTGAGAAGAAAAAACCATCAAGAAGACCCATCAGCAGCTGGGTTATCTGAAGAGTTTTTCAGGCACACTTTCTTCACCTGCCTTGGAAAGAAGGTAGCCCTGGAAAGGCCTCTCTTTACCCTTCCTTTGCCAAGACCACAGTGGGGAAGACTGCAGAGGGACCCACAGGCACCACCCCTGTGAGGCTCCAGGCAGGTCTGAGCCCACAGCAAGCCAGCCCACAGGCCTGGAGTACCCACACAGTTGTTCTTTTTGAAATCATTCAAGGAACGGATGCACAAAGAGGTCCCACAGCAAATACAAGTATGTTGAGAGGTTAAAATGAGCAAGGAACCATAAGGCCTAAACAAAAGGAGCTAGAGGCAAAAATAAAACATTATCATGGTAGACAGGCTCTAAGTATGAAGATAATCCCTCTCCTTTTATCTCTATCTTCCTGCCTTTTCTGCACTATTTGGCTTCCTTAAAATAAGTTTCTAATCCAAAGTCTCCCAGCAAGACAATGAAATGCAGATAGCTGACTTAAGCATATGTAGGAATTTCTCTCTGAATTTCTCTTCTGTGCTGTGGTTACCCTTCACTAAACTGTTGTTTCTTAAAGACTGCAGCAGAAGATTAATTTGAATCTTTGGCTGTCTATAGCCTATTTGCCAAAAACAAGTGGGTCAGCCTTGCTACTGCCCCTCTGATGGTATAAAACAGCATCAGCCCACCAGGTGACTGCTTTGCTCTGAGGAGTCAGCCAGTGGGCTAAACACTCCCTGGGCTCCGAGTGTCTTACCCCTGCCAGTGCCTTTAAGGAACAGTCCTGTTCATTCCTGGAATATGCCAGACTGAGTACAGCACATCCACTCTTTGTCTTGGTGGTACTGCCATTTTCAAAGCAAGCACAGATTTTCATCTTCTTTGCCATAAAATACCAGATAATCTTCTCTTGAAGTTTTGGGGGCAAGAGGAAAAAAATTAGTATCAATATAGCATCATTTTGCAGTCAGTTTCCTCAAAGCACAGGCATCCGTTTAACGTGGTTATTCTGTCACCTGAAAATGCTTCTCACACCTCCCAATGCCTGGACAATATTCCACAGCTCAAACACCTGCAGTGATCACTTTATCATCTCTTGTGAACACAAATCTGCAGCATACTGAAAACGAAGCTACAAGAATGGCATAAGACACGTGGAAGTGAATATGCAAAGAAATACAGAACTCTTCAGCTTTTCTTGGATTTTTATTCTAATAATATAATTATTATTATATATATAATTTCCATCAGGGATGCTACTGGAGTTTTTCAGAAGTCAGAACTATGGAAAGTTACTCTGCACAAGGCTGGGGCCAAAATTGGCCAGCAAATACCTTATAGTGCAGCAATCATGTCGTTACACTGGCATTTTCCATAGAACAGTTACTTGTGCTCAGGATACAACTTTATTTCCTTTATCCCTTCCTTTCTCACTCATATGGACAATTGTTTTGTCTAATTAGATAAAAATGTATCTCCTGACAGGCAAGAGATGGTGATAGTACATCATCCTTCCTTCCATCCCTATTCAACCAGAGACAGTTGAGAGGAAGTACTTTCAGGGAAGTGAAGTCCTATCTCCCTGCCTTATGCTCTCACAGGCTATTTGAAGCAAAAGCTCCACCTTGAAAAAGTCAAACAGTATAGAAAATTATTTAAAATATATACGTATATATATATAAAGGCAGATCAAACCACCAGGTCCAGCTCATGCCCTGGGTTCTTCTAGTAGAGCTGGCAGCCCAGCTAGAGGCTCCCTGCTTTCTGTGCTGACTGGTGCCATGGGATCCCCAGACTCAGATTAATTGCCCATCACCCACTCCTATATTTCATGGAAACTGCTGGAGAATCAGTCCTGCCCACCAGTCTTCTGGGCACAGCTGGAACCCTCTCTTCTCTGATCTCCTAACCAGTAAAGAGGAAAAGCTCCAGATTTCCATCCCAGGCCTAATTGTTTGCTGCCCATGCCCCAGGGAAGGATAATAACCATTACTGAAACACAACTATTACAAAGGACAGCAGTGGCTTCAGCCTGGAAGAGGTGTTTTTCTTTAGTAGGGTGATCAATCACTTGTTTCTTCTTCCCAGTTCCTTTAAAATTCTTCAGGATGCACTTTTGCCTCAGTTTGTCCTCAGGAGATACTTTTCTTTCCATCTCATGCTACAGATCTGAGAATTACCCATGGAAAGAGCAGCAAGAACCATGGGCCTGAGCCCTTCTCTTTTTGTTAATTTCCACAGTAGCCAGCAAAGGGAAATTCTGAAGAAGAAATTGTTCAGAGGAAAAGAATGGGTAGTTTCATTTGGAAACACTGTTCTAGCTCAGGATGAGCAGTTGTGAACTGAAGTAGCTGTGTCCTGGGTGAAGCTAATCCAGAGGTAGAGAACCAGGTTGGCTTTTAAGGCAAGGACTAAAATTACAGACACTTTATGAAGGGACTTAGAGTCTTACCCCAGTTTATGCCTACTCTGCTGCAAAGGAAGAACATCCTCCTCAACCAAAATAGAATTTTTAAAGTTTGGTATTGCCCTTGTCTTTTAAAATCTTTTAAAACAGATGTTTTAGAGGAAAAATAGCAAATTCACTGTTCCTACACAGGGAACAGTCACAGAGGTTCAGAACATTCTTAAATAGAGTGGCCTCCAGGTCCTCCAGTGGTGAACCCCTCATATCAAACACCCACAGTTGTACCTAACTGAGAAGAATGCACTTCAGCAAAAGAATTTCCCTCCTCCCCTGTCTTCAGATATGGTTCTTCAAATTTCAGTTCTATCTAAATCTACCTACACTTATCTGACTCATGAACCAGCAAGAAAATCTGGGTCAGAAATATGCATGCACACCCAGACACTTGGTGTAGCCTCCCCAGGGAAGGAACACAAAGTCTCACCCTGAAAGTGTCTCAGACCAAATCAGATATGTAAATATGTGAGTACAGTGTGTCTAGACTCCCACTTTGGAGACTACCAAATACCCTGCTGAAGGCTCCCATCAGTTGCCGACACACCACACTCAGGAACCTGCTGATCCCAAAAACACACACCAAGTGTCTTACATGGCCAGGAACATTAGTAGTGATTTAAGTTGGGAGATTTTTAAAAAAGAATAACAGTGCTACAGCATAACCCTTTACTTGAACCATTGCTAAGATGAAGATTAACTTCTTTAAGACAATAATTCCTACTTTAAATAGTGAGATTCCCAGTGTTTGCTTACAGAGAAGTCACTGCTCATCACAGCAGTAGCAAAGGCTCACACACACAAGCAGAAGTATAAACCAAAGACCCTTCCTACTGTCCTATGAATCCTAACAGAAGATGTCTTGTGGGTGGGGGAGGGTTTCTTTTTGCTCACAGGTGAGCAATATTAAAATAAAATTAACACCAGCAGCAATGACAGGTGGCAGCAGAAAACCTGAAGGGAACCAAACCACCTGAGCTTCTGATTTCAGGAACAAATTAGCACACACAGCACTCTATTTTGCCAGACTAGCCCCTTACAACCTTCTGAGAGGCATAAGTTCAATATTATTTTTCTTCATCATGTCACAATAAAAATATGTATTTATACACACAGAGAAAAATTTCAAAACAGAAAATAGTTTAGCAGGACCCTCTAGAACTTTCTTAATGCTTTACCAGCTTTGACCAGGCAGGTCTAAAAGCATCAGTGCATCTCAAACCAGATCTAATCTTATCAATGAAGGAAGCAGACTGTATCATCACACCTTCTCCTCCCCAGTGCTTAAAGGGACCCTTCCAAAAAACCAGCTACATAGGACAGGAGTGAAACAGGGCCTGAAAGCTCTGTGAAGTACTACACATTTCTCAGATGGACAGAATCTGAACAGTAGCTGCCCACTACCACCTTTCATGATTTTCAGTGAGAATCAGCGTTACTCAATCCCTGCCTCTTCGAGGATCTGTTAACTCCTTCCATAGAGGAGCTGAGGATATTCATCAGTCCTTATGAATATGTGGTAACAAGAGCAAGAGACAGTGGTACCCTTCCTTGTGAAATCCTGCCTCTTCCATTTTATTAGTGAAAAACCCTTTCCATCAACAAGATGAGGAGAAAATCTCTAAGGCCAACCAATACACCTTAAGGTAATTCCATCCCTGTCAGATTCGTTGCTCCAGCAAATGCTACAAGCTGGTGACCACTGGCTACAATTACCACTAAGGGCTAAGCCTGTTCCCCCTGCCTCAAAGGCTGCAACATTTCTCTTTCTAGATCTTCATAGGAGATTGATGCCACGCTCACCCAAGAGCTGCAGGCAGCAAGACATATTCTACAATAAGAGCCAGCAATGATTTCTCTGGAAGCAGGAGACTCAGCAGCAGCATAAACTCTATGAGAATACAGTCACATACAGAGCGTTCTACTGAATTAAAAAAACAGGGTATTGATTTTGTCATTCATTTTTTTTATTTAACTCAATATTAATCTCTGCATGTGAATGTGTCTTCCCCACTACCACATTTTCATGCCTCAGCAGATTTTCTAGTCAGCAGCAGAAACAGAGATGTAAGTTCTAAGAACAAATGGATCAGTCTGCTCCAAAGACAAATGAAGAGGGCTCTGAGCAGGTTGTCAGTCAAAGCCTTTGGTCACATTTATCAGTGAGCACCTCCCTTAGTCTGCACGTGAGGAGAACAGAGAAGAAATCCAGCAACACTTACGCAATGCATGCCACTCATCCTGGCGGATTGTCTTGGTGATGTTGTAGGTGAGGTTCTTGGGAATGGTCGCTGAGGAGTAGTGGTACTTGATGTATGTGCACCTCTCAATTGCTCCTGGGAAGGGCAAAATTAAGAAAAGAAAGTGCTGTTAAATGAATGCAAGATGTCCTCCCAGCTGTAAACCCAATGGGCTTGACAACAAAAAGCAAAGGCGAGGAGCAAAGCAATCCCAGCGATGCCATTCCAGCAATGCCATCAGCTCACTGTGACAATCAGTGCTACCTTTAGTCCATGGCAGGCCCAAGTGACCTCTAGGGAAAGCTCACATCTCAACAGAAGATAGACAAAAGGCTAAACAGTAGCTGCCAGTGTTTGCTTTTGCCATCAGATACATATATATATATATATATGTGGCAAATCATTCCTTCTTTCTTTCCTTTTCTTTGAACCATGAGCTAGCAGCAGGCCTACCAGCATTTACTGTGGAGAAACTGTAAATCCACATCTTGGCTTATCCTGCAGTAATGTCAGTGACAATATTCCAGGAGATACACAAAGCAAACATCTTTGACCATTCCTTTAGTAACTAAAAGCAGCATAAGAAAAATAATATAAACAGATAGTAAACAATGTTTCTTACCCCCTTTTACCCCACAGTCAAGAAGCAAGACAAGAAGCTTGCATGACAGGCTATGGTATGTGGGTACCCAGGCACTTTCATAGCAGGCTAAGAAAAAGAATTTTTTGGCACCCATGAATAATGAGACTCAGGTGGAAACATGAATGGGCAATGTTCTTCCCCTGTACTCAGGATTTCTTCTATTTCTTGTGGAAAAAAAGCACCATGCACCATGCTTATCTTCTGCTCATATTATGATGTTCTCTTTTTACAACCACTTTCCTTCCTTTACAACAATCACACCTCCAGGCCCTGATCTCCTGGCATGTCTCTGCAGAGTTAGTGTCCTTAGAGGAATGTGTTTGGCATAGCCAGATGCTTTCAATGAATCGCAGCCTAAGCCAAATTTCACATCTGATCAGAAACCTGTGATAGTGCAACCATTATGGCTTTGCTGAAAAGCAGTAAGGTTTCCTACATCCATTTTGCCATCATCCTCCACAGACACTGATTTTCTTAGACCTTCTCACTACACAGTCGGATTCAAAGCTCATGAAAGTAATTTTTCTGTCAATATTACAGCATTTTGGATTAAGCCTTTAATAACGAAATCGGCATCCTTAACGTGGTTGACCACACTGTCTGCTACTAGCTACCACTGGTCAGGGAAGCAGCTGTGCTGGAAATGCTTTTATGTATTAAAAATACATGAAGACAACCATTCAATAGAAGAAATTAAATGAAGCAATGAATTATATAAATAATAAAGAGCTCTATACACCAAGAGGAAGGTAGAAGACACTTACTGTCAGCCTGAACTGAAAAGGCAGAGCCATTAGCCTTATATCGACAGCTCCAAGGGGTTAAATATGCTTTTATGCCACTAGAAATACAGGTTTCTACCTCAAGTTGTAAAAATATTGCTTGGCATGAACTTAGATCACGCACCACGGATCCACAGCATGAAGAGTAAAACCCACAAAACAAAGTTATTAGTTTCATCGCAGTCTAGAGGCATCTTCCAAAGTTAGTGCAATACAAACATTTAAGGTCCTCATTGTTTGCTCCTCTTAAGCCTTCTCCACATTCTGCCTTTGACAGCAATTAAATTAGACAAAGCCAAATATTATAGGGGGAAAAGGCAAAATATTTACATATGTATCCGCCTGCCCTGACAGCACGATGGGCTTCTGTGTGAGTCTGCACCATCTGGGCACCAAATGTACGCCCAGAATTAAAGTTTCAAACCAAGAATAGTATTTTGTAAAAGACAGCTACTATGCAGGGAGTTTTTTAAAAGCCTCAAATCACATCTTTGCTTTTTTGCAGGTTTTCCTATCCCCTTTTTTTCAGCTGCATTCATGAATCAGAAGCATTGGCAAGAAAATGTCAAATACTTATTTATCAAAAATTAATCTTTATGATATCAAATACCTGCCCAGAAAAAATATATTTATCTAGAACAGCAGGCAAGGACCTAGAGCCAAGATTCAAAATAAATCATCCAGATGGAAGGAAGTAAAAATACTGTTCCATTTGCTATAACTTCTTACAGTAATCAGCAGAAAGGAGCTTCTCTTACACCAAAGAAGCTAATATCTACTGAGGTCCATCCAACTTCTTGTTCTTACTGCAAATACTGATAGTAGCAATGCTGTGAGCTGTGTATCACCAAAGCCTTTAGCAGAGATTTAGAAAGTCTGAACTGAGGTCATCACTTCACCATATGAATAACTTTGGGCTTTTACATACATCTCCATTGCTGTAATGAGACTTAAGATGATGTTTAAAGACTTTCTAGAACTAAGAATACAACTGCAGTGGCAATGGTTCAATGGTAGCCCAAGTACAGAACTCAGAAAATGGCTTCCATTTGCCTGGACCTGCCAATAAAAATTAGGAAAATGAGATGATAGCAATGACAATTTCATACTTCATGATGTTTTCTTACTTGTCCCACAAAGAAGAGCACTCATTTCAAGACCCCCAAACATCCAGTTCCTAGAGGTTCCTGGGAGAGCAAAGGCAGTGACTGCAACAGGGATCAGAACTACTGCTCTCCTGGTAAGAACCCTAAGAAATCCTTACCTTCAGATTAATTATTAGTTATACTCACTCCAGTCTTTGGGTGGGAGGGGAAGCAAGAGTAAGAAAAAAAAAAAAAAATAACACTTTCCCTTTCATACCCTCCCACAGTAGGGTAACTGCAATTTAAGGAGCATCTCGAGCCTTCATCTCTAGCTTAGAAAGATCAAATGCAGTTGCAGCTGAGCTCTGCACTTTGCTCAAATAACTGGGAACAGTATTTATAGACCAAATCAGTGAGTGGGCTTTTTTCACCTATGCAGTTGCCATAGCAAGTGCTATAGCTGACCACATGAAACAGCCACGAAGCTGCTCCACTGATGTATGCAGTATAATCCATGTTCCTCCAATTAGAGGGAAACATTTACTGAAAGTCCTAAAACAAAGTGGCTGACATTTTCAACCAGAGTGCTAGGAAAGAGATTAGCAGGAAGATGCAACTAGAAAGATGAAGAGCAAAACTGCCATACCATCCTCAGATAACCACAGAAGGGATTCAGCAGCTGTAACTCTGTGGCTGGCAACTCTGTTCCAGCAAAGCTCAGATGCCAAGTAAATTTGAGATAAGGAAATGAGAGAGAATTTCCTCCAGAGCAACTAAGTATTCATGACATCAAACATGCCACTCATCTTACTGATCCACTTACCCACTCAGTTCGCCTCCCATACCCACTGGGCAATGCTCCACACTATCACCTTATTGTAGAGTATTTCCTCTTTTCTTCAGTAGAAGGAAAATCCTTGAACTGTGCTATAGCAGGAATATCAATCAAAGACCCAATGTGATTCTTTTCAATTCAATTTGCAAAACTATCCCAATATCCTGATGTGAGTTCAGCTGCTGGTTAAACTCAGCTCCCCCTCCATTACTAGGGCTGTGAACACTATCCCAGCAGAGGTCCCATATTGTATGGTAATGCAGGGGGTGGCTTGAACCATTCTCCCACCCTAGGCTGAACAGGGTTGAAACCAATTAAAAGGAAGGTCATACTTCTAATATCCATAAATTTTTTTAAGAACTTCTGGATAAACATCTTTCTTCACCACCGAGCTCCTCCCACCTGCCCCCAACCCCTCTTCAAATATAATAATATTTCAACTTTTTCAAACTGCTCCAAGAAACAGTCTTCACCCACAGCTGATTTAAGAAACAGAATGAAAATTCAAAATGCCACCCAGGGTAATAGCCACATCAGTCCTAAAATTTGGATCTCAGAAGCTCCCAGAGGCATTTGCCTTGTGAGATCAGCTTGATTTTTGCAAAGCTGGTTGTCAAGTTTCAGGAATTTATACTGTCACTGTAATCATATAGCTTAGTCTTTTGCATAATACAGACCAACTCATCTGACGGCTGGCAACAGAAAGTACTCCTCCAGAACATCTTTCATTAAATTACCAGCCTCTGAGAGCAGTTAGGTAAGTGTCAATAATGTCACTTCAGATCTAGCCCAAGATAGCACACAGAAAAGTTGCTTACACAGGTTATCTGAGGGTACTCCTCCCCTGCCAATGAGGGCTACAAGATTTCTCATCTTTTCCTCTCCAGCATTCAGGGGTTCAGATGGTGGAACCATCTGCAAGGTTCAGGTACAGATTAGCCCAACGTCTGTGACAAGTCACCTTTCTGGCTGGAGGGCTCACAGCCACACATAGGGATTTCTCTTTGCAGCAATCTTTGGGTAAGAGCAATCAGGAATCTCGGGCAGATGCAGGGAGCCAGCTCACTCTGGGTCATCCATGGGATGGCACAAAAAAACATCACTGACATGAGAGCCACTTTGCTTTCTACAACATACGGAGATCTGAAAGCAGGTGGCAACCATTCTCTTGTAATCTGTATGTTGATCTCTAAGAGGGATCTTTCTGTACAGTTAATATTTGTTTTATTACATTTCTTGACAAAGCTTTTGATGTGACAAGTTTCCTTGAAAAGACCGGCATGGATGTTCTAAGCCATTATTACCTCTGGGCAGCTTTTCCTTCCCCTGTGTTGTAGATACCCCTGGATGAAATGTTCATAGGAAGCCATTTATTCCACAAAATTCACCCTTTGTACTAACTCTAATTTTTACAAATCTGTTTGAGAATTACTACTCAAACATTTGCTAGTAACAGGAATCTTAGCCTCTGGCTTGCAAACTGTGCTCACTCTGTGTATTTCCTATTCATTATGAGAAACTGCTGTCTGGATGAGAGATTGCCTTAATCCCATGGCTTGGTTCCTGTTTCCTCAGTGGGTGAGCATATCCATACCAAGCTGACAGAAGAAATAGATCGGTCATTTAGCCTCTAATTGTTTCACATTATCTTCAGAAAAAGCAGAGGAAGTTTATAGGTTTTATTTCTTAGCGTAACATTTCAGTAAGGTTTCCAGAGATTATAATCATACTTAGGGCTAGGATTAGGTTACCAAAAATAATTGTGTGTAGCACATATATATATGTTATATATATATAACATATATGTTATATATGTCAGTCTTAAAAGTTTGGTCTGCCTTGGAAAAGTTCATTGGTAAGTTGTGTTAGCATTCTGCAAAGCTTCCAAACCAAGCCTGGCCATTCAGGCTGGTGCAGCTTAAGAATTATTGTCCTTGGCTCTATGTGCTGCTCTCAGTCTCTTAAAGCATTTACTATGAATCATCAGGACTCATCTGGAGGCACCTTAATACAAGCAAGGCTGTCACTGCAGTTTCAGCATACATTAACTGCCCAAATGAAACCCTGTAAGAAGGTAGATGGAGAAATCAGGCTTTACTTTAACCAGCTGCTATGAAAGGATTGCAATCAGAAACATTAGTTAATGAACTCCTGAACTACCTTCCTAATGAAAGCAGAAAGTATTGCAACACAATTAACAGGATTATTTCATTACCTCTGCACTGATACTAACCACAATAGCACTGATTACATATTTGTACCTATCATATTAGTGCTAAAAATGTAGGAACATTATTCCTCTGTGTTAATTGTAGAAACATCTATTTTAGAAGGGTGGGTCCTCTAAATGTCAACTGGCCCAATCCCCTGCTCAAAGCAGGAACAACTTCAAAGTCAAAATCAAAGATATTGCACATTGCTCAGGGCCTTGTCCACTCTAGTTCTAATCACCACCAAGAATGGAGGTGCACAACATCTCTGAGCATCTGTTCAAACATCTGACCACTTTCATTATGAGTGTATTCCACTAATACCTAATCAGAATTTCCCTCGGTGACACATTAATATCTTGAATACTAGAATACCTAAGGGTAAAGGTCTAAAAATCTTGCAAAAATATGCAAATAACATCACCTTAATCAACATTTCTGATGAATATTCATTAACTTGTATGCATAAATAGATGCCAATGTTCTAATTAATGGAGCTCAAGATAGATTTTCAGCTGCAGCAGGGGCCAAATTTTTAGAACATGAGATCATATTTCTTCTTGGATGGCTCTGGCATCATCCTGAACTGAAGTTCAGTTGGTCTGCCAGTAGTTCTTGTTGCTACTTGCCACAGATAAAAGTGGAACAACCTCTGGTACTGGTTGTTTCTTGCCACTGCCTCTGAGGAGATTGGGCTGATGCCTCCATTCAGTTGATGGGTTGATGTTATGTCTTTTGGGTTCAAGACTAAGTTGCTAGCTCCTAGCTGCTACCTCTAGAAGTTGGTAGAGTTGCACTACCAGCTTCTACTCACCATACAGATTCACATAAACATCAGAGAAGGGTGTGATACATACCTCTTCCCCATTCAGAGACAGACCTAAGGGTCCCATACTGGGAGAAACAATTAATGTGTTTTCAGTCACACCACGTATCAGGAGTGCACTTTTGAAAATGACCTCCTGATCTTCTCTAGTTCATGCTTTGGTTCATTACACAATGTGCTGTAATACCATGCCAATGAGATTCTTCACAAATAAAGCTAAATTGGAAGATGAGCTAGTGGGAATTCAACTAACAGCATGAGAGCAGAGCCAGTCTGAAGTAACATTGCCTCTCTGAAAACACATATGAGGTGAGCATTAGGAACTAGAGAAGATCAGGAGGTCATTTTCAAAAGTCTACTCCTGATACACGGTGTGACTGTAAACACATTGTTTCTCCCAATATGGGACCCTTGAGTCTGTCTCTGAATGGGGAAGAGGTATGTATCACACTCTTCTCTGATGTTTATGTGAATCTGTAAGGTGAGTAGAAGCTGGTAGTGCAACTCTACCAACTTCTAGAGGTAGCAGCTACAAGTCATAGAATCATAGAATGATTCGGGTTGGAAGACAGACCAACACATGGTCTGTCAAGTCCATGTCTCTCCAATATAGAAAAAAAAATTTTGTTCAGGACTGTGTCAAATGCTTTGCACAAGTTCAGGTAGATGGCATTAGTTGCTCCTCCCTTGTCCACTGCCACTGCAATCCTGTCATAGAAGGCCACCAGATTTGTCAAGCAGGATTTGCACCTAGTGAAGATAGGTTGTATGTCACCAATGACCTCCTTGATTTCTGTGTGCCTTAGCACAGTTTCCAAGAGGATTTGCTCCACAATCCTGAAGGCACAGAAGTGAAGCTGCCTAGCTTGTAGCTCCCCAGGTCTTTCTTTTTCCCTTTTAAAAAAATAGGGGTTCTGTCTCCCTTTTTCCATTTAGTGGGAGTTTCACTGGACTGCCATGACTTCTCAAATATGATGGATGGTGGCTTAGCAGCTTCATCTGACACCTCTCTTGTACCACACTATTTGCAAATGTAGATCTAACCCATGCTGTGTGCATCTCTGCAGGTAGAACCATCCTAGTGAGGACTGCCAAAAGTTCAGCCCTGAGTGACCACAGCTCTGGAAAAGCTGCCTTATCCACCTGAATGGCTGATCTCCAAGACTGGAAAAGTGTACAGAGCAGCCACCAATGGAATGAGCAGTACCACAGCAATAAGCACTGTAATCTGTAAATTCTGTAATCCAGTTTTGTAAAGATGCAATTCCATTCTCCCCTACTGCAGTGGAAGAAGTTCTATGGTTATCACTCCAGCCATGCTTACAAACACTGATGGGCAAATATTCTATAGTTTGAGTTCTAAGGCCAACTTGAAAAACTGTGGGGAATAACCTTGACAAAACCAAGAAAAAAACCAGACCATTTCAGATGAACTGAAAAGTTTTGTATATCCACAAAACTGAATTAATCTGTAACTTATTTTGATACAGTTAAATAATAATTTCCGAAGTTTCCTTCCAGTGGAAGTCTTAAAAGTGTATTTTGAAAATTCTAAAGAGCTGATATTTGTCTTAATTTTTTATTGTGTTTTTTTCCAGCTGAAATCATCAGCCATATTATATCAAGTTTCAGAAGTGGCAGTTTGCTTCGGAGTCAATTTTCTGCATAAAAATAAACAACAATTTGCTAACTGTACTTACTATAAATGTACTCACAAGCCCATTAGAGGATGCCAGTGGCAAAAGGATATTTCAATAGCCAGAACTCTTCAATGTCACCTAAATTTGTTTTTTTACATGTAGATATCTTTACTGACCACTGGGAAATTTAATTAACAGAGAACTTCAGTGAAGCATACTCAGAAGATAACAACATCCTGTTTTATCTAAAGGAAAAGCTTGCCTGTGTTCACTAAACTGTCAGCCACGGAAAGGTTGAGACATTCATAAGATAAATAATACTTTATTCCTGAAATGGCACATACCCAGCAAATACATTAACAGAATGTATGGCTTAAAGATTTTCATTAGGAAAGTGAGCAAATGTTTTTTGCAGAATGACAAGCAGAACCTTTCTGCTCTTTTTTTTTTTTCTCACCATTCATCTTACTTGATTTCCAAGTAAAGATTTTCTCAGAGCTTCTATCTTAGTAAAACTTGTTAGACAATGCTCAGCTGATAAAAGAAGTCTTGTAAAATCTCACTGAAATCATAAAGAGTGGTAGTTGAAAGCATCCAACATGCTCTACTATCCATACAGGAATGGGGTAATAGATGACAATATGCCATTCCCATTCTTCCCAGGTCATATGGGATGGAAACCTGCCTATTCACTTTCAGTATTGATCCATTAGATCTCTGGAGATATGGAAAAAAATACATATCCAAAGTGCACAGGAAATGGAAGCAATCCACAAAGCTTACAGATCTCCAGAGGCACACAGCAACTTTGTTATTCATGGGCTGTATGGTGCCCAGATTCCACACAGGTAGCTACAAAGATTTCAGACTCAAACACCTATATTGCAATTTCAGTATCTGTTCCCACAGCAAAATACCCAAATTTCCTTTTCAGACACTCTGGGAGTAGAGATGGAGGTGCAGATGTGTGTGCATGCACTGAACAGACAGAAACAGAAGCAGAGGGAACTGAGCAGAGGAAAAAGAAGGTACCTGAACAGCTTTTGCCAGGCCTGTTCTCCATATTCCAGAAAATCACAGATTGCTTCAAGCAACCAGCTGGAAGAAGATAAATATTCCACCCATGACAAGAAAAGAATCCAAGTCTGAGACCAAAAGCTGAATTTGCATTGGAAAGGGATGAGCTCACACTTTCTCTCCGAGGACCAAGGAAAGGGGGCTGGCAAGGAAGCTGGAGCAAGAGGATGGTTATGAAACACTTTTGTACATAAGCTATTACTAACAGCCTCAAAGCTACAGGGGCACTCGAGAGGAGGAAGGCATCTCCTTGCTTCTATTAATCTTTTTGTCCACCTATTTGCATTGGGTTGGCCAGAGGGGAGGAGGAGGAAGAGCACAAAGGAAAAGTTAAGGAGGTTAAAAGGGCTGAAAAATATTTGCTCCTACTTGTTTGGAGGCAGAAATTAAATCAATAAAAAGTCACTGAGACAGCAATTGCCAGTAAAAACTCACTGATGACCCAATAGCTCATGGAACAAAGCATCATCTCAGCACTGCTGTCAAGCCAGAGAAAAAGCACAGCAAAAGGCTATGCCATGGACAGGTTTGTTTTATATGAGTGTACATCTTCCATTTCTAAGTGTAAGATACTCCCAGGAAGCTTGGTATTTATTGCACCAGTTTTGAAGACTATTTCAAAGAGATGTCTGGTAAGCAGGGTCCCCGACTGCCAAAAAGAAAACAAGATTGAGTCCACTGATATCATTAATTCTGCTGAGGATCTGTGATCACATGCAGTAAAGTTTAAGGATGCCTATCTCTGTACCTTAGAAAGCTATTTTATATGCTGCTTCACAATGTAAATGTGCCTTTCTGTACACATTTACTCCTCTTTACATCTTAAAGTGAGAGAAACATAGGCCCTTCTCTGTATCTCCTTATTGCTAGCTTACAACCAGCTCCACAAACTGCTGAGCTGGAGAAAGCACTTATCTTTCTTGTAGCACTTCAAGTACTCGCAGCACTTCAACCTCATGTTTAAACAGCAGAAATCACAACATGACAGATAACCATTCAGATGCTTTGCACCCCACATTAGGGAACTTAAGTTGAGACATAAAAGACTTATCTCCCAGAAGGTCCCACTTAAAGGCCCGGGCTCATTCAGTGCCTACAGCACTCTCTGAAAAACATCACTTAAATGAAAGGACTTATATGGGCTATGCAAAGCATCTACATGACACTGTTTTCATGTAGAGCTCGCCCCTCAGCTGAGCCTGGGATCTGGGAAGAGTTTTACAGCTTTGACGTGAACAGAAATTGTGGTGAGGAAAAGGAAAGAGAAGGTTAAATTTCTTGGCAGGGGCCACGTACTAGGGATTCACAAGAACCAAACTAAGGAGACCATTTTTTAGCATCACAGAATTGTCAGGGATGGAAGGGACCTTTAAGATCATCTAGGTGCAACCCCCCTGCCACAGGCAGGGACACTTCCCACTAGATCAGGTTGCTCAGAGTCCTGTCCAGCCTGACCTTAAGAACTTCAACCACCTCTCTGGGCTACCTGTTCCAGTGTCTCACCACCCTCATGGTGAAGAACTTCTTCCTAACATCTTATCTGAATCTACCTAACTCATGTTTTCACCCATTCCCCCTACTCCTACCATTCCCTTAGATCCTAGAGTCTTCCACCAGCTTTCTTGTAGGCCCCCTTCAGATACTGGAAGGCTACAATAAGGCCTCCTTGCAGTCTTCTCTTCTCTAGACTGAATAACCCCAACTCTCTCAGTCCTCATAGGAGAGGTGCTCCAGCCCTCTTGATCATCCTCTGATCATCCTTGTGTCCCTTCTCTGGACATGTTCCAGCACATCCATATACTTCTTGTAATAATGGCTCCACACCCCTCCTGGTGGAGTCACACAAGGGTGGAGTAGATGAGGAGAGCTTGTATATATGTATATTACATACTCATAAATTTTACCAACTGAATATCTACTCAGATCACACAGCCTGATGGACAAAAGCTACTGAATTACTAACACTACCTTGAAATAAACCTTGGGACTGTTTACTAGCAAGAAGAGCCTACTAAATTATAAAGATAATATGTATAATGGCTCTCCAAAGTAAGGAGTAGCTTCATGTATGACCATACCCTTTCCCTGTAGAGCCATTCTATGGATTGTGCTTGTTCAGATTATTCATTAATTTGAGAATTACCACTGCTGAATTACAAGGATGCTCTATCTTCCTTTGTAAAGGACTCTGCGTTCAGAGGGACAAAAGACTTCCCAGCTGACCACCCTTTCCCTGCAAAGCCCTCTGCTGCACTATTGTAACTGGACTTAGTATCATACATGAGGGCTCAAACCAAATAAAGGCCTTAAGAAACTAAATATTGTGCAGTTATTTTAAAAGTAGTCCTTGAATAGTCAAAGAAACTGAAAGACAACTAGAGAGAAAGGGAGAAGATGATAAAGATGGTGGTAAGAAGATGAGAACTGTACCGTGAAATCCAAGATGAGCTAAAGCACAATTTGGTCATTCTAAAACCTATGAACCACAGATATTGTTAATCTCTCTCTGCAGCTGTCTGAAATCATAAGCGGTTTCTCCCTTACAGAAGGAAATGACTCTTGAAGAAGCATTTGAAATAGGAAAGGTTGGTGGATGTGATCAAAAAATATTTTTCCATTGACTGGACTGTGCCCTTAGTTATGCAGTGATGAGTTTTACAATCCCATCATACACCCCTGTGTCCAGAGGGCTTAGACAGGGCGTGCCTCTTCATAAATGCTACAATAATTCATTTGCAGTGCTAGCACCAAGTTTGGCTGCACTGAAATGTAATTAAGTCCACGACTTAGGGCTACAATCTCAACATTACTGGAGACACATTTCAGAGTGGTTGAAAATATCAGAAGGATAAATGTCCCTGTACAGTGGCAGAGGAAGGCAGAAACTTAAAAGGGACAAAGGTATTTCCAGCCCAGATCTTCACTTTGCTTATTCCCAATAAAAAACTGGCAGGGCCAGGGTATGCCAAGAGCTGCCAGCAACAGGAAAGTTAGTAGTGACAAGAGTGACTCCCAGCATGGTCCTCAATCAGGAATTAAGTTGCTCTGGCCAAATCCTAAAGGCATCTACTCTCTGAGCATGTTAGGCAAGATTTATGACATTTGTTTTCTTTTAAGACATGTATATGTCATTTAATGCAGAAATTTAAACAGATCTGGCTTCTGCCATTTTATGTAAAAGAGCAGCAAAACAGACTAGAAGAAGGCCAAGTAGCTCTAACAGCATCTATTGCATTTTTATATGCTGAAGAAAGTTACAGGTTGTTGTAAACCCACATGACTCTAGCTTATCCCCAGAGCTGGTGCCTATTTAATCATAAAAATATTATTGTGGGATGAGCATTTCTAATCCAAGAGACATGTCCACAGCTGTGTCAATGAAGACTGTAGAGCATACTGGCTTTTTGCTGCTGTTCTTGGGCTTGGTCTTTTTTATGTTCATGCTGGGAGAGACTGATGTTGCATTTCTTTGGGGGGGTGTCATGGCATAATGTTCCCTTGCCTATAACATCCTCTTGTCATTTACTAAAAGTAATCTACAAGTTCTTGCATCTTCCTGTCTGAAATGTCAAATCAAATTAGTAAAAGTAATCTACAATTTCTTGCATCTTCCTGTCTGAAATGTCAAATCAAATTAGAGGGTTACAGGATGAAACTCTCCCACTAACTGCAATGTAAGATAACCTGGACAGGCCAAGCTGGGCTAAATATTTCTGCTGCTTGCAAAGAAGGATTCATACCTTGAGAAAGAGGCTTCATAATGCACATACAGCCATAAGTTATAGATGGCAGCAGCAAGCATTATCTAAAAGGTAAGCATCACACCTCTGAGGGTGTTTGCCCCTTTCCATTTTGTCCCATCACCCCATGCCTGGAAGGCCAGCAGAATCCCATGGTGCTTATAGGCCTAAGGTGTTATTCAGCTCTTTGCAATTCAAGAACCAGCTCTGTGATGCTCATTCTGATAGGGTAGGAGTCAATCATGTCCCAAAAGACCCATCACTATACAGGGGATGAGAAAAGAAAGTACTTCCTAGCACCAATTCCAAAGTTCAGAATAGCCCTTTAACTCCACATTGGAATTTCATCAGTTTTGATCATTGCTTCACATTTGGAGGGAAGGGGCTATGGCAACAGGCATTTACTCAGGCACTGTCAGCTCAGGATTTATTTCCCTTTAATCTTTACACCTAATCTGAGCTGTAATAAATGCCTGTGTCTCAGTAGCATCTGATGGCTTCCAATGAGACAATGGTGCTCTTGAGGCAGAATGCTCTACAGTACAAATACAGTGATCAGAATCTGTGCCCTGGAAGACTTTCACTGTTCTTCTGTTTTATACTTCTTGTGCCTTCCTTCTCCATCTGGTTGCTCATTTTGTTTAATATGTAGGGATAAGTCTTGAACTGCAATGCTTGATTTAAAAAATTATTAACTCTAAAATTCATCATCCTGTGTGCTCCTGGATTCCTATATTTATCCACATAGTAATTCCAAATCCAAGTGTTATAACAGCATCACATTCTATTAATTCTGTACTTTATATTCTGATTACTACTCTTACAATACCTTACAAAGAATATATCTTAATAATATTTCAAAGCACTTTAAAGGACAGCATTGAAGCCCAGCATTAAGTTATATACTATCCCCTCCAAAACTCAGGCCTTCTGTTTCCTGCCTTCATGTGCTAAAATTGTGGACACTTATTTGTGACCAGTACAATCAATTCCCTTTGCAAGAGGTCTCAACACAAACTTAATGCATCATTCCATTATCTATAAATTATTTCAGAGACAGTAGATCTGCATTCCCACCCTCTAAAAAACCCAATTAAAAATGAAGACAAGAAAAATATGGATGGTTAGTAAGTACTGTTTGTCTCAAGATAGGTTACAACATCTTATACAACATGGAATTCCCCCAACAGTAAATGGGTTAGGAGAAGGCCTGGGCAGATGCCAACCTACCCTCTAATTTTCTTTCCTCTTATTTTGTTAGGGGTTGTGTTCAGCCTCTCAGACTCCAAAAGCATGAGACTTCAGTTCACTGACTTCAGAATCAGGTGAAGAAGATCCAAGATGATTCTTGACATGCTGGGCCATCAGCCACTATCATGAAGGGCACAAGGAGAACATGCCAACTTAAGGGAAAACACATTCTTTGGAAAACATCTTTGGATACGCCATTAGACTTATTCTTATCCCTAGGGTTCTGCAATATCAGGTTTAATTACAACAATTGTGACAAAAATCATAGTAAAGAGATATAGCTGCAAGCTGATCGTGCCCAAAGTTTAAACCCACCAGGGTTTTTACCCTGCCAAATGCAGCACTAGGGAGAGAATGCTGTTCAAGCTCAGTGAGCAAACTCACTTTCAGCAAAAATATTTCTAACTACAGCCTAGCTCAAAGGGAACAAGAGATTAAGGTGGCAGGATCAAGACTGAGATTCAGGGAAGCACTCCCAGGACAAGGAAACTTAAGAAGCAGAAGTAAAAAGTCTCATCCTGCAGTACAGATGCAGTGAGGGCAGACAAATGCCAGCCTCAGTAGCAGAAAAGTCACTGCCCCAAACTGCCATACAAAAAACTTGGTTTTTAAGCCTTCCTCCAGCAACTAATATGCCCTGAGAATAGAGTACCCATGCTTGCATGGTTAACAGGATGGGGTACAACACTTATGCTTGTAGTTATACAACTGCACCACAGGCAAGAAAAATGAGACAGCAGCACAGAGCTCTGAAAGAAAAGGAGAGAGGAAAAAAAGACAAAACAGCTCAGTTTCAGAAGTTGATAACATCATCTTACATCTCTGCATAATTTATTTGCAAATGTGGTGGATTTTGGACCTTAAGAATTAAACAGCTTTTCTAAAGATGTCCACAGCAGCTACAAGATACAGAGATAACCATTCTCAGTACCAGGACATACTTTGGCTAAAATACTCCAGTTCTGAAATACCAGAAAGTGAACAGCTTGAATTTGCATGAATGTGACTTCATTGACACAAAAGAGAAGCCTTTGCCCTGAGCATTCACAGGGTAAGACTGTATGCCAGCACTTCATAATCTATTTCATTAAAGATATCTCAGCAATATAGAATTCCAGAGGTTTGATAATTATCTTTCCAGAGTAAGTGAGCAAGTGCCCCAGAAGCAGAGAATCCCTCAACAGATAGAAAGCA
The DNA here is from genome assembly GCF_003957555.1 of Calypte anna. Taxonomy (NCBI): domain Eukaryota; kingdom Metazoa; phylum Chordata; class Aves; order Apodiformes; family Trochilidae; genus Calypte; species Calypte anna. The sequence goes on along the minus strand of NC_044244.1, from coordinate 58,785,344 downwards.
GAAATTTCTAGGTAATATTTCCCACCTTCCACCAAACATCTTTCCTACAAGTCACCTTAAGGAGTGAAAAATAATATTCATACATTCCTTCACAGCCTTTCAGCTGTGGAAGAAAGATTTAGCTATGAAATTGCATGACAATAGCTTACTTTAAGGAAAAATGTGCAGCACTCCCTGTCCTATAGACTACAACGTTTAAGAACACTTAGGCTGCCATCAAAAGGATGGAGCAAGAGAAAATACTTTTGTTCTCTGGTTAGATTTCCCACAGTCTTGGTGACATTTACTGTATTTCAGTAGTGCTGTAGCAATGCCTAGGGGCCTCAGTCTTGAATTAGGTCACCAGAAGGCCAGCACTGGGCAATCATGAAATTAGAACTCAGACCCAATTCCTTCACCATTTTGTAAACATTCCAAGTGCTTCTAAACGTTTCCAGTACCACAACTAATAACCTGATTTTGTACTGAACTGGAGACGTACTTTAAAATCAGTGAAAGAAGATAGCTGCATACATTACTAATATTCAAGGTCCAAGAAAAGACATAACCATTAAGAATGGTCTCATTATGCTGAACCATATATCTCAACTACCCACACAACCTCATTATGCTCAACTATATGTCTCACCTACCCACAAGCGTTCTTCCTTGAGGACAAGTCTGTCATTTTATTATTCATATTATACCAGGGCAGAAACCAGTTTTAAACAGTCCTGGTTGTTTAGAAGACTCAGCATTCTGTACCCCTAGAGGAATTAAGAATATGCAAACTGTTGAGGTCCTGGGAGGAAGTAGTATCTGGTCATGTAAGCTGCAGATTGCCTCTGCAGCCACCTTTGAGCCTCAACACGCTCCTCTGATTTCATCTTGACTTTGACATCAGATGCCTTTTTTTAATTAGAATTAATTGTCTGATGTTTTGATCATTCCATAGCCCTGATTCCATGCCACAGGGTACAAAATCAGTATGGGATGTTACCGCAAATGATGAACGTGACACATAGCAGTAGCATAAAAGTTGAAGCATTTCAGCACTAGAATCAAATACAGAATGGTTTGGGTTGGAAGGGATAACAGAATCATAGAATGGTTAGGGTTGGAAGAGACCTTAAAGATCATCAAGATCCAACTCCCTCTGAATGCTCAGGGATACCTCCCACTAGACCAGGTTGCACAAGACTTCATCCAACCTGGCCTTGAACACTTCCCGGGAAGGGACATCAACAACTTCCCTTGGCAACATATTCCAGTAGCTTACTACCTTCATGGTGAAGAATTTTTTCCTAATATCTAAGTTAAATCTACCCTCTTTCAGTGTAAAATCATTACTCCTGTTCCTGTCACTACGCTCTCTGGTGAAAAGCCCCACCTCAGTTTTCCTGTAGGTCCCTTCCCATACTGGAAGGCCACTGTACGGTCTTCCCAGAGCCTTCACTTCCCCAGGATCTCTGCAGTTTCCCATCACTGATGGTACAGAACTAGAGACCAAATACACTGCCCATGTACTCAAGCTGAGTGTGATTTTTTCTCAGCTACTGCTTTTAATTACATAAAGTGAATTTAAGTAATACCATGTGGCCTTTGTGCATGATAGCTAAGGGATGCCAGTCTTATTTCTACGAGGAGACAAGCAGACTCCTGTTATGACAGATACTCTAAAATGGAGAATTCTACCAGGTTTTCTTAAGAGTAAAAGACAGCATGATGACAGTTTTTGACAGTATCTACTGTTTTGAGAGGATCTTCTGTTAGGGTTAGGACTATGCCGCTCACACGAGTCAGAAGGAAACCAACAGGAAAGTCCAAGTACTGCCCTGCCAGGGACTCCAAAGTGTGTCTTTGGCAGGCAGACCTAGTCTCCTGTGTCATGAATTACCCCATCAGAGGAAGTACAGCTTGTTGCAAGGCTACAAGATTAAAATCATTATCGCCTTTGTTAGTTTAACCTCTAGTTCCTTAGCCCTGTAGTTCATGTCTCTGACCTACACACAATGACAAGCCATGAGAATTTAGGAGAGGGCACTACCTTCTTCCCATTCCAGAAAAGGAAGGTTAGTGTGAACTGCACTATTTATCACAAACCCACACCAGATGATTATGAAATTAATTAGCAATAAAAATTTATTTCATGTAGAAAAGCCTTCTAAAAGAGAAATCAGCCAGGCTCCAAATTACCATTAAAATTAACTTCCATTGATGCTCTGCCAGTGCTGCTGAACTAATATTCTTTGCAGAAGCTGAGCGGATTGTTTCATGAGTGAGTGATATCAATCAACAGAACCTATTGTGTAAATTGCATCATCTGGATATCAAAGGGCTTTGTTTTAAGGAGAGGAGAATAACGCAACACCACTAACTGTTCCCCCTTCTGCATCTCTCTCCACTTCCAGTACATAGTCTCTGGCATGAGTAGCATTCTTGCCCAAGCAGAACACTGTATTTAAGTAACCACCAACCATAAAGGCAAAACAAAAAACCCGTTGTCCAAGATTTAAAGGTCTGAACAGAAGAGCTCATGGAACACAAGCAACTGCAGCATTCTATCACAAAGCCATCACACAACTAACCGTGCCTGAGCGATGTTCAGGTGAGTGGATGAAGCTTGTCTTGGTTTCTCTTCCTGTGGTGCCCTGGCAAGACATCAGATCTCTTTTTAAGGTGACTGCCTGTTTCTTTCATACATCTACAAGAAATGTTATTTGGTCTTTTTTCACCCCTCTCCTTTTGCAGATATCAATCTGAGATAGCATAATGCTTATACTTTCCTCCTTTATAAACCACACAATTTTTTGATCCATGCCAGTGATGTGCAGCTGGAGGCAGTTAAGCATTGAGCTAGTTGTGACAACGGTGAAGGAGCATCAAGAAGGGGAAAATTACATATGAAAGAATTCTGACTGCTCCAGAAACTCTCACAGAAATTCTCTAAGGTCACTAAAAAAACACATCAGTAGCCTAAACTGAAGAAAGCATCTGGATAGTCTATTCAGGAACTATTCTAGCTTTTGTGATTTGTGCCCAGATATCATCTGAGCATTTTAGCTCTGACTTAGGTTAGGACAGGTACACAGGCTCCATCCCAAGGCTTGGCACCACCAGAGTTTCTCTGTAATGACTTCAAGTCCTACCGTAGTAACCAAATTTGAATAAGTGGTCTACCTTCATTCCAAATTAGTGAAAGTCACTACAAGGCAATCCAAATGGGGGATGTCAACAAACATACATACTACAGCTACAGAAAGCAGGTTCATGGGATTTGTTCATATTAACACAAGAATTATGCCCAAAAAAGAAGGGACCACTTAATACCCAAAATGTATCCATTGCTTTTCTTTACTCCAGCAGCTGTATCAAAACATGAGTTCACTTGGCTATAGCATGATCTCACTGCTAAACCCCAAAAGACACTCTGTAGAGGCAAATAAGTAACAGCAGGTATGGAAAAGAATTAAGGGACAAAAGGTTCCTTCACTTCTGTGTTTTGAGATAAGGTGGCAAGTCAGTGAGGCAGAAACACCTCTTTGCAGCAAGAGCTGCAAAGGAGAAGACTCACAAAATAGGGGCAAGACTACCAGCCATGAGAAGACAGAACATTAAGAATGAGGCCAAACCTAAAAAACCATATAGGTGCAGTCCTACATTTTGGTGGGAGCCTAGAAGAAAGGGCAATAAGTCTGGTTTTTCATATGTATCATAGAATTGGCTGGGTTGGAAGGGACCTCAGAGATCATCAAGTCCAACCCTTGATCCACTACCTCTGCAGTTACCAGACCATGGCACTGAGTGCCACATCCAGTCTCTTTTTAAATATCTCCAGGGATGGAGAATCCACTACTTCCCTGGGCAGCCCATTCCAATGTCTGATATCTTAAGACATCTTTGGATGGGATTATAAAGAGCAGTTGCTTGCAATACTGATTCAGCAGTCCTACACAGAGATGTCAGGAAAATACAGTAGAAATTGTCTGTCTTGCTTGGAAGTCAAGAGGAAAAAAGCACATGAGCAACTAACATTTTAACTCTCCCCTTGTATATTCTGCTATTATGACCACACAACATCCTTTGAAGAACTCTCTACTTACCTAATACTTTTAAAAAGGGCCAACCAACCCTAGCCTCCATCCCACTATACCTACCCATAAGACTAACTCAGTATAGTCATTCCAAGCCTTCTGTATAGCACCAGAGCTATGCTGCCTTGTATGAAAGAAGAGGACTGAATGCTTTAATTAATATTTTCTCCTGAAGGGTAAAAAATTATTCTGAAATTACTTTGCCTGGCAATGAACTTCTTTCACTCTCTTATAGATTTGGAAAAGTGATTCCCTCTGCATGAATTTGCCTTAATTTATTTTTTTGTTGTTGTCATTTTGTTTATATCACTTTACAGAAGTTTCCTATCATGATGAAAGCTAGACAAAATAGTATAAAGTCAGGGAGAAGGGAAAAAGGAAAACTGAGTTTCCTCTTACTTTGCTAAAATAAGTCAGACAAGGTGGGTGGGAACAATCTAAGTGGAAACAAAAACACTGCAAACTATTTTATTGGGGGGGGGACTGAATTAATTGGTATGATTAGAAAGTACCAGGATAAAACAAACAAGCAAATAAAAAAAAATTAAAACCCAATATAATTCACTGCTCAATGTTCCCTGCCCCTTATATTTAACATAGGTACTTCTAGTAAGGTAACACTAGAGTGAGGACTGACTTTTGGTGTGGAAACAGTTGTGTTCAAAATTACTTTCTTAAATTTGACAGATGGATAGTGCAGGTGAAATCTGGGCAAGGCTGAGGACCTGACTGAGATTATGTCCTCTCCATGACCAACTCACCCCAGATAACAGCACAGAACTCAGATCTTGACTGATCAGTTTAATTTCCCTGACAAGCAACACGTATTTAGCAAGATGGGAGCTGTTCATGTTTCTCTGAACAACTCTAACGTCTTAGGAAGCAGGATTAACGTACCTTGAACATCAAAGCCAATCTGTTCTCTTTCTTCTTTCCCCCATGCTCCTTTCTGCCATATAGATGTTTTTTCAATATTTCCATTGTCTTATTCATCAGGTGACTTGGTTCATGGGCTCTCAACTCAGATCAAAACATTGGCAATTTCCACCTTTCAAAGCATGCACGGTTCACACACACCAATTCCACAAGTTTTCATGTGGGTCAAATTGTGAAGACATTCAGCAGCCACCTCAGTTAAACATGAAGAGCAATTAAAAACTTAGATGCTCTGCGTTTGGTGCACGTGCAACTCACATTGCCAAAAAGGTGCCCAGCCATTACAGAAACAATTAAGCACATCTTTTCCTGTTATGCAGTGAAATAACACCCCTGTGTATTTATTGCTTTCCCCTGAAAGTTCCCCAGAGTGATAAACATTCATTAACCACCACAAAGTACCTGTAAGGTACCAAACTACTTGAAAACTACAAATAGGTGATGTAGAGGGCTAGAGGCCATTTTACATTAGCACAAGTTCATGGTGCTCTGCTGACACATGGACAACCTGCTGTGAGCCATTCCAGCCCCAGAAGAGTTATTTTTCTTGTAAGAAAACATACTGTGGCCAACAGCATCCCTGTACATGCCAGTCATCCCAAAAAGCTTCAGTCAAGAGAAGAGAGGGGAGCTCCAGGCCTGGATGAACTGATAATCTCCAACTAACCCAGCAGCTGAGCCAGAACACACACTATCAGCACAAGTAATCTTCAGCCACCTCTAATGAGTTCTCATGGGCCAGGATGAGCAGTGTGGAGGGAAAGGAAGGTCACAGCCAGATCCCACATTTTCCCACAGGCCATGGGATCACAGAATTACAGTTTTAGCTACCAGAGCCACCCACACCTCAGGCAGGTTGACCCCTGCCATTGTAGCAGGTGGTTCCCACTACCCACACCTGACATAAAAGCTTCTCAGAGCAGAGCCCATAGCATAAGACTTCACTAGAATTAATAAAATCTCCTGGAACATAGACTCAAGGGGTAGTCTGCATTTAAATAGGGTTTTCTGCATTATCATTGCAGTAAAGGCAAGATTTCTCATGAAAACACACACTAGTGGCAACACCGTGTTAAAGAATAAACCATGCAATACTAATACAGGTTATTTCTGTTCCAGAATGGGAACAAGCTATGATTTTGGAAAAATTCAAGGTTAATTAAGAAAATTCAGACACCAACATTTTTTTTTGCTTATTTCTCAACACAATAGCTAACTTACTACTAGACTGCTTGAAATTCTGTACCAATGCAGAAAAAAAAGACAAAGCTCATGCAGAATTTGCACTGCAGAGTGCTACTGTCCCTCATGCTCTATCAGGAGAGCATTTCAGTTTTTGTACTTTCATTTTTATACACACATATGTGTGTATATACATGTTTTAATTAAGCCTTATTAATGTACTGACTATTTCCTCATTATAATTATACAGTTATATAGAAAAACACTCAGAAGTTTAGATGACTCAGGAATTCAACAACAAGCTATGAACTGCCAAATTTAGTCAATAGTACAAACCCAGCTACCCAACTTAATTCAGTAATCTGGAGCAGACTGAATAATTTAAATACAACTTTGACAAGTTTTGCCCTCTTTTCTTTGCTAATTGTCTGCTAGCGGGCTGTAAAAAAAATCTGAAATTTATTCATTATCCAAAATGATTCATAAATTACTTCACTGACTTACTCTTGGCCTACAAATATCTTAAGCTACGACTGTCACAACTAAATAAATGATTTGCAATTCCTGGTGTAACTTATGTAATGAATTTCTTCACCTTATGTAACTAGCTTGAACAGTTCAAACAGCTGACAAATACAGCATACATTTTTAATTGCACACTTGCTGTCAGTAGTTGGGTGGTTACAGGAATCACCCTCCCAGGAAACAAACAATGCCATGTGATTTAGGCTGAAACTACCAAATCTTTCACTTGAGGATGTGCTTTGAAACTCAATTTCTTTCCCCATACCCAACAAAGTATGCAAGCCTTCAAGCAATAAATTAGTTTTCCATTTATTTTTATGCTCTAGTAGTAACATTAAAAAACTTCCAATGTAAGCAGGATTTTCTGAAATTTTGTGAAAATTACTATTCATTCCATATTCTCTATAATATTCCAAGATATGAAAAATGCACATTTACAAGGAAAATGTTGCCTTTTCCTAGTACTACAAAGCATGCATAACAAACTCTGCGTGAAGCTTTGGAGTTACAGTAACATGAGCTATGTGTTCTTCTGCTTCCTTCCTGACACCCCACTCCAGGAGTTTAAGAAAAATACACTACAGTTCACTACAGAAGATAGCTTTAAGCAGTTTCTCAAACAAATTAAGAGCTTCAGGCAACCAGAGTTTACCATTTATCTCAAAATCCAATTCCGTAGCTTAACACCACAGCCAATTCTGTCTTGTATTGATCTAAAATTTAACATTTCAGTTCATTATTAATCACTTCCTCTGATGTGTTTCTCTAAACTTTCCTCTACCTGGAGCTCGATGATCTTCTGCCTTTCCCTCCATTTTTTGTTCCAAGGTATGAGCCAGATTTTGATACCATTAATCTGGTTCGCATAGGAAACATTTTTAATTGTGCATAAAGTCAGAAGGAAGGTGACTTTAATGCAGCTACTACTGAGCATGAATAGAAGCTCTGATATTTGGCCCTACTGATTTAGCTCTGAAAAAAAATTTAACCCCTAAGCCAATCATCCCAGTGTCCCAGTTTTTACTGTTCTTTGATATCCCCCCATCTGATAGCAGAGTGAAAGACTTCCGTGCAGCCAGAAAATAGCTATCAGCAGTTCTGGAGTTTAGCCCTCTTCTACACTTATAATACATTTGAAAATCCTGTCAGTTTAATATCTATTCTCACACAGGCTACAACTGTTTGCATTTTTCACCAAAAGGAACTATTCCCAGACAGGGCTCTGCCCACCAGCAGTGAGAGCTTTACAGAGCCCAGGCTTGAAACAACAGAGACCCCCACGAGGGCACTGGCACTACATCTGTGAAGCATCTCTTGCCAACAAGCATAGAGCAGTGAAGAAAATACATGATTAAACTATGTAAGTCTTCCTTTTAATTTTTAAATTTTATTTTACTTCTGCTACTTTCCATGTCTATATTCTTTTATGGCAACATTACTGAAAATTTCAATTTAACTATTAGAAAATAAGGATTTCACTGTAACAACTTTAAAGATTGCATTAAAATTTAATGGAGGACAGAAAAAAGAAATTGAGCCTACCTCACACTACCAAAAAAACCCTACCTAAAAAGAGTGGGTCTATCTTTCCACAGCTGCTTTCTCAGTTTTTCAGGCAGCTCTTACCCCTGGGATTCTGTCTGTCCCCAGGACTTTCCTTTCCCAGAGATAACATGTTCCTGATGATTTGCCCTGAATGTATAAGCAGCCCTGTGTACTCCAGCCCCACAACACACACACTCACACACTTGTCTTTCGTTCCTTCCTGCCCATGTTCCACTGAGTTATTTTGGTCTCTCTCTTCTTCTGTCAAGACAAATTATACAGCTTTTCATATTACCACATTTTCCTAATAAAAATACTCCTAGTGCAATCTGTCAGCACAGGCCCTATATGCCATTTAAGATATATTTAAACACCCAAAATAAAGCTGAAAGTGTACATGGGCCTTGTATCTTTTGGATAGGTAAGATTCACAAAAATAGAAAACCTAAAAGCAGGTTATTCCAGTTCTTCAGACTCAGCTCTATTAGATGCATTTTTGAGGAAAGCTCCCATATTACACCTGATGGTCCCATTAACCTCAACTTTAACAGCATATCCCAGGAAAAATGATCTTTTGTGACCAGACTGTAGATCTTACAAAGAGGACCATAAAATTCCATATTATGCTCCAACTGTAAAGCAGTAGCCAGCCTTTTATATTTTACCACTACTTCCCACAATATTTCGATTTTAGAAGGCTAAAATCCTGAAAACATCCTGAGTGTCTGGTTATTGACTAATAACCATATGAAAATAAAAATTAATCCAATATTTGTCAGCCACGTATTGTTTTTAAAAGTCAATTTTTTAAGAGACTTTTTTACACATTTGATGTTTCCAAGTAAGGTGTGGAATAAAATTCAACTAGGAACAAAGGCATTAAGACCTAGATCTCAGACATAAATCCTGCATGAAAGAGATGCCCTTTCTAATACTTGTCCCTTTTATAATATTCCTCTCAGCAACATTTGGCTCAAAGCAGCAGTTATCCTCCAAAATCTCACACAATGTGCTATGTATTATAATAGGGTTGATTTAATATTTTCACTTATAATACATAAAATGTCTGTTCAATTAGGCAGCTACCATTACAGCTTCCTGGTGATAGTTTGCTCTACAGATGTGTGACCTAGTGCTCCCTCTATTTATTACTTTGGGGGAAAAGAAAACGTGTGGCTATTGCGTTATATAAGGGAGCATCAGAAGGTAAGAAAGCTGTTAGAGCCATGGTTTTCAACCATTTAAACTCATGGACCTATAAAGCATCTCAAATAGAGGTATGGATCCCTGGGTAATGAATTTAAGCCTAATGACAATAGCCTCCCTTTTCTCATTACCTTCCACAGACCCTTAGAAACATTCCCTGGACCACTGGTCGAAGACCATTACTTTAGGGCAGCGAAGAATTACACGCTGACACATCCAGTACTGCTGACTGAGTCATAAGCTGAATAATTACACATATTGCAGCAAAGCAGCAACTCCTGTGACGGGCCAGGGCTGAGCTAAAATGGCTCCGGGTGCAGGCATGGGAAGGCTTCAGGCAAGGCTGATCAGGGCCGCTAAGGCTTCCGAGCTCCCTAGGCCAGGACCACCCCTGCTCGAAGGGAAGCTACTCCTGCTTCCCTTGCCCTGTGTGGTATGCAGGGACTGTTTTCTCCATGGGGATGTGGAAAAGCCCTACCTGGAGTGGTGCTGTCCTCCCCCGCCTCAGTGGCTGCCCACGGCAGCAGGCGCAGGGCTGTGGGATGGCAGCCATTGCAAATGGCACCGCCAGTGTCCGGCCAGGATCTGGTCCTTGTAACAGCAAGGGTTGAAGTGAAATGTGGTGTTTCCCTTTCCCTCAAGTGAACTCCAAACTGATAAAAAGCAAACAAGCCCCACTATAAATAGTATTATTTACAACATTCACATAGGAGAAGCAATTACCTCATAGGGGCCTTAAACATCCACCAAATAAATGAATTGTCCAAGAGGAAAGGGCCCAACATCTCCAGCCCTCCAGAAGCACTTGGAGGACACATGCTTCTGTCTCTGGCTTGTCTTGTGCCTTCAGAAACCTCTGGCACCAGCAGATGTCAAGATGGAAGAAGCAAATGGCTGAGGCACCTTCCTGCTACTGTCCTGGGCTGCTTGTCCTCACCCTTATCCTCACCCCTGCCTGCAGCCCCACGGCAGCACCCCAGCACCTTCCACACCTCCTGGAAATGCCCTCCAGGTGAACAAAATTTGAGTCACCTGAAGTTTACTTCAGATGTAGAAAGAAGAAGAAATTTTCTCTCCATAGAAGCGGGAAGAAATCAAAAATAGACGGAACACAGGTCTCAGCCCTGAGCATGAGGGGAATCCTGCTAGATGTACACTGCAGGCAGGGAGGATCTGGGCCTCAGGCAATGAAGAGATTTGTTAAGTGGCGTAATGGAAGAGCTTCACCTTTAAGGAAGAAGAAAACCTTTGTTCTTAATTGTGTAGCAAGGCACATGATGGGTTAACTCACCAGATTTTTAAGGTGTTTTATTGAGATGCAACATTTGCAAGATTGGGCTAAATTAACAATATTCCTGAAATGTGTACACTTATTGGGAACATAATATGGAAGTCATAACCATGTAGCAATAAAATAATATGCAAATTGGATATGATGGGTTATAAGAGTACAGGTTGAATGAATGGTGCACTCCCAAAGATTATTTTTCATACTTCTTGTTCATTTTGTTCCATCAGGCTAGGAGTTCACAAATGTGAACGAGATAACCAGCAGCTGCAAGGTTTGTGTCATTAGAGGGCTCCTTTGGTGGTACTAATGAAGAAGATTACTATGGCTTCCACAGCTTTCCATGAAATTAACTCTCGTAAAAGTAACCAGTATTTATCTTATATCTGACAGTCAACACTTTACTTCTGCCTCTTTTAGTCTGGCAGAATATATGTAAAAGAAACCAACAGTGCAGAAGAAACAAAATGTGTGGTAGATAGAAGCTGTCTCAGGCAGGTGAACCAGTAATCTCCAGTTCACCTCTCTTCAGGTGCAGACTGACTCCACGAAATATAACCTCTGAATTTTTGCCTTCAGGCCCTGTTACCTACCTCTGTAGATACTTTACTGACAAGAAAACCCAAAGAGAATATTAATATTGCATAGCTCAACAGCAGAAAGTTCTTTGTAGTTTTCAGACTAATTTGTCACTTCATTGTGTGTCATTTCTCACTACATATCCCTCTGAACCACACCTAGTAATTCTTTGTATTAACACCCCCCAAATATTTGTAGTCAAATTAGCACATCCCAACCTTCATGTCTCTTAGCCACATTTATCTATTTATCTCTTCTAATCTTTCCACCTAAATTAGTCCTAAAGCCATCCTGCTAATTCCTATTACTCTTCTTTGAACTTTCAATTTGTTGAGACACTGCTGGTAAAGTTTTGTGCAAAGATGGCTGTGATGATTTTAGGTGTGAATGCATCAGAACTGTATAGAGTAACCCTATTACCACCTTGAGCTGCGTTTGGGTTTTTCTATATATACAACTCAAAATCACATTGTCACTTTTCTGCAAAAATGCTGCTTTACAAATTAATGCATAATGTTCTATCTGAGTACCAGAGTTGGTCTCCAGGCATTTGCTTCTTTCTGAGTGGCGTGAGTTCCAAATTATTTTCACATCTTGATTTTTCCATTAGTAGACAGATACAGAGCTCAAGAGCTCAGAAAATCTCAATAAGAGGAGTATCAGAATAAACTATAATAGTCAGAAAAGAAGGATTCAACATATTTTCTAAAGTCCCCACAGCATTTTGCCCCAAAGAAAAAAAATGGCTTGGCTAAATCCTTGTTTGGATTCTCTGTGCCTAGAGTTTATTCCTAAAAAAGCAAAGGACCACCTAATCCCACAATCACACAGTCCTGAGACCACTGTAGAGCACCATCCATGACAATGCACAACCTCTGTAGCCTTGGATTATGTATAGCTGCATTCCTACAGTGAAGGAAGCTGCTAAGCCTAAAGTCAAAGGATCACAGGGAGACTCGTGGTACAGAGTCTTGTTGATGGGTGTACAAGAGATTCATAAGATAGTGAGAAAAAAATGCTGAAGTGGGGAACTCAGAAGTCACCCACAACAAATCAAAGAGCACACAGAGGAAGATGGGGATCCCCCCAGTCCTCTTTAACTGCCACCCAACCTTACCTTGTTGGAAGGGCCAAGTCTCCTCTCTTACTCTGGACTGACTTCTGCCCACTGACTGTCCTGAGAAACCTATTACCCACATGGCCCTGCTGTGGGAGGCCAGGACTGCCATATGCTGCCACATCTTGCAGTGAAATGAGGCAATCAGGTGTGGTCAAGGCCTTTTATTGGTTGCCCAGTCCTGCTCATGCGCAGCTGGGGTAGGTCTTAGTTGGGCACAGGTGGGCTTGGCACAAGCTCACGCCTCCCACCTCATAATTAACCACACCTGATTGCCTTGATTGCCTCATTGCCTCATTTCACTACAACATCTCCAGTTCTTCAAAGATCAGGAACCTTACGAGTTACACTGAACAATTTGTGTGCAGAAGCAAAAGGTCAATGCAAAATGGGCAGGAGACAAAGGCTGGGTTAAGTAATGGGCTAACTTAAAAGGACAAGATTATTAATAACAAAATGGGACTAGGGAAGATGACAGGAGGGGAGCAGAGCAGAGCAGGATCAAAGGAGCAGGAAGAATAGCAGTATAGAGGAAGAGAAGAATGGCTGCTCACCCCCAGAATGCCACACCACAGGACATCAGACTGCACCAGGCCATTAGGAGCATGATCTCATGTCGCTACCCAATGTGATCCAAGGGAAGCCCTGGAAGCTTCCAAAGGAACACCCGCTGCATTTCAGGCACTATTGATGCTACACGGAGGAGCCCCAGACTGAGGCACTAGAAGGTGTGTAGCTGTTTGAAGGCAATAGCCAGCAGCCATTTCTACTGAGATAAAACCCAGCCACACATCTGTTTGAGAAGCCAACAAAATCTCATCTTTCTCCAGACAGGAAGAGAGGAACTAACAGCATGTGCTCCTTCTAATACTGCACTTTTTACTAACATGTTTCAAAGCACCCTGCAAGGGAGGTATCTACAGCACCAATAAAGGGTGAGTAGGCTGAGGTTCAGGAAGGTGAAGCTGCTTCCTAAGCTGGTCTAGCAGCAGATGGGGGAACAGAGATCAGTCACTGCTCTCCTGCTTTAGTGCACTAGTTGCAAAGCAGTGCTTCCTATAAGCATGATCTCCTCTCTACTTAATGGAGATCACTTCTCCTTCAAACTGAAGGATATGCTTCCTGCAGTTTCTTATGGTTACTCTGGTGACAGGATAAAAATCAGGTGATATCCCTTCTTCCCTTCAACATTCATCATCAAATTAAGGGGTTAAGGGGAAGGACCAGAGCCTCCCCAGGCAGAGAGTTCTCCCACTCACCCTCTGTCAGCCTGGCTTACACCTTCTCACCTGACTGCTCAGCATACTAAGTATGTGGCAAGTGGATTAAAATAACATTGAAGACAAGACTTAACATTCATTTAAAATAGGTGAGATCTCAAAGCAAGCTCAAACTGAGTCCTTACCTCACCCTGAGGAGATGGAAGATGGCAGCTTGCTGCACAGGTTGCTGGTGATCTCTGTCACAGCCTCACACATACATTAAATCACAAATGCACTAGCCAAGGAGCTGGGGAGAGTGTTCAGTGTTGTGTGCTCAACAAGGAGAGCTCTGGGGCTGGAAACCCCAAAATCTAACTGCATCTTGCATTGGCCAGCTGATCACTTTGCAGTGCAGAGTCCCACACAGTCCTCCCTTGCCTCCCACTTTTGATCCCACAAACCCATTTTGCTTTGGAGGCTACTGGATGGGTATGAAGGTGGGGGGAAGGAAGGCAAAAGGGATTTCCCCCAGGCTTGTGGTAAGGGGAAGCACTACATAAAACCAACTCCCACCTTACGAGATTTGCTCTTCAGATCATCCTGTTCTGACCTGCTTTACAGATAGCATACATTTAACCAGCTGATAAAGAGTCAGCCAAGCTATGGATGAAGGGCTTGGATTAATCTTTTGTCTTGTTTATGAGGAACACCAACTTGTTAGTTAAATCCTCTCTTGTAGAAACTTTATAAAGGATGATTATACATGAGTCAGAAAGGATGGAGCTTGACTTTCATATCCCAATTTGAGTTTAAGGATTGGCTGGTTAGAAACATCAGCTTGAAAACCAAATAAATTTTATCTGGATGCCACTGAAGAGAATAATGCAGAGCCTGTTGATGTCATTTTTTTCTCCAAAGTCACATATCTGTTTGCAGCAGGGTTTTAACTTTATGTGAATATAGAATTTCCTTTTGACTTTTCTTGTCTTTGCATATTATGAACTATGTAAAGAAGAAAAACAAAACAATAGGGGGAAAAAAAAGGCAAGTATAATTGTCAGTTTTGTGCAATGACATTCTTAGCTGTGACAGTACATATAGGTGCAGAGGACATAAGCCAAAGAAAGTTATTTATAAGGTTTTAAAGTTGAGTAGCTGGAGGTCAAGATGTTTACCTGACTTACAGTCAATGGGCTGAAGGATATTTTTGGGGAACCAAAGTAGGATAAAATATTTACTCACCTATAATAAAGTAATACATTATGAAAAATTAATGCATTTGATTTTTTAAATTTTCTTTGCCTTCTTAAATATTAAAATGTATAAACTGGAAATCTTCAACAACAAAAATATTTAGTGCCAAATTAAGTGTGCAAGATCAAGCTAGCAAAAGTAAAGATGATATTTCAGTAAAGAATGATCCATGAGATCCAGTCAGCTAAATGGAAAAATCAGCAAAAATTAAATTTGAATCAAGCTGAATAAAATTTGTAAAGCTTTTCAGTGAAACCTTGAGACAAAAAATTTCATTTTAGGTCAACCCAGAATATTTCGGTCAAACCATAATGAAATGCTCTGATTTGTAATATTTTTAACTCGATCAATTTTTCCTTGAGAAATATTCCCTAAAAATGAAAGTTTATTTCAAGAATAGTAAAAACTATCACCACTTCCACAATGATTTTTTTTTCACTGAAAGAATATTACTTTTTCATCCCTTTGTTTCCCTCAACTCTTCCTTACCTTCTAACACTATAGTGACCTTTTCATCACTAAACTTGACAAAAATTCACAAGACCCTGTGATTCTCCCCCCAAAAGTGATTATTACCTACTAGTTCTGTGATGCCAGTAATTCAATCACGTCATAGAGATGTCATCCATCTTTTTTCCACATGTCTGATCACACTGACCTGAGGTTTTATTCAGATTTATAAGAGACAAGAGTCTACATTTCTCTTTGTTCCCTGGATAGACCATGACTTGAACTATTTAGGAAGGAAGAATGATTTCATAGCTAAGGATATAACATTAGGAGTCAAGATGTTTGACACATTCCCAACTGTAGCTCAGCTTCTGTGCAATAGCAGCAGGCATCCTGAGTTTCTTGGAAAAATAAGGAAAAGAGAGTATCATCACAGTAATTCTTTTGCTGTTTAGATTTTATTCTTTGAGGCAGTCTTTCTTTACCACATTTTCGGCACTGGTGGGGCTGCACCTTGAGAACGTGTACACTTTTTGGGGCCCTCACCACAAGAAGGGCATTGAGGTGCTGGAGCACATCCAAAGGGCAATGGAAGCTGGTGAAGGGTTTGGAGCACAAGTGCTATGAGGAGTGGCTGAGGGAACTGGGGTTGTTTAGCCTGGAGAAAAGGAGGCTGAGGAGAGACCTTATCACTCTCTACAACTCCCTGTAGTTGTGGCGAGGTGGGGGTTGGTCTCCCAAGTAACAAGCAATAGGAAAAGAGGAAATGGTTTCAGGTTGTGTGAGGAGAGGTTTAGATTGCATATTAGGAAAAATTTCTTCACTGAAAGGGTTGTCTTAGTCATCTGACTTCATGGTGAAGCAGAGGTATTTAAAAGACATGTAGATATTGTTCTTAGGGGCACGTCTTAGTGGGGCACTTGGCAGTGTCAGGTTAATGGTAGGGCCTGATGATGTTAAAGGTCTTATCCAACCAAAATGACTTCATGATTCTATGATTAGTCAAAGCAAAATTAGATACACAGTCCTGATCTGAGGACTAGGCCTTCTGATGGGTCCCTTGGAAGAAATCTCATACTGAAACTCAGTTTTAATGCTTTTGAGGTAGATAGTTTTTATTTTCAGTTCTGCTTTCTGTGAGGCGGAAGCTGCATATTTTTTATCATCATCAGAGCTCACTAGAAGATGGCAGCATTGTCCCCAGCTACCTGTATTCCTCCAGTTTGGCAATGCTCTTCTCATTTACCCAAAGCACTGTTTACTTCACCTATCCCAAGCCCCAGCTGCTCTGATGAGCCACATCTCAAGGGTTCCCACCTGGCACCACTGCCAGCACCACCTGCTCTGGTAGCAAATGCTAACAAAGGGCTTAAGCTCCTGCAGGCTCTCCCTCTACATCTATACCATGCTGCAGCCCCACTGAGGTCCATCAAGATCCTCCTGCCCACCTTTTTCTTCTCCTTTTGGAGCATTCCTTTCAGTAAGCTTCACTGCCACCATACCACCTCCCTTGCCACGCTATCATGACATGGTGGGGGAACACAAACGTGACCGTGCAGCCCATCTTCAGCTACAAAAGAGATGGCCTTGCTCTGAAAACACAGTTAGCAAGGGCAGCAGGGCCCCATTGGCCTCTGCTCAGCATTCCCACATAAGATGTTTTTCACCCCAAATTAGAAGTGCATGCAAGGTGCTGGGCAGGGGCATTTGTACAGGGATGGCCAGACAGCAGGATACCATTTGTACCCACAACTGCAGGACTACACAAAGCTGCAGAAGTAGCCAGAGCACAAGCACGAAGCAAAGCTTTCTCCAAGACAAGGACAGCTATAAAGACATGATTAAGTAATGCCAAAGGGTCAGACACTTTCCACTGCTGTTTTCCTGTAGCTGTGCACAGAAATATTTCAAGCACGATACAACTGTCAGAGCTTGGGGAGAGGAGGGTGGTGGAAGAGGGGAGTCTCTGGGGATTTAGCAGCAGGCAGTAGACAACATGTGCTTACCAAGATAAATGAAAAACTAAACCAAAATCAAAATGAAATATTTCAGTTAATAAAATAGGGGTTTGGGACTGATTTAAATTGAATTTGGTGTTACGGTTCTGAGAAAAATGTGCTATTTTGACTTTCCAGATCAGTTCTTGCAAGCCTTCCCCAGCTTCGAAATCTGCTGCCTGTAGCTTCAAGCAAAACAGCCCAACTGCTCTCCCTCCTCCTGGGCTCTGGCTCTGCATCTCACCCCATCTGTACCCCAACAAAGCCAAGTACCTCTGGGTAGTCAAATCATGTCTGATGGTGTTTTATGGCTCAGAAAAGACCTGGCAAACAGCATCCCTATTTGTCCACAGTGTGATAGCCTGCATAGACTACAGCTGAACATGGTGTTGCATAGGCACACTAGGTAAAAAATAATGTATTGAGCACAGGCTGGATTGTCAGTGTCTTCTCTGCCTCAGTAGAGACAGGGGAAAGGACTCCCACCTTCGTGTCTCCTGAAGATGGAAAATGTCTTAGGTAGCAGGACCATCCCATGCATAAGTAAGAGTAGCCTCACACTGCTCTAATTTACCCAGGCCTGAAATAGTTTTTATTGCTATTTTACAGATTGTGCTATTTTCATTCTCTTGAAAGTGAATAAGCCTGTTGTCCTTGCACTTTTCAGTACGCCCATACTGACCCTGGCTTTGCTTAAGATTTCCCAAAAAAAGCACCATTTGTGATGGTGGTTTGGTAGTGCAGACAACTGTCTGCTAATAATTGACTGAGACCAATACATTTCACGTAAGCCACTTATGGTAATAACTTTTGGTCACCAGTGATGCAGGCAAGGTCAAATTAAAACCCATGGGTGAGAGACTGCATAGTCCGTTCAGAATCCCTTAGGACACCCGTTCTCCAGTGGTGATAACTGAAGTAGCAGAGTAGCTTGCTGAGAAAACTTAATTTGCAAGCAAGGAAATATCTTGGAGCTTGTGCAGGGCTGTCAACAATGTGACTCTGCTGGGCTGGAAATATTCTGAGCAAATATGATAAGGTGAAATTGGCCAGCACCAAGGCCTCAGCACCATGTCACTCCCAGAGCTCTATTTTAAGCATTTAGGAGAGATTTAAGTGGTGGAGAAAGGTTAATTTCTCCCCAGAGACAGAAACTGTCTGCCCCAAAAGCAAAGCAAACAGCAAGTAATTTTAACTTCTTTCTCCCTCTTACCTGCCTCCCCTCCTTTTAACTGATCACATATCTTTCTCGCTGCTCCAAAATGAACCAAGGTCTGAACTACATGTCCCATAATGTCAGTATACTAAGAAACAGAAACTGACCATCCATGACCTGAATTATAACTGAATAATAAAGAATATATTCCCCAATAATAAATATTCCTCCATTAATAAAGCAAGGAGTTCAGTTCATGTCTGTTTTTAAATGAGGGGATTCTTCCTTCCCTTAAACTTCCTGCAAAGTGCAACAACCACAATGTTATCTTCTCCAGAAGCCACCAGCTCCTCCTGCAGTCACTCAGAATCTGCTTCTGCAAAGGAGGTGCCAAGGGCAAGGAGATGTAGGAGCTCAGAAACTAAATATGGAGCCTAAAATGAAACTGCAATTATATGGGTTACTTGAGAGGGACTGGGCACTGACCACTTCAGAAGTTTTGGCCAGTAAGTGCTGATTGCCTGAAAACTGCATCCTGTGGCTCTCTGCAGGCTAGGGAAAATCAGGTTCTTGCTTTTTCATTGAAATACATCATTGATCTCTGTTTTATCAATAGTCTGCTTTCCCATATGGTATAACATCTACGTGGGAATTTTTAAGTGACATGATGCAGCATGTCTGTGTTTAAAATAATAATAACAACAATGTTATCTCAAGCCTACAGGATGCTGAGGGGTTCAGCATTGGGTGAAAAGTCACCCTTGCAGAGGACAGGCAGAGAAATTTGTGTGCAGTAGGAGCTTGCAATCTGAGCACAGGGGTTTAGAAGAGGGCTGAATTTCATGACCTACAAAAGAGAAAAAAAAAAAAAAGAGATTTACATTCCAAATGTGCTGAGCAGCCCTTTCCCTTTAGTTATTAGAGGCACTTGGCGTATAATTCATAATCGCCTAATGGCAGGGTGGAGGGGGGGGGGCACCACTGCCATTCAACATCAAAATCCCTCCAGAAACAGCAGTAACAGGGTTCTGTTCTTATTTATATCGTGACACTAAATGGCTGGCAGGAAGATACCAGCAAATACAAGAATAAATAATTCAGTAAGTGTAACGGAAGGTCACAAAGGCTAACAAACATGTTTCTGTTTCTTCTCCTTTTCTCTCTCCCCACCCTTTGTTTACATGCTGTTTCTATTCTAGTCTCCCCCTTCCCTATTCTCCCTTTTTTCTGCAATGCTTTTCCCTTTTTTTCTTATGTACACAAAAGCATGGCTTAAAACAGAGATTCCTCGTTTTTCTGCTTTCTAGCTTCCATTATGCTCCTGAATATTTTTCCTCTATCTGTCCTTCCTTGTTGTCTTTGCCATAAATTCTTTCTCTCTTTTATTGCCTGCTCCTGTCATCACCCACCACATCCTTTCTTGTGGGACAACTGGCAGTGCTGACTTGCCAGGGTAAACTCATCTCTGAGTTACACTACAGTAAAATGCTGCTGAAGGTGATAAAATCCTCTCAGCTTGATCTTGAAGCAGCAGCAGAATATGGCCCTGCATTAAGAGCACTCCTGGCCTATTGCACTGCTGTGCCACCAGATCCATCCAGTTACCCACAGCATGGCAAGGAGGTGTGCTTTGAAGCAGCTGTGTTTATGGCTTTGTGTACTTACATGCATAAAATACTCCAAGTCTTGATCTACATTCAGGAAAGCAAGAAAAACCCCTTGACTGACACATAAAATCTGGACTCCTGGTGCCAGGCACTCATTTTTCCAGTGCCACAACTTCTGTGTAATATTAAATCACAATTTATGAGCCCAGAATGCAGCTCTGTGATTATTCACTCAGATACCCAGCAGAGGACAGGCCACAGGACTACCCTGAAGTCTTTTCTGTTCAGAAGACACAATCTAAGTTTTCAAAGTGTTTTCAACTGAGAATTTACCACTTCTGAGAGCAAGCTGTTCCCAGGGCTAATGCCTTTTCTAAAATGGTTGTCCTTCGATCTCATTTGAATCCATCTGGTTTAACCCCATCCTTCCACTCATGATGAGCACAATATCCTCCTGCTAGAGAGAGTCTTCTCTGAGCAGGTTACCTTTCCATATGCAGGTTTTATAGCCTATGGGAAAGCCACCCCTCAATCTTCCCTTTGCTAAGCTTGGCTGGCTGAGCCTCCTGTTACAAAGCATCCCCTCCTCAACAGCACCATCACTTCTGCCCTGAACCCTCTCCACTGCCTCAACCCTTCTTGAGTGTATGAGTACCAAAAATGAAAAAAAAAAAGCCACAAAACTTGCATTATTGCAAAACAAATACTTATCAGCCTGATGAAGTCTTTGTAGCTTGGTGGAATGTTATGCTATGCAGGGATGATGTCTGAGCCAGCTCTACTCCCAGACACGAGGCACAGCTGAGGTAGATAATTTGCTTCCAGTACAGACACTAGGATGGATCAGCTGTATCTATAAACCATCCCACTGTCCCAAACACATGTACCTAAAGAACACATTGTGTCTGTCCACTTTACAATGAGTTTCAAAGAATTTCCACAGAGTTATCTGGTTTTTATTGTTATTTATCACTCCCCAAACTATTGTTAATAATACCTTATGGATCACTTTGTCAGGATTTTTTCCTACTTCTTTAGTAAAAATGATAACTAATGTAAAAATGATACCTGTAATACCCTGTGAAATCTGGTTTATGTCTAGAGAAATTTTCATATTGAACTGTATAATTTAGCCAGCTTTTTAATCCATTTAATGTGCATCATGGTGGTTTCTGTAGCTTATTAATCAAAATGTCATCTGGTACAAAGTCAAGTGCCTAAAAGAAAAGAAGGAATATTCAATCAACACTAACTCCTTTATCAACAAAAATTAGTTTAATGAGATTTATTGTTATAAATCCATGTTGATTAGCATTAGTTAGCATATGTGGTTTTAATTCTTTATTAATTACATTAGCAGACACAGTACTTTTCCTAGTATTGCTATATTTATAGTTACCAAAAGTTTGAATACCAGCTTTTTCCTATGTCTTTGATATTTTACCAGTACTCTGACAAATTCTGAAAATCATCATTTGTATGAATTAAGTCTGGAAATTTCCTCAGCCATCTCTTTTAAAATGCTGGTATCACATCATTCAGATCTATTAAATTAAAATTGCTGTCTTCATTAACTGTGCTCTGCCAATCTAAATTACTGGTAGAGAAGGTATTTTGTTGTCATCACATGGCAAGAATAACTTACCTAGCTTTTTTCCAGGAGAATAAAAGAAATTATTATTAAACATAACCATGATTTCCATTTTTTTAAACATTTCCATTTGGCAAAAAATAAACACTACTGTTCTCATTTCCATTGTTAATACTTGCTATTATAGATGATACAATAATAATTTAATTGAAGTGTCTTAAATAGCTTTTGGAGCTTTGATTTCTGCAATAACTTAGCTACAAATAGCTTTCCATTCTTGTACTTCTTTTCCTATCTGGCTTTTAACACTCTTAGTTTCTAATTTCCAGAAATTTCAGTGTGAAATTACTTCTTCCTATGTGCAAGAACAGGCACATTCACAATTTTTACTTTCTGCTACTTTCATTTCCCATCACAGTGAAGTTATTGTGATTTTTAATTATGGGGTCTTCTTTCTCCTATATAACAGCATAAGATTTTTGCAGACATAGAAAAATGTTGTCAATGAGTTCTCAATTACCTGTTAAGATCGTTTAGATCTTATCTCCAAATTAATTCGGTGCTTCCTCATTTTCAGCTTAGTGAAAAGTTACACAGTTCTTTGTTCTTTCACCTTCAACCTTCAGGGCTTTATTTTCTGCAGTACCCTTGCATCGTTCAGTGGGATCCATTTCCCAATAGGCAAATACCAAAACTCTTTGATATTTGCCTGTCTCTGTATATGTAGTTGCAGACACGCAGGGCAGGGAGATGCTCATGCAGAAGAAGATGCTCATGCAGAAGGGATTGGAACAGCTCAAATCTACTCTTGCAGTGCCGGACCAGCAAGAAAAAGCTCCAGAGGCCTGAACACGCCGTGGTGTCACCATCCAGCCTGACATCCCCCCCGTGCCTCTGGCATCGTGCTGACCCCAGCAGTCAGCAGCCTGGCTGCAACTTAAACCTCCCGTACACAACCACAGAGTCATCAAAGTGTACACAGAGCTATGAATCTGCGCTGAAAGGAACAATTTAAGCGAGTTAAGTGGAATGATTTAAGTCACCCCTAGCTATGCAGTGCTCTGCCACCCACGGGTAAAGCAGCCGAGTTTTGTAAGCAAATCCTTTCCCAGCACACGGGCTTAGTCATCAGTGAAAGCTGCTGGCTTGCTCCCATCCCAACTGTGGTTCAGCTACCGCTCAGAGGTCAGCTCTGCAGGCACTTGATAAAGCTTCAATTAAGTGCTCTTCTTGCAGCACTCCCTGATTTACACATCTTCTGCCCACATCTTCGGCCATTTTGCTGAGCAAGCCCGCGTAGCGGCGAGGGCCGCGCCCACAGAAGGGTCCAACCTCCCCTCCCTGCAGCAGGAATTCAGATCCGCAAGCCTGAGAGCCACCAGGCAGCTTAGGATAAATAATACGCAGCTCAAGTTTTTAAAAGGATGAGGGGGAAAGAGTGGCAGAGGGCGTAGTACAAATATTACTATAGATTCTTCAAGTAAGTCATTAATAATACATGGAATATCTATTCCAGACAGTCTCTGAGCTGTATTTCCTTCTGGAGGTGTGCACGTCTGCATTTAGATGCTGCTGTGGTGGAATGGTATGAAAACTTCAGTGAAGATCGTGGTACACTTCTCCAGCCTGTGTAACAGCCTGGCAGATCAGTCCCCCCAAAAGAGATTCCAGCAGAAAGGCCTGACCTGACCTCCTCATTAACAAGGTTTGCACTTAACTGCAGTGAGCAGTTCTCCTTCTGAAGCCCTGTGCTTGTGTTAGCTCAGGCAACAAGTCAAAATGGCAAGTGACTCATGATGATTGCAAATCCCTCTGGGAAAAATGGAAAAGTAGTAAGCATAAGATGATGGAAATTATTTGGTCGACACAACGTGCATCAAGAATTATCTACATTATTTATTTGTGACACCGTTTGAAAGGGAACATTTACATTTGTAGCTTTCACAGAAGAAATGAGTTCTGCAGCTATAGTGATGTTAAAGGCATATTGGACTATTCAAGGAGACACCCAACATTTTCACTATATGAGTTGATATAAAGTCTCAGATAATTTTTTCTTGGACTTTTTTGGGCAATGGTTCAGAATAACAACCTTTAAAAATCCACTTGAAAATGCATCAGCCCAGGCACAAAATCCTCTCCCTTGCCAGGAGTGTAGTAAAGAAACAAATGAACATCGTTTTACTCCTTCCTCAGGAAAAAAAGACATATCCCAGCCAAATAGGCAAGTGAAATTTGGCAAGACTGGATTGTTGACATGCTTTTATTATATCAACAAATAAAATGTTAACTGCAAGTGTTACAAGGCACTTGCCTTGTATGTAGGTCATTTTCTCTAGGCAAACCTCCTGCTCAGCTTAAGGAAATATTTCAGGGGACTCACATGGCAGTGAACTTCTGCAAGAAGGAGTGATTAGTAAGCCCCCGGGAGGTTTGGTCTAGAAGGCCTTTCTCCATTTTTTTCCTCAAGTCTTTTCACAAGAAAAATTAGTTCTGGGCAAAAGCTATGTCCCACTGAAGTCACAGACATCTTTGGTTCCCACCTCAGCAAGACTGACTTTGCTCCCCTGGACTTTAAAGCAGTTTTGCTTGAGCAAGAACAGAGTAAAAACTATGTGTGATCTTCAGTACATTGCCCTTGGCTAACTCCAGGGAACATGATCCTCTCAAAGCCCAGCTGCAGACAGGAGAGCTTGTTTAAGACTACTTTAAAATGCAAATTACACCAGAATGCTTGTCATATGGCTATGGATCCACTAACGTGGAAATATGCACAGACCAGAACTATCTGTGATCTGAGAGGGTTCACCATAGCTAAGATGCTGAGAGTCAAGAGTGAAAATCCCAGATAAGGGGCCATCCTAAACTTACACAATGAAGAACAAACTATCAGGATGGATTTACTCTGATTTTTCATGCTTGCCTAGGTTCAAGTCAGAACCTCCTAACCTTTTTTTAAGATAGATTTTCTACAGACTCACCAACAAAACAACTGACAGGCAATTGCATCCATGGATTGCACAGATATAAATATGTCCAAGAGCTGTGGTGGCCAGAGCTGATACAGTAAATGATTGCTAACAGACTACTTCTCAGTGATGCATTTTGAAGGAGCAATCTGGCTGCTGATTATTCCAGTCCAGGTAGGCAAAGAAAAAAATAAGGCACCATGATTACACCCTCTTAATGATTTTGGCAATCTATTCCAGGGGTTGCACGCAGTTGCACAGGTCCTTTGGAAGCAGCCATCAGCAAAGTAGGAGCAGCTTTCCCATGGGTGCAGCAAGAGCCTGCAGTGGGGTAGCATTGCAAGGGGTTGGTTTCCACAAAACAAGAGGGTATGGAGCTACTTCCCCACCACATGCCACAGAGAGCAGGAGGCTTCAGGCAAAGAGGAGCCATCAAATCAGTCTCTTCCTCCAGTGAATCCCCTCCCAGCCATGGCCATAGAAGACCTGCACTGCTAAACATGAGGCCTCCCCAGGGGAGGGCAATAATGTGACCCTGGCAGGTGCTGATGCCACCAGGAGACCTGTCTGCTTTGCTGAGAGTGTGGGTAACCTGTTCCCGGCCTCCCCTCTCCCTTCCTTTGCTTCTTGGTGCAAGGCATAGCCATGGGAACCACAGTCTCCTGGAGGTCTTTCCCCCAGCCTGAACTCATTTGAAGGGGCAAATTCCAACAGGCTGTTGCATCCTCTCTCACTTCTTCTCAGGACACCTGCCCCATGCTGCTCACAACCTCCTAAGCAAAGCTGCATGCTTTGATACAGGCTGTACTCTGCCCATGATGGCAAAAGGGACCTGTTCAGTTATCCATCCTTGCCCCTGATGGAAACAAGCTGATCCCTGCTGTATTTTCACAAGAGCTGTGTCCCATCTAGTTTTATATGTTACTTGTAATAGCTGTTTTTTCTTCCCCAAATAACTTTTGCAGCCCTGCAGCTGAAGTCATCTGAAACCACAAGACTGGAGTTTGAATGGCCCTTGATGTTATCAGTGAGCTGAGCCATTGCTCTGTGCCTCAGCCACTGTTCTCCCTTTTCCATCGTTCCCTGAGATGTACGTGCAGATCCAAAGGAACCACTCAGTCATATGTGGTGAAGCCATCAAACATACTTCTCCTCTTCCTCAGCAGAAGAAACCCTACTAAAGCTGGTGGGAATATCTCAGTAAATGCAGCCAGCAGAGGCCTCCACAATGCATGACAAAGCTGTCATTAAAGCAATAGAGCAGTACTGAGACCCTGAAAAATGCAGACAGCAGTGTAACCAATATTGAGGTCTTGTTGTATTATAAATTATTCCCAGCATACCACAGTACACTCTTGAGCCTCCTGAATTGACTGTCAGCTGCAATTCTCATTTTCCTTTGGAGGAATTGCTGCGTTATCCAAAAGCTCAATTACACAAACTTAGTCAGGGTCCCTTATGGTGTTTGGGCTATAGGGCTCGTGTTGTATATTGATTTGTCTTCTCCTCCTCCCTGCCCGCCTCGGGTCCTCCTCTCCTGTTTCATGTACATTGGCTTCCTGGGTTGCAGAGGGAATTGTCTCAAGGTCATACCAAGATGCTTCAGTATGGCTCAGCTATGAAAAATGTATGTATCCCAAAATATTGTTTAAAAGCAATAGACTGAAAATAATGATCTGTGGTCTGAAGTGGTCTGAAGGGGCCCCGGTTTATTTAACATACAGGGGTATTTATGCACACTTTTAAAATCTGCCTGTGCTTCACCATTTAAAACAATCAGGCTGTGATCTGCTAAGTGAGCCTTCGTCACTCCCAGCACAGGCCCATAATCCTTTGGTTGTGATTATGCAAAGGAATATTACATTGATCCTGTAAAATATCTCTGATTGGATCAACGTTATTTTCTCTCGCATTGACAAGGTCTTACTAAAGAATGACTATAATTCCACTGCTAACACTGTCTTAGTGAAATCCCCCAATAAATCCTCCAAGCAGCACTGCTAGTAATACCTTTATTAGACTAACTAAACAAGATATTTATATGCAGGGCTTTCCAGCTCCTGATTCAGTTTCTGGAGGAAAACTTGATCAAACGTATTCTGCTGGAAGACTTGCCCCCAGGGAGGGTTTGCACAGACCTAAAAGGCAGGTGAAATTTCCCTTTCAGGATTCACAAGGTGGGTCACAGATTTGCCCTTGCCTCGTATATCCATACTGCAGTGAGGACCCAAATGCACCCCTGGCAGAAAAATCTCACAGTGAGTGTGGTTCACAGGAAGGACTGGAGTTCAGGGTCTCCACACACCTTCCCCAAACACAGTCTCAGTACAGCAGTTTGCTGATGGTCGAAAGGGAAACATGGTCTCTGTGCACCTGATCTAATTTCAAAATGTATTCAAGGCCAAGTCCTGGCCTTCATACTCAACAAAATACTTACTTCCCTTTTAGCCACTGCTGCCTCTGTTTACTCTGCTTCCATTCTCCTTTTCCCCTTCAGTCTTCGTGTAAGTCTCCTCTAATTTTGTCTCCATTTTCTTTTCTCTACATCTCCAAGCTTTCAATCCCAATGGCTTCATCCTCATGATGATCTTCACTTCATCACTGAAGTTCAATCTTCTGTCTTGAAACACGATGCTCCAGCGAGATGAATGGCAGACTCTGATGATCACCAGGCCAAGTCATTTTTTTCAGGCTGCCTGAGTGCTCAGGTACTCACTGCACCTCTGCTTTCCCTTGCTTCATTTCAAAAAAGTTACCTCTACAGCTGTGAGAGCTAAAATGTACCTCTGTCTTACCTTCCTAAACCTTCAAGTAGCACCATAGCAATAATGAATAAACAAAGTATTGTGTCTGGCATAAAGCTCAAACACAGCTGAAAGACCAGTGTATACAGCCATACATTAATTAGCAGATAAAAAAGCTACAGAGACAACATATATCAAGAGAAGAATATCAAACAAGCAGCATAGCAGACAATATGCCTTCTTAAATCCTTTGAAACCAGGTTGGCACCTGTGATGGGTAAACTCTGGCTCTTGCACGTTTCATGTGAAAACTTTCTCCATATTCTTTACAGCAATATACTGAAATGTCAGAGGAGTCACTTCTCAACTCCCAGGCCCTTTGAAACAAGAGAAAAATAATTAATATTTGGCTTTGGAAAGGAACAGCCTAAAAGAAACTGTTAATAACTATTGAGAGTGCTCTTGACCTGTTGTCTCCAGCTATACCAATGTGCCCTCTACCTTCTAGTTCAAATATCTATGTACTAGATTCCTAAACTGTGGTGTTAGCTTTGAAGGTCACTGTCATAACTGTGATGGATAGCAAAACTTTCTCAAACAAAAGCAGCACTCAGGAGCACTGACCTGCCTTAAGGGGCAGATTCTATGATAAATGCTAAGGCTGTGACATTGCATCATGTAGGCAGCCCAGACTGCAGACCCTGGTGGCCTTGGTTAATACACTGTCACATTGACAGGCTCCAAGATGCATGAGACAAGTTCAAGGACTACCACCCAGCCACAAACTAAGATCCACTAAAGCTACCAGAAAGTTTCTGTGGCCTATACCAACACCATGCAAAATCATTCTCTCCTGCTCTGAAGGAGAGGTGAAGTTCAAACTGGCATTTTATCACAGATTGAAATCCTGGAAAGAAAGTGTTGGAATTAAGAAGAAGCACTTATATCTGATCCCTAGATGTTATGGCAAAGGCCTACCCTGGTGTAAATTGAAATGGAATAATATGTGCCATCTGAGAGCTGAACAGTTGGATCTCACTTCAAAACATGGACACTAAAGACAAGCATTGAAACAATATCACAAGCAGCCTGGAAATCTTGATCCCCATAGGAGATATTTGAATATCTAACTCAAGTGTCCAAGATGAACATTCAAACAACTTCATTTTCTACCTGACAGATACAACATACCCACCTCACCACAGCAATCAAGTGAAGCTCAT
The DNA here is from genome assembly GCF_003957555.1 of Calypte anna. Taxonomy (NCBI): domain Eukaryota; kingdom Metazoa; phylum Chordata; class Aves; order Apodiformes; family Trochilidae; genus Calypte; species Calypte anna. The sequence continues at coordinate 58,756,700 of NC_044244.1, read as the reverse complement.
CTCAAAATGAAGGTCCAAGACCTCACAAAATGCCATAAACTACATTTAAAAGGAGGAGACTCTTTAACAAAGACATATCCTTCCAGTCATCCTAGTGCCACTGACAAAAACTGCACCCTGGATGAAGTACTGAAACCTACCAAATGGATGCTACAACCCCTTGGTTTGAAGGCTTGCAGCAGGCAAAGCAGAGCTTGAGCCTGCAGACTTGCCCATGCCTCAACACTGCAAGCAACTTTCTGCTAAAAGAAGTCCTATCTTTTGCCTTCCTCACTCCTTGTACTTCTACTCTTAGAGATAAGCACAGGAAAAGAAGACTTTGCTGCTGAAGAGTTCATCAGCTCCTGATGCTTTTTCTTCAATTTAGGACATTGATCATTAAATTAGTTGCCCTGTCACAATCAAGATGCTAAAAGTAACTGATGAACGAGAGGGGGAAAGATGTGCCACCAGTTCTGGTGTGGCACAGAATGCAGGAAACACCAGTAAGGAAAACACCAGTAAGGAAAGGACAGGGTTCCTAACTGCAGGGGTTAGAGGGAAAGGCTTGGGGGAAGGAAGAAACCATCCATATAGTGCCATTGCTGTTAGTGTGAGGCCAAACCTTACATACACCTACCTCCAATCATTCAAGAAGTCTCTCCCTCTTTCCCTTGAAGGCACTTAAACAAACAGCCCCACTTTTCCCCATGAAAACTCCTGTTTAAACCCTCTTCTCCAGATTTGAAACAAGGCCTCATGTTTACCCCAAACAGAAGTTTCCAAGGCCATCTTGAGGCCAAGGTACTGCACAAGCCCATATGCAGCCACTTGATCACTAGAAAGCAGAGGACCTTATGGAGTGGTTAGGATGAGACATTATTATCATTCTGTCCCCATAACTCTGTTGCCACCTCTGTCAGTCTGTGGCTAAGTCCCAGTTTCCCACTAGGATCAATGAATCACAAGGAATACCATTTGAAAACTGAAGTCTCCTCAGGATGCCAGGTAGAAAGGATTCCTCTTTCCTCTTTAATATGAAAGATTATTTCATAGAAAAAGGACAGATGGCTCAAGTCTACATAAATAAGCATAAAAACTGTGTATCTTAAGCCTTGTTCCAAACCCTGACAGTATGGACTGGCTTTGCACAGCATTCCTCTGCCCCAGACACATGACTCCAAAAAAGCAGCTGTCTCACGTTCACACAGGTCAGCATACAAGCAGAGGACCTCACATCCAGCTGCTCCCATATATGTGACACACCCAAGAGAGGAAGCACCAAACAAGTCTCCTTCCCTTGGTCTGTGTCACTACCCTTTCCAGTTCACCTGGAGCAGAGAAGGGGCTGCTCTTCATAAGTTGTCATTTCTCATCAAAAGCAGAAAATAAGAAATGCCTTCTTTAGTCCACCCTAGATACAACCCTTCTTCTCCAGGTGCTCAGGTGCAGAGCTGGGTAATATTTTCTTCCAGTATCACAGAAGGCAACATTGCTACCCAGCATCTCAGACAAGGTTCTCTGAACATCCAGTCAGGCAGAGCACCCCAGCTTGGCTTGCTCTATACAGACCGATGAAGCCCTAACTCCACCTTTTCTGGAAGCTGAATTATAGCCTAAAAGGCCACATGATCCTTTCCTATCTTGACAGCTGTGGAGCCTTTCTGTTTCCTGTAAGACAACTCTTGAGAGAACTGTGGTCTGCTGCTGCACAAACAAATTAAGAAAGCCCAGAAGTGGGTGCCTGCAGCCCTCATAAATCTGTGGGTCCTGTGACAAAATCCTTCCTGCTATAAGGAAATTCAACAAGTACTGCCAGCCAAATGGCTGAACATTTTGTGAGCTTAAATACACATCTCATGGTAATTTAAATATGTGCAAATAAGAGTTTAATTCTGTTGCTGCCAGCCATCCCAAATGTTTAAATATAGCATGGAAATTTTCTTTTATTTTATATAAACTATTTTAAGGAGGAAGTTGAAGGCTCTACATTCTCCTGGCTGATGAATACAAATAGTTGAGAATTTACCAGGCCTCTGCTGTCATCATGCTAAGGCAATACAAAATGAAAGCAGACGAGGGAGCCAGGAAACAAAGACCCTATTAACTGCATTATCTAAGGAAAAGATATGTAAAATGTGCATTAAGTGCCCACAGTCCTCATCCCCAGTCCTTCCTGGATGAGTGGAGTGTCACAGGAAGGAAATAAAGTGCAGTTCAGATCTAGGTGAAAAAGACAAAGCAGCTGGGATGGTGCAGCTGGATTTGTCTTAGGTCCCTTCCCTCTCACCAGACACCTGCAGCTGGTATCAGACAACTTGGTGACAAACACTCCTTCCATCAGGTCTTGCTTGATACAGAGCTGAATATGCTCTTCCTTAGGGGAAGAAAAAGAGGAATTAATAGTAATAATAAATTAATCCTTCACAGTCCTATGGCATGTTTCACAAGGGCACAGCAATAGAAAGGACAGTGTTCATTTTTCTGGCATAGCAGGCAAGTATATCATATAATCTCTCTTACTAAATACATCCATCTTCATCCCTAAAACCTGTTACAGGTGCTGTGCCCTCATCACTCCTCCTGAAGCCCCACTTCAGCAGTTTCCAGCCTACATATATTCATGGCCCTCACTCACAGTGAGGACCATGAAAGAAACACATCTTCCTCCTCTCCTGTGTTTAACTCCAATTCCTCTGGATAAAAATTCTATTTCTAAAATAGATTTCCAATTTCTCTCCTCACACTAGTAACCCCACTGTGGATCTGCTTCAGTTCAAGTCCATCTTTCTCAGAAGTGCTTGAAAAAAAAATAGCAAAGATTGTAACAGAGAAGGCTTGAATAACACCTTGCCCACAACTTTAACATTTCCCTGGTTGAAGTATCTGACCAGCTCCATTCTTCAATCAGATCTGACTTTCTCCCAGGAGTTGCCACTGTCTCTCTGCACTTGAAGATACGTTCACCCTTGCGAAGCCCTTTGTGCCTCTCCTCACTGAGGTATGCTCTGCAGTCACATACTGACTACAGGAGGGGTGAAAGTCAACTATACACCTTTCCTACTTTGAAAAGAAACCTGCTACAGTACCTGGACATGGGGGAAGCTGGACATGGAGGAAGCTGTCTGAGCCCCAACCTTTCTATAGATGGAATGTGTGGAGGACCAGAATTCCAGTGTGCACTAGAGAGGGTAAATAAAATGTCAACATGTCCTCCAGGGCCAAAACATTCATTCCACACTGAAAAGAAATTTCACCTCTTTCCTATTACCAAGTCCTCAACACCAAGTCCATAACATCCTTATAATATTCCAGTCCTTCTTTCTCTTGCCAGTGTCTTAAGCTCACTCCTCTGTGTTCAGCTCAATGAGAGCTCTCACCTCCCCTTTTACAGACCCTGCTCCAATACCATTTATTACCTTATTCAATAAGGTATTCCCCTACTCCAGGAACTCTCCTGTTGACCTTCATCTTGATACTCCCTTTCTCAGCACTTTTTGCTTTTCATTAGTCAGTTTTTTAAACACACCATAAATTGTGCATTAATTACTTTAACATTGTTAAAAACTATTCACTTAGGGGCAGAATATAAAAGCCTGTACCAAAATCATGGTAACTTAGGTCTAAGACATTTCCTTGTCTCAAAACTCAGTTACCTTCCTAGCAAAATATATCAGGGTAGTTTGGCACACTTCGAATACAAAACCATATGTTCTATGTTTATTTCATTACCCCTGTGCATTTAATTAATCTTTCCTTTAGAACTTACTTTAAACTCTACTTGGTATTATTATGATCAAACTAAAAGGTCCACTGTGGCCCAGACAACTTTTTCTCCTTTCTTTAAATATAGATTTGCTATTTTTCATTCCTAATGTACCATCCTAATTAGACAGATTTATTGAAAATCCTTTTTACTGGACTTGCAAAGTCACATATCACATCTTTCAGAAGTCTGAGATGGAAATTATCCAACTTCCCAATTTGAGTCCATTTAGTTAGGTGAGTTTTTCTATTCCCCTTGTTCCTGTTAGGTGGCTCCTTTGTCTCTCTGATCAGTGTAACACACCTTACTATCTCTTTAGCTATTATGGAATACCATATGAGCAGAACTAGATAATCTTTAGGGATGTTGAAGAGAAAATGGATAAAATTTAACACAAAACACCAGCTCATGCAGTTAGGGAGCTAGGGACTACCACCAAAAATTTCTTTCCAACATGAACTTTTCCCTGCAGGATGTTTGCATTGCTAGGCAGCTGTCCTCTGGGTAAGACAGGAATAATTACACTCTTCAGGAATCCTTTATGGTAAAAAGATCAAGAAGCACAATACTCAGATACTGTCTCAATGGGAACCACCTAAGACAGAGCAATGCAATTGGATCATCAGGTACCATAAATTAGCATCACCCCTTCTAAGTCACATTAGTGATTTTAATTTACACCTTTATCATGTAATTGAAGAATTGTGGGGTTTTTCTTCTGATTGTTTGTTTCTGTTCTAATATTTATGTCATTAAATGACCACTGGTTGGAAAGAAAAACTTTCTACATTATAAAGGCTTTTTTGCATATTCAAATATATATACTTACTAATGGAGACACAGAAACAAGCATCATAAATTCATATATAAGCAGAAAAATCTTTCCAAATAGCCCTTGTTACCCAGTAAAATTAGTGTAATTGTTTTGTCCTATTAGAAAGTCTAGAAATACTTTTAAGAAGCTTCTTTTATAATGTCTTTCTGCAACAACCATGAGCCACCACCTTCACAGTAAGCTTGCTTAGCCTTTCTGTCACCTCAGATCATCAATATTAAGGAATTCTTGCCTACTCTCAGTCCTTTATCACTCTCTTTATCATTTCTTTCCTTTCTCCGCCTGCTGATGTTATCCATGCTGCACTTTAATTCATAAACCTTTTCCTCTGCCTCCCCCTACCTGCTCCTGCCTCGCCATCCCAAATCCCAGCTGACCTGTATCTGATGCTCTCTGCTATGTCTCAGGGAGCACAGAATTTCTAAAGGGAACCTTGCTGTCTGCCTAATCCTCTCCACTCTAAACTCATTGTTCCCCCATTCAGTTCTGCTCTTTTCCTAGACCTCCTACTCCAGCTCAGCTCAGTTAAATCTGTCCTACAGTCACAGTCACTTCTTTCCCACATTTGGCTCATTATTCAGACCTTCCTGCCTCCTCCAGCCTCCCCTTCAGCTGGTACACAGGATTTCACTCAGTTTTTCCACAAGAAAAAATTACGAACTATGATCTTCCTCTTCCAGTAGCTTTTCCTTTTTCCTTCTTATTTCCTGTTCTCCAACAACTCCTTTCTCAGTCTTCTCTCCCACAGATAAAAAACTTGTGCAGATCTCTTCCTTCGTTTCTTTCATTTGCCGTCAAGCCAGTCTTACCTTATACTATCTCCTTTATGGCTGTTCTTGTCATAGACTCATAGAATCATAGAATTGGCTGGGTTGGAAGGGACCTCAGAGATCATCAAGTCCAACACTTGATCCACTACTGCTGTGGTTACCAGACCATGGCACTGAGTGCCACATTCTGTTTTTAAATATCTCCAGGGATGGAGAATACACTACTTCCCTGGGCAGCCTATTCCAATGTCTGATCACCCTCTCCGTGAAGAAATTCTTTCTAATATCCAACCTAAACTTCCCCTGGCACAACTTGAGACCGTGCCCTCTTGTCTTGCTGAGAGTCGTCTGGGAAAAGAGACCAACCCCCCCTGGCTACACCCTCCTTTCAGGGAGTTGTAGAGAGTGATGAGGTCTCCCCTGAGCCTCCTCTTCTCCAGGCTGAACACCCCCAGCTCCCTCAGCCTCTCCTCATAGGGTCTGTGCTGAAGTCCCTTCACCAGCCTGGTTGCCCTCCTTTGGACCCGCTCCAGGACCTCAATCTCCTTCCTAAACTGAGGGGCCCAGAACTGGACACAGGACTTGAGGTGTGGCCTCACCAGGGCTGAGTACAGGGTCAGTCCTCTCATTCTCTATCCTCCTTGACCTCAAAACCCTCTGTCACTTTACTCTCATAATGCAAGTACCATTCCATTTCTTCACTATTAGAATATTCTCATCCTAAAAAATTCTTTCCTCTTAAAACATCTTCCTCTCTAAACACTGTGTCCTTTTCTCTCCTACCTTTAATCACCAGCCACTCTGAAGATGCCAGATACAAATGGCACCTGGAGTTCCCCCGCCAGCTCAGTGCAGCTTTCCGTCTTGGTCACACCACAGCCAACACTTACTTTCCTTGTTGTTCTTAGACAACAATTGGAGCAATTATCTCATGTGTCTCACTACATCAATAGATCCAGGGGATGTCTAAGGTTTGCATATTTTTTTTCCATCTAGGCTCTCATTATCTGATACCTTTATTACTACAATATTTCTTTTTCTGACCTTTACAAATGTGATCTTGCCCTCGATGTCTCCATTCAGGATGCTGCTAGAAATATAATTTTTCTAACACATCACTCTCATCACGTCATTTCTCTTCCCAGATGTGTTAATATCCATCTCATTAGTGTAATCTACTTGTCTTCATTAAGGAAATGTCAACTTCTTCCTACAGCCAACCAAAGAGGTCAATCCCCATCACCTACCTACTTATTAATTTTTCAGGCAGACATGACCCATGATTTTTCTGGTGCCATCCATCAGTCTTTGGAAGACCATCTTGGTAAACACCTGCACCTCTGATTCATTATCCTTCTTTACAACTCTTGTAGGAATCCCACATTTCGTGGTGCTTACAGAAATGTGGTTACCCTGCCAGAGTTTTCAGACCACCACCAGTCACGTTGAACATAATCACCTCGTTGTCTCCCTGTACCCTCTCATAAAGCTGCATTACTCTCCAATATTTAAAGTGCAGCAACCTGTCAGAAGGATGGTGACATTTTTCTGATCCATGTTTTCTGATCCATGGCTAAGGATCATAAATCCTGTGGTAGAACTCCTAACTGGCATTAATAATAATGAATGAAATCCCTATTACACTGGTACTGAGCTGAGGGATGAGAGATTAAGTCACTTGCCTCAGGTCATGAAGGAAGGCTATGGCAGAGCTTGGACTGAATCCTGGCTTTGTAAACCCTGCCCTACCTGCAATACTGCCTTTCTTCCATTTATTTTGGTCATTATCTGCAAAGCATTATGACTTCAGCAGGCTCAGCTGGGCAGTTCTGAATATTTATTTATGGAAGAATTAGGCTTTATGAGAAAGAAAATGGGGAAATTTCCATTTTACAGTCTGATTTCTCTCCTGCAGAGAAAATATGTTAGTTTATATTCTTCTCTTCTAAGTGGATTCTATCCTGAATGGTCTGTTAAGGGCACTTGAATTCCAGAATCCACATTCTTCATTTATTTATACCTTAAAAAAGTAAGAAACACCATCTTGGGTTTTTTCTTTTGCTCATAAAGAAGTGAACATGTACTCAAGTGTTCCAGCACCACTTTGTTAGCAATGAGCCATTAAGCAACTTACATTATAAATGATTGTCATTATTTTTGCAGGACCTACAAAACATAATTTCTTCTTCCTCATTTACTGGCTCTGCAATGGTTAATGAAGCCATTCCACTCTTGGAGTTATTCTGAATGCACAAAAAGAATTTTAATGAATAAAAGAAATATTAATATGGATTTTTATTGCTGCAGTTGACAAAATAGTTCAGATTGTTCCATCCCAATTTAAGTGAACTAATTTCTTGTATTTTTATGTTCACAGTAAACAGAACACATCTGCACTCATATTAAATCTTTCCTCCACAATTTAAAAAAGTTTTTAAGCAGAGAGGATAAAAATGCTGAGATTTCTCAAAAGGATTTGGATGCTCAATGGAATGAACAGAAATAAAGCCTGCAGTCCTGCAGGCAGCTCTGCAAATATCAGTTTCTCTTGAGAAGGGCATGATCCTGTCATTTTTACTCAGGCAAAATTTCCATTTGTACTCACCGGCATTTTTGCTTGAAAGCCAACAGCTTGATTGAAATTTGCCCTTTAAAGCAGCATAATTAAAGGCATTTGCAGCACTGTTCAATTACATACATGTTCTTAGTATTTTTAGCAGATATATATTATCAAACTAATTATCTCAGATGTGTCGGAGGAACGTGTCAGGTTCTCATTAGTTGTGGGAAAGATACTTTTTAATGAATTGCTATTTAAGTTTGATGCAATTAAAATATTAAAATTGCTTATTTAAAATATGATGGGCCAAATCCTCCTGGAATTCACATGCATGAAGCTCCAGTGATTTCATCCATTAGATGATTTCAGAAAAGCTCTGAACAAGTGGATGTCTTTGCTGTATCTCAGAAACATGCAGTTATTTGACTTCCAATCTGCATCAATAGACTAAGAACAATTACAGCATCGAAAAAGGTGAAGGCTAAATACCTGGTTGGCCTTAGTTTCAACTCAAAATTTGCCTGCTATTTAAATTTCTCTACATCCCTCCACAGATCTTGCATTGGCCTTTCTATCCAGGGACAATTTTAACCTCAGAGGAAACACTAAAGGCCTGAACTTGCTGCATCACCACATTCAATAAAACATTACTATTGACTTCACTAGGATCAGAATCAAGTCTTCAATACAGTCCTTTTTATATTGAGTGCGTTTGGAGAACAGTTGGGTTTCAAACATACATTTTAAACAAAGCTTTTGGATTCTTTAATGTAAAAGGGAAACAGGAAAAATGGCTGTCCTAATTTACCCAGCAAAACCATTGCATTTTAAAAGTCAAATCTGCTGCATGGCAAGGTATTGGAAGTAGTTTTATGGAAATAAATCTCTTGACTTCTAAAGATAGCTGCAAGTAGCCTTTCTTCAGGCTTTTCCAACTGTGTATAAATAATACCTAGTGACGGCCAGAGCAGTCCTATTAAGCCTTTCTTTCTCAGTTGTGCCATGCATCTGACAAACAAAACAGGAAATGTTTTCATTCCAGAAATCCTGCATATTATTTGGGGTTGAGGTAGGCTGCACAGGAACTACTTGGGTTGGTTTTTTTTTTTCCAATGGGCTAAATCTACTCACAATAAAATGTTTTAAAAATTGGGTTTACTGTGACTTCCACTGACCTTGGGTGAAGAGGGAAGGTAAAAGGGGAACTGAAATAATAAGGTCACTGTGATTTTTTTTTTTTTAATAGAATTGGATTCCAATGGCAGGCAGCAGAGCCCCATCCATACAGGTTTAACTGGCAGCCTTCCAAAAGCAAGCTGAAAGGTCCTCTGAGCAGTAATTGTCTAAATGGAATAGTGTCTGGTTATTGTGTGACTTCTTCATCTACTTCATTGTACCTTAGTAATTAAATGATGTAATGCCTTTTTTCCCTCTCTAGTTTCCTCTGACTAGTGCAGGAAAGCTCCTGAACAACACTGCCATAAGATGCAAACTCTGTGGCTTCCAGATTTTTTTCTGGGTCACATACAAGGAATTGTGAGCTGGAGGTTGCCAAAGCAGGACAGAGACTTTGCCTTCCTCTGGCCACTAATGGACACGTACCTGTATTTCAGATCTCTGCCTGCTCAGTGGTGGCAGTGGTCAGTCCACTGGGATTTTTAGTAGGGTGAGAGAATGGTACTTTTGCTGGAAACTCAGTGGTTAACAGGTAAACACTGGATCTAGCAGAATACAGGGAATGCAATATTTAAAAGGGTCTTAAGCAGCAGGGCTATTTAGTTTACTGAGGAGTCTGGACAGACACCTAAAAATCAGATGAAACTTAGATTATTGTGCTGAACAAGCCCAGAGCCCAGCATTCCCTGACTATGCAAGTCTTTAGGTATCAGGAATAAAACTCTGGTCTCAAAATTCTAGATGACTTGACCAGCTTTGAAAGCAGAATCAGAGGACCAGCTTTGTAAACTCTTTCTTTTTGGTTGGTCCTTCTTTACAAGAATGCTTTCCCTCAGCCCATGTACCCTGTACACAGGAATACAGATTATTCAGGTAATTTAGCAAGACTGGGACTTGGGTTTGCACGTTCACCTCTAAAACTTTCTTTATTGACTATAATTTCTCTTGTTTCTAGTTTGATTTTTTTTTTTTTATTCATGATGACAAGGAGAACAAATTAATTGCTTCATTTTGATGCAGCTTTAGAATATTCTTCAGGATTTTGGTCTCTGACATCTGCCTGCCTCTCCCTGAGTTTTAATTTATTGCCTATTTATCGAATTGTATTACTTTGAAATATGAATCTGGCTTCTGTGGGAACATAAAAAAAAGTGATAGGAGACATATAAATAGGTCCAACTATTTTATATATGCATTAGTGTCTGTTATATGTATCCATACGGAATCCGAAGTAACAAATAGTCAAATCCAACATAAAGGTTTTATTTGCCAGAAAGTAACAGTAATAAATACAGACTAGAATTACAGAAGTGACCCAGCATCTTCAGAAACAGGACTCTTTTTTAAAACCACTGGAATAAGAATACTGCTGAGTACCGCAGGGTCTCATCCTGCCACAAGCCATTGCCTACAGCTTATATTTATTTCAGGAGAGTTCATAAGCAGAATAACTCCAGGGTGTTTGCAAAGCTAGTTAGGCATTTAATGACCATTTTTTGTTACCCTTTGATAGACAAACCTACTATTCTCAATGCTGGAAGTCTTGCCTAAGGAATAATGTAGGATCTGTCTCAAAACAAATGTCTCAGTGAAGACCCTGTATATCTGGGGAAAAAATAAATTAAAAAAAAAGCTCAAACCAAAGCACCAATCCTAATATGATTTCCATTCAGGTACATATAGCATTACACACAATATTTAGGGCCAGAACCTGCATTAGTTTGTTCATCTCCGGGAGAGGTGAGCTAGATTGAATTAACAGCTGGCAGAGGAAGGAGAGTAAAAGGCAATGTACCAATAACATCCTCTTTTATGTGGTATTTGCCCCGAAGCTCAAATTTTATAGAGAGAAATTTCATCTGTGCAGGAATATCTACCCCAATCAGGGTATTTGATTACTACAGGCAGAGAACAACTGAAGCTTTTCACATCTGCACAAGGCTTGCTTTGCCCAGGCACATACCCCTGAAACCCCTAACTCCAGATGAGCATCTGCCATGGAAGACAAACTAGAAAAGCAAGGTGGTGCTGTCAGGAGGAACCTAGAATTCCTGCTTCATTTTGAACTCATAGGTGTTCTCAACAGGGAACAGCAACAGCAAATGTGCTCCTTCCACTTTCATCATATAGCTGAGGATTGCAAAGAAACAGGCTAGTAGATGGCCTTAGGTGGGAACAGGGGCACTGGTTGACTACCCATGTAAAGCTGTCTCCTTCTACTACAGAGCTTCCAGCACACAAGGATTTTTAACAGATAAGCATTTTATATTACTTTTTTGTAAGGGGAGAGTATTAGTATTAAACAAGCAAGTTCTCATTCATCTAACAAAATATAAAGTGGACAAGCAATCCTGTAATATGTCCAGTTTTATTTCTGAAAAAGTCAAACCCTTTATTTTCTTGAATTGCCATTATCCTTGCTTTTCTTTGTTTTATTACCAAGGTGCCAAAGGAATACAGCTCTATAGCATTAGTGCTAACGTGTGTGATTCTTTGTCATGGCTGAGAGTTACAGTATAGGTAAAATCTTACCCAAAAAGATCATCAAACAAATGATGATGTTGATATTCATTATTATGAGTCTCCTTCCTTTTACATTTCTCTCAATGTAAAATGAAGTTTGCTAAATGTGTACCAAAAACGTTTAAAGAAGGCAATGAGTCCCACAGAGTGGTATTTGCACGTACCTCCTGTGTGTGCACTATCTGCACTTCTGACCTTGAGGAGGCGACTCTGTGAAGTGGCTATCTGGCCATCTGCAAACACATATGTCCAGCAGGAGTCTGTGTGCAGGAATTCACACTGTACCTGAGCCCAGGAATCCCTCACTACCAGCTGAATGCTGTATATTTAGAGTTAGTTCACCACACATACACATACTCATTCACACACTCATCATACATACCCATGGACACACACAAATTACAGCCAGATGGTTTGAAGGCTATTTTCTCCTTCACTTAACCACATTTCTCTATGGTTAACACTTAGCAGAGCTGCCCTTACTCATTGCCCAGTGCTAGGCAATTTCAGCAGTTTTTGGCAGAAAAAAAGAGACATTCCTACACCCAGGACAAGGCAAGCAGTGAAAGAAGAATGATGCTCACTGATTTGAGAATGAAAAATCTCTCTAATAACTGAAACTCCATTTCCCAAACATGAGTCCTAGTGACATGTTCAACCACTGTCAAGGTGAATTTCTTTGTTTATGCCCTGAGCACAGTGAGTGCACATGGCAGAGCAATCCAGCTCTCCACAGCCAGCCCAGCACGTCTGCACCCTCACTTCAGCAGAGAGGAGGAATCCCTCCCTCGGCACTGAAACCAGCAGTAAGGTGCCAGGATGCTGACAGGCTTTGGACATGTTCACTTGTCCATCACAAATGGAACTGAAGCCACCAAATCATTTCATCTAGGTCGTTAAACATCAACTAGACATTAAGGGTCGCTAGTGACACAAACAGGATTCCAACTAGAGATCTACATTCCCTGCTGCACCACCTGTTTGTACTGTCTATGTGCAAGTCAATACATTGCCGCTCACCTCTGCTGCTCACTTTTAAAATGTGCAGAACAAGATGTATACACTGGGAAACACGAATATACCCCTCGTGAATAATTAGCTTTAAGCCATAATTCTGCTTGCCGTGTCAGAAAAGGGAATCAACGGAGGCTATCAAGGGAGTTTAGGACAGAGAACACACTTAGAAAACAAGTATTCTTAAAGATTGGAGAGTGTAAGAAGCAATGATTTCACTGATATGGAAATGAACCGCTGGAGAATCATCTGAGGGAGGCAAATGTTATTTTACTGTATGGAGTAATTGTGCTGTGGGTAGCAGAGATGCTGTCATCCGTTAATGAAGCCCTCATCATCCTTCAAAAACATACATCTTTTCTAGACAGGATGTTTGGGCTGGGTTTTATGCATATCTCCCCTTTCTATAAAGATTAAAGAAGCATTGGAGCAAACTGACCAGCACCTTGAACCAATATCTTGGGAGAAAAAAGAAGGAAATGGAGCAAAATACCAGAAAAATCATAGCAAAAAAATGCTACAGGCAACCAGATGCATCTCCACCCCAAGAGAAAATTATTCCTTCCTAACACTCCTAATGTATTCATGTAATGTTTGGAGACACTGAAAATATTCCAAAACATAGTTCAATGTAAACAGCAAGCTGGGTTTTCTCCTGGTCTTCAGCATTTCTCTTTGTTTACTCTCCATTTGAGGATAGAAAAAGGCTACATGTGAGCACTGTAAATGGTGTCATTTGGGACTGATAGGGCATTCCATAGGGGAATGATTGAATAAAAGCATCTGTAGCCTCCAGTAAAATAATATGCACTTTGCCTGAATCACCAGGGAAAAAAAAAACCATAAAAAAAAATCATAATATCTGCATTATTAACACTTTTTATTGCATGTAGAAAATAATAATACCATGGTGATGGGCAGACTATATTAAGCTTAGAGACAGAGACATTCTGGGGTGTATCTACTCTTACCCCTACTGCCTTCTTGCTCCCAAGCCCCATGCCTCAGCAGTAGTGATCCAGTGGGAAACTGCCTTGGCAATGGTTTGGGAAGCAATGCCCAGCCAGGCCAGTTCACACATCACAAGGAGAGGTACTTGGCTAGAGCTGCCAGCTCCCATCTGTGAGCCCAAATGGTTCTGCTCAGCCTCTGCTCAGCTCAAGAAGGCCTGGCATGTTCACTTGGTAAAAAAACAGCTCTTACCTTTGGCAATCAGCTCCTCCAGCTCTTGGTCAAATCCTTGTCGGTGGCATTTCCTCCAGAGCCCCATGTTGGTTGAGTTGTACTGTCTGTTGCACTCGTCGACTGCGCTCATAGCGAAGATCTGCCTCCTGTTCCTTGCCAAGAGGAGTTTCCCTTCCCAGCGGTCCAACCTAGACCTGCTGGCCCTGAGAGGCAGGTTGTTGTTGGAGTTATAAATGAAGCCAGGGTCATTTCTCTTAGTGGTGATGCTCTTGCACCTCTCTCTGTGCTTCCTGGCATCAGTTTCGTACCAATGGTCAGAGCAAATTGCCACAGCCAGCATGCCCAGGGCACACAGAGCTAAAGAGAGGCCAGCATACAGCAGTAACCTTCCAGCAGCCATACCTCAGCTTCACAGAAACACCATGGACATCTTCACAACAGGCAAAGCCCTTTAGTGTGAGACCACGCAAAACCTCTGGAGCAGCTGCTAGGTGTCACTTGGCAGAGGCTGCCTCAAACATCCCCAACTCCTGTGGCTCACATCCACGCTGCGGAGGGATGCTGAGAGAGCTACAAAGTTCTGCCCTGGAGACAGTTCTGGAGTCTCATCTGCCTCTTCTCTGCGGAGGAGACACACAGCCTTCCACCTCCAACAGGAGTGAGCCAGCAACCCACCTACCCAAAGGTGTCCTGCTCCCCACACCACAAGCACCCGAGTGACGGTGGCTGAAGGGATATATCCCTCCCTGAAGAGACCTGAAAGCTACGGCTGTTTCATCAGTCCATTAATCTCTTTCAATCTGGCCAGCTCGGAAATCCAGAAGAGATGGCTTTTAGGTCAGCAGTCTCACAACAGCATCAGCACAGGACAGAAAAGTTCAACAGCTTAAGAGACCTCCTGCTTACAAGCAGCCGGTTATCCAGGTTTCAGGAATGGGTGACTTGCCTTTTTCTTTGTCAGTGGCTCAGCGTGAGCATCATCGTTTGGACAGTCGGTCGCTTGCTTGGGTTTAAAGCGGGGTCGAAGGGGAGGGAGAAAAAGGGAGGGAGCAATCTGTTGTTGTTGCTGCTGCTGCTGTTTTAAATCGTGGCTAAACACAACCTCCCCGGCTGGGGCTGGAAACGCAGGCACTCACAGGGCTCTCCCTTTAGCAGACTTCACTGACAGTCACTGACATCTTGGCTTCGGAAACACCTCGTCTTTTCTCTGCCAACCTTGCCGTTCACTAGCCTGCTTTTGTCGCCTGCGCTGTCATCCGGGCAGCCTAAACGCCACGATCCCTTTCTTTTCCCGGCAGCTTTCCGGGCCAGCGCGGCGCGGCAGCCTCTGCCCGCTCCCGGCCCGGGGAGAGGCGGCGGGGGCAGCCGCAGCCCCGGCAGGACACGCCGCCGGCCGCGCTCCTCCCGCTACGCAGCACCGGGAGCGGTCCTCGACCCCGGCATCCTCCTTACACACCCAGGCATACACACGCACACATCTACACACACAGCACTCCCTCCGCTGCTGGTATCCCAGAAGCTTCCTTCGTCCCCGGCGCTGGGATGTGTTGTGCACAGTTTTGCTAAGGCGGCGGCACGTTATCCATCTGCAAGATGAAGGCGGGCAGGCAGGGCTACGGCTGGCTGAAAGGATGCTGAGGAATGGGGAGGAGAGGTCGGGGGAAATCACACCAAAACAAACCGGAGGGGGGGAGGGGAGGGGGCTGGGGTGGGAGGGAGAGGCTACACACCTTACACGGGGAGAGGAAAGCAGCCCCTTAACTGCTGTCAACAGCTTTCGGTTTGCACCATTTCTCTGCCATATGGCCTGATCTCCACGTCGGAGCTGAGATTTTTTAGCTCAGCAGCTTCGTACGAATCGTATCCCCAGCATCAGCAGCAATATATTCAGACATAATTTTTTTTTTCTCCTTAAATTTCCACTCCCTTTCTCTCTAGTGGGAATAACTCACCCATCTTGTAGAGCTCAAGTGCAACAGAAGGCGAGCTGGAGTCCCCAAGCTTTAGAAATCTCATTTCACCGTTTTTAACCCAAATAAGAGCGCATCCAATCTTCTGTACACCTGGGAATCCTTTCTTGTTCAAACACCGAGCCCTGCAGCCTTGGCTAAAGCCTACAGACAGAGAATACAGAGCGCTGAGCCAAAAGCCAGTGATGTCACCCATGCAACGTGAGACTCATTTCTTATTTCTCTAGCCTCCTTAAAGATAAACTGCACCACTTCCCAGGCAGGAAATATTGAAGCCTTACTTTAAGAGGGGAAAACGTAAAACATGGATTCAACTGGATCTTGCTCATTCATAGTCAAAGGCCCTCATAGTGTGTCAATCAAATCCGAGACAACCCAAGCTATGTTTTACTGCACCAAAAAATCCCAACCTAGTACATAACACAGAGTCCGAGCTTGAAAAAACCCTGGATTCAAGACCTCCTGTGTGATCTAAAAACCAAAGCCTCCAAACTCTGAACTGTACTATTTAAAAAGGAAATAAGCACAGCCATTTCCCTTGCAGCAAAAAGCTCTGGTCCTGGCACATCCCTATCTGTGAGTCCCACAGTACCTGGGAGCTGGACAAGGAACTTAGTTATCCCTACCTGATATTTGGTTCCCACACACCAGTGACTCCACAGCATGAGCAGCAAACAGCTTGGTCTCTCCTATTGCACCAGAAAGTCCACAGCCTGATTCCTCTCCATGGACCTGTGCTGCAAAAATCTACATCCACACTGGATCTGACCAGCTTTTGGCCTCTAAAACTTATGCTGTGTTATCTGAATAGAAAATAAGCATATCCTTTAGTGGAGCCCCTGGACTGATGATAGCCTTTGGCCCCAAGAGAATAGTAATGGAATTTTTTTCTGGCTTTTAACCCTAGCTACACAAACTGTACTTGAGCCAGTGGGGAGAGCAGAGGTGGGACATTGTAGCTCTTCATTTCTCAGAAATACACACCTGGATTTTCTTGTGGAATACAGCTGCATTAAAAAAAAAAAAAAAAAAATCTGGATGCTACCAGTTTTTGGCCCCAAACTAAACTGAATCATGAAAACAGGCAAGACATCTTCCATCTTATGTGGCAAAACCTGGTCCCAAGTCAGCTGGGCTTTCCAGCTATGGAAGGGCATCTCTCCCATTAACCATTCTTGGTTTAAAATGTACTGCATTGTCTAACCCCCCCACATGATTATAAAACTCATGAAGTCGATCATCCAAACCATAGACATTGTAATTATTCACATCCATTGAAACTACTGCAAAATTTTAATGTTATGTTAGTAACATTAACTGTATCAAGAAAGCTCTAGATAAAGTTGTTTTATTGAAACAAGGCAGTGGTTTAATTTTTTTTAGCAGTTACTTCCTTTGTTGTTCATAAAAAAGGCAAATATTTAAGGATCTGTGGCATTTTAAAAACAATGATGCACAAGTGGATCCCGTTCTATAACTGGATTTTTCAAGCAACTACATGTCAGTACATAAAATTAATTAAATTTTATAGCGGGCTTAGAGAAGCCATATTTGATGTCTGGTCAGAGATAAAATTTAGAGGCTTGTGGTCTAAAATCTGCTGACTCTTATAAGAAGATAATGAACAGGTTTCTTGTATTGCACCCACACAGAGATGAGAGTGCACCTGGATTTCTTTGTCAGTTTTTAGCATCAAGTCTCAAGCAGAAGGATGACAACAGGGAACAAGCCTAATTTTATAAAACATATTCTTTGGATGATAAGATTATTGGATATTCAATTTAAGCAGAAGAGTCTGCTACACTTATTCTCTATTTAGGCTGAAGTGGAAGACATAACTGTTCTTTGTATAAACTGGAAGACTGAGGGTAAGAGAAGACTGGAGGATACAGCTTTTAGAGCTGGTTTTCTTGTTATATTGGCAGGAACAGGACACTCACGTAATGTATCAAACCTACATTTCTTTTCTAGTTAAACATTAGGATTACTGTCCAAAGAGCCATAATTTTGTTTGACCCTGTAGATCCAGCACGAGTCAGGGTTTTTCATCACACTTCAAGACAATAAGAGAGTTTGGGGCAGGGGGACTTACCTACTTGGAGAAGCCAGACTTGTTCCTTCTTCTCATTCTTAAACACGGGTTTGAAAACCAAAAATTGGCGTGCTGTTCCAGGTTTTACATTTTTCTGTGAAAAAGCATATCAGTAGCAGTTTCTATGCTTTTTTTTTTTTTTTTTTGCTTGCATTTGTAGCTTTATCAGATGGCAATCTATATCTGCAAGCCACTGTAAATATATAAATGTAGTAGAAAGTGTTGGATCTCAGATGAACTCCACTTTAAGTCTTAGAATTAAACATTTCTCTCCCTCATCATCACTATCCCTTTCTTTTCAAAAAGGGCAGAATACTGCTTGCTGAAGGCGCTAGGAACCTTTATCTCTTCCTGGGATTATTACAGACAGCCCCTTCTCAGCACAAACAGATCATTATTAAATTCCTTTCCTCCCACCCCCACCTCACCACAGTGGGGAAAAAACAATCCTTGTCGATCTTCAAATGAATGTAAGATGGGAGAAAGGCATTTAAAGTACAAAAACTCACACACACGCTGGTACGCTACGTGGAAACCACTCCCTACGGTGAATTAAGGACATCTTGGCAAAGGGAGGTTATTTGTGGGGCTTAAATGAATTGGGGGTTGAAAATGCAGTTTTAGCAAAAGATTGAAAGCTGAGGCTTTCCTTTCTGCTGGTTATGATTTCAGTGATCCAGAGGGGAAAATGTCTGAAGGCACGGGGCAGAGAAGCAGAGCTGGATGAGGCTGCTCAGAGCCAATTCCTTGTGACAAGCCATGCGCTGCCTGCTAGAACTCACCACGGATGTTATCTTACAGATAGGGCCAGTCTCCTCTCCATTCCCTCCCGTGATTTTTCCCGTTTTCCCTAGCATCCTCCAGCTACCATCACCCACCGCGAAAGCTTCAGACACCAAAGCAGAGAGCGCCCGTACCAAGGTACAGAGGGGCGGGGTGTGGGGCTAGAAGGGGGGAAGGGCAGAGTTAAGGACAACCAGTTGCAATTTGCTTTTCTTCGGCTTTGGGGTTGTCTTTTTTTTTTTTTTTTTTTTTTTTTTTTTGTGGGGTTTTGGGTTTGTTTTTTTTTTTAACATCAAAATGACCTCCACCATATTTTTCTTCTCCCTTCTCTTTTTTCTTTTTTTTTTTTTTTTCTTTTAAAGAAAAAGAGTTCAGTGCCATCTAGTGGGGGAGGGGATTGAGCAAGTAATGTGCTTCCCATTTCTAGGGTTCTGTGCTGCTACCTCGGTTTATTCAACTGGGAGAGATGATCCTGCCTATTTCCCTTCTCTCTTTGTGCTCTTCTTTCCCCAAGAGGGGATGTTTAATTTACATGGGCTCCAGCCTTTGTTCTTTGTAATGAACCATCTACTGAAGCCAAAGGAACTTGTACTGGTGCTGCATTACTTGGAGTAGCACTGGCCCTGGAGGCAGCTTGCTGCTCCAATTACAGGATTTCAAATACAAGACAGTAATCAAACCAAACACAGATATAACAAATTATATCTACTAATTTTTTTTATCGTTCCAATGCACCTTGGATACTGGGTGGGTGAATCCACAGCATGCCAGCCCTTTGACTAACACAGACATAAATGATGCTGCATATCCCTTAGAAAGATTTTACTGTAACAAACACTTCATCCATCATTCAAACAGATTTTGGGGTGTTCATGTTACTCAGAACCAACCACTTCCTTCTGCGAAGGAAGATCTGGGCTACAAAATGCCACATAAAACTTTGCACCTGAATTCCAGGCATCTCAACCAGTTTTTATGTTCCTTTTGTTATTTTTTTTTTCAATAAGAAAGGCATTTTCAGAAGGAAACAGCAGCCAGCTGTATAAACACAAGCTATCCATATATATATACACACACACACAGAGATCAGGCAAACAGCTATGTACACACTGGTGTCTAGCTGTGCACACACTTGTACCTACCTGCACACACCAGCACCTAGTTGGATGTCTGCTGCCTGTCATGCCAACTCCCAAAAGGGATTTATTTTGCTCTCTGGAAAAAAAAAATTAATTTGGATTGCAAAGTTAAGCAAGTTAGTGAATGACAGATTTAAGATCACCTGTGCAACATTAATTCACCTCTCATGCAAACACGTTATGATACAATCTTTAATTACATGATTTTTTTGTTTCCATGGGTCTCCTGCCTTCTTCAGTGCAAAGGATGGATGCTACTCACTTAATGAGCACTATACAAATTTTCTCCTATCCTTATCATCCAAGGCATGGCACGTGTATTATTTACTGTAGAGCATCCAGATCCTGCATTGAATCCAGAATGATTAATTTCCTCATGGGCTTTTCTATAGTGGTGTTCTCATTGTAGTGTTCAAGGCTTGGTTTTTTCTTCTTTTTATAAACACCGGTGAATTTATCTTCACAGCTCCCTGTTGAGGAGCAGAGATAAAAGGCAATAATTTCAACCATGTCAGTGTATGCTGGGTGATCAATTAAAGAAGCTTAGAACCAAAACTTTCAGAGTGCTTAGCACTTTCCTTCCTGAGAGGACAGCTCGCAGTCACCTTGGCTGTAAACACAGTGGGCGATATTTCTGCAAATTGGTGAATGGGTGACTGAAACCCAATACACAGAAAATGGGGACCACACAGACAGCAACTGGGAAGAATGTCATGTATCTGAGTCACCCAGTTCTATAATAGCAACCTGCACAAAGAGTGAAATACAATTCAATTCTCAGTTTCAATTCAGTAGCCTTAACAGTGTGACCATGATTTTTCTTCCCTGTATTCATCTTCTAGGCTCACTACACAGCCCCCAAACTCTTCACCAAACAGCTGCCATCTCAGGACTGCAGTCCTGGTTCATTTGTCATCTACCACAAACTGTAACAGTTTGTGTGGAAAGTAGGATCTGATCATGTATCTTGCTTCATGAACACAAGACCCAAGTGAATGGCAATTAATCGACTTCTTTTATCCTGGTGTTTTTCTAGAGTCTTCATTCAGTGACCTGAAATTGTGATGAGCAGGAGAAATATACATGAGCTGAAGCAGAATTAATCAGGGGGTCAGGAGCTGAATGGAGTGTAGCACCAAAAGACCAGATTTGTTGGGAGAGGAAGCAAAATGAATTGCTGGGCAGAAAGCAGGAAGATATGTAGGTGAGCAGTCTTATATCATCTTTTTCAATAAACCTGAAAGAATGGCCAACAGTAAATCTCCTCACATAGAGACAGGTAAAAGATAAAACTCAACTATAAAGAACCACAGTACGATGTTGTTTTTCCAAAGAAAAAGAAAAAAACCAAAAAGAATCACTGGGGCCTTTCCACTAAAATTGCTTCCTCCTGTGATAACTTACTCTTTTTTATTTAGCTGTCAGCTGTCAAAAGCACATCACTGTTAGCCACTGAAGGCTACACTGTGTACGTGTACAACTGCTTCTCATCAGAACATCTCCAAAAATATTTTTAAGCTCAAGCAAAACAAGGATAAACTTTTTTAAAGTTAATTATAAAATTTTCCTCAAACTGCCCAACATGGACATCATGCTTGGAAAATGTCAGCTCAAATAGTTAAAGTTTGGCAAGCTACAAGCTGCTGAAAACCAGGCCTGGTAGGCAAATTTGGTCAACTAAGACATTATCCCTGCACTACCTCCATGCAGACTGAGTGCTTACAGGCACTGTGATGAACTGCAGAGTAACTTGGAACCTATTGCTCCACCTTTAAAGGTGTTGCCATGCATTTTAGCTTTTTCAGCCAGGTGGCAGGATCTAAATGTGTACCAGGCTCACAGATGAGCACTGAAGTTCTCACCCAGGAAAGTTAAGCCTTTTCCCTGTCTTTTTTGATTCCTGATCACACTCAAACTCTTTCGATTTCAGAGAAGCATCAAGGTAAGATTTAAGAAAAAGAAAAGGCCAAAGTTGCACATGTGGGAGCCACTATTGAAAGAGGGACTTCTGCTGGGAAAGCAGGCAACTCAGCCAGAGCACACATAGGCAATTCTTAGACCTCAGGGCTTTTTCAAATTCACCTCCCTACTACAGAAAATAAACCTTAGCCTTTGTTTTCACAAGTTAAGATTTAGCTTCACTCTGATGTGCTCTGTAATTGCAGCAACCACTCTCTCATGTCTCCTGCCATGTCTTGCCAGATTAGTGGTCAACTTCTTCATATTCTACAGCTTGTTCTTCCTTGAGCTGGACATGAACTCTCTTCTGTAGATGTGTTTTTCCAAATGCCTTGCTAAAAGAACTACTGTTTCATGCAGGCTCCCCTGTGCTTCCTCCAGTTTACCTTTCGGATGTATCAAGCCCAGCCTCCTACCTTAAATCCTGCGGCAGGAAAAACCCATTTCCTGCTGCAGTGATGAAGGTGACATTGCTCTGAATCAGGAGCTGCTTATCAAGGTCACTTGCTGCCTAAAGCCAGCTACACATGGAAGATGGCTCTCCGAGATCACCATCACTGAGCTCAGCTGAAAACAGGAGATATTACTTCTCATTAAAATTCATAGATCTTGTGACTTTCATAGAAATAGCAAGAAGAATCCAGGATGGCAGAGAGGAAAAGATATTAGGGCCAAAGAGTACTGACTCAGAGCAAAAACTCAGACTTCTTAGCTGACAATAATTAGCATATTTTGTAAGAACTGGCTTTTATTCTTAAAGCTACATCTAACACATCGATCTTCAATACATTAAAGCCTGAACAACTCTGTTTTTTTCTGTAGTGCACCGATCTTTAGTTCATATAGGCAGTCTTATATGAAGGTACAGCTGTAGTGCTGTTAGTTTGTTTGATCATAGAATCATAGAATTGGCTGGGTTGGAAGGGACCTCAGAGATCATCAGGTCCAACCCTTGATCTACTACCACTGCAGTTACCAGACCATGGCACTGAGTGCCACATCCAGTCTCTTTTTAAATATCTCCAGGGATGGAGAATCCACTACTTCCCTGGGCAGCCCATTCCAATGCCTGATCACCCTCTCCGTAAAGAAATTCTTTCTAATATCCAACCTAAACCTCCCCTGGCACAACTTGAGACCGTGCCCTCTTGTCTTGCTTAGAGTTGCCTGGGAAAAGAGACCAACCCCCCTCTGGCTACCCCCTCCTTTCAGGGAGTTGTAGAGAATGATGAGGTCTCCCCTGAGCCTCCTCTTCTCCAGGCTGAACAGCCCCAGCTCCCTCAGCCTCTCCTCATAGGGTCTGTGCTCGAGTCCCTTCACCAGCCTAGTTGCCCTAATGTGGCAAGTCAGACCACACAACCTTCCCTAAGCTTCTAACAGATTTCAGAACCTGTTTTTCATTTCCATAGAGGTTTCTGGACATGGGTTCTATCAGCAGTGTTTTTTTAACTAATCCACTGAAAGAAAGAGCCATATTCATTGTACACTAACAACACGGTCTGTGGCAATGAATGTATCACATCTGTGATTGGCTCCCAGCTGCCAGTATGATTTGTTACTACTTCTAGTCACAAAAGAAGAACAAAGTTTACTTGAAAATATGAAATCATAGACCATATGAAATCATCACAGAAGAGATCGCAAAGAAAACAAGTAAGCAAAACCAGAAATAGCACCTGATTAGAAAAACTATGTTCTCTAAAATCACCCCTCCATTTTGGAACATGACTCTCAAGTAAGACTTCAATCCTCATGTATTTCACTTGGCTGCAAAGTTCTAGCAAAGAAGATTCATTTAAAGTAAGGAAAAAAAAATGTGTATACAAATATATACAAACATTGTATATATGCTGTAAAAGCAGATGACATCTAGGATGATAAACTATTAATCATTACTAATAATGATAAACTAATAAACCATTAACACAAAATAGGTATTAATTGCTCTTCATTTATTATCACCAACAATATTCGAACTAAAGTATTTGGTTCTTCAGAGTTCATTCATTTGTGCCATACATTTCCCCACCTGAAATTTCAGCACTGTGATGCTGCATATGGTTGTTGAGGAATCGATCAGATCACAAAGAAAGGATTAGAGCTCCAGGAAATGTGCAGCAGGAAGAGATGAATACTAAGGAAGCAGACTGAGTTTCCATGGAAGTCCCATTAGTTTGTAGTCTCAACAAAGAATAAAGGTAAGAGGAGGAAAGGAAATCCATACATTTCAGCAGAATTGCTACCAGTGCTCATTTTCTAAAGACTGTTCTTCTGCCAACATGAGTTGAAATCACAACAGCAGTTAGTTTCACATGCAATTTATATTTTTCATTGGAAATTGCAATACAATATATTAAACCACTAAACCTGATACACCAAATGAGATATTTACAGAAACCAATAGCTTGATGCCTCTCCTCCAGTGCACCTTTCAGAAGCTGCACATCTCCGTGTGCTTTACAGTAAAAATGTAGATGCTTACAGTGCAGTGAATGGATGCAAACTCTGTGGGCACATGTTTGAGGTAAGTGCCTATTTGGATTCTCCATCCAAGACACTGAGTTGTGTTCCTTCCTGCTTATATGACTTAGGGACAGAGTGATCTCTGCAGTCCTGTATTCAAGAGGATTTATGGTTGGAGATACCACGCAGCAGTTGACCATTAGCCAGTGACTTGCATGCTGGCAGCAGCAGCTACAATTGTGAAGATGTTGTGGAAAGCTCAGTTCTGCAAGCACAGTCCCTTGCTGCCATTTTCAGAAATGTTGTTCAGAGCTGAACTGACCCATTACTACCCAGGCTGGACACAGCTGGGTTTCAAAATCCAGTAGTAGTTGGCTGCTTGTCTGTTTAACTGGAAGAGAGGAAGACCCTAACAGGATTAACTCCTGAAAGGAAACAAAGCAAGGCCCTGATAAGGCCACAGGGTGTAAGACTCTTTTCTTAAAACAAAAGACTAAAAACACACAAAGGAGCAGATAAGAGGACAGAGTAACAGCCTAAGTCCAAAATGGTCTTGCAACACCAGAGCAGAGTCAGCAAGAATCAAGAAACGTAAAAAGTTCAACCCTGAGGAAGACTTCGTTACTTCATCTGAAGACCCCCGGAGACCCCGAGACATATCCCCAAAAGACAACTCCGCCCAGACTCCGCCTGTTATGAATATTATAATTACATGTTGCAATCTTATGACTATGTATGTAAGGATGTTGCAACCTCCCCTTTTAACTGCATAAATAACCTAACCTGTAGCGGGAGGAGCCATTCTTGCTCCTGAAGCTCGATGAGCTGCTGGTCTCTTCCAGGACTCCAGCCACCACACAGCACTTCCAGGGTAGAAGTGTAGCGGGAAGAGCCTTTCTTGCTCCAGAGGCTCGACGAGCTGCTGGCCTCTCCATGCCTCGCACCAGAGTGAGCTGAGGTTCCTCTGTGGGTGTGTGTCCCACCTTTATTGGCCCCCTGGTAATAGGGGGCCTGCCCTAACCAGGCACAGGTGGACTCACACCCACTCTTTGGCAACTCGAGGCACCTGGTTTATCTTGTTTCTCTACACTAACCCTTTTACCTGACCAGGGGAACTCTTTGTCCAGTGCGAGCTGGGAGTTCCCCGATCGGAAAATAAATACCTTTACTGTTTAAAGGCTTAAAATTCTGTCTCTAAACAGTCTTGTAGGCCTTTTTGGGCTTCATAACCGGTGGAAGAAGAGCACTACAGCTCAGCAGGAGGACACCTCTAAGACCATGGCAACAAACTTAGCTCTGAATACTGTGTTAGTACTAAATACAACATTCACACAGCAGGAATGAGCCTCAACCACTTTGAGGAAGCAACAGTCAACAAAATGTTGTCAACTACAACACAGTCATTGTGGCTCATACACTGAAGTTGTTCCAGTGAGAACCACTATGCCATAGAAGATATCAGTTTATTCACCTTTGCTGGAAAGCCTTTAAGTAAGCACCCACCAAACAAGAAACACTGGGAAGCCTTCTTGACTCTACACTATTTGCCCAACATGTATGTTAAAGAGACTGGCCTGCAAGAAGCTAATTCTCTTGGTTGTTTCCAGAGGAATGGCCTAAAGAACAAAATTTGCCAAGGACAAAAATGGGGAAAAAGGGACCTCAGGACTCACAGCCCTAAAATCTGAAGAAAAAAATTTTTGCAGGGAAAAGGTAACAGGTGCCCAGAGAGCATGTGTAAGAGCAGAACTTGTTCAGCATGGGTACTGGGACAAGGTCAGAATGAAAAAAAAAGAGGAAAAAAAACCCAACAAACAAGCTTGCAGATAAAAGGATAAGCACAAGCTGTGACAAGAAGGATCCTGAATACTTCCTGAAACCTACCCACTAGACAGAAGAACACTCCCACAGGCTGAATAAACTGAGGCTGGGAAATGAATGCAAGATTGATTGTGTTTCTCAGGTCAGCCAAATTCTGAAGCAAAGAGCAGCACTGGTTAGCAGTGCTGTGCCTGGTTGCTGTGTGTGCCCTGGGGCTACCCTGATATAATAAACAGCAGCTTCATGTCACCCACCAGGATTGGAGTGAAGAGATTCATCTAAAGCCAAAGAATTGTCTTTTTCTATGGATCTGTCTCCAAAAGACTATAGCAGGGGGAAAAGCTGATCAGTGATGTTTAAGTCTACAAAGAGTGGTACTGACACAGTAGTCAGATCTCGGAACATCTGCTGACTTGCAAATAGAGGCAGTCAGACAGAGGCTGTGTCAAGTGCTCCAAAGACTTGATGTTGTATCCTGTGGTCAGCACTGGTTGAGATACCCTAAGACAAGAAGGGTCCTAGATCAGGGAAACAGGAAGGGAAATCTCCATTGGAATGCACCGAGTCAACAGGGATATACAATATCAAAGTGTGCCAAAACTCCAAGAGAGAAGACAGCTTCTTGGCAAGAGTTCAGCATACAGAAACAGAAATGTGAACTCAAACAGACCCAAACAACCTCCTTGGATTTTCTGTTCAAGAGATTTATATCTGCCTGAAAAAGTTATCACTAGAACATTTTTATTTGCTTTTCATTTTTACACTTGGTCAAATAGTTAGAGATGCACAGCTATTTTGACCCTATTGTAAAGATGTCCTTTCAGATGAGTTCTGCAAGGAGTGATAGAAGAGAAACAAGCTCTTTTACCAGCAGTGAGACAGTTTTCTCCATTATTTCTTCTCTTTTCAGCTGACTCCATCATTTTTAGATTTTTCCACTTTTCTCTCCCCCTAAAATACTTTGTTCCTTCCAAGGAAGATGTGTCTTTGTTACTGTTGCCTTCCAAAGTTTTATATGCATGTCATTGGCAAAGTAACAGTAATACTTCTGTACTATGTTTTTCTCTAAGGAAAGCTGAAGCATTTTCTAAGAATCAATTATTCTTCACAACCCACCTCTGAAGCAGACAATATTATCCCCAGTTTACAGAGGGATGAAATAGCAGATAGGTTAACTAACTTGCTTAAGGTCAAAAAATGAGCTAGCAACGGAGTTATGGAAAAAAAAATAATTCAATAATTCTCATTCCCAGTCCCTTGATCTTACCACTGAGAAATTTTCCTTCTCTTCAGTCTCAGGTCCTTCATTTAAATCTGTTACTAATAATTTATTCTGACATACTGTTGAACTACAAATTAGTCAGTCTAAATGACAAACAAGTAGATGTGTGGAAACCTACAGCATCCACCCCTCACTTGCCTGTTCAGCTTCATGCACGCCCCACTATGCTTAACAGGTTGACTGCCATTAAAAATGGACATGCTACAGTTCTCCTGGAGAACTGTCACTGTCATTTCAGGCAGCAGTCTGAGGGCATCACAAGACAGAGAGAGAGCACTTGCTCTCTTTCCCCAGGAGGCAAGAAGGCTGCCTCGACAGCCCGGCTGCCTGGGAAAGCAATAAAATGAAGGTGCCAACTGGCTATGAAAAGTAATTTGTATTTTTCTTCTATGCTGCCTCTCCCTCTCAAGTGTTTCCAGTGTTAGATAGCTGGAGTGGCAGTATTTGATAGGTGCATCTTTGTAGATTCTGCTCTGTGGCACTAGTTTGATGCTTTCTTTTAAAGTCAAAATATCCTTCAAATGCCCACCCAAAGTCTGCCCATCTCTTAATACAGCACATCCTCTCCAGAGGAATTTTCACTGCTACACTTCTCTATGGCTCTGTTTGAATTGCTGAGCAATGAAATTCAATGGAAGTTCACCAATTCATCATGATCACACTTAAAAAATTACTAACAAATATATTTTAAACATATATGCAGCCGATGCAGTTTTACAAAATGCTCAGATCATCCTTCTACCTGGCTTGGATGGAGACAATTTTTTCCCCTCATATCAAAATTTATAACAAGAAAATGTTAGAGATCACCTTGCAGCATGAGATGATAGTTCTAGGTACAAGTCTTAGGAACGAAGTCGATTGCTGCGTAATACAGGAAATTCTCAAGGGCTTCATTTCCAAGATCAAGTGAAACAAGTTCAGACTCTCCTTTCCTCTCATCAATAAACAAATGCAGATGGGCAAATTGGCAGCCTGATCATTTTTTATTTCTGAGTATATCTTTTCTTGTGCATATCAGAACGAATTCACAGTGGCTCTAGCACTGGATTTTGTCAAAATCCTTCCTTAAGGCTATTCAACATTCACTTTGAACTAAGATATGTACACAAGAGGAACTGACCAGGTAAATAATTCCAGGTCACTAGTGATCAAATCAAACAATTCCAGACCAAATTACCGCTAACTCTTTCTAAAAAGGTCTTCCTTGTACTCTATCATGAAGCCTCTTCCTCTTCTGCTGCTTTGCATGTGCTCCATGCATGTTTCTTCATTCCCACAATTTCTTTTCCTCACAACAGTCCCAAAGCAGTGAATGCCCATGTTGTCTCCAAGCCCCACATCAAACCACTATCAAATCACTGCCCCTTAACTCCTTTCTTGGATTTCACATTTTTTATTCGCCCATCTGCCACTAATTTTCTTCTAGTAATTGCTGACAACTCTAAACACTTTGCTCTATTTACACCAAAACACTCAGGAGGACCTAACACGTCCATAAAATTCAGCTTACCACAAACCAGGTCCTGCTGTCAACCTCTGCTGCTCCTTTCCACTCCCTGTGATTATTATCCCTCAGCACGTCACGTCTAATTTGGACTGTGAAAACCTCAGAGTGGGCACCGTTCACTTTATATGTCCCAAAAGGCTACACACACACTTACAGTGCTACATAAACAGCATTACATCGGTCTGACTAAACAGGTGGCTTTGCATAGCAGTCTAGATACCACCAGCTACAGAAACTGGAGCTCCAGCTCTTGTGCACCCCATCTCCACCAGTATCCCATCATTCTGCACCAGCAGTAAGGTGGATGAGTGTAGTGAAACGAGGCAGCCAGGTGCCACTAATTGCCAGGTAGTGGGCATGAGCTTGTGTTAAGCCCACCTGTGCCTGGTTAGGGCAGGCCCCAACTGCGCATGAGCACGATTAGGGGGCCAATAAGAGGTGAGGCCTGAGACACAGGCTCAGCTCAGTCCTGAGCAAGCCAGCAGAGAGGTCAGCCTGGCTCGGTGCTACTGCTCCAGAACGACTGATCTCTCTGCTGACTTGGTCAGGAATGAGCTGAGCCTGTGTTTGGAAGCTCACCTTTTATTGGCCCCCTAATCTTGCTCATGCACAGTTGGGGCCTGCCCTAACCAGGCACAGGTGGGCTTAACACAAGCTCATGCCCACTACCTGGTAATTAGTGGCACCTGCTTGCCTCATTTCACTACAGATGAGCTCCAGAGGGATGAAGGAGTGGGCTGAAAATGTCCCCCACTCCTGCCACCTCCCCACAGTGATACCTCAAAAATGAAGGAAAGAAATACCTTCTGTGCCAAGAAGCACAATACCAAGGAGTGCATCATCCTGAATGTTAAGCACTAGTAACCAAAACAGGAGTGCAGCCACCCATGCACTGCTGACACTAATTATTCCCGGGGATGCTTGCTACAGCACTACTAGGCTGCCAGAAAGGTGACTGCCCTGTCTAACCTGTTCTCATGATGGGCATCAGCTCCTGGAGAGAGGTTTGAGCAATGTCCTCCACAGTAAAGCACATCCCCCAGTGAGCTTAAACTCCCTGGCAGAACTTA
Organism: Calypte anna; assembly: GCF_003957555.1. Taxonomy (NCBI): domain Eukaryota; kingdom Metazoa; phylum Chordata; class Aves; order Apodiformes; family Trochilidae; genus Calypte; species Calypte anna. Next base: position 58,726,803 of record NC_044244.1, on the reverse strand, counting down.
GACACACACAGCCCCTCAGATGAGCTGCACAAGAGCATTTTTGGCTATGTGGATTGCAAAATGGCCATGCTCCACCTCTAAAAAGATGCAGATGTGCTGAGTTGTTGCGCTCTTGATATTTCTTCCTGAGTGTCTGTATGCTGCCTTGCTGGCTAATATGTGAACCCTGGCTGGGTGCTTTGCAAGAAATTCTCCTCATAACTACAGTAATAACAGTGATATAGTAACAAAAAAATGCTATTGTGAGCACACATTCTTTACTTCATTACTGCATCTTATTGCACAGCTGATAGGAGAAACAACAGATCTTAAAAAACTGCAGAAGAATGAACTAATCCTGAGCTGTTCATGTATGTATGCTTTCCACACACCAAAAAAAACCCCATGCTTGATCTTCCCATGCGCACAGTTACACGTGTGTATGCCTGCCAAATGCAGTCAGAAACACTGGGGCTCTGAAGAGAAAATCTCTGTGATGTGACTCCTTCCCAGTTATCCAGAGCTGTGATGTGTAACTAGGAAAAAGAAAGCTTGCCTACTGCTCTGATTAGGAACAGCCATCAGCCTAATCCACAAAATGTCTCTGGTCTGAAACTCAGCGGAGTAACTTTAATCAATCAGACACCAGGCTGGTAACGTTGCTGGAAAACAAAAATGTGACCAGAACCACACTATTGGGTTCCCTTTCTAGGTGAATCAGCAGTTTGAGGGAACAGATGTTTTTCAGCAGTCTGAATGTCAATAACATGCAAGTAGAATTGGGTATTTTCACTGATGAGGACAAATGAGATCAAACTGGTATAATTATTGACACAGGCAGGATGATTTACCAAATTGTAATACCAAAATGTTTTGCTACAATCCTTTGAAACAAGTAAAGACATTTTAAAGTGTGAAAGGTAACTATATATTAAACTATCATTATTTCAGGGATGCAGAGACAGTAACGTGTCCCAAATAACCTTGTTGAGAATGGAGTGGAGATGGCTACAGAGAATCCAACTATTTATTCCTCCAGTGTACAAAAAGTGTGCTCACTTTGATGCTGTATGAGGAAAATGCCCCAAATTGCCAGCAGCTGTGTCTCTAATTAGAGTTCCTAAAACTTGCAGTCAATGACAGAAGATAATCCAGTCTATACAGAAGAAGTATTTTGGAACTCATAGTGTTTAAACAATTTAATCATGGGACAAGAAAGCGGTGGTTACTTAAGAGGGAGCAATCACAATTTTATTACAATTAAAAAAAAAGGGCAGTCCCAGCCAGGGAAATACTCTCCTACACACAGAGAGACATTTCAGAAAGACTATCTCCATCAAGACAAAATTGAGAAAAATATGGATCAAAAATACAGACAAAAATGTAAATGAGAAGTCTCATGATCTTACTCTGTAGTCTAGATGATTGCATAATTAACAAAATTGACAATTTTGGCTGAGAGACAATTTTGGCTCAGCAACAGGATGAAGGAAACACTCAGAAGATAAAAACAGTACATAATAATGTGGAAAGGCAAAAATATAGGAAAAGGGTTCTGGGGTATACAAAAAAAGAAGACTGTAGAAAATGCATGAGCGATCCTATCACAGACAGTATAGCAGGGAGTGCAATACTGACAAGGTGTACAAGTATTTAGAGAGGGTCAAATAGAATTGTCCTGGTTTGGGCCAGGATAAAGGTGATTTTCTGTTTTGTACTTTTGCTTTTAGCTAAGTTTCTTGTAAGTAGTTGCACTTGCTGAAATTAACAGCAAGCTTCTCAGACAGTGTCTGCTTCTAGGACTGATAACACTTGATGTTTATAGTTACTGCTAGAGACTGGTGTGCAGAGCCAAGGACACTGCTCAGCTCTGAGGAAAACTTTTACCCTCCAGAAGGAATAAAGAGGTCCCCCCTGCAGCCCGTCTTTGGGGAGGAACAGACAAGATAGATGCCAGAATTGACCAAACAGAGGATTCCATCGCATATATGTCACACTCAGTATAAATTTGAGGCATCAGGAGGGCCAAGCCAGATTTCAGATTTCCGGATTTCCTGATCTCCTGCTTCCCTTCCTTCACCCGGCATCCTGGAAGGATCCCGTCCGTTCGTTTGCCTGTGGTCCTGATCCGTGCCAGCCCATATCTGTGTGTTCCTGCCTCCAGTTCCCGACTGCTGCCGACTCCAGGAGTCCAGCCTGGACTTTCCCAGGGCTGCCCTGCAGCCTCGGTGGTGACGTGAGAGTTATTGGGGGAAAGGGGGAGGAATGTGGTTTCCATTTTCCTGTATATTTGTATATATTTGGTAATTTTTCCTATTTATCATTACTGTTTCATTAAAGTTGTGTAGTTTAGTTTCCAACCCATAAGTCTCTCTCCCTTATTCTCTCTCCTTTCTCTGTCAAGGAGGAGAGATATTAACAGAGAGCATCTGTTATCCGGTTTAATTGCCGGGCAAGTGTTAAACCATGACAAGAATAAAAGTGACAGAATGTTATTCCATCCTTAGAAAGATTAAGAGGTACTTTATTTAAAAAAAAAAAAAACAAAAAACGGGAGAACAAAAACCAACACTACTTCTCAGTCTCGGTAATGATGGTAAACACCTAGTAAACATTTTTAAAACAGGGTATCTGAAAAACTTCTGCATTTCAATCCCTGAAGAACTGGCGAAACAAAACTGAATGTTAATGAATCTTGGAATATGAGAGGATCTACAGATCACGTCCATGTTCTAAAAGGGTAAGAGAGGTGACTGGGGTGCATAGGCCACAAGGCTTATCAGCCTCTGGGAAGCATGGGAAAGGCAACAGAAAATTAATCCAAGGAGTAACATTGCTCTTTAATGCTGTTTAATACACACTCTTCCAAAGAAGACATCCAGCCAGATAAACCCGATTTCATTCTTTGATGGCATTACGTTTGCCTTTAAAATGTAATCCAGTAACCGTAATTAAATCGGATGTTTGCACAGAGCCCGATTTAGCACCTCCTGGCATTGATTAAAAACTAGCATAAACAGAGAGCCAGGAAGGCCCATGTGAAGTGGCCTCGGGAGAAGCCGATAAGGCAGCATTAGGAGGCTCGGCGCGCAGCCTCACACCTCAGAGCCACCCGCCTTGTCCCCGACACCGCTTCAGGTTTCGGTCAAGTGACCACGAGGCGCGGGCAGGGGACCTGAATCGCCTCTCAGCACCCCGACACAATGCCACTTAGTGGGGGGAGGGGAAGGAAGGAGAAAGCTTCGCTCAGGCAAGCTGTGCCTGGCAGTGCCACAGCCGCTGCCCCACTACCGCTGCCCAAACGACCGCCCCTCAGCTCCTGGCGTCACCCGCTGCGACTTCTGGGCGGGGCCGTTCCCGCGCAGGCGCTACCGCCGTCGCCGTCGCCCTCCGACCGCCGGTCAGCTCTGGGGCACCGCAGGGGTTGGGGCGGGAGTCCGGGGGTCGCGTTGGGCGGAGGGATGAGCTACGTTCCGGAGGGAAGCTGCAAGCTCTCGCCGCCTTCGTGCGGGCATCAGGACCTGGGGTTGTGCGTACAAAGGGGGGATGTGGGCTGCGGGGTTCGGCCGAGTCTGCGGGGTTCGGCCGAGTCTGCGGCGCCTCTGGGGTCCCCCGGGCCAGGGTGCCGGTCGGGGAGCCGCTGGCGCGGTTACCCCAGTGTGTGGCTGTAGTCCCTGTGTGGGTTTCCAGCTGTGTCCTCCTGGAGAGAAGCGGGGCCGCGGAACTGCAGGGGACGGGGAGTGCTTGGGTGCTTTGAGTGATGCCCCGGGACAGATTTTACTTCGTCGTGATGTCGTAGAGAAACGAAAAGGAATTCCGGATACGCAAAGTTGTCGTGGCATATGCTAAGTCTGAGACAAATTACCGGATTAGGAAGGGAAAAATGAAAAAACACCAAAAACAACACAAAAAAACCCCAAACAACCCAACAAACACAAGACGGGAAAGGAAAGCTTTGAGTAGCAGTAAGGGGTGGCCAGCAGGTGATGATGCAGCACTGTATGGTGGCTTTGCTTTTGGATTGAGTCTGTTAATTACCAGTAGTTGGTGCTGAAAATACCACTGCTGTTCTAGTAGTGTTGCACAGAATCAGAGGTTGCCCTAAAACTGGCTTTGGATAGGTCTGGCAAGTGGGAATTTGGAGCCTTTAGCTTTCTTAGTTCTTACATGTTCTTAGTCTGGCAAGGATTAGCAGAGGTCTCCAGCCTTGGCTTGGACTTTTTTCTTTAGCAATTCTGAAGTGAAAAGCAGGTTCCTCAGACCACTGATATAAATTGTTGAGGAAATAAAGGTATTTTCATTTTAAGGCTGCAATTGGAAGAGATGAAGCAAGTCTTAAGTCTGGTCATCGTTTCAGAGCAATAATGTGATGATCAGTTTTGGCACAATTTATTGCTTTATAGGGATTGGGACAGGCTGGTCTGAAACAGATGATTAAGCAAGACTTAGTAATTATGCCCCCTGTAATAGATACTTAAGTTGAAGTGCTGCCCTGCAGTAATAATTTAAGAGCTTCTATCTTCTCACACTTGACCTTCTGCCTTAACTTGAGGTCTCTGACACTTTGCCTTCCCTTTTGTTACTTTTCCCATTTTTCTCTTTCACTCAGATTGCTTGAATTATTTTTGTGCTTGACTTGGTTTTTTCCTACTTCCTTTCTAGTGCTTTAATAACAGGAGCAAATAAAACTATAGCCAGTTGTACATCAGGTCCTCCAGTGGGCAAAAGTATGTGAGGTTATGAATACTTCAGATTTGTGTTACTAAACAACAAAGTCCCTGTTATTATACTAAAATGGACTTGGCCCTGTACTGCTGATTACTCTTGAACCTGCTTCATGTTCTTAAATTTTTCATGCTCATCTTCTGGAATCAGCTGTGCAATACTTCTTAAAACAAGGATTTTAAACTTTTAATGTAAGTGTAGTGCACTAGAATGAACCCTGCTTAACTTAGCTGGACACTTACCACTTATTCAGGCACAGTGAAAGGCACAGTACATGCAACAATTGGCCTCAAATACAGGATTATGGGATTCATCTTCTTCTCTATTACATCCCATTCTGCAAAGAATGAGTAAACATACAAAGAAGAGAAAAAATGGAGAGCGGTAGGAAAGCTGAGAGAAAACCCATCTCCACAAACCTTTAAGAGAGTATAGATATTGTCTCTCATGGCCTAATAATAGTGGCTTTCTTAAAGCATTTTTGTTGCAGAGGTGGATGTCATTACGTGGAAGATGGCTGAAAGAATGGGAAGCTGGTGATGTAGGATTTTCTTGGGGAAAAAAGAATCAAGCATGAGGAAATGTTTTTTTTCCTCTCGGATTTTCTTGGGGAAAAAGGAATCAAGCGTGAGGAAATGTTTTTTTTCCTCTCATAAAGAATAGATACCAAGAGAGACTGAAAAGAATGGAGAAAAAGCTGATGGAAATTATTAAGGGGAGTTGAGATGGGATAGATCTGCCTGATTCATATATAGAAGCAGGATTTATTTTATTTTTTACAGTTGATAGACCATTTTGCTAGATGATAACAATTTTCATGCAGTGTTTGAAATAGGGTGAGAAAGATTAATGAGAAAAGCCTCCGTGTTGCCTTCTCAACATGGTTAAGTGGTGTCTTACCTTGTGCTTGCATAGGAATTGGAGTCATCACAGTGGGCACCATTTTTGGCAGAGTTTGCACTGCAATTACTCCTGTGACTGGAAGGTGAAGGTAGCCTTCAGCAAGCTGAGCAGGATCTTCTAATAAAGGAGCTGTGGCACACTGTGGTTCAGTGTAGTTACTTTTATAGTCTGTATTGCTGCCTGTAGTGACCTAGTTGGGCTGGTAATTGTACCTGAATTAGACCAGACATTCTTTGTTTGCAGGGTTACTTAGAAAGACTCATTTCATGCAAGGAATGCAGGACTTCAAGTATATGATCAGTGTATGGTGAATTGCTTTGTTTGCCTTAATTCTGGGATAGCTTGTGATCCTGTTGTCATCTTAGGACTGAGGTTCTTCTTTATTTCCTTTTTCAGGAAGGTCCATCTGTCTATGCGTGCCCACTCTTCCTGGGGAGATGTCCAATGTTTCCAGTTATGCCCTTAAAATGGCCCGGCTGAGTGCTCAGATATTTGGAGAACTTGTCAGGCCAACTGACTCAAAATCTATGAAAGTAGTGAAGTTATTCAGTGAGCAACCTTTGGCAAAGCAGAAGGAGGTCTACGACTGGTATCCTCCTCACAACACCTACTATGGCCTCATGAAGAGACTCCGTTTCTTTGGTCTCTACAGGTAACCTGCAGTGCTTACAGGGTGAAGGCAAGACTGGAGGTGGGAAAGTGGTAGACTTTCCCTCCAGAAAAAGACAAAACTAGAAGAGGGTTTAATTCAGAATATGGTACATATGGAAACATCCATTTGGTCCTTGCACTGAGGACAAGGAGGGTAAAATAAGCGACTGCTGTCTCAATACTTTTGCCATAATTACAATCTTTTGTGGGAAAGAATTTAGGTATAGTTATGGGGAGCCCTTTTATAAGAAATAGTTCTTGCTTTGGCTTTGTGGGGAAGAGAGTGCTCTCAGACAAGAGGTGGGTCTGTAGTTCTTAATAGGGAACATGAGTGTGGTACAAAAAGGTGGTGTTACCTTAACAGAAAAATTGCACTAAAACAGTCTTACTCTCTATTCCTCAATGGCTCAACAGCTAATAAGTGAAATTTAAGAGAAGGGAAGTTTGTGTTAGGCTGGAAGGACTTTTTATCCATTAAAATAAATTAAGTCAAATTAAATTCAAATTTGGTTTAAATAGTCTTTTTAATTCCAACTTCATCCAATCCAGTTATCTGGTTTCTAAATGAATTTCCATAGTCTCAAGGAGGAAAAATTGTACTGCTGAAGAACATCAGCAGGAATCAAATGCAGTTCTTTGATTCCAGTCCAGGTAGCACTGAAGAAATCCCTTAAAACTGAGGCTGTTAACCCTGTAAAGTAAACCCAGATTAATTTCTATTGCTGGCATTGCAATACTAGCCATTAAGCATTGCATCCAGGATGCTCTTGATTTAGGTGGGTGTGCACACACAAAGCCTCAATGGCATAATAATATTCTTTTCTCCTTCCTCTCCTAATCTTGGGTTCCTTCTTTAGCTGCTCTGTATACAGAGAGCTTGTAAAGAATGAGGATTGCTGGTCAGAAGTAATGAAGTCATAGACTAATAGGGCCCGATGATAACTCACAAGCTTTTTTTTTTTCTTAAGTTGTGTTAAAAAATAGCAGTGCAGCAATCTGAAGCCATGTAGGGTGTAGCTGTGACTTGAAAAATACATTTAGACTGAAATACAGTGACAGAGATTAAATAGAATCTATCATAATGTTATTGAGGATTCATTAACTCTGCTAGCCCCTTTATTGTCATTCCTGGCTTCTTCTCCTGTTAGGATTCTACTAGTATCTGGTTTCTTCATAACTCATTCCTGAAGTCACCTGAGAGCAGTGTCATGTACTGTAATTACTGCTCAGCATGCACCTGTTTTCATAGAAACTAATGACCTGATCTTAGTTTATAGCCCAGAAACACAATGTGCTATTGCTAGACTGCTGAGCTGGATGAGAAGGGGGAAATTCTCATTCTTGTTTCTTGCTGATTTTTATATTTTACTGCACACTTAAATACAGTGGATTGATAAACTCAGTGGAAATAATGTACATATGCACACACCAGTTGTTGCTGAAAAGGGCAACCTTGTTTCAGAATGTATCAGAGGTAATCTTTCACACTCTTCCATCTGAAATTACAGCTAACAATAACACTGAATACATTGCAATGAGTTTCAGTATGGGCTTCATTGTTACAAACCATTTTGAGATGTTTTTTTTTCATCATCATCCTGTTCAAAAATCCTTTCACATCTGGGTATTCCAAGAAATTGTGTAAGCTATTCTCTTTCCTTCCCCATCTAGGGATGAGCATCAGGACTTTAAGGAGGAGATGAGACGACTGAAAAAGCTCCGTGGGAAGGAAAAGCCAAAGAAGGGGGAAGGAAAGAGAGCGCTCAAGAAGAAATAATCCCATTTGGACTATACAACAAACTACTGGAAATGCTGGAGAGCAGCTCTATGCCAGACTTTCTGTTCCCAGCTGGAGAGGGCTTGGCATGTGAGCTGCCTGTGGGGCACAAGAAACACACTGTGAAATACTGGAGTCCACTCTGGGAGTTCACTTGGTGGGTCTTTGTGATTTTATTGGTTTTTAATTTGTGTGGTTTAAATATACTGTACATTGTACCATCTAAGTTTGTTAGAGCCCTCTCTTCCTCAAGTATTAAAAACAATACTAAAAAGAAAAAACAGTGCTCAGTGTTTTTCTTGCAAACACCTGTGGCTGTTTCAGTTTTTCTGGATCTAGAAAATTGCTTTTCACTGGCTGTTTTACTTTCTTGGATGAAGATCAGCAGTGCTTTGCTTATGGGCACAAAAAAACCTAGGTTTCCTGCTTTTACTGCTGCTTATCATGCCTATAATGAGTTTCACTTCAGGCAGCTTTAGTGTTTTGTGGTTTTTTGAAGTTGCTGTTGGAAACTTTTCGTTTGCATTTTGTATTGGGCAGTACTTTCTGGTCCATTGCCTGCAACAGCACACTTGTTATACCCTAAATATTTAGATACTGCAACTGACGAGACTGAAATGAAGGCTCAAATTTTTCTGGATTGAGGCTCTTCATGAATTAAAATACAATCTATATGTTTGCTGTATTGAAAGTACTTCATAAGGTGGCAACCAGCTTTACTGGTAATCAGTTTGTGGTTTTATTGTTAGGTTCCTCCAGTGTTGCTAATACTAATGTCTGCATACATCTGCCATTCTTAGCAGTCAGTCCCCATCCCAAAATAGAAGATGGAGAATGCAGCTGTGCTGCTCTGCCAAGCCACATTTGTATCTTGCCTGTGTGCCACCTGAAACAGCATCTTTTTAACTTCCAGACCATGTAAGCTTAAAGGAACATCCTTGAGGTAGTAAAGGAAAGCTATTAAAAATGTAGTGACTGGAGCAGAAATTATTTGCACAGTTAGCTTGTGGTACACTTGATTTTGCATACAAAGACATCTTGAAGTCAGGAGCAGCACTAGGGTGCTAACATTTCTAAACCAAGCAGGTTCAAATTTAAGTGTGATCACTGAAACTGGTGGATCTACGTGTATTTACAACAACTAAACAACTGTACTTTGCCAAGGTTATTAAAGACTGTACTGAAGGTGTTTCTGATGAGCTGTGTAGTTTTTGCTCAGTATCCTTACCGGGTGTTACCTCATTTTCTGAGCTTTAGAAGGCTGATTTTAGGAGAGCTGCAGTGTTGTGAGAGAAGTGCTATAGCAACAAAATGCTATAGAGGTTAGGAAAATTCATACCTGCTCTATACTATAGTGGGTAAGCTTCTCTCTTACTCTACTTTAAAATCCTTCTCTAACTTAGAACTTCTGCTCAACTCTAATGTGGTTTTTTAGTGTTGTGTTTGCTGTCTGTGTGTCGTGACCTATCTGGTGCAGGTTGTGGTGGGCCCCCTGAGTAGTATGAGGATCCTGAGACAGATGCTGAGAGGAAGCTGTCTGGTTCCTTTGAATTACTTTTTTTTTGGAAAGAGAGCAGCATGGAGCCAGGTACTGGGTAGGAGAGGGAATTGCTCAAGAAGGAAGGCTGGTGCTGCCTGATGCTGCATCTCTGGCTGTGAATAGGTAGAGTTGATCTGTTGCTTTAGTGGAAAGAAAGACCAGTTAAAACTACAACTACTAAAATTACTACTGCAGCCATGGACACTAGTTACAACAGCTTTGTTAGTGGGAACTTGATGTCTTCTAAAATATGTATAAATGTCTTCTTCTTGCAACTTAAAAGGAAAAATCAACAGTATACTGTGAAGCAGTTAAAACTTTGACAGCATAAGCATGCAAGACAGCGTGCATGCATCAAAAAATGAATGATGGCCCTGCTCCAGTGCTCCAGTAAAGTAACTGCATGGCCTTAAACTGCAAGTGTGTAAGGAGAGCGGCTTATGAGTATACATAAAATGATATATAAAATAGTTATACAGCACAACTGGCCATGGTTTATACTTCTGAAACCACACTGAGCCTACGTAAGGCTGAGCATCAAAGGACCCCTACAGTGAATGCTTTAGCATGCCACCTTGCTACACACAGATACAGACTCAGCAGTGTAATAATTGTTAATTAGGCTTGGGGATTGGATTTGTTCTTACTTGTCTGCTCCAAGCCACTTAGCTATTTATGGGTTTTAAGATGTTCCTGTCATGAACAGGAAAGTGAAAGGCTTGTTTAGTTAATCATCTATAATGATCCCCTGTGCCCGTAACCTACCAGAGCAAAACCTGCTCTGAAATCAAAGCATTACCTCATGAAATACTTGGGGAAGATACTTCCTCCAGTATATCCAAAAAGGAAGAGAAATTGATGCAAGTACCTGTGAAGTAATATGATGTAGAACAAATGGACTAAATTGTTGATTTCCTTCTTCAAAGTGTTTACAGAAACAAAGTGGATGGAGGGAAAAATTACAACCTTTTAGAAGAGCAGTACAAGAGAGGTTCTCCTGCCAGATTTTTTTAATGATTTATTTTTCTGTAGTACTCATTTGCTAGAAATAAGTCTTCTCAAAAATGGCTGTTTCCCCTTCCCTGAGATTTAACCATAAAAGAATAATTCAGACATTTTATTGGAGTTTATCCTAGTACTGGGATAATCCATTGCTTGGTGGTAGCTACTGTCACTATTTTATTCCAGAAAACACCTTTCTCTACTCCATAGCTGGGACAAAAATACATGCTTTCCTACCTCCTCTAACCTGTGCTCTGTCATTTAGGAATTCTGTCATTTGGGAATAGACGTTGCCTGAAGAGCTCCATGTTTTTGAGTCACAGTCTAGACAAACTGGAAGTCCTTCCTGAAACAACATGCCAGTATCCATGCAGTATGTGCATTTAGGAGGAGAAGGAGAGGTTCAGCCATGCTCTGAGAGATAAGGATGGCTACAAATGCTTTTTGCAGCATGAGTATAGTGGTCTATCTAATGTACAATCCTGTAGTGAAATGAGGCAACCAGGTGCCACTAATTGCCAGGTAGTGGGCATGAGCTTGTGTCAAGCCCACCTGTGCCTGGTTAGGGCGGGTCCCAACTGTGCATGAGCAGGATTAGGGGGCCAATAAAAGGTGAGTCCTGAAGCACAGGCTCAGCTCAGTCCTGAGCACGCCTGCAGAGAGGTCAGTTGTTTCTCTCAGCACCGCACTACCTTCATTGCGCCACCAGCGCTCATCGCCCTTAGGGTGAGGCTCTGAGGAGTCTCGAACCCGAGGCCTCGGCATTGCAATACTGTGCGCTAGCCGGCTGCACCACTTAAGCCTCACCCTCGCTGTCAGGGTGAGGCTTTGAGGAGTCTTGAACCCGCGGCCTTCAGCATTGCTCAGGTTGTGTCGTTACGTGCCAGCTGGCTGCACCACTCAAGCCTCACCCTAAGGGCGATGAGCACTGATGGCGCAATGAAGGTAGTGCAGTGCTGAGAGAAACAACTGACCTCTCTGCAGGCGTGCTCAGGACTGAGCTGAGCCTGTGCTTCAGGACTCACCTTTTATTGGCCCCCTGGTCCTGCTCATGCGCAGTGGGGGCCCGCCCTAATCAGGCACAGGTGGGCTTAACACAAGCTCATGCTCACTCCCTGGTAATTAGTGGCACCTGGTTGCCTCATTTCACTACACAATCCTGTTCAAATATAATTTTATTTTGTGCTTTCCCCTCACATCAGTTCCTATCACCATTCAAACTCTTGTGTGTTTTGTTTTCCTGAGGACACGAGCTGACTGTCTTGGGAGATGTTTAGATGGGTGTTTTAATTCTTGATCGGAATAAATCTGGTTAGCTGATCTCTGAGGGACTAACTGAGAGTCAAAACCCTTGCCTCTTCTCAATCCCAAACAACTTTAAGTGCCACTGCTTCCTTATTTTATAACGCTTCAACTATGCCTGTCTTTAATTATACTCTGCCATAATATAGTCATAGCTGCTGAGTTGATAATCACAAATTATTCTGTAAACAGGCTGACCCAGTTGCGTGTATCCTGTATACGTATAGCCCATACATATCCTACAGTGAGTGCAGCTATTTCTACAGCCTCTAAATACCAGAAGTCCTGCAGAAGTTTACTTTCATACACCCATATTTTGTAATGGTAGAGTGAAAAAATAACAAAACAACCAAAAGCAGTGAAGCAGAGTTGCATTCTGGGAAAAGTACCAGTGTGTAAAAGTGTATGTATATCTATGTGCTCTGCATATAGAATACATTGAAAAAAGCTGCTTCTGATATGGAAAGAGTTTATTTATTAAAGCAATGCCCTGAATTCACATAGGTCAGTGAAATGCACCTGAGATACTCAACAGTTTTCGGCAAACACTGTGTCTTACATTCCTGCATTTCCTCAAGAGTAAAATTAGAATAATGATCACCTAGTGAATAGTGTCATGAGGGTAAGCTGCTTTTAGAATGGGAATTTACCCCAGGAGAACTTGGTGCAGAGAACAGCTTAGTCTGGCTGTGGTAGGACTTGTACCTCTGTATTTCAGGAAGCTGCTTTAATGCACCTGTTGATGACATAGTTAACAAATGTGGTAAGTTACTGTCTTCACTGTTCTGCTTTAAGTGTCAGGCTTCAAATGTTGAAAACAAAATCTTAATTTGGTCAGAAAGAAAAAATAAATTTAAAAATCAAAGATATTTCTTAAACTGTAAATATTTCTAAATCTTAAAGCACCTGTGTACATATTCCTCCACCACTTTGAAGGTCATTTTAGGATTGTTTGAAAAAATAACAATCAACAAAGCCTATATGTTTTGGAAAAACTTCACAAATCTGAAGGTCTGCTTTGATGAGGGAAAGACTGTTCTGCATGTTTTTTCTTTCTCCTCCAGCACAAAGGATAATATGCAAAGAAAACAAGTGCTATGGGAATCTGATCCCTTCTCTGTAACTGTTTGATTGTAACAGTTCTTGTACAGTCCCTTGGGCACAGATCCTGAAAACAAAATCCTTCAAGGGGATGTTCTCTATTCATCATCTTGATACTGAGATGTGTGTGAGAGCATAAACTCTTCCTCTTTAACGTCTTCTAAGGGCAGCATCATTTCTCTAAAGTGTCCAAACAACAAAGGAAACTCAAAGGTTTTCACAAAAATTTTTTTTTTAAATCTTATCATAAATCTTAGAGATAAAGCTTGTGTATGTGGGCCAGATATTTAGAATGGATCTTTCTGTGCCTGTGTAGCTGGGTTAGCATGAAGAAAGGCATTTTTGTCTTTTCACAGCTTTTGCCTCCTTACTTGCTCTTTTCTTCAAGTGTAATATTAATGTGCCTTGAGTACACAGAAGAAGGAACAGATACATCAAAACACTTGAAAGAATTTGCTCATGAACTCTCAGTCACAGGAGATCACAGCTATAGTGTGTCTGAAGGATGAGCAGAGTGACTGTAGACAGATACTAGAGGGATATCACCACTGGCTGAAGTATTATTTAGGGTTGTCAAAGGGGATAAATATGAAATCAACAGAGTAACAGATGATATTGAAGTGGCTTTATACATACTGCATTGAATTGTTCTGGGTGGAATATTAGGGAAAATTCAGCCAAGTGAAATATTTAGAAAAATCTAGAAGATTCCCAAGAAGTGGGTTTGGCTTCTGCTGTCCGAGTCAGGCAGAGCTAAGGTAAGCCAGGTATTATAAAACATATCACTGGGACTGCTCTCCTGGAAAAGAAGGAGGCAGACTGGATGACCTCATATCTCATATGATAGCTAGGTTTATGAAAACAAACAAGGACCTTTATATCCATTAGGTTTTCTGTCTAGGCCTGAAAGTACTTTTCTTTATCCCAGGGCTCCTAAAGCTGGGTGTAAATATTTCATGGAGTTCAGAGGGTCTCTCCCACTTTAGTTGTTTCTGTGGGTCTGATGTTTGCTTTATGGACTTCCTCAGGAAACAGGCTTTTAATGCCATTAGGAGCAAAAGCCACTTGGGGTCCAGATAGTTAAAAACTAATCTACTGCTACACACAAAGGTATGTGTTGCTGCAAATACATAATTGCAAATGCATCCCATTCCTCATTTTCCACTACAGTCTTTCCTGGATTAAAATTAATAGTAACACTTGGCCTCTGTCTTTCAAAAGTGGTTGTCTAAAATGCTACTCCAGATCCAAGCACCTACAGAAATGGTCTGACTTTAGAAGATGCATGAATATTGAGTATCTCCAACTGGTATCAATGGGATTTCCATCTCAGTAACAGATGGGTGGGTAAGTCCCATGCCAGGGCAGAGGTTTGTAATCCCCTTTAGCTTTTGACAGTGGTCTCTTCAGGACAGGACTGATGAAACATCTCTCTAGAGATTGTCATGCAATAGCTGCCTCCCCTAGTGAGAATCAGCACTGAACACATAATATCAGGCTGTCTGGGTACCATGCATTGGTTTCCATGGAGAAGAGAGCTGCAGGTGGCTTAAGGAAAGCCTCCTCCTCTCAGAGACTGAGAGAGCTGAAGTGTGCTCTGCTGACATCTGGGTGATGCTACCTAACAACCAGCAACTATTATGGACAAGGTACAGCATTTCTGATTTCTATACTTGCATGTGAAGGAGCCTGTGTGTGAGAGGCAGCATCAAGCAGTTTATTTCTAGGGGAGCAGTGACAGAGGTAATCTTAAAGGTGTGAGGGTATTGCATTCAGTAATGAGCTGTCTAGACAACAGAGAAGTTTATTATATATTTTTTGATTTTTAAGTTATATCTAATATAATTTTTTAAAAGCTTTTTAAATTTTTTTTTCTTAAGAGACTTTGCTGACTTTTTAGTTAAGTAAAAATATGTGACTGATGTTTCAGTTGATGCTACTTAGTGTTACATTTAATTTGTAGGCATAGGATCATTTACATGAAGGCTCCAACCTACAGCAGTATTCAGCTAGTTTGTCCAAACTGGCACATTTATATTGGAGCCCATGAATGAGGCAGTGCAGATGCCATCTAGGCAGACAATATTTCTCATGTGAGTGAATGGAAGGAGACTGATACACAGGGTACATCTGAGGCAGCACGTGTTATTTCTTGGCTGGCTGTCCTGGGTCTGTTTGAGGCAACTGATGTGCAGGTAAGTTCACAAGCTCTAGACTTCACAAATGCTTTTTGAATGAACAGCATAAATCAAAAACTACTAATTAGGCTGGGGAATGTCAGAGTTGTTGCTGACAACCAGGAAGTAACACTGCTCTCTCTTTAATTATCTGCTTCTAAACCTAGTCATTTTACACCTGTGATGAATTTGCCAAAATTCTGCTCCATTGCCTGACACTGATACTGCCAACAGTGTGATGTGCCTCTATTTTAAAACTCAAGTTGTCTGACAGAATCATCAAGTTTACTAATAAACATTAATGTCCTCTGCGGACAGATAGTAGGGTATTGACTGGGCATGCAAATCACTTAAAAATAAGATAAAATTAATATCTAAGCTGGAGCCTTGCAGAATTACCCCACAGGGAGTAATAGAAATTGTGCTCATTTACCAAAACAAATGTGTCCTCTGGAGAGAGGTCATATCATATTAAAATTGAATAACTATGTCCAAGGGCTGGTAGCATCACCATAAGCTTCAAGCCATCCATGGCATCAAGTGTTGAGAGGCCATTGACCAGTGCACCACAAGTTTTGCCATTAGCCAAGTGCATACTCATGGGAATGATGAAAATATAAGAGATGGTTTGGAGACTGTCTGAATTCCCAAATGCTTGGCAGGCAGTTTGCCTCTTCAGGAGAGTCTGAGTGTCTGTGGGGCTTGTGTTGTCTCAGTCCTAGTGAGAATTAAAAGACAAGGATGTCTTGACAAGAATTAAAAGACAAGACCTGTGCTACTGCCTCTGTCAGCAAAAGACACATGTTTAAATACATAAGATGTGAATGTGTATTTTACAATATAAGCATTCATTTGAAAAGGTTACCTAACCTATCTGACCTATCACTGAAGAACAGTGTCTCTTAAAACTCCAGCAGCATGAGGTGTTGCCCTGAAAACTCATGACTGGTCACCACATTCTCCCTGTTCCACATCAAAGCTGCAGTTTCTGTATTTGATTTTATTCTTAATTTAGCCATTTTGGACTCTAAAAGTTTCCTTACTCCAGGCCAATACCAACCCTAATGGACTTTTTCTGCTCAGTGAAGAGGTTAGAAACAGCAAGGTGCAGTTGCTATCTGAACTGTTATTAGATCAGAGACGTAGAGAGTTACCAACTTGTCTGCAAAATGCTTCAGAATCAAATTACAGCGGGTATTCTGGCCAGAAGAAGCTCAGATAGCCTGGACATTATAAAGGGAAATCCTAAGTCTGGAATATAATTGAGCAGTCATTTTCTGAACAGCAAAATAACTTCCTTGAGGTGGTATCCTTTCCTGACCTCTCTTGGAACTTGCTCAATCACGTTAGCACTTTTTTTGTGCCTGAACGGGATGGGTTTGACTTATGAAATGCGATTGTTCACGCTGGAGTAATAATACAAGAAATCTGAAACTACTCAGTTCTTAAAGCTGATCAGCTTATCACTATCCAACACAAAGGCCTCAGAAATCAGATATCTGAACTAGCTGAATGTATTTAAGCCATGACAAGGGATGCTAAGGTAACAGGAGGGACTTGACTAATCCTCTCCAGCGTGAGATTTGGCCCCCATTTCCGTCAAGCATGTCAGACAGGAAAATCAGTGCTCCTTCCTCCATTGTTTCCCTGTTTTCATTTGCTTTTTGTTTCCTAGGAGAACCGCATGCTCTTCTCCACTGGCTTCTTCCATTGTTCCCTCTCCATCTAAACTTTCATCCTATCCCTCCCCCTTCTTTTCCACTGGTTGCTGCTTCTGTTCTCTTAGTAGTGGCTTCAGAGTTTATGCTCTCTCTTGATGGTTCCTTATATGCCACAGTTTTCAGTATTTATGCTCCTGTTTTCCTGAGAAAACACAGGTAGTTTTCTCAGCTCCTCATACTGGCACCCAGATCATAGAATCATAGAATCATAGAATTGGCTGGGTTGGAAGGGACCTCAGAGATCATCAAGTCCAACCCTTGATCCACTACCGCTGCAGTTCCCAGACCATGGCACTGAGTGCCACATCCAGTCTCTTTTTAAATATCTCCAGGGATGGAGAATCCACTACTTCCCTGGGCAGCCCATTCCAGTGCTTGATCACTCTCTCCGTAAAGGCAGGAAGCCAGCAGAGAGGCAGAGCACCACCATGCAGCACATACATTGTTGGGCCATGAGGTCACTGTTGTGACAAGGAAGGAAACAGGTTAACTTTTTGTTCTTGCAGTGCTGAACAATGTGCAGGGTACAGAAGGGACCTCTACACAAAGTCACTCCCATGCCCCGGTCCCTTCACTGTTCCCGCTTCTCGCCTCCCACATGTTGCCTCCAAAGGAAAATATTTGGCTTTTTACTTTCTGAAGGTCTGGGCTTTGTTTTAGGGAAAGAAGAGCAACAGTTTCATAAAGAGTGACTAAAATAAATTGTGTTTGAATCAAAGGAAAACTATGTCAATATTTCCAATATCAGTACAAGAAAATCCAAAATACGTCATTATTTATCTAAAAAAGAAAGCTTGTTAGATTAACATTGCTTGTACTGGTAGAATGAAAACTGAGCTAAGAACCTGGTAGATTCATATTTTCTTCCTTTTACCCCTACCTTCCTTTTTTTCTCCTGACCTCCACCCACCCTCATCACTTCTACTCATGTATTTAATGCAAAAGCAAAGAGCTCCATCATTTGAGATTGTTCAGTTGACAAGTTCAAATCACCACCTGAATACTACCTGATTTCTCCCTGAAGGTATGGATGTTTCAGGTTTAGCAGTGTCACAGAATGGTAAATCTCCTGAACTAGAAGTTCTCAGAAGCTATTAAAGGGAAAAAAATACATATGATCTGTACAGGAATAGTGTAAAAGAAAAAAAGAAAAGAAAAGAAAAGAAAAGAAAAGAAAAGAAAAGAAAAGAAAAGAAAAGAAAAGAAAAGAAAAGAAAAGAAAAGAAAAGAAAAGAAAAGAAAAGAAAAGAAAAGAAGAGAGGAGAAAAGAGAAGAAAAGAGAAAAAGAAAAGAAAAGAAAAGAAAAGAAAAGAAAAGAAAAGAAAAGAAAAGAAAAGAAAAGAAAAGAAAAGAAAAGAAAAGAAAAGAAAAGAAAAGAAAAGAAGAGAAAAAGCCTTGCTTTTTCTTTTGCCTTGCATTTGGACAGCAATCCCTAGAAATATGAAAAGATGTATAGTGTATCTTAAAGTGAGTGGATTAATACACCGACATTGCTATAGAGCAACGAAAAAGAAATCTGGGTTCTTTCTTAAAAATATATTCAACATTCTTTTCCTGGATTGCAAAGTAATTTTTTAAAGTCTGTATTACTCTGCCTCGTAGTCAGAAAATTACTGAACTCTGGACAATGACCTGATTTTTGTTATACTTCACGTTTTCTGACCAAGATAACAGGGAACATGACTTGTCATTAGTCTATGTGCTCCACCAACATCTCTATTTCTGCTGTTAAGACTGAGGATTAATCTGACACCCAGACAGTATAATTGCCTTAGATACAGTAAGTTGTGCTCTTTACTTAACACTACAACATTTAAAAGTAATGTGTGTATTTTAACATACTTTAGATCTGTAATTTTTTTTCATGGTGCAGAATTTAATCCATAATTTTCAAATCTACACAGAGCAAGCACAAATGCTACACTGCATGGGATAAATACTGCCTTTTCAGTGTGTGGAAAGGCTGAGCAAAAATTTGTACAAATTTTAAATACATTTAAGAGATTCAAACTTTAAGATGTGTTGAATTTTCACACCACTTTAGAAAAATAATTTTCTATTATCATACCAGTATGCAACTAATGTGACTTTTTTACTAGAAAATTAGAAGGCTGGGGGTTGTTTTGTTTATTTTTGCTATACTGTTTTCTACTGAAAGAATATAGAAGACCAATAGTAGGTTTCATCATATATCTCTTGTGGAGCATAATTAGAATTAATTCTTTTCCTGGGGCAAAGGATAAAGATGTGTTTAAATGCTCACAATGAGACAGCTCCTGTTTGGTAACTATACAATTATTTTTACTGATTCATTAAAACTTTTTTCTCTTGACGTTCAGGTGTTGATTAGATCAGGTAAATTTTCCAGTGGTGGGGTCATCTAGCTTTGTCTTTTAACATCTGAACTTTTTTTGGAACTCTGATTGGAATTAAAATTTTTTTAAAAAATAATCTGAGGAGGATCAAACCCCCAGTGAATAACTAAGAGTTTAATGGGAGGTGGCAGGTTTTGTATTTACAAGTATGCATTACCTTCTGCAATACCAGCTAAACTGGCTGTGCTGCATTGTAGGAATCAACCAGCCAGTGCTCTGCGTGGCCTACAGATTTGATAGCAGGAACCATCCTTTCACATGTAGGTTGTAAGTTTAATTTTGACCCAGGGTGATAACGAAATCTAGTCTCTGTAACAGATGCTGGGGGATGACATCAAAGAGCAGCAGATAAGATTTCAGATCACCAAGAAATAATTACAGTTATTAATGGTTTATCTTCCATCATGATGGATTAAGCAAGGAGACCAAAGATGCCACCATGTGAAGGAGTGGAAAATTCCATTTATCACTAGGGGCAGATTCTCCAAAACAAAAGTAGAGCATATATAGTGGATTTATGTTTCCTGGATACAAAGCTATCTTTTTAAATAGTATTCTATTCTTTGTTTTAGGTGGAGCACTGCATTTTTATTTCACATATGTCGAGTGTGTTCCCAGTTTTGGTCATCAGCTGACAGTGTTAGGGTTTAGAATTGCAGTCCTTCTGGAGGTACCTCAAATGTAATAAGGAAGTCTAGCAAATATATTTTATGTTAATGCAAATCTGAAAAAAAAAAAAACCAAACCCAGGAGCTCAGAAACAAAGGGACACAAGATTACTGAAAGCACTGGGAAAGATATTCCAAGTTATACATTGATAGGAGTCTACTAATTTCACTGCCAGGTTTATGTCCCGGACATACAGTGCTTGGGGAATAAAGCAAGGGCTATGACTATGTTCTGTACATTAAGACTCACTTTTCCCTTGCTACATACTCCATTGAAACAAAGGGACTTTCTCTGTTAACCCATATTCCTCTGTTGGCTTTTCCACAACAGGCTGTGTACTTTGAGAGCCAACTCATCCTACCTGTGCCTCCTTTTCCTTCAAGGATCAGAGAAATTTGTCCCAGTGCTTAGTCCTCAGCATGTCTGTTATTTTCGAGAGTATGTGTGTGTTTTTCACTACCATTAGATATTCCCATCACACAGGAGGAATTGCTGATAATTATCCTCTTCATTAAAGCAGCTATTAGAGAAAAATTTCTAAACTTGGTGCACTGCTTAGTTTGTACATTTTATTCTTATATATTTGTGCAGCCTTTTTGTTGACTGCACTGCAGGCCATCAGTCATAAGAAAACCTAGGCTTCTATCACTGGAAAGAGAAGCCTGTCAGATAAAAATTTTAAATCTATTTACATATTCTCACTTGTTTTCAGGAGGTGTTTAACACTTTAATTGCTGTGCTCTCTAAAGGAAAGACGCTCAGCTAAATCCATGCCCAAGTTTCATTCACACTCCACCATGGGGTCCTTTATCCCCAACTCTGTCTTTCTGCTGTGTCCATACAGTAAGTTGTTGTAACGGCACTGCCAGTGTCAAATTGAATTCAAAATGGTTTTATGCACCAATGACCCCAGTGTGAAAGGTAAAATATAAACCTCAAGTCTGTCATCGGGATTATTGCGTTAAGAGGTTGTATGGTTGTGTATTCACAACTAAAGTGAAACAAAGATAAGGGTGTTTGCACTTGCACTGTTTTTAGTATTTTAATTGGCTACTATAAAACAGAACCATCTTTACCATCTGCAAAATCCTGCTGCTGTTACCATACATTATGTATTAAAATAATTACCAATCTGGTTTTTGTTGTATAGACCTTTTCAGCAAGAAAGCAACGTTTAAGTGTCTTTAACCTGATCTAGTGAATGCTTTATGTGTGTAAATGGCAGTGAAATGGCTGCACCATACAGAGATACGACACAGGTCGAGGTTTTACTTTAAATGGGAGCACTCTGCCACTTTGGGGGAAGATGGCCATGGGCAGAGGAGACATGGAGTGAGCAAACTTTGGAGCTAGCAGTTGCTGCCAGCCCTCGTTTCCCAATCCACCCCACCTACAGCCCCGGTTCCTCTGTCATTCACAGCAGAGGACTGAGGCCCAGGGCAGGTCCTGCTGTGTGATCCCACTTTTTATTCCAGGAGAGGCTGTCAAGGAGAGCAGTGCAAAACAAGGCACAGACCAGGTGGACGCTCATCTTCGGAAACTCGGATCTGCTCCCGAACCTCCAGACTGGACAACGCTGGCCAGAGGGTAAGAGGGAGGTGTTACTGAGGAGAGGGAAGGGGTCCTGGGTCCCCCTGAGCTCACAACCAGACCCTGAAGCATTCTCGGTAAATAAAGCACCAGCTTGCAGCAGCTCAAGGCCTAAATGTCACCAATGGAAAAATGAGGATGTTTTGCCAAAACTAGCAAATCAATTATTTGAATTATAACTCGAGTAGGCACCATATTTTTGGATGAAAAAGGTGATTTATAGAACTATCTGTGTCCCTGCCGCATGTATCAAGATTTAACTCAAATCCACACCGCTCTCGCTTGACCAAACGATGTCAGACCTGCCGAGGAACTCCCGAGCCCTCTCCTCCCCTGCCTGTTCACCGCACCCGGGTTCCAGCTACCGCACACAGTAGGACAGGACAGATCCCACCTCCTTTCATTTTAACCCTTCCACCACTTTTAGTCCTGCTTTTACCCCCTCGCAGGCTGCGAGGCACCCCGGGCTGTAGCTAAACCCGTTATCGGGAACGACCCGCGGGCCGGACAGCGATGGGACCTCTTCCCGCAGCCCCCCCGGCACTTGGTCTCCAGTCCCCTCCCACCCCCGGTCCGGTCCGGTCCGGTGCGGGGCTGCGGGGGCTTTTCCCGCCCGCTTCGGCTCCACTGCGCTCCTTGGCCGCCAGGGGGCGCAGAAGCTTCGCGGGGCGTGGCCGCGCTTGGTGGGGGCGTGGCCTGAGCCCACGTTCGAGTTCCCAGGGCGACGGGTGGTCGCGGCGTGACGTCAGGGTGTTTCCCGGTGGCGTCAGGTAGCCCATGCGCAGTGGCCGCGGTGGCGATTCTGGGTGACGTCACGGGCCGGGAGTGACGTGCCGGTGGCGCGGGCCGCTGGGAGCTGGCCGGGATCCGCGCTCACCCCCCTCCCCCCATTCCCACTACGGGTCGCGGCTGGGGGCGTCCCGGCGGCGGGGACGCGGCTCCCCCCTCCCCCTTTCTCGCCCCAACGCTTCGATCCAAGATGGCGGCGCTGAGCAGCGGCAGCAGCGCGGAGGGGGCCTCGCTCTTCAACGGGGACATGGAGCCCGAGCCGCCGCCGCCGCCCGCACTCGGCGCCTGCTACGCGGGGGGCACCGGCGACCCGGCCATCCCGGAGGAGGTGAGGCCACGCGGCGCCTGCGGCGGCCACCGCGGCCACCTGCCCCCCGCTGCCGATCGCACCCCCGCCCCCTCCGGCCGCTCCGCACCCGGGGGCCGCCGGGCGGCGGCGCAGGGCTTGCCGGCGCCCCGCCGGCGGGGTGAGGCCGGCGGCAGCGGGGATCCCCGCTCGGGGGAGGCCCCGGCCTCCTCCCTCCTCTCCGCTGGCGGGGGCGCCGCTCTCTCCAGCCGCCGCCGCTGGTGCAGTGTCGGGGCGGGGAGGCTCCGCTCCGCGCCTGGCCGCGACCCCGGGCCCGCTCCGTCCCGGGGGCGGCCCGCGCCGTCGTGAGGAGGCGGCGCCCCCGGACCGGCGGGGGCTGGGTGCTGGGGCTTCCCCCGGCGGTGCCGGCTGAGGAAGGGTTGACGGGTCGGGGTCTGGTTTCCAACAAGCCCACCTGCGTGCCTCTGCTGTCACGCCTGCTGTTTGTTACCTGGGGCTGCGGCCGGCAGAGGTTGTGGAGAGGGGTGTGTGTGTGGGGGGGGGGTTGTAATCGGTTTCCCCCGATGGTTTGTGGAGACGCTGTGAGTATGTTTTAAAACCACGAAGGTGTGTTTTAAAAGCAGGGTTGGGTACGGTGCCTTTTGTGGATGTTGGCCTGGGTCGCCGTTTCTGCAAGGGGAATCTTAAGAAGTGTTAGCGGCCAGGGCACTGTGCAGGCATCGGGGTTGTTGGGCCTCTGGTTTGTGTCTCTCTTACATACTTCCTGTGTTTTGGGGCATATTACTTAACTTCCCAATCCCACGGAGGGTGAGCGGCACTACCTGTTTAGCTAGGGTTAAAGTGTTAAGGCGCTGACACTTCTGAAACATTTTTAGAAGGTGGAATAGGATGTGCCATAAGAGTGCAAGGTGTTTTGCAGATTCGACTACCATAGGCATCTCAGTCAGAACGAATTGTCAAATGCCATGCATCAAGTCTGTTCTGGAGGTAAATACAGATGCCAGAAGCTCTGCTGCCTTGTTTCAAGAGCTGGTTGCTGAGGATTATTTCAGCTCAGCTTTCCCCAGCTTGTCTGTGTAATCGGTGCAGGACCTCTTACCTATGAACAGAATCTTTTGCACCTGTAAGGTGCTGAGCCCGCCAGGTAAAGGCTTCTTGCTGCTCTGGCGGGAGTCTTCAGCAGGGAAAATGAGCTGGCTTTGGTCATTAGCTAGCAGAGGGATCTAGTTTGACTCTCAACTCGCCGGAAAAAGATTGTCTTTTTACCCATTTAACTTATTAATAGCATAGTGGATTATAGTGGGATTAATGCGATGAGAAGTTTGACAAGTGCTAGAGCTCATGCTAGGTAGATGTCCAGAAAGGAGAAATGGGGAAGGACTCAGACCCTTTTGATGCTAGTGAGATGTGAGATTAGTTCCCTCACCTTAAAGGAGCTACTGGCTTACTTGTTGAAGAAGTAAAAACTCAGATGCATACTTTAATTTACACCTACCCAGCAGGGAGATTAAATGCTTTGGGTAATGCAAGTTCAGTCACTTCTCCTGAGTAAAGACAAACTCCCAACTGGTTGGCAAACCTAGATACCTAAAGAATAGGGTTTAACAAATGCTTTCTTTTAGTAGGAAAATAGTTTAAAATAGTTTAAAAAGCTAATTGCTGACTTTTACTGTGTGAATTGTGCTTGTGCAACGCTGCATGGAACTGAATTTCTAAGTTATTTGTGCCGTAAAAATACCCAAATCTTTGTGTAATCATTTCAATAACAGGTTTATATTGTGGCCCTAGAACAGTAATATCAATACAGCTGAGTAAGGTAAATAAACTGCAGTGTAAGAGAGAGGAGAGGGGAAAGCAGCAGAAGGCAAGATTTTTTATTTTGCTTTTTAAGTAAGTTTTCATACCAACCGGGATGTTTATAAAAGTGTCGCCACTTGGACTTCAAAAATGTTTTGGCTGGTGTTGTCTTGAGATTTTACTCCAAATGCTAATTATATAGTGTAGCTTTCACCACTGACACCACCTCTTCTGAGTATATTACTTCCCTATAAGAGAGGGAGAGAGAGAGAAGCAGTTTGGTATCTGGAACACTTGCCAGCCAGTGAGGTTTGTACTTTGCAAGTATGTGTGCATATATTCATGGTTGTAAGCGGGAGGGATGTTCTTTGTTTATGTAAAAGCAAGCGTTTTATGCATTAGAAATACTGAAGCACACAGGTCTGAGGCATAGCTGGTGCTAGAATTCTTGTTTTCTGATGTGGTTTTGTTCTTTACTTGGCTAGTTCTTCCTGAAGTCATGAGTAATTAAATTTTATTTACTGTATAAGTACACCTATTACTTCATCTAAATCTGTACTTTTAATAAAGTTCATGACCAAAAAATTGCTGTTATGGTTAAAATGGAAGATATCCTTAATACAAAAACAAGCCAACCTGAAGTGCAATGCAAGTTCAAAGTGACATAAGTCTGAAAGATACTGA
This sequence comes from Calypte anna, assembly GCF_003957555.1. NCBI lineage: Eukaryota > Metazoa > Chordata > Aves > Apodiformes > Trochilidae > Calypte > Calypte anna. The sequence goes on along the minus strand of NC_044244.1, from coordinate 58,701,714 downwards.
AGTACGTCTGACTCATGGCTCTAATGTAAGTAGATGTTCCAGTGTTTTGTTTGGTTTTTTTATGTACCTTCAAGACAAGGTACATCTAAGCTTTAAAAGATAACCTTGCTGTGGAAACTTGCCAAAGAGCATAGCCTCACTTATTTTGAGGAGATACCTGGAGAGGTTTTAGTTCCTTGTGATCTTTCAGGAACTGCAGTCCTGATTTCCAGAAGGAAAATCTCCAGTTCTGTACTTATTTTATAGTTTCAAAGCAGGGGATGCAGACATCAAGAATTCTGACAGACCTGGAAGTAGTCTTGCACAAACTTGTGATCTGGAGTCCTCTTGTAAAGGAGGTATTCTGCTTCAAGATTGTAATCAAGTGTTTTCTGCTCGGTACAGCTACATCAGTGTCACTTATGGATTCAAGGACTAGGGTTTTGAAAAAAACATATTTATAGCTATGTCATTCAACTCATGGCCAGTTTTTAATCAAATAATTAATTTAGTGTATTAGAAGTTGCCTCAGTAGCATAACTGCTTATACTAGAAAGCTTCTCGTAATGGAGTCATTACATAAGAGTATAATAAATTGCTGAAGCTTTTTATACTTTCTATTTTACAATTCATGATGAGCAAGAGTAGTTGGCCATGTGTTCATATAGTACATGTAGGAAATCAGTACTTCTTGGAGGCATAAGGTTTTGAAGAGAATAGGGGCAAGTTTAATTGAGCAGGAATTTTCCTCTTCTGCTCACTTATTCCTGGTGTTGGGAGGCCTGGGATCTGTACCTGTGTCCAGAGGCACAGAGGTTAACTTCTTCCCCAGGATGAATTCTCAGGACAACTGATTGTTTGCATGGCAGGTTTTCAGAGTAATACAAGGTTCTTGGTGTAGTAAAGAGTGTGTGACAGCTGGGAGGAAAGGCTCTTGTTGCTGGAGATTATTTACACCGATATTAAATAATTCAAATGGGATTTTCTGTACTTGGAGCTTTGTGCCCTGAACTGCTCTTTGGAAGATGGAAATTACTTTGAAGGTTGCGAAGTGAGGGCCTCAGCTGTTTGAAGGTTGATTGTTTTCTAGGAGGCAATGCTGGACTTTATCCTGCATAAATATTAATTATATATGTAGAAACCTTAATCGTGTAAAACAGAGTGTAGAAGAAGAATAAAATGTATTGAATTAGAAGATACCTATAACTGTAATAAGTAGTGGGTTGTCATAAAGTAATATAGAATCACCAAGGAAAACTGAGGTTGTTTTTGTTGCAATATCATTTAGGGAATTTATCATGGTAGGAATTAGAATAACTTTCCTTTTAAGTTGCTGTTTCTCTGAAGATTAGGGTTAAATATGGTACTTATTTGGAAAGTTGAAAAAAATAAAAGCATTTTTTAACTTTGGTGCTTTTGTTTTCTGTTGAATCTCAATATGTTTCATTGCATTTTTGTTCAGGGATTGAGCTAAATTTATAGTCTGTGAATGACATCCTATTTAATTGTGAGGAGAAATTATACTTTAGCTACAAGATCCTTCATATCCAGCTAATATTCTACAGGAGTGTATCTTCAAGGATAACTGAAATAATTCTTTTCTTTGGCACAGCATGGAAAAAGCCTCACTTAGATACTATGTCTGAATTTGGGCACAGCTTTAAGAAATACATGGTCTAGATGAGGAGAATCTGGAAAAGAATACTAAGATTAAAAAAAAAAAAAGAATAATAAGATCTGAATTCTGGAAGATCAGAGCTTTGAGAAAAGACTGAAAAAAAAAAGAGGCTATTTTAAAAAGAAATAGAAGTTGTCAAATGTGATACAAGGAAGAATGCAAATAATTTGTTCTTCAGACTTGTGGCAATTGCTGTGAGATGTAGTGAGTTTAAATGGTAGTGGAGGAGGTAATTTCCTGTCACCATTAGACCTTGTTTTTGTATGGCTAAGTATAATGAAGCATGAAAATATACTTTCTTCACTTATTTATAAAACGTCCATTACTAGATTATGTCACCTCCACAGGCAAATTTTGTCATGGGGAGTGATGGGGAGAAGTTGATCCAGGTGTAGATAAAAACCTCAAAAATCTCATCTTTTTCATCTTAGGCTTTTTGTGATTTATTTGTGGCATAGTAGATGGAACACTGGAGCACAACCTCAAAATAATTGTGTTCAGTGAGGATATTCAAGACATTTCTGTTTGTGAGGTTTTTCCCAAAAGGCAGTAGGCTCTGTCCTGTGGTAGCTTGTTGGATTATGCAGAACTCAGTTAATAGAGTAGTAACTTCTTCTGAAAAGTTTTGATGGTCTCAAGAGGCTTGTTTCTTGTCTCTGTGGGTATCCACAAGCTGGTTGGATACAGTGTTTGGTACAGAGTTTTTTGTTCATTTATGCCTTAAGCCACTGTTGCTGTTAGAACTCTTATTTTTAAAGCTGTTCTATTAATATCCTTCTTGAGACTTGGTTTTAGCTGAGAAAGGCAAATATTTTGTTGTGTGTAGTTAATTATGAGTAGATTTTGGTGGTTTTTTTTAATGGAGATACCTTTTGACAGTTTCTATTTTTTTCCACTTTGTTTTGTTACCTTGTATCATATCTATAGTTCAGTTTAATTAGTTATTTTGTATATAGAAAATCTGCCTGCATGAAAGATTCAGGAGTAAATTTGAAGTAGTAGGAAATACAATTTTGTTTGTCTTGTCAAAAGAAATGAAATTAATATTTTTCTTCCATTCCAGCCTTACACACAAACTGTTTCAGGTTTAAGATTTTTTTGGAGATGCTTTTTGGCGAAGTGTTTTATATAAGTTTTATTTTTAGTTTGAACAAGTTGAGTTCAAGACAGTGTCATCTACAATATAATAGAAATGCTCTGTCAGAACTGCTGTTGATGCTGCTCCCCATCACGATGGCCCTGAAGTTAATCACGAGGTGCTCTGCCACCCCCAGAGGAAATTTTCCTGTTCCCTGTACCTGTATTTGGCCACTCAGCCAGATCTACTCCCTTGTGACAACTTAGTACCACGTAGGTACTATCCTAAGTTAATTCAGTTCACTAATGCTGAAAAAAATGGGAGCTGCTTTTGCTGAATTTGTTTTCTGCAATCTTAGTGAACTGAGACCTTCTCAATGTGGCACTGGATGAGCTCTAAAACTCTTGCTAGGTAGGAGACAGAAGGGATGTGGTTCAGGAGAGTAGTGGTGGTATTGTGGCCTTTCAGTTCCTTCCCCTCTTTTTTTTTTCTACTTTTTTTTTTTTTTTTTTAAGATCGTGTCTGTCCCAAGGGACTGCAGTGGTCTTCATTTTTTTTATACTCAAATCAGGAGTCTTGTTCAGCTGAGGCTGCCTTTGCTGGACTTGCCAGGTTTGGATCCTGATAAGTTATTTCTTTATGTCCTTGAGCTTCCTGTGATAGGTTGTAACAGTTTTAATTTGTCTCTGTGGGTTGTTTCTGAGCAAACCTGTCACAGAAACATCATTACATGCCATAGTTTTAGCTGTGTGCCAGGAACTTGAAGGTCCATTCTGAGCTTGTATAATAAGTATACTTTCCAATAACTTTGACCACGTGAGAATTCTAAGTACAGTATTTAGGTTTTTGAGGTGTGAGGTGGTTTTCGTAATTTTCAGCTGTTCACACATCTATGTGTGTGAACACAGATACTTTCTCAGAGAGAGTGCAGGATACAGAAATCAGTATGGGGGTTTTTGCTTCAGCTTATTTCAGTTGCTCTTGAGCTTTTTGGGTGTACAATGGAAACCTCTTAATCTTCACTCCTGCATACAGCTTATTTCTAAAATGATGTAACATGTATTTATGCAACCAATTTCTGTGACCAGTGCTGGAGTTAAACAAGGCTGCTTCATGCAGCATTATGTGCCTTTTTTTTTTTTTTCTCCTGTTCACACTCCCTGCTGTGCTTGGCTTATTACTCCACATTTTTAACATTTGTGTGTTTTGAAGGAGCTACAGAAGTATCTTTCTTTACTTTGATGACATTTAATGAATATGGACCCTAGCATAAAGGGGTGAACCAAGCAAAGATCTAATTTTTGCTGATCCCTGTGGTCTGCAAGTGCTTTCAGCTCAGACAGGAGTTTTGGGGGAACAGTGCTCCCAGCAGTCATCTTACAGTAACACATCTGACCAACCTGAACATTAAAGATCAGAAAACAACCTTTGCTCTTTTGAAAATGGAGTTTGTTGTGCACTACTTGGTATTAAATGTATTCTCCACACAATCAATACTGAATTAAGGACATCATAGAAGTGTGTTTGGGCACCTAAGGGAGTGTTTTGGTTTTTTTTTCCTCAAGTTCTAATAAGGTGGAAATATTTTTGTGGGTTCTCCCTGTATACCTGCACAAAATGTAATATTAAAAGGCTATTAATTTTCTATGTAAAGAGTACACCTTTAAAGACTTTCATTTTGGACACAAGCAAGTAAGGTTTTTAATTATCAAATTATATTTACTGTTTAAAAATGTGTTGTGTGACTTTAAGCAACTTTTAAACTTCGAGCAAGCTGATCTGGTTATTTTTAAGTATTGCTGCCCATGGCAGGAGGGTTGTATCTAGATGATCTTTAAGGTCCCTTCCAACCCTTGCAATTCTGTGAGACTTTATTTCAGGTAAAGGGATTATTTTGAGGGTAGACATTTCTGAAGTCGGAGGAGCATGCCTAGTTTTTTTTCTCTCTAATAGTAGCTATTAATTACTGGTAATTTGAAAAGCACTATAAAATCAACATTAATTCAAATATATTAGCACTTTAAGAAGGTGATAGTACCTAGATGTTCGGTTCGATTATATATTGGTAGCTGAATCTATGAACTGGTTTTATGAATTTATTCATTAAATCTTAATAGGTCAGACATGCTCTCTAATTAGTTGAGTAATGTAGATTTAAATGTGAGTCTTTAGCATCATCTGAGACAGCTTTGAGAGGATTTCTTTAAGCATTCCCATAATTTTGCTAGAATTCAATTTGTGAGGGCTAATAAAGTCTCATATGACTTTTTAAAGATTATGTACATTGCTGAAAATTGATACAACTTTTCCCACTCTCTAGATTCAGTAGTTCTAAGTCTCTTGCAGAGAACTAACCAGTTCTCTGACTTGATCAGCTGATGGTTAGGCTTAATAAAAATATCTTTTTGGTGGTTTGGGTTTTTTTGTGTTTTTTGGGGTTGGTTTTGGGTTGTTTTTTTCAGTTTTCTGAACTAGGTGGTTGTTTTCAGCATCGCCCCCCCCCCCCATGGTAGCTGTTGTTAAGTTTTGTTTTTTTTTGTTTTTTTTGTTTTTTTTTTTTTTTTTTTTTTAACTCTCCTAACTTTACAATGAGTGGCAAGGAGCCAGTCCTGCTATTTAAATTATTTCATGTTTCATGTTGGTACTAGGGTTACTAAGGCATCATGTTCTGCTGAATAGAACATAGAATGCCATTTAGGAGAAATGTTGTTTCTGTGGCTGTTGCTATTTGTGATTCTTGTTAGATTGGGAGCAAATTACTTTTGTATTACAAAATTTAAAAAAAAACCAAAACAAAACCCAGACAACTATATTTTTGTGTTTCAGGGTTTGAGACCCCTTTGATAAAAATAGGACACCATAGTTACTTTATTGGATCACAGTTATTTCTGAACAAATAGAATGTATTTATACTTAACTAACAATTACATCTGTCTTTCACATTTTCTAAACAGTTGTTTAGATTACTGTAGGAATATGGCAAAGTGTATAAAAAATTATTTTATAGTTCTGGAGCATGAAATTTTAAATAAGTTCTGATTATCTTTTCTGGATAGTCAAATTCATTGTGTGCCCTGGCAAGGAGAGAGCAGAGTAAGTCCTGTAGTTCAGGCGAGACAGAGTTTATTTGTTTTGTCATTTTAATTAATGTGACCCAAGCTGTGTTAGAGCTCTGCTCAACTGGTATGTGCTTTTTATAGGCAATTATTATAATTAGCTGGTTGACTGCTTGCTTTCCATCACAAATATGACTTGTCTTCAGTTTAAGGTGTGTGCAGAAATAGTCTGGAGTATGCATGATAATATTTTAAATTTCACTGCTGTATAGATTAAACAGTTGTTGGGAATATGTGATAGTTCTCTCTACAGCAAAATTGCATTCTTCAGTAAGTTAGGAAATGTGGGTAGTTTTTTTCTCCTATTCTTTAAAATCTGTGACAGTCTAGGGAGAAATTGTTAAATTCATAAATGTAAACACGGTTGATTGTACCAGAACTTGTTCTGTGCATGACCCTCATGACTACTGAATTAATACCAAAGTGAATAAAAGAGACTAGAAGTAATGCAACACAAAAGCCTCAAGGAATGTGGAATTAAAGATTTAGCTAGATCAAAGAAAGCTGTACAACTAGTAGTTAATGATTTAAATGAAGGATACAGACAGCTCTTATTTTTCACACTCTGCTCTTCTGCTGTGGTGGAAAACATTTGTTAATTTTCCCTTTTTAAAGTGCTTGGAGGCAAATTCTACTTAGTGGCAAGCAGCAAAGATGGCAGGTGTTGGAAAAAGCAGGGGAATGAAAGAGAATTGAAACTTGTTCTGTGATTTGTAAATTTTACCAGACTCCTTACTAGGGTGTCTAGCTAACCAACAATGAAAATATACTTTTGACATTTGTATCTGGGACACTGGGAAAGAGCTGCAATACAAATGATTTGCCAACATTAATAAAAAGGGAGGGAAGATAAACTAAGCAGCCTCAGTGTTGACATTCAGGGCACTTATGTAAACTCCTATGTGAAACCCATTGCAGGCTGCTTTTCAGTTAAGTTTCAGCTGTTAGTATTTTTCACACTTGTTTAACAATAAGTTTAACCACTTGTTGAAAATGTGGTAAGCATGAAGAACCAGCAGAAAGGAGGAAAAATGAGAAAATTAACACAATGGATCTGTGAGTTGAGAGAACCTTCCATGAGAGATGTAGAAGAGTTGGAGCCTGAAGTGTAGGAAGAAGGGAAGGATTATCGTTCCCACTGTATGTTAATGGTCTGGTGGGTGACTGCAGAAAATGAAAAGCAGACTTTGTAAGAGGCAAGAAGAGGACTAGCACCATCCAAGATTGATTGAGAGGGAAGGATAGCTCAGGAAAAGATAACAAAATATGAGTAAGATGTAACAGTGATTTTCAGCAAAGGAAAATGCAAACTCTGCATCTTGGCGTGTGAGTGTTGAAGTGGGGTGCTGAGTTATCAACCTGATTCATGTCCTTTTGCCTGTCTTTAATGCTTTCCTTTCAAGTTAGTTAAGATCCTTCTAAGAATAATTTTGTACATGACAGTTTTTGAAAGGATTTTCTCATAAAGTGGATCCTAGTTCAGTGGATCAAGGAGCTGAATTGGTTCTGTAAGGAAGAAGCCTGATGGGGCTGATTAGAATAGTATCGGATCGGTATTGATGATTTTGCCCCCTTATAAAAATGTTTCCAAATAAAATAATTTTTTTCTAAATTACCTAGTTCATTCTACCAAAGTATTCTTCATCATCACCAAGTGTGATAATCTAAATGCAGGACATACTGTGCCTGGACAAGTAACTCTCACGTCTTCTAACAAATGTGACTCATAGAGGTTAGAGTTGGGGTGTGCTGTGAGATTGAAAACTGATGCCAAGTGCAAAAAGTGTGAAAGGTAGTTTTCTTAGTGCTGTCCCAGGCACTGCCTATATTGACACGTAGCAAAGGATGTGAAAATAATTTTGTGGCTTACAGCCTTGTGGTTGTGGAGCTACAGTCTTCCCTGAATAGAATGGATTTAGGCTTCTACTGTATCTGACTTGCCTCTGGCTCAAACTAGGTCATCTTTATTACATTGCAAGGGAGTGCTTATTTGCAAAATTAATGTGCAATTATCCATAATAGGCAGATACAAGTTTATATTCAAGTATATCTGGAATATTTCCAGTGTTATGGCTGCCTGTGTCCATTTTAGCCTGTATCAGCTTCCTCACGTCGGAAGCACTAATAGTAGAATCAAATCTAATCTCTTATGTTAGAGAATAGCTTTAACCTAATGCTGCCAGATAAGACAAAAAAGTTTTGATGCTTCTTTCAGAAATATAATAAAGTTATCCAAGCTCTAAAGGATTCATTACCTTTTTTGTGGAACAGCAACGAAGTTGTGTATCTTGCCTGATCACACTGCTTCATATGGGAAGGGCTTGGACTCGCATGTAGACAGTACTGTGTGCACTGCAGATTTACTTCAGAATACATTCAGATTTCTAGCAACCATCTCTTACTTTTTGTATTTCTACAAGATATTTGGCAGTTACGGCTTTATGGTTTCCTAGAGGTGTGAAGTTTGGTAAGGAGTGCTTATAAGAGTAGCAAAAAATAGGTTGTCTTTTACTTTCAGACTAGCATTTTTACTTTACTTCTAGAGAAAGTGTTAATAAAGCATGGATGAAGGGATTACTCTGAGAATTCAAGGAAGGAATTCTATGAGCGTGTATGCTTTTAGCTTGAAGAACTTGGTTTTATTCTGTTGTCTGGGAACAAGCTCTTTCTGGTCCAGAACTGTTTGCTAGAAGGGTTTTGTATTTCATGTTTTCATTATCTTGGTTGTTAGGTAGTTCTTGGTTGCTGTTCTGAAATGTATGTGCTTATGGGAAATGAGAAGCTTACTAGAGTCCTTGGCAATTTTTATCCACTCTTTTTATTTGGACAGTCCTAATAAACCTGTGCATCTCTAAATGCTACTAAGTAAATCAGGTGACTTAATTCTTAACTTAGTGTTTCAGATTTTTTTCCACAGAGATTATAGGGATGAGTCTTGGCTCAAATCTGTCAGGCTGGGCTGGCTCATGTGATGCAAACTTATCTGAGATAACTTACTCATGAGATAACTTAGCATGCAGGTTTGAGAGGGGAAAACACAGGCTGAAGGTGCTGGCTCTGCTGGCTGTGTAACTGCAAAAGGTTTGGTTTATTTTTTGTGAGGCAGAAGCTGTGGGTGCTGTGGGGTGTCAAAGCAGAGACTCGAAACCTGCATGAGGTCACTTGCACAGAGCACCACTTCCCAATTCCAGTTAGGAAAAGGCTTGAGTTCCTGCACTTGAATTGAAGTAGTCACAGATCCTGCTTAGCAGGATGCAGTATGCCTGCTCTGGAGTTGATTCTTCAGGAACCAGCTGGTTAAGGGATGCTTTGGACCACAAAAAAGAACAACCTATCTATAAGCATATTCACTAATACAGGAAGCCAGAAGGTGAGTTTTATATAAGTAAAAATATGTAGAAGTTGCTTCTTGAAGGGATATTGTGAAGTTTGGAAATTTGCCACAGCATGTATGTTCTTAAGCCTGCTTGATTAGGGAAAGAACATGATAGTATTAGATAGTGAAAGTTTTTTCAGTTTGACAGAAGGCTTTTGGTGGGTATGGCACATGAAAAAGGTTTTTCATTTCTGTGAGCAACAACCAACAATTTGTTGCTATAGTTGACTTTGATAAATTTCCTTTGGCCTTCAGCAAACTTTTAACTGTGTGAATAGCCTTTCTAAAATGATAGAAATCCATATTAAGTTTTCTTTTAAGATTTACTTGTGGAAAGGCTCTTAGTTTAGTGCACAGATGTATAGTAGGAAATTCAGAGCACCATTTTCATCTTGTTTGAACAACGTTGTCTTCCACTAGGCTTTCACTTCAGCTTCTTCAGGTGAAGGCATTTTTTTGCCCTAGCCTGGCAGCTGACAGTATGATGACAATTTTTTTATTTAAATTTTCTTCATTAGTCACTCAGGTTTTGCTCACGTCATGATATTAACTTAGCAGTGCTGAGTATTTCTGCTCTCATTAGTGGCTGTTTGATTTGCTTGCCAACATGCCCTAAATAATATGCTTCTGTTTTGCATATATTAGTGTTGCTCACTTGTATTTGTTATTCTATACCTTTACTTTAAGAAAAGAGAGATGCAAGGTTGTGGTTATGGCACAAAATAGAAAATAACATATAAGCAAGGAAGTTATTCATTATCAATCTTCAAAAAAAGTATTTGGAAACTCATCTGATAGCAGTTTGTTTTGGTGAGGCCACACCTGGAGTGCTGTGTCCACTTACAAGATCCCCAGTGCAACAGGGACATGGACATACTGGAGGGACTCTGGTAAGGGTCCACCATGATTTAGTGAGTGAAAGGAAGACAGAGCCAGACTCTGGTGGTGCCCAGTGACAGGACCGGGGGCCATGGGCACAAACAAACATCAGGAAGCACTTTGATAATTTGTGGGTGCCCAGGTGCTGGCACAGGTTGCACAGGGAGGCTGTGTAGTCTCCATCCTTGGAGATACACAGAATCCATCTGGACGTGGTCCTGGGCAACCTAGTTGAGCAAGAAGCTGGACAGGATGGCCTTCAGGGGTCTCTTCCAATCTCAACCCTTCTGCAGTTCTGGCTTACTTTGTCAGTGAAGCATCTTCCCTCTCTACTTCCCACTGCCAGGCATTTAAGTATAGGAAGTTGTTGATACTGATTGTGGTACAGTGCAGGCTGAGGAATACCTTCTGGTGGATAGAATTGCCAGAATGAGCAAATAATAGAAGCTGCATTAAGTACTAATGAAACTTGTTTCTGAAGGTAATCCATAGATTACAGAAAATTCTTGGCAAACTAAGAAATACGTAGACCAGCATGTTACCAGTGAAATTCCTAAACTCATGAATGTGTTAATTGAAACAGTGTTGATTCAAGCTTGTTTTTTTCAGCAACCATAAAACTAGCTCTTGCTATCTTGGGAAAAAAACAGCAAAATACAGAAATCCTTCTCTTTGGTGCTGATTGGTTTCAGCAAGGCAAACTTACTGCAGGTTGAGAAGCAAGCTGACTTCCACAGTTGCCCCAAGGGATTTTGCAAACACTTGAGTAGCACTCTTTGTTTGCGGTCCTCTTACTCCCAGTAGTTTGGGTTGTGTGTTCCTGAGCAAACCTTTTGCTGGAGTGTAGCTTCTTGATGAAATCTTTGTTCTAAAAGTTGGGCTATAAGTGAATTAATTATTAGTTTACATTAGGAAACTATTGGCAATAACTGATGTATAGAACTAGGAGGGGTAAATAAGGCGATGTGCAAAATGTGAGTTCTGTGTTTTAAGAGTTTTTGTTTCTTTGTGAACATCTCAAGTAATGTTGCAGAACTTGTTTTGATCTAGTTTGGTTTGTGTCCAAGAGAAGGTAAGAAACCTTCGCCGGGTGTAGAAGTTAGAAGTGTATAAGGTAGGGTATAGGTGTTCTTTAAGATCAAGACATCCTATTCTCAGGCAAATAAAACATTAAGTCTAGATTTTGTGAATATTGTTTACACAGAATTCTTAAGGTCGGACAGAACTCCTTCACTAAACTTTGTAGTGCTGTAGAAATTATGTGTCAAAGTCTTGCAAGGCAATTACCTAATACGGTTTTGATAAAGAGCTTTTAAGAACACTTTATTTTTCATGTTTATTTAATGGTTCCTGAATTTTAAAACAAAATTCAGTTTTTCTCTGTTTATCTAAGAAGCAAGCTGTGTCTTACTGACAGTAGATGAACAGGCTAACTTTGTTCACTGTTTTACTGATAATTAAAATTTTATTATGGGTTTCTGTTATTAGATATCAAGAAAATGTAACTTTGTTTTAGAACAGATTCTGTAGCCTCCTTTTCATTATAAAAATTTTAATTATCTGTTTTAGGTGTGGAATATCAAACAGATGATTAAATTAACACAAGAACACATAGAGGCACTGCTAGACAAATTTGGAGGAGAGCATAACCCACCATCGATATATTTAGAGGTAAGTTTCCTTTCAAATGCATGTGATTAGATCAATGGTGTGTTACCTTAATCTCACCTGAAGCACATTAATGTTAAGGCTGTGAATACTTGTAGTGAAAGACAATATTCTGTATAAGAAGCTTAATACATTCCCTGGAGATAAAAAGGAACTGTAGGGGATTCCTGGTAGGCCTCAGTAGGGCAAGATTGGTGGCATGGTCTGATAGCTGTGTTGGTGCAATTGAAATTTAAAGCTTTCCTTCTAGGTGTGTGGGGGCAGAGGAGGAGGCAGATTGTATGTGTGTTACAGAAAGAGTCATGCTCTGTTGTAAATATTTACACATGAAAACATAAGACTAACATTGTCTTTAAAGCAGGTGACTTCACTTTTTTCTCTTTGAAAAATAATAATGTAGAATCCAAAAACTGTATTAGAAGACAGGAATGTCTTAAAGGAATACCTAAAATTTGAGGGTGGAGTAATATTTTTAAACTGTATTTAATTTGTAAACTAACTGCACATTCAATTTCTGTATTCTGTCAGCACTGCAGGTTCATAAAGTAACATTGACATAAGACCCTTTAGAGTATAAAAAAAAAAAAGGACTACATGCATAAATTGCATCTATTAGGAATTAAATGAATATGACTTGCTTCAAACTCTACCCTTTTCCTGGTTCTCTGAAGAACAGAAATAACTGGAGATTGACAAGAATTTTTGGTAGTCCCTTTAATTGTAAATGCTGCCTAAAGGCATGGGGTAATTAAAAGCAAAATTCTCATTATCTGAGCTACTTCTAGCTTTTATCTTCTTGTCAGAGCAGGGCAATAGCATGACTATACAAATGTTGACATAATGTCCTTAACAATTAAGGTCAAATGAGGCCCTCTGTAGTTGTTTTACTTATTGCTAATATGAAATGGGAGTATTGAATGAGTGCTAATGACTATTTTAACCACTCAGTACTATATAAATACACCTCTGTTTTCAAAGGGACTAGTTCATTTGCTATGTCTGGATTTAATATTGTCATGTGTATCATTTGATTGCGTATCAAATTGCAGTACTAATGAGCTTAATCTGTAATATGTTTGAATTTCAGTTAGTGAAACCATTCATTCATTACAGCCATTTGTCACTTGTTTGTATATAAATTAAAAGCAACATCTCTACATTGGAAGCTTTTTTGGTTGTTCTGTGGTTCGTTAATAGAGAAGAGGGCATTTGCAGTTGTAAATATGTACTAGGGAAATATTAGTGTAAAGGATTTGGTAAGTCTGGAATAGTTGTTGACTACAAACCATGAAGCTTAAAGCAGATTTGTGAGTTTGATGGTTCCATGTGCTGCTGAGATGAAACTTCATCTGGCTCATCAATAAGATAGGAAAGTCCTGCAAGATAGAGCAGGGTGGTCTGCTGCTGCAATGAGTTCTGCTGGATCATTAAGTGTCTCATGTGACAATTAGTGCTGGTATTGACTAGGGAGAAGTAAACCATTGGGAAAAAGGTGGAAGTGACTCAGATTCTGCTTTTTCAGTAACATTTTATCCTAAGAGATTGCAAGTCCTGTTGAAAGAGCCTACTGCCATTGAAATGGAAAGTGTTGCTTTTCCCAGCTCTTTGCTATGTGGGTTCTTCCCCTTCCTTTGTTTAGGCACTTGCAGCAGTGGTCATGGCTGAGCCACTTCTATTCACTTCACCTGGAAGGAAAATATTCCAGTTTGTTGGATTAGGTTGCCAGCCAGTTAGTAGATGGAACTTGGTCATGGTGAAGTTCAGTGAGCCCCAAAGGTTAGGGTTAGGGAAGGGGAAGAGCTTACAGGTCAGAATCAGTAGCCTTGAAAACTGGTTAAGAGAGGAGAGCAACTTTCTCTTTGCCATTAGATAAGATCATCCTCAGATGGACTGATTGAAGTGAATAGGATTAAATGCTGCAAACCTGTGATTTGTTCATTGTATAGATTTCCTGTGGTAGAGCTGAAGTGTGAGGAAAAGAAAAAGAAAATATATTACAGAGTACCTGATGCAGTCAGAAGCAAGATTACTGTGTCTGCCCTTAACTAATCATCTCAACCCAGCAGCAGTCATCCAATGCATTTCCCTTTCTGTGCATATACCACTTTTTTGGCTGCTTCTGCCTTGGTTTAGAACAGGGGATGCTTTCTATTGTCAGAATTTACTTCACAACAATTTATCCAAATCTAATCTGTCACTGCTAGAGCTAATGTTTGGAGTTCCTGTATCCTTCCACCTGTCAGGAAAAAGGGCCAGAACAAGCCTAGTTGCAGCATGAAAGGACAAAGTTCTGTGTAAAAAGCTCAAAATACAGTGTAGTAATGTGTCGAAGAACGTGTTTGCTTTTAGGAAATGCCAAGCTAAGAAAAGACAATACTCTTGATATGAACAAAACGAACAGGAGAGTGTGTTGAATACATGTGATTAGCTTCAGTGGCTCATCTGTCTGACATCAGTTAGAAATAACTCCCTCTCTACAGAGCTGCTGTGTGGTACTGGGCCTGTTGCTCTGTTCCTTACCTGAGCATCATCACTGATTCCTATTGAGCACCCTTCTTGCCCCTCAGGCTTTCACATCTAGTCTAAGTCTAGGTCTTGGCACTGTGGTCTGTGTATTATCTCCAAAGTGCTTGAACAGGAATGGAAGTGTAACTTTCACTTTGTCCATTGTCTCCTGATTTATATGTTTTGATAGTTTTGTTCATTTTTGGCTGTCAAGTTCAGTATTGCTGTGCTTTTCATGAGAATATGGATGGGCCGTTTTGCAAATCTATTATTTGGACTGTGTCACCCTTCCCTTTGCTTCCTTCCACTGCTCTGTCCTCATCTTTTATAAAATATGAGCAACTCTTAAGGAGTTGGGTAGATTGTGCCCATCTATCACCTCCTATCAGCAATCATGTCTTCTCTTAGCAAAAGTTGCAATTAACCAAAGCTAATTGCTAGATAAGTACCGGCAAATGAACACTTTTGCTTTCACTTTTATTGCCTTTCACTATTGTAAACATCTAGTTTGCTATTGTAATGCCTTCTGCAAAACCATGTTTTTTTATATAACTGTGAAAAGCTTGATAGCTATCTATTTTCTGTTGTATAGAGTTTTGATAAAATAGGATTTGATCAGTTCTTTTGTACTCCTGTCTGACTTTGTATCCTTTGTTCCTTATGCATCTTATGAACCGCTTACATTGACAGAGCTCAGAGCACCCAGCATGCTGAGTCCTGAACTATGTTGGAGCTGCCTCTGTAAAGTTGTGGTTGAACCTGGTGACAAAATTGCATCTTAATTAAAATTCAAATTCTAATTTTTAATTAAAATTAGGCAGGGGTTTGGGGAGTGGAAATGCACATAAGAAGACTGATGAACTGAACAAGAAAATTAATTCTGAAAATTAAGCACTTGAAGGATATACTAAAACTATTTATGCATTGACTATAAAACATACAACTCATTTTAAAAAAATAAATTCAAGCTCTAGTTTACAGTTGTTCAAGAAAATACAAGCAAACAAGCATTTGTTTCTGTGCTCATCAGTGTAAGAACACAAACCTTTTTTTGCAGCAGCAGACTTTTTTTCTCTTTAATTCTGAGAGGGGTTCAGTGTGGTTTATATAAAAAGAACTGTAAAACTGACAGCTGTTCTTGCAGCCACCAATTTCAGGATTCATCAACTGAGTAGTAAAGAATGCATTTCTTGAAATACTGTAAGTGATTGACTTATGTTGATACCAGGCTCAGTTTATTTCTGCAGGAGGGGGTACTCAGATACAGGGTTATCTGACTGCTTCAGTCCATTACTACTCAGTGAGGGTCTTAAAAAGGTGGTTGTAGAGCACAGAGAGTGGTGTCTGGGAGCCTTTGTGGGCTGTTCTGTTTGCAGCTGCCTAGGAGTGGAAAATGTAGCATGAAGCTGGAGGGCAGGGGGTATCTTGTCTCCCTCCTCTCAGGGCAGGAAATTAGGGTCTGAGGTAAGAGACCAAAGCTGCAGAGACATTTCTGGATAAATGTACAAGGAACAGCAGTAGGAAACAAAATTAACAGCAGAGCATTCGTCATTAACTACACAATTTTCTCCTAATTGTTATAATTAATAATAGTTTCAGGAATCTTAGGAGTGTTCTCTAATATGATTACAAGAAAAACTCTTCTGTTTTTTCTGACTGGAAAAAATAATGAATGCAGTAAACAATGATTGTATTAAAACCTAGAAAGGGCTTGTAGCTGAAGTTCTTCTTTAATTAATCCTAGTTCTTCTTCAATCCCCTGCCTGTGAGCTTGCATCTCAGGTCTACCAGACCTGTCAAATATTTGAAATAACTGCTTGGCTCAGTAGATCTAGAAATATAATTAATAGCATTTTCATTTTCTTCTGGAAAAGAGGCTGCTGGAGCTTCTCAGTAGGTTTTACCAACTTTTTGGAAGTACTGTATCACAGCTGAAACATCAATGATTTTTGTCTTCCCACATAATTTCTTAGTTCATTATATCTAGCCTTCAAGGGCTGTTTCCCAAAATACAGTTTGTGATTCACTGTGGAAAAAACCCTTTCCTGAAGCATTTGTCTTAGCATTGTAAATACTTGAAATCTTTACTGCAACAAAGTCCAGTGCTGTGGTACTGAAAACAGATGGACATTAGTTATCAGAAATAGTTAAAGTAGGCAGTTGTGTGTTCTTCTATAATCACCTTTTTTGTGTCTTTATCAACAAAGTACTGATGAAAATGATGACCTAAATTAAGGGAAAGGAGAATAAAGATCTGTGCATTTCAACTTAGTATTGGCAGCAACTGTTTTTTAGCAAACTGAAATGGGTTGTTGTAGTGAAATGAGGCAAACAGGTGCCACTAATTGCCAGGGAGTGAGCATGAGCTTGTCACACCCACCTGTGCCTAATTAGGGTGGGCCCCCACTGCGCATGAGCAGGACCAGGGGGCCAACCCTAATTAGGCACAGGTGAGCTTGACACAAGCTCATGCTCACTCCCTGGCAATTAGTGGCACCTGATTGCCTCATTTCACTACAGGTTGTAGAGATCCAGACTGGCCAAAAGCTGTCAGTTCAAACTTAGAGGGGAAAGATTGTATTTAAGTGACTTAATGAGATTTATTAGCCTTTGTAGACTCTTAATGGCTGTTCAGAGTGGCCTTACCTATTTAAAAATGTCCAAAATGCATTGTGTCCTTCTTGCCTTGTAGTTATGTGTACAGTATTATCTATGAACATTTCATCTGTCAGAACTTAATTGAAAAGTGTTAGCCCATTCACATGTAAAGAGTTCTTCATGTGGTGTGAATTTGCATCCTGGACCTGTAGGTTATTACAATTAACAGTCCCAAGAATAAGCTGCCTGGATTTTTGTTTTGGTTTGGGGGTGTTGTTTGGTTTTTTTATTATTATTTTTTATTCAAACTCTATGCAAAATAAAACAGTATATAATAGAATTCTATTATATAGGTAGAGTTATAGTGATATTAAAATAAGTCGTAAATTTTCAGCTTTCTAACTTTATCTCGAAGGAACCATCTTCCTTCCTACTCTTGGAACTTGGAAGTAGTTTAAAATGAGAATCATGAAGGTAGAGGTATGTTTGCCCTCAACTACTGGGATTATTTTTTTCCCCCTAGGTTTCTCTTTTCCTAGGCTATTCAACATGCTTTGTTCAGAGGCCTTGCTCTGAATTTTTATTCAGAGGCTGTTCAATTTCAGAAGAGTATTTAATTCCTTATTCCTTTGTATCCAAAGAATCTGTGCAGGAGGTCAAATTAATTAATTAAAGAAGATTACCTCTTTGATTTAAAGTTTGCTTAATGCAACAGGAGGCAGGTACAGACTGAAATGGATCTTGGTTCAGAATCTCAGGTTTTTTCAGAGAGTTGTGGGTTTCCAGGAAAATGCTGACTCTGACTCCGACTCCAACCACTCAGAAACATTGTAGCTCTCTGGGGAAGTTCAGATTAATTTTTAGGCTTTTAAATAATGTTAGGCTTCTAACAGATGCTGATCAAGTATGTTGGACCAAAACTGGACTGTCTAAAGTTAGACTAAGTACAGATTTAGATGTCTTACTAAATGAAGAAATCCTGACGTACAATACTGCCTATCTTCAGCTCCCATTTAACTTAGTGGGATTTGCATTTGATGAACAGCCTAAAAGGTCAGACATCTTTTAAATAGAAACACAATCTCAGTTTCAGAGACCAGGAAACTGTAGTTTAGGCTTTTAGGAGTCTGGCAATGTGTGTATATGACTTAAAATAGATTGAGAAGGGGAGAGAACATGATAAAATTAGTTGGTCTGCTTGTGTTTAGAGTAGGTTTCTAATAAGATGTGATAGGGGGCAGTGAGGAGAAACTGTATTTTGCTACTTGGTTTTGTCCCAGATTTTTAAAATATATCTATTTAATTTATTGCCTCTTCTTTACTTAGATGCTATTACTAGAATGTATAGCCTGGTTGTGGAGGGGAAAAAAAAACAAAAAACCAAGCAAGTTTCAAATATAATATATGTAATTTTAAAAAAAAACAACTTTTTTGTTTTTGAGAATATCTTTTATCATCTTGTCATCTGTTACCAGATCTGTGTAACATCCTGCAAATTTTGTAGACTTCTGAGGTCCTTTTCTTTTGTTTTTTTTTTGTCAGTAAATAAGTTGGGACTAAGTTACTTCTTAACTGCTGCTCCTGAGTGAGCCACAGTTGTATTATGAAAAGTATATACATTATATATAAACATGGCAACTTCTTATGCGTTAAATAGACTTGGCAGCTTTCCAGGTCTTTGTACATTTTACTTAGAAGCCTTCAGGAGGATTCTCACATGGGTGAGACTATATTTACTGATATACAATATAATTAAAATTAACTTTTTGTTCTTTTTTAGATAGCCACTGAGTTATGTGTAGCATGACAAGATGTGCCAATTCGAGTCAGCTTTGAAAATATGTATTTTTCCTTTAAATTTGTATACCATAAACTCACTCCTAAGTTGGGAGCCCTGTTGTGTTACAGCAAATACATTTTTTTGAGGATAATATAGGTTATTAGAGACAGTCTGTTTTTGGCAACTAATAAATGGGCTGGAGGAATTGAAGGACTGAAGTGTCACGACCACAAAAGCAGCACAGGAAGGAAGGTGAATGCAGCTTTGTGCACCTGGGGTGTGGATGCTGCCCACCAGTGCAGGCACCCGACTGAGAAGCAGCTCTGTAGGAAAAGGACCAGGGGGGCTTTGTCAGCATTAAGAGCTGTCAGGAACCCACCCCTCACCCTGGGCAGAAAGCTGCAGACTGGGCTGTGCTGCCGAGCACGTAGCCAGCACAAAGAGGGACTCAAATGCTCGCTCTTTGTGTTCAGGATGGAGAAGAGAAGGCTGAGGAGAAATCTGAAGGCTCTTGTGAGAAAGCAACTCTCAGATGTGCACTTCTCAGATGTGCACAGCAAAAGGGAAAGAGGCAACATCACAGATAGCATCAAATGAATTTCACGAGAGAAAATTCTTTATCATGAGTGGCTTTTGAGCCCTGGGACACATTGCCAGGGGTTGTGCAGTCTCCATCATTCAAGATGTTCAAAGCTTGCTTTGGCAAGGCCCTAAGCAAACAGATTAAACGCAAAAATTATCTCTGTGTTAAACAGAGGACCAGATGACTGGACCAGATGACTTCTAGGGATACCTTCCAACCTTTTTTTCTTTTCTTCTATATAAAGGTGAAAGCAAGATTAATTTTTCTTGAAGAACTTTACTCACTTCTTAATGTGAATACCTAAACTGAATGGGTTTCATTCTAGATTTTATAATTTTTCTTTCTGAAATACGTGTACAAACTTAATTTTAAATTTTTTGTTAGGAATCAAGCTTATAGTTGACCCAGAGGGCCTTGACTAACTTGGAGGTTTGTGTAGCTGCTGATGCCTGTCTGCCAGTGTGGATGTGCTGCTGCATGTCTCTTGTAGGCAGGCCAACTCTGCAGCATAATCTTTCTTTTACCTAGAAATACTTGCCATAGGTCAGCTTTGCTGTTGTAACACTCTTTCAATTAAACTCCATGGAGTAATTTTCTATTTTGACTTGGTGGTGTTGGCTGTGTAAGGTTCATGCATGCTAGACATCATCTGTCACCAGTGTCTCATCAGAATACTTAATCTTTGTGAAAACGAGCTTTTATTGTATCCCGTTTCTGCTGCAAGCACTGTTGCTCATATATATACTATATATATAATTATTATTTTAAGAGAAAAATGTATTTAAAGCCTACTGATGCATTTCTAGTTTCATGGTGTTTTATTATATGATCTTCTGCCTATGACATTGAGTAACAGTATAATACTTGAGCTTTTGTCTCCATAAATTAGAGAGCTTTTCATGCAGATTTTAATGGTTTGGAGCCCAAAGCCAGCAGCAACTCCCAGCTTTCCATGCTCATTGTTTATTCTCTTAAGATAAATCATTTGACTTTGGGTTTGCATTACTGACAGATGAAGCTGCCAGTGTAAACATTGTAGGATTGAGTATTTTAAAAGTTGCATGTAATTTTGTGAAGGAACTAAGCCCACAAGTATCCGGAAGCACTGTCATCTTGTATGTCTTCAAATAGTATTTTGCAATGTTCATGAGAAAAGGAAGTAAGTATTTAGAAAAGTACTGCTGAAATGGTAACAGTTTATGATTCCTACTTCTGTTTACTGAAAATAATTCTTGACACATGGAACTTTTACTGGAATTTACAGGACAAGTTGATGCTGAAAGTAGGAGAGACACATTTGTGTTACTGTACAGCAAAAAAATGCTATTTTTTATGATTGGGTAACCTTTCAATTGACTTTTGACAGTGGAATTTTGCTAGAGTGAAAATGTTTTAAGCTTCCAAGTTTGGGATCTGTTTGTGAAACATTAGACATACTCAGTTTTTTTTTTTTAAAGAAATACTAAGTAGCTCTTAGTTTGCTGCAATTTATGTCCATTGATTAAAAACAATACCCATAAAATTTAGAATTTCATTTTGTGCTATCTACCACTATTCTTTAAATGCTTTTCTCTTCTTAGTCCTCACTGTCAAACAATCATTCTCTTTGTTAACAATGTGGGGATGATGAAACAAATTTTGAACATAGGTCCATCCTGGCAGATGCTAAACCTTTATAAAAAGGGAGGGGCCAACCACTGGTGACCAGCCTGGGCTAGATAAACCCTATATGTACAATTCAGAGATGTATATACATAGTAAAATACGGTATTTGTGGCAACACTACTTGATGCTGATTATTTTTTCTCTTACTTTAATATATTTTTTCCATATATAGACTCTTCAGACCTTTTGATCAGTTCAGTTCTCCCATAATTGTAATTAACAACTCATGCACAAAAAACTTGTGGAAAGCAAACTTAAAAAGGAAAAAAAAATTTTCCTAACATAAACATCATTTATAGTACTGCAAATACATGCAGCTTGGCATAGATATTCCTGGACGCCTAAGTAGAATTTTCTTTTTCTACTGCTGAGTTGTTAGGTTTGTAAGGTCTTTGGTTTTTATTATCTGTAAAAGTCTAACAGATCCTTGGTTAACAATGACATGCTTATGTACCATGAAACATGCGTTCCTTAATTGATTCAGAGTTTAAAAATACTTTGTACTAACTTAAATGCTGAAGAAGTAATTCTGATAACTTGGATGCAGATAAAAATTTTCTTGTTATGAAGACCAAGTTGATGGCAACAAACATTGGGCAAAAATACATAATGATTATGTATTTCCGTTTTAGAGCTCAGCAATAATGTTTAGCTTTAGTACATTTAATGAAAAGTTACTGAGCAAATTTAATGTTATTCATGTTTTAGCTTTTTAATTTAAGAAACTTCATCAGTGTTTAATGAGGTTTTCCGTAAACTTGGTGGAATGTCGAGTTTATCTCATACTAATGTTAAATTCTTTCAAAGAATCACTTTTACATGTTTATGGATGACTTCATGAGGCAAACTTAGTTTTTTAAGTGAAACACAGTTTGGTTTTTTTGGTACTGTAGTATGAAAGGACAGTGTCAGACGTGAAAGATGATGAACAATGAGCTTGGGTTGTCAGATGCAGACTGTAAAAAGCAGATTTCAGCTTTCAATTATTCCATTAGATGTATTTAGCTGTCAATCCAAGAGAATGATAAATTTAGCTGTAGCACAGTAATTTGGCAGTGCAGCCAACAACATTTGCTAAAGGTTGATGTCTTTCTTAAAGTAGTTTTGTATTAGACTGGTTAGTGCTTTGAAACTCTGATTTATGGTTTCTTTGATCCCCTTATCCATTTAATATATTAAAAAATGAGTTGTTTGATTCAGAATGTATAATATAATGGATTGAAAGCCATTTCTTCTTTGTGTCCTACTGAAAAATTTGACCAGACCATTTTGTTCGTATTCCTGGGAAATTTAATGAGTTTAAAATGTCTTTTTCTTTCACGTCCAGTCTGGCTTTAGATTTTTGGCTTTGTCTGAGGCTGCTGCATCATTGTAACAGCTGCTCTTCCTTCACAGGCCTATGAAGAGTACACCAGCAAACTCGATGCTCTACAGCAGAGAGAACAGCAGTTACTGGAATCCATGGGGAATGGAACAGATTTCTCTGTGTCTAGCTCAGCTTCAACAGACACAGTAGCATCATCATCCTCCTCTAGCCTCTCTGTAGCACCTTCATCCCTTTCAGTTTATCAGAACCCTGCAGATATGTCACGGAATAACCCCAAGTCTCCACAGAAGCCTATTGTTAGAGTCTTCCTGCCCAACAAGCAAAGGACTGTGGTGAGTCAGTTGCTATTCACATACCTGTAATCTCAATATTTCCTGTATCTCTCTCCTTCTGTAAGCAAAAGTTAAATGAGGAGCTAAAAAAATACTTAGATGGAGGTCAGAGATGTGGCACGATGACCATTTGTGCTCTGCTGCACTCAGTTGTTTTGGTATGTTGAATATTTTCTCCAGGATTAACACAGATGTCCATTATAGCAGTAATCACAGAATACAAAACTTTCTGGAGTTTTTTTAATAATGAAGATACCTCCAGAAATATTTTCCTCAAATGAACTTTATTTGGATAAATAGTAATCTACAATTATCAATGGTTAGGAGTGGGTAGGAAGCTGTTTCTTATATTCTGCAAAATTATTGGTTGGTTTAATAGATTGAGGAAAGTATTTTTCATGTTGTCAAAGTTACTAGCAGCAGTGAATACTTAAGTGCAAAGGAGAGCTGTGCAGAATTGCTTGGGTTTGTTTTTTTTCTGTTTTTCCCACTCACTGTGGCAAGTGTTTCTTATTAGGACCCTGATGGTGTCAGGCCCTGTGTAGAGAACTGGCATGGGGAGGGTTGTAGTTGCTATTAGGAGGGATAGGAAGTGTTGCCAGCAAACTGATTTTAAAAAATGGTTTATCATTTTTTTACAATGTTACATTGATTCCTTGGAGTCATGGAAGAAGAGTTGACTTATTGGTGCCTATTTAATTGTCTATTACATATGGGATTTTTAGAGCTGCTAACTGAAGAGCCTTGAATGTGCTTTAGAAAATTGCAAATTGTGATACATGGAATCACTGACAAGCCATAGTCTAGGCTCTGTTTTGCCAAGTAGTGCATATTCCCTACTTAAAAGGGAAACTGTGGTTCCAGTGAAGGTGAGAAATGGACGGATAGCACAGGCACTGTCCATGCAAAACCAGTGGTTTTCTTAGCAGTCAGTCAGGTATTGGCTGTCACTGGATTGTGACTGTGGAAACTGGGTTGCTGGCAAAGAGAAGAAAACACATGCTGAGTAGTGCTGGGTATTGGGAATGTATCTTCTCTTCTCCCCTGCCACTTTGCTTCCATCTATCCCTCTCCCCACCCCACCGAACAAAAGAGATTGAAAGATTTAGAGTGGGAATAACAGATTAAAGGGCAGTTGCTTTTGCCTCATGCTTTTCTTAACATATTGCTTAATTGTTGAAGATATAGCTAAAGATTGTAAGTAGTATTTGGTTTTCACTCTAGAGAAATGGAGGTTTAATGTAAACTATGACCACTGTGCAGACATGCAGTGTTAAGTTGGGTGATTTTTCTGTCTGCCTGTGTGGTATGGCTGGGCACATAGTATTACCCACACTGCAAAATTTGGTAAGAAGGTACTGAGTTTTGGAAAGATTGTTTTGTTCATGTGTTCTGCCCTACCCTTCGTGGCTATAATAGCTGCACCCCATCTGATGGGGCTGTCCCACAAGTTGGTTTTGCTTCTGTCCCACAATGGGTCACAGTGTATCAGTTCCTGCATTGTTCTGTACATTTTCTTTTTTTTCTGTCCAATGTGATACCTTACCCTCTTCTCTAAGCTGTTTAGCATACGTCTACTCTTATTCTTTTCTCCTCATCTGCAATATTGCTCTTTGTTCCATCTCCTCTTTTTCACCTCTTGCTCAGTCCTTTTATCAGACGTGTGGTAAGGCTTTTCTCAAGTCTGAGCTGTTCTGCTTTTGAAGGAATCCTTTTATATAAAAAATAATAAATATGAAATAGACTACATCAGGCTTGTAGACAAGAATGAATGGTTTTTGGTCTTCCTGATTACAAGTTAGGAAAAAGAGGAAACTGAATTCCTATATGAACCAGGTGATACATTTTTGGGGCAGCACAGGTATGCTCAAAAACATATGTGAGTCTGTGCTTTCCTGGACTAGAATTTCTTCTCACTTTTAACCCTAAACTTTGGGTTTTTTGGTGACTGTTGTGATTCCTGTGGTATCAGCCATGTTTGTTAGGAGCTTGCGGGTTTCACCAGGGAGATTTAAGTTCAAGAGTGGCAGCTTGTCTGTTGCCATGCGTTGTCTAGGAGTTAACCTTCTAGCTTAAGGACCTGATGAGGGAACTGGAGCATTTAGTAGAAGTACACTGGCAGCCCAGTGGCGGGAGTTTTTTCCAGTGCTGAATCTAGATGCTCTTTCCTGGCTAGGGGAGGCAAACATGGTCTAATGTTTGGGTGTAGTCAGGGAGAGGCTATTGCTTCTGTATCTAGCTCTCTTCTGGAGTCTAAGCACCATTTTCCTCACCAGTGTAGCCCTCCAGCTTGTTTCCAGCTTGCTAAATGTGGGACACTATGAGCAAGAACTTCAGGAAAATCTGTAGTCTTTTGCTGTTGTAATGAGAGAGGGGAGAAAAAAAGTTGTGCCACCAAAAAAGTGGGAGACAGGCTAGTGCAGGGAAGGTGCAGGTCACTTTAATTTCAAATCTGTAGATGCACACATGAAGAAACAGAAAGATGCCCTGCAGATGTTG
This sequence comes from Calypte anna, assembly GCF_003957555.1. Classification (NCBI taxonomy): domain Eukaryota; kingdom Metazoa; phylum Chordata; class Aves; order Apodiformes; family Trochilidae; genus Calypte; species Calypte anna. The sequence goes on along the minus strand of NC_044244.1, from coordinate 58,676,651 downwards.
TGAGGCGTGATCTGCAAGTGTGGGATCACTGTCCAGAAGCTCAGGATTTAGCTTCATATGCTATATACAAGGTGGAGGTCAGCTGCAGTTCTGGTAGGAGAGACATGGTTTTGATTAAAGTTGTTATTCTAAGTAAGCACTTGGAAATATATACTCAGGCATGGTAAGAAGATACTGCAAATTAATGGTTCAGCTTTGGCTCAGGGACAGACATGGCATTGTTCTTCAGTTTTACACATTGCTTGGATCTAGGTATGTTACTGAGCTGAAGGGTTTTTTAATAGTAAATTATCTTTGTTTTAGAGGTGTGAAGCAGTACTTAGAGTAACTCAGGTTTTGGGTTGCTGGTCTTGAAGCTGAAGTTCATTTCTCTGAAACCTGAAACAGTGTCCATGTTACTGAGACAGTCAGAAATTTCTTCTATGGTGATACTTACTGCAGTTACTCTATTTTCAATATTTATTGATCCTACAAGTAGTCTCTTGAAAAATTAGGAAGTTCCAGAAGCAATCCTGGTTCAGAAGGAATTGCAGCTTACCAGGCTGTTTTAACTTTAAGTAGTCAGATAGCAAGCTACCATCTAGCAGCTTTCAGTTAATATTTATATGACTTGCTTTAGGAAACTTCCTTTGTACTCTCAATGGATAGAGAAGCGATGCATCTGTCTTAGACTTCCTTCATTACCTTTGGCTTTAAAAACTGAACTCTGTTGGTGTCTCACTTGTGCCCATCAACTGAGCTATTTGCTTGTGTAGCCATGACAGTAGTATATGGTTTTCAGGTGTACAGGATAGCTTCAGACAAGGTAGGTTGAAGTAGGAAGGAAATTCTTTGTGAAAATATATGATACCTACTATGAGCTTTTCCCCTCCACCCCACCCCACAAGTCTCCATTCCATGTGTAGGTTAAAGTAAAGATAAAATGTGTCCTACGACCAAACATGTAGAGATGCTCTGAAAGTTGTGGTGTTGCAATGAGCTTCCCCCCACCCCAGCCTTAACTGCTTTCAGGTAATGTCTGCTTCTGGAAGAAATGTCTTCTGATATCACAACAGTGCTTTCAGTCTCTACCTCCAGCCACAGACACAGTTCAGGAGGGGAGAGCACTTGTCAGATACTAGGGAGTCTTTTTTTATTTTTATTGGGGAATGCAATGACAGTTCTTTGAATTACTTTAAATTAAAGCGACTGGAATTAAGTTGGTGATGGAGAACCAATTCTTATTAACTTTGATCATACTGTGAAGCAGTCTCAAGTACTACAGCAACCTTCTGCTGATTGTTTAGTGCTGTTAAAAATGCAGGAAATGGGGGTGGAGGGAGATGCTTACATTTTTTACTTGCCTTGTTACTTGAGAGTTGTCTGCATATTTTGCTTATTAGTAGTATTGTTTGTGTGTAGGATCAAGCAAATACATCTGTTTGAGTTGGCTCCAATTTGAAATACAATGTGAGGAAACGGATGGAGTAGAAGAAATGAGACTATAATAAGAGTGATTTTGGTAGATAGGTAGTGTAGCTGATGCAAAGCTTCTTTGTATGTGCCATGGTGAAGCAGTGTTGGATAAAGTTTTTTCTGATTTAGGAAAAGATGTGTAGGTGCTTCCTTGAAAGCCAAGTCAGTATGTGGCAGAGCCTGATGATGATGACGATCAGTTAGCAGTTGAAGTCAGCATATTGATGCAGCCAACAACAGCAGAGTTGGAACTTAATGTCTGTTGAAGTCAAACCCAAGTAGCTGGCTTGGTTTCTTTGAGGGGAATCCACAAGAGTGTCAGAAATAGAAAATTGTTTTCCTCTTCAGTCAGCCTGAGAAGGGATGAAGTGAAGTCTTCTCTGAACAGCCTCCTAAAAAAAAAACAGATTGTTTGCTGTTCTCAGGAGAGGAAAAAAAATTATTTATCCCCTATAGTGCAGAGAGGTAAATGTCTGAAATAATCTACCTGACATCATCAGTTGTTTTGAAAACAAATTGATGAGACTTATCCAAACTGGGAGAGAGAATTTAGGGGAAAATCAGTTTGAAGTTTGTTTGGGTTAGGAATATAAATGGCTGTGGCGAGGGTAGTAGCGAAACCATTAATTAAGGAAGAGCTTTTGGGTGGGAGAGGGAGGTAAGAACTTAAGCCCAGAGCTGGTTGCTAGAAGTTTGAGATACTGTGTTATGTGCTGAGACTTAGTTTTGGTGGAAGGGAGGTAGTCTTGCCACAGGAAGTAGATGATTGTGTGTGCGTAAAATCACAAGTTACATTTACCAGAGAGACTTCAAAGAGAATGCATGAGAGAACACAGCCTTGTAGAATGGGTAGGTAATTGCATGGTGGGCTAGCATTTTTTTCCCAAATTATATGACTGGAGGTGTAAGCAAGGAGAAGGAAAAGAAACAGAAGAGATTCATACAAAATTAATGCAAGGAGACACACAGCTGGTTGTTGAGGAGCGTTAGTAATTCAGGGAGAAAGAGGATTAACAAATGATCAGAGGTATTGGAAGAAGTCATTAAAAATCTCAATAGGGTAGCTTCAGTTCAATGTAAGAGGCAGAAGACAGTGAAAAAGTTTTAAATTAATTGAAAAGGAGGAGTTCCAGGCAATGAACATAAAGAGCTGTCTGACTATAAAGATTACAGGATTATGGTATTTGCATATGGGACAGGATTATTGGGTGATTGCTTCTAGTTGTGTGATTTATTTCTTTTTATTATTATTATTTGTGGGTTTGGGGCAGGAGAGTTTTTTTGAGCACCTGGGTGTATCTCTGGAAGTGCCAATTTTAAACTGGTAGGCTTGGGATAAGGAAAAAAAGCATTCCCAATTGCAAAGGCTATTGCAGTTTTTTCCTTTAACTGTAGGAGTTGACAACACAGTTAAAATTATCTAGGAATTTCAAATGTTGGGTGGCTTGCTTACTGTAGACCTTAGGACATTAGACTTCTTAGGCAGGTTTCCTGTGGCACATCTTTGCTCCTGGTGCCTTGCAGGATAATGTTCCAAGATCTTGGATTGAATAAATATTTTGTGGACGTATCTGGAGTGAATTTCTGTCGCAATGGAAGAGTACAAGAACAAGGAAGGCATGGATGGTATTTTCCCTTAGATGTCTTCAAATTTGAACTTTTGGCACTCAGGAATTTTATGAGTTGAAATGCTTTATATAGAGTAGCCCTCCATCCAGCCTCCATTGAACCAAGACTATGGATACTATAAGTTTGTGTCCTGTGGTAAGGAATTCCATGGGCGTGATCATATATGGTGTGAATAATTGTATTCCATGTTGGTCTTTAAATCTGCCACATGCTATCTCTTTATATTTTAAACTGGAGGAAATAAAAGCTTCTGAGAAATGCCATTTAATACAAGGCATGGTACAACAACAAATGGCCAAAACTACTGATAGGAACAATAGTAGAAGTTTTGTGGTTTTGTAGTGAAGTCTAACAGGAAAGAAGAGAATGGAGTGGGGGTGCTCTTAGCTGAAGTTCTTCATGAATAACATCATATACCTTGCCCATTGGCAGCCCTGAGTTTTGATTACTCAAGGAACCTCTTCCAACTTGCAATGTGGGGAGAAGCAGCCTGAAACCATGTGAGCAATCCCGAATGCTGATATGTTGGAACATGCAAAGTGAGGAAAAAATTGGTGTTCAGGTATAAGAATTGATGGACAGTTGAAAGGCATTGGGTAGTGCTCTTCATCTGCATATAACCTGTTTCTGTCTGCCACATGCTGCTGGTTTCTAGGGGAAGATGTTTGCTTCATATTCTCTGACTACCTTGGTTTATTTGGTTGTAAAGGTTGTAGGGAGTCCTTGGTGCTCTGCTCATTGAATTTACAGGGAGTCCTTGCTCACCTGCTTGCTTTCTGTAAGCATGAGCAAGGAGTGGCTTTGGTCATTTTGAAATTCAGTTCTGTCTGTAGTGGTCTTAGTGACAGTGCTGCTTCTGCTTTAGGAAAGCTTGGCAACCTTCAAGTACATCAGGTCCCTGCAGATTCTGGAGAGAATCAAATCATGATGTGTTTTCAACCCCGTGAAGTCTAAAAACTTCCATGGCAACTTCTAAACCAAAAGTACTCATTTCATAAAAAAGAAATTTCCCTTTGTTCGGTGTCCAACTGTGAAAGATTGTGTGTTTAGTTTTTCCTTGTTTTGCCCTTTTTAAGTTTAAGAGTAATTAGAGGTAATTTGTGTTAAACACAGCATAAATTTGGGCCAGTCATGTTCTTTTCCACTTTATTATGTATTGGTATGCTTCATAAAAATGTCATATGTCTGTACATCTTAGAAAGTTCATGAAAGCTCTCCAGATGCAAATGTGAGACTGAGTTTTAAAAGGGAGAATTTCTATTTTTAAGACTTCAACTAAACAGGATTATGAATGCTGTGGATAAGGACAACCCTTATTTTGGGTTTCTCTTGTCACACCTTGGTTAATTAGTACATCTGCCTTTTAATTATAGAAGCAATCATGTGGTCTCTGCAGTCATGTAGAGTGGAAGAATCAGATATTTTTGCCTTGCCTAAATTCTTAGCATAAATTAATTCATCATGCATGCACAACAGGGCTCCTTCAAATATTCTGGTTTTAAACCTGCTACTTGATTAATTTCTTTTGACTTAAGATTTGCATCTTACTTTCTGGAGTTTATGCTGTGAGTTTGTGCCTCAAGCCTACCAAGTAGTAAGCACAGGATTTCTATAGAGCTGTTCTACCTGTTTCACCTGTCAAGTGTAAGGCAAATACAGAGAAGAGATGTTCAGGCAGCTGCATAAACTAGTTCCTTGCTTTTAATTACACACCTCGTTTAACACGATTAGGTTTTTCTAATCAAGAACAATTAAAAATTCCACAGAAATTGAGTTTATTTTTAGCCTGTGCCAATTGCAGCTTGCTGAATCTCTCAGAATGTTTTGGAATTGTATGCATCATATGAACAGACTGGTAGAATGAAGTAAATGGTAGAGCTTACTTTCAAGTAAATTTTACTTGATCCATTTTTATTTTTTTAAATATTTGGATTGACTGGGAGAACTGTCGGCCTACCCATCCTGCAGCTGAAAGGCAAAAATCAAATAAGAGACTAAATAACCCACTTTCCTTGGGAAGGAGTTTAACCACGGAAGACCTCTTCTAGGCTGTAAATAAGCAAACTAAATGTTCTCATATCACAAGGTTGTGCCATGAAACAGACTTCACAGCTACCATGAGTAAGCCTTCCTGCTAGGAAAGCCTGAAGAATGTGTCTTGGGGAGGTGTTCAGTGCAGCAGAGTGGGCAGTGGTGCTACAGGAGGTGATAGCAGGCTCTGCCTTAAGTGGAGGTAATTTTCTTCACAGCACCCTGGTAGTGCAGTGGTTTAGGCTGGTGACCAAAATCTTGCTGGTAACGCAGCATTAGCTGTTGCTGAGCAGTGCGTGTGTGGAGTGAAGGCCTTCCCTCTTTCTCTCCACTTCTCCCAGTGAGTAGGCTGAGGAGGGGCACAGTGGGGACATCTGACCCCAAGTGACCCAAGGGATATTCCATGCTATGTAATATCATCCCCTGCAATAAGACAAGGAGGAGTTTTTCTGAAGGTGTATTGCTCAGGGACTGGCTGCACATCAGTCTGGTAGTGAGTGGTTGCTTCTGCATTGCTAGAAAACTTTTTTTTTTTCCCCTTATTAAATTGTCTTAATCTCGGTCTATGAGTTTTCTTGCTTTTGTCTTTCCAGTTTCCTTCCCCCATCTCACTAAGCATGAAGTGAGCAATCAGATGAGTGGTGCCAGGGTTAACCACCGTGCAAGCTAAGCTTAATGTTGGGTAAAATCAAAGTGGTGTGTGTTAAAAGGAGAACAATTTAATCTACTTCAGTTTTATTGACACACAGTCTTAGATTGTCAAACAAAATATTAAAAACTTGGCCATTATAAAATCAGTGCCCTGTGATCTGGACTTCCTGGTGAAACACTGATCACTGCTTTTTACAGGTATTCCTCAAGTAAGGAGATCTTAGTCATTTGTTTTTTGTTTGGTTGGTTTTTTTACCTTAAGAGATGGGAAGCCTGTCTATAGAAAGGAATGGATGATAGAGGAAACTGCTGTTTGGGGTGTGTTTTCTTTACCTCCTGATATGCTAGGCAGGCACTCCATGAAATGGCATGCAAGTCACAAATCTGAAAATAATGGGAAGAAATATTGTAGTTGCATGTCTGGTAAGTTGTACTTAAATTCATGGCTTCTCGTGCTGCTTAAGTAAACTAACCAACCAAAGCTTTATTACTTGTAGAGAATGTGTATACTACCTGGTGATTAAAATACCCATTTATTATAGGATCAGTTGCAACAGTTTAGAGAGGGATATGATTTCTTACCCCTCTGTAGTACAGTTTCTTGTCCCCCTCTCCCCGCCTTTAAAGCACTTGGAGTGTGATTGTGTGAGACAGAATACTATGCAAGTGGATGCTGGATCTGACCTGTTAGAAAGATTTATTTAAACTATTTCCTAACTTAAATTTCTAATGTGTTTGAATTTTTGTTTGGAGAGCGTCGAGATTACTTTTTTTGTCACCCTAACTAAAATTTTAAGATGGTCATCCCACTGTCTGCTGTCCCCTTATGAATGATCAGTGCTCTTCTGAACACAGTTTGGGAATTAGCGGTCCCACAAAAGCTTGAAAAATGGTAGTGTAGAGGCTGCTGTTCACTAGACACAGCAGCTTTGGTCCAGTGTGGGTTAGTGATGGTATATTCCTGAGCATATATTTCTATATTGACATAAATCAGTCCATTCTACAAATGAGTGCCCATTAATAGTGTTGGAGGTATGTGTAGGTGCTGGTAACCAATGTCTTTGCAAGTTAAATGCATTTGATGGAAAGGAAGTAGCTTTATAAATTGGGTAAATTCAGTTCACCTTCCCTTGGAAACAAGATTTAATGCAGTGGAATTGTCCCCCATTTGTCTTAGTAAGATACTTCATTAAGAATGTATATTCTTAAATGCTGCTTTGTCCTGGAATTTGTTCAGAGCTTCATGCCCAGAAATCCAGAAAAAACATGTTATTCATTTTATAGAGGATGTGATGTTCAGTATCATCTTACATCTCTGCCACAGAGAAGTTTGATTTTATCTGTCAGTGCTGTAAATGTGACTGATTTGGTTAAACATTTGTTTTCCATACTTAGAATGAGAAACTAAATGTGGATCTCGTGTTTGGATTTTTACAAGAAACCCTAAATATGTCAGAAGGCAAAACTAGTTATTTAGCAAAAAGATAGCTTAGCTCATTTCTCTCTCTACATGTTGGATTCTGTGACAATATTGCTGGAATTTTTTAGTCATATAGACACCAGGGAGGAAAAAAGCCAGATCTTTCAAGGTGTATGTGTTGGGGTAGATAAATCAGTACTTTGATATTTTAAAATCCATACTACTTAGGATATTCTTGCTATTGTACCTAGTACTCTGTTTAACTGTTCAGGATTTTTTTGAAGCTCTAAGGTATGTTACACATACCTTACATACATATATTACACTTCTGGGTAGCAAGTTAGGCTGAACAAAAAACAGAACTAGCTAACTAGGTTTTAGAAAGGTAATACTAGATATTAAGAGCTGACTGACACCAACTTTCAGAGAACACCTTTTGCATTGATTTTTGAAGTGCTGCCCAGTCTTTTCAGTCTCTTTATTGCTATAAAATATGGGAAACTGCACTGGTGTAAGGAAGCATTTTTAACTTACTGAGACTATGCCAGCTTCTGCTCTGATGTTAGAAAAGTGATGTAAGAGTTATTTAGGGATGTAGCCCTAAATTTCTCACTGAATCAGGAATGACCTGATTTAGAGAAATAAATTATTTATTATGTATTCCTTAAAAGCTTGTGGCTACAGTACTAAACATATATCACTGTTATGAATACTTCTTTTCTGTAGAAATAGTTTACATGAGTAAAAGAAATAAGTGCTGTAATTCTAGTTAAACTGTCCAGATAGTGATACTCTGCTTTGAGAATTTTTGGAATCTGGAATAATTATCATTAGTTTCCTTGGGACTTCACATTTGCAAAGCTGAGCATGAGTGATCTTCTGGAATCACCCCTTGTTCTGCATAGTAGTTACTTGCAAGTAAGTTACTTTCTCTGATATTAAGTACACACTTAACACACCTGTATTGACAGCTTCTCTACTTTTCCTTAGTATTTTATAGCCCATTTTCTCCTACGTTTTTTGCTTTTCAAAAATGGCTGAAATAACTTTCAGATTGTTATAAAAATCTAAACCTTTTCTCTGCAAATCTTAGGTATATAAGTATCTTAAACCCTTAGCAAGTAACATTGTGTCAATCACACCACACAGCTTGGTGTTGTCAGCAAAGTTGCTGAGAGTGTACTCATTCCCACCATCCCTGTTACCAACGAAGATGTTAAGCAGCACTGGTCCCACTACCAACCCTTTAGGAGTGCCACTCATCACTGGTCCCCATTTGGACATCAAGCTGTTGACCACAACTCTTGAGTGAGACCATCCAGCCAATTCCTTATGCACCAAGAGGTCCATCTGTTGAATCCATGTATTTCCAATTTAGAAATCAGGATGTCATGTGGTACAACGTCTAATGAATTGCACGATCCCAGGTAGATGGCATCACTTGCTCTCCCCTTGTCCACTGACACTGTGACCCCATTATAAAAGGCTACCAAGTTTGTCAGATACCTTTGGTAAAGCCGTGTTGGTTACCACCAACTGCTCCCACGTGTTCCATGTGCTTTATAGCCTTCAGGAGGATCTGCTGATCTTGCCAGGCATTTTTTTGTTCCAGTGAAATGCCAGCTTTGTTCAGTTTACATGATTACAGTCATAAGAGCGTATGTTCTCAAGTAGATCAGAAATTTTTTCACGGGGAACCTATTTTTTAAAAAAATGCTGATCTGATTCAGTTAAAATGCACAGTGGGAATCCTGTCAAAACCCTTGATGGAACTGATAATCCCACTTTGGTTCCTGCCCGCCTGCTGTGCTGGAGCTGCTGGCTCCTGGCAGGCAGCCTGGTAGCTCGGCGGGTCAGGAGCTGCACCATGCTGGGGTTCCTGCTCCCTCTGCTCCCAAGCTGCAGGACCACACACCCTTCCTCCAGCTGGGGGTTGGTAGAAAGCTGTTCTGAAACTCCTGCTCCAGGGATTTGGTTAGCTGGGAAAAAAGCATTTGTTTCGGGTTTTTGTTTTTTATTCAGATTGAGTCGCTCTCCAAATCACTTTCTTGGAGTGGGATTTTTCATTAACTTTGCAGTTAGTTGGGTGTGAGGATGGGACAGGCAAAAGAGAGATTGTAGATGGAATGCTTTGCAGGGCAAGATTTCTGCTGTACAGCAGGTGCTGGTAGGTGCTGAAGGAGGGGGCTGAGGGGCTGCTTGTGCAGATGGTGATAGACCGTACTGTACCAGTCTGGGAAAATGATTAATCAATACTACAGGGATTTATTCTAGTATTTAGTTCTTTTAATTTAGCCTTCTGTTTCTCTGCTTGGGAGGTCTGTAAGAGAGTGTTCTAAATGTGATGCTGATTCAGGATCCTGGTGATTTTTGGAAGTGATCAAAACAGTTCCCTGTTTTTTAGCTGTATCTTGTTGTAGTTGGCAGTGAAGAGAAGAAATGTTCTATCGATGTTTATAATTGCAGGTTGCATAAATATGGCTGGGATTTTAATGACTTGGGGAAATAATACTGAGCAATAATGAATAACAGGTGAGGAAGATGCTTAATGCATGCTTTTTGTAGTCCTGTTGCACTTGCTTTGCTGTAGGGGACCTTCATTGTGATACTTGACAAGTTCTGAGAGCTTACCTTTCTGACTTTACTGATTTCTTAAAAGGAAGTCTGTAACTTCATACATCTTTGCTTTTATCAAAATTAAAAGGAAAAATAAATTTTAAGTCATCTGAAGTGGCATTGTTTACACCAGTGTAATTCATTAATAGAGTTGGAGGTTCCTGATGTGGATCTTGGCTTCATAAGGTACTGGAGGATGTCCCCCTTTATGGAGGATCAGTGCTGGAAGAAGAGAATTTATTCCAGTGAGCACAGGATTCCTTCCCTTTTTCACTTTGACTTTTCTTTAATGGTAGTCACCTTTCCACTGCTTGGCTTTTCTTCCTTGTCCTTTTCCATTCCCTCACCCAGGTCTAGATTTTGCTACCCTGGTTTCTTTTAATACTTGGTGCCTCAAAGTTTTCTGCTTAAGCTAGAACCTCTTTCCCCCCTCTATGCACAGTTCTAATGCCTCTCCTTGGCAAGTCCTTCCCTCTGCTCCTCCTTGTCCAAAATGAGCCGTCTTTTTCTCCGGGTTGCAGAATAAAAGCTGCTTGTTCAGGATGTGCTTCCATTACCTCCCCAGCTGTTTCAACTGGTTCTCCCCCACCACGGTAGTTCACTCTATCTTTGTTTCCACCCCCCTGCCTCATTTAGCTCTTGACTCTGCCCTCTCTCCTGTTTATTTGTTTCTCACCAACGTGGTGCTGGAGATTCCCTCTCCCAGTATATACATGCTTCCTCTGGTCAGTTCTTAAGTTTGTCCTGCTTCTCTCTCACCCATTTCTCCTTCATGCCCCAACCACTTTCCTGGCTCTCTTCATTCCCCTTTTTCCCCTCTAGTTAGTCAGCCTGTCAGTATCTGAGTATCATCTTCCAGTATGGGTATCAGTGATGAAACAACTGATGTTGCTGGAAAAGTAGACCTGAAGTGTCTGGGGGACTTCATCTCGGTCCAGAACTGTGCTTAGAGTAAAATTAGCTGTGAGCTGAAGTTCATGGTTGGACCTCATGTAGGGGGGAGGTTGAAGCACACCTGAAGTCTTCAGAGTTTTTAGTCAAATTCTTAAGACTATTTACTCTGTAAATATGTGTTAGAGGAAGGGGAACTTGTGACCTAGCACTGAGGGGACAGACAGGAATGGTGATGGTGCTAAATCATAGTTACAGCTAAAGGTTTTTTTTCTTAACAGGACGTTATGATTAGTACAGTACAGAATTTATTAGGATGGCACAGGGTTTCTGCAAGCAGAATCAGTATTGGACAATTTATAAGTAGTATAATACAGAATCTATACTATATCTTAAATTATAATTGCTGATCACCTGGACCTCCAGCAGATTGGGTCTAATATTTAGTTTGTGGTTTGCTGTATCCATGTAACAATCATAATGTAGACTAGAAATTCATATAAAATAATACATATCACTCCTTCAATCCTGGGAAGAATAAAAGGATGATGGAGATGTGTCCCTGGCCACAGCAGACCCCTTGTTTAACTGTCTGGCAGCAGCTCCAGTCCAGGCCCAGTTATCAGTCCTTAGGATAACTGCTTAATTAGTCCTCAGGACTGATAACTGCTTAATCTTATGAAAGTTCTATGGGACCTGTTATTTGTCTTCTGTTTTGTGATGGAGTTGTCTATACCACCTGGTATCCCCTTGTTCCTGGGACATTCAAAGCCATCAAGGGAGGGAGTAATGAGCCTGACACCCAGGAACCTTAAGGGTGGAAGGGGAGGAAATAAAAATCTGTTTGGTTTGTCTATTTGATTCACAGGACCTTCAGGGGCTAATAATGAGGGGAAAGGGAACAAATCTGAGATCTGCTTCGTCACAAAGAATGTCTCCTTGCCTCCTAAAATGGTGTTTGTTATGTTCATTGTGTTGTCAAGGATCAGGAGAAGGGGGGTTCCCATTGCAGGAAGACCCTGTGAACAGCTGATTTCAATGTGAACAAGTAGTTTGGTAGAGAATTAAGCAATAGAGGGCTGAATTTTACAATAGAAAGTTGTTGACAGCATTGACAACAGTATGTGCCCCAGGCTCCCTCTTAGTATCAGTGACAGGTATTTAAAAATATGGGGGTTTGCTGTAGGAATGACCTACGAGTCGTTGAAAGCCACAGTGATAACTTCTTTTACTTAGCTTTAAAAAAAGGTGCATTAAGAAATGATGGCATATGTAAAACAAAGTCACAAGGCTGAGTATAAAGATTGTAAAGCAGTATGTTATAGGATTTTTTTCAAGGCATTAGTAGAAATTCTCTTCTTAAAATGTTTGTGTTGACCAGATGAAATGCACCAATATCCTGTAAGAAGCACTTTGATATTAATGGGAGGAAGACTGTGGTGCAAAATGTATCTTCAATTTGTCTCTTCTGAGAGAGCATATGTTTGAGTTCTGGAAATGCAATATGTAGTGTAATCTCCAGTGATGTTCACAAAGCTACCTGAAATAGACTGCTATGTTTCACTGTCATCCTTAAGTAGGACATAGGGCCCCTAAATACCCATGGAAATTTAAGTGCAAGGAGGAAAAGCAAGGCTCCAATCCAAAGCTGGTTGAAGCTGATTAAGAGACTGTTTTTGGCTACTGAGGGCTCTGGCTTAGCCCACTAACTAGCAAGCTAGAATTGAGCTTCAGGTGTTCAGGGAGACTTTAACAAAAAAGTTAAGTCCATTGTTTTTTCTTTTGCTACATGTTTGAGATAGTGTCTGTAGTTATAAGAGCTATCCTCATGTGTATACTGAAGTGTTACACATTATTATTGTTTAGTTCTAGAAGTAGTAAGTGGGTGATACTTAACCCCTTAACTAGACAAAATCACCAGATTGTATTGTTCTGTTTTTATAACTTGGCAGAATACGCTGCTAAATCACAGGTATACTTAGAGATTATGTCCTTTTTGCTCTGAGATATGCCTAGCGAGAGTAGAGACAAGGAAAAGATCTGTACAAAGTCTACACTTCATTGTTTGGCATGTTACAGTGTGCTTCTCCATTCTTTTCATCTTGTTAGACATTTAAACTTTTCAAATACTGAAACAGAAGGGAGGAATATGTTTTTCAAATAGGAAGTGTCTGTTGAGCTGCAAATATAGGTTACAATGAGAGGAGATTTCTGTCTGACTCAGATGATAGTTTCATTTTATTTGTTTGCATGCTTCTGTTTTTGAAACAGAAAATAAAAAGTATATATTTTGTCTTTTTTTGAGTGCAGTCCAGGTTAATTCTTCCATACTAGTTCCACTTACCATGTTGCCTCACTTAATTTTACAGCTTGGCCTGAACTTTTAAAATATGTATTTATTAGTTCTCTATCTGCTGTGTCTCCTTTTTCTTCAAGATAAAAAGGGTCGAAAAGTCACTTTTAGTGTTGGGTCAAAACTTCATGCAAGCATTAATAGAAATGCGTATATGTAGTTGCTTATATGTAGTAGTCACCAATAACATTCTTCACTGGACAAAAAAGATTTTGAAAAACTCTCTTGTTCTGTAAAGCATCATGAAGGTGGGGTTTTGCAGCTGACAGTCAAAATGGTTGTATCAGTTTGAAGGAATAAAATGGAACTTTAATTTCTTTTATATTTGACCCTTAGGTTCCAGCAAGATGTGGGGTAACAGTCCGAGACAGCCTAAAGAAAGCTCTGATGATGAGAGGTCTTATTCCAGAATGCTGTGCTGTTTACAGAATACAAGATGGGTATGGTTTCTATGTGATGGTTTTTGCTCTTAAAATCTCTTCTTGGAGTTACCCAGAATGGCCCATTCTAACCAAAGTTGTGGAAGTTTATTTCAAAGGTCAGAATGATGTGATATTGTACTCTAAAACAATTTGTGCCTGGAAGACAGGCCTAAAGAATGGCAAGCTCCTAGGAAAAAATTCAATCACTTCCAGAACAGGCATAATGAAGAGTAAGAGGAGCTTATAGACTGTTGGCAAAACACCCATTGATCAAATTCATGCTAACAAAGCAAGGATTAAATAGATTTCATCAACTTTTTTGGTTTATTTGACTTGTTTATGGGGCATTCTTAACTGAATTGAGGGGAACTGAGTTGAGGGGAGGGGGAGGCAATGGAGTTTCCAGCCCTTAAAAAATTTTGTAGATTATCATTAGTGCACAAAATTATCTTTGGAACTTTGATGGAACGGGTACTTTGACAGGCACTTCATTTGAGCAGAGAGCCATCTGTCACTTTGGTTTGAAGGAATCGGCCACTACTGGAACTGTTTGAAAAAGTCCCTTTCTGTCTGACCTCACATCTTATGCAGGAGACCCTCAAGGGCCTGTGTGCTGGTGCTAATGAAAGGCTTATTTACACTTTAGGGAGAAGAAACCAATTGGCTGGGACACTGACATTTCCTGGCTCACAGGGGAGGAGTTGCACGTAGAAGTCTTGGAGAATGTGCCACTCACAACGCACAATTTTGTATGTACTCTGGTGTTTGGTTTTTTGTGTTTTTTTTTTTAATGAAATGTTGAGTAGGGTTAAAGTAGAGGACTTTTAAATTCAAATTAACAATCTTGAATGTTGTTTTTTTTCTGTGGGATGTGGTGGGGGTTGCAAAAGAAGCTTCTGATTGCAAAAGCTTAAGTGAATTAGACTTGTCATTGAAACAAGTGATGTTAGAGTATTTGATCACCCTTAAAACTTTGACATTTGGATGGAATACACCCTCTAAAATCTATAAATGTAGGGGGGCTCAATCAGCACTGCAATGCAGCGCAGTAAGAATAATCTACTATTTTTGTATTGCTGTATGTATAAAATGTATTCTGGGCTTCCCTGCTGGCTCTGCAGAAGCAATTAACTAATGAACTAACTATTCCCAGAGTCGTGCTGACATCATCAGTGATGCTAGTGCACAAATATGTTTTGACCTGATAAGGCACCAAGTAAATGAAGCTGCTAAGCAGAATCCATCCCAACAGTTCCAGCTACATACAAAGTCCTGGAAATAATGTTTCTCACACTGAGAAGAAAGGCCTTTTGTTGAAATTTAAAATTATTTTTTAAAAGTCTATTTGCAAGCTGCTAAAATTATTTTACTCAACTCGTTTACTCAAATGAGTTACAAAACTCATTTGACTATGGCTGGTTAGATGAAAGGCTATTAGGTTGAACATTTTTTTTTTTACTGTCCTTCTGCAGTTTTGATTATTACATGTGGTAATAAAACTGGAATGTGGTTTTATGTTAAGTATTGCTAAATTTGAAATAAATTATTCCCCCTCCTCCATAATATGGGGATAATATCTGTTTACCCTGTGGCTATTTTAAATGTTTCAGAGTTCCAAATTATAACTCTATATGCAACCATACATAGAAGCAGTATATATGTGTGTGTGTGTGTATATATCAATCATATTTGTATTTCCAGTCTGTTTAGTGTTGGATATCAATGTCATTTGGCTCCTGGAAAAATTAGAAGATGATGTAGTGCTTCAACAGCTTTTGGTTTCATAGGTTATATCCAATTAAATGCTTAATGTCTCTAGCATGATAATAGTGCAGTGTTTTGCTCCAGATTAGTTGCTGGTTTTCTTGCTTCTAATGAAGTGAAACATGAATTGCGGATGTATTTGGGGGAGGCAAAAGCAAATAGCCTATCTTAGGCTTGCAGAAGGACTCTAATTATTATTTTTTTTTACAATACAGGTACGAAAAACTTTCTTCACGTTAGCATTCTGCGACTTCTGTCGAAAGCTGCTTTTCCAGGGATTCCGGTGCCAGACATGTGGCTACAAATTTCACCAGCGCTGTAGTACAGAAGTGCCACTGATGTGTGTTAATTATGACCAGCTTGAGTAAGTAAACACAACTGGTTGGTTTTAAAAGTTTTGCCTTTTATTAAGCTTATAGCTCTCAGCTCTTTCTTACATTAAATGTGTAATTCGTGAGGTCAGAGGAGGTGCCTGAAAAAAATATGAGTTCAGCTGTTCTTGTGAGACTGCATAATTAATGTTCTCTCTTCTGCCTCGGACAACCAGTTCATTTTTTTTTTTACTGGACTAAGAAATGCTTTATTTGAAGTATGAATTGGGTGGTTGAGCATTTGACTTTAACAGACAAACTTCTCATTGTTCACAGTTGTTCTTATTAATCAAAATTTTTTTACATGATAGATAGGGTCCTTAAATTTTTAGATAAGGGTTTATTCTCTTCAACCTGATAAAAATATTCAGAGACACTAGTTAAATATGGTGAAACTGCAGTTGGTTTTACAGTGATTGAAAATAAATCCATTCCTTAGTTTGATGTCTAGTTAAGAAAAGTAAAAGATGTCTGAAACAGTCATGTGTTCTTGAATTTAATTATCCATCTGTTTAAGTCTTTGATGTAGGTTAAGGATCTGGTGTAAATTGGCTCTGTGTTCTATTTGATAGGTTTCAGTGCAGGCTATGAAATTTTTTAAATAGACTTCCATACCAGGTATCACTTAAGATGCTAGTTTTTACTCCAGAAATAGAAAATAATTTAATTTTTGCTTGTGTTGGTATTTGTTTTCTTGGGCACCTCTAAAGTTTGTGCTCAGGTCTTATGGATAACATAGCTCTATCCATTTGGTCTTTGGCATTGCATCAGTGCAAACATTAATTTCATGTGCTCAACATGCAGGTATAAATTGTGCATTCTTGAAGATGTATGCAGTTTCAACTAAAATATTTTTAAAAGTGCTTCCCACAAAGGTAGATTTACAGCATGATCCTTTGTAAAGTAAATAATATTTTTAGCAAGTTTTGGAGGTTAATGTGTTAGTGTAGTCTTTATTTTAAAATTTAGAATTTGATCAGTGAGGGTTTGAATTTTGTTGTTTTCCTATCTTTGGGTGTTATATTGTGAAGCTCCTGGGTTTTGCACAAGCTAGGTTGTTTCTGTTTTGTTCTTGCCTCGCAGTTTGCTGTTTGTCTCCAAATTCTTTGAACATCACCCCATACCACAGGAGGAGGCCTCCTTAGGAGAGACCACCCCAGCATCTGGATCGTACCCCTCAGTGCCCCCCTCAGATTCTGTTGGGTATGACCTTATTTGTGCTGTTTAATCACATAACATTTCAGTACCGTATGCTTAGAAACACTCAGAAAAACTGCTTTGCAACTCTCTAGTGTTGTATTCTGGCTTGTCATGCAACTATATTCACCAGTACTTAACTTGAGAGAGGTGATTTTTTCATTCACATGTATGATATAAATTAGTACTGAACCTAAATTAAACGTGCGCTTAAATATCTGTAGAATTGGGGCCTTACCTGTTAAACTGATTTTTTTGGTAGCTTAGACCTGGTCTAAACTGGAAAGATTTTATACCTAAATTTAACATATACCAAAATTGTATATTCACGCTATTCTTTTAGTTTCTGTTATGAAACTACAGTTTATTTGCCTTGAAGTAACATACCTCAGTTTCAGAGTAAGCCACACCACTGTAAGATTGGTGTAAAAAAAGTGCCAGTTCCAGGTTCATAATACTGCTTTCCTACATAGTTTTAGTATCCTCCAGGCCAGCTCTCATCCTTCTGTTTAATTGTTGGGATATATCAATAGCACCCATTTCCTGCAGATCCAGGTTTCATAACATTAGACTTCTAAAACTGACTGTAGCCTCTATGCCATCTATTTCCATCAAAGACTCTGGACCCTCTCTCTCTGTGAAGCAATAGGTGATCATATTTACATTATATTCCTAGAAATTATATTCCTAAGAAGTTACTGACACCACCCAGCACTAGATAGTTTAACAAATCTCAGGGAAAGAGTAACTCAGGGATATATACAAAAGCCAAGACACCTGATGCAGATTTAGTAAGAACACCAAATACAAAAGCCTTCAGAAAAACATTCCTAGGATGTCTGTGCAGCATGGAGATGAACTGAGTTTGTCAGAGAGCCTTTCTTGGAAGAGTGAGCAGTGTGCCCAAATGAAAGCAGAAACACAACTGGAAGCTACACAGACACCTATGGACTCTGACTAGAAAAGAAATTCCCTGGGCAGCCGAGACTGTTTACGAAAGATCAAATGTGATGCCTGCCAGGAAAACAGATTGACAGTCCTGCAGAGGGAGCCTCATTTGGTAAGTACAAAGAGAGCTCATGTTCTTATTTGTACTATTTTTGTGCTATTTCAAGTACATTTGGAAGAGCCTATTCCAGCTGGTGGATGGTGCCTTTATATACTATTAATATTGTTAGTACAGCAGTTGTGGACACAGCTGCTTCTTGTGGTGCTCCAGGCAAATTGGGCTCTGCCTTTCTTATGGCACAGCTGAAATTATAACAAGGCTGCAACTATTAATGTGTGAAGAAGCTTGTTCATACAAACTGTTACATGCTTGCACATTCCAAAGGCACTCTATAGTCCCAATATTAATAGTAGTATTTGCTAACTTTCTTACTTTTCAATTGCTTCTGCCTCACATTTGTGTTTTCTTACCAGTTTAAAAGGATACAGCAGGATAGATTATCTTAATACCTGCACTACTTCAGACAATCTTAGTTTTGTGAAGTAAAAACTGAAAGGAAAAACTGAGATCAAAGCTGATTAAGTTCTTAGTGCTTTTAACTTCACGTATACAAAAAATGTTAAAGTTTAAATATACTTGCTAATTGAATTTAAGGAGCTTTCCTTAATTGTTGCACCTGTAAATGTTTATGGTTGCAGGAGCTGTAACAGGGTTATAGGTTTCTGCTTTTTACTTCTTTGTCATGCTGTATGCATTTTTAAACAAAACAAAACAAAACAAAAAAGTATTAATTGTGCCTTCAAAATTCTGTTTATTTTGAAAATGGTTTATGTTTATCAGCTGGTGTTCATAAGTAGGATGCATGTTACAAAATCATGCAACTTTCCCCAAGCATGTGTTTGTAGTATTTCCTTTCAGAACCAGCTCAGATGCAGTTGTGTAAACATACAGCGCCATCCATGCCTTTCTCAAGTTATTGTTCTGCCTTTCCTTATTATCTCTTCTCTGCTTTTTAAAGGCATAATCATGGAAATACTAATTTATCTAAATTTTTTAGAGTAAAAAAATTTTTAAAAGCTGCTTTTTCTATTGAAAAACAATGCTTACCCACAGTTTTGTTAAAACAGTTCAACTGTTGAATTAAAAAAAAAAAGTCAGCATCAAATGTCAGTCTTGTCTGGGAAGAGAGTAATGTATTGAAATTTGAGACTTTGACAAAGGGATTGAAAATATGAAGAACTAGCACTTTATTAACACTTATTAGTTTAATAATTGTTCTTTTAATTTCTCTGTTCTCCTAGCATCTTGCATGGCATGGCCCACAAAGGAATCCCACCCACTAACCATTTGGTAAACCTGAGGAAGGAGAAGGGAAACATCCTTCATCTTTAGCCTTGTGAAGGGATGCCAGCAGCAGGCAAGGTGCCCAAAGAAAGGAAGAGTTTGTGTTGCAAGACAAGCTCAAGAGCAAAGGCCTGTGTGACATGCTGAGAAATTGTCAAGTGATCAAATGGAAAAGTTGGAAAGAGAAGGGGACATAAAGGAAAAGACCCTTGGACGTGATGCAAAAGCTGCTAAGCATGCTGGAGAACTTTGTTTCACTTAGCTCATATGTCACGTGAGCAATCCAGTCCTGTGGCCTATTTTTTTTCCAAGTGTAAGCTGTAGGCAGTCCTTCCAGACATTCCATCTCAAAATAAGGGAGCAGATATGGTCCCACTTGCCCGTTTCTGAACCCCTTATAAAAATGTGTCTGGCCACAACATTAGGTCATCTGCCCCATTTCAGTTTTTTCAGTCTGCACTATCCTGTTGTGCCAAAGCAGTCATTTTAGTTATAATCTGCGCTTAATTGGAAAGAATTATTCAAAGTGTAGGTCTCCCTAATAATAGCCACTTGTAATAAAATTGAAGTACGTAAACTTTATATAATACATTGTATTCATTTCATTCCTTGCACTACCTTCAAGTTTCTGTATCTTTGCTCACAAAATATGAGCCCAGAATTTCTGTGAACCCAGTTCCCTGAATCTAACAGATTGATGAAAAGGGCAGAGAATAGCTATTAAAATCATTCTGGAGTTGTCTTTTTCAACTTCCAACCATTCCCTCAGTTGTTATGATGTTGAGCAAAGCTTGGGAAAGTCATGAGACAGGTAGTATGGCAGAGTCAGAAACGTGTGGAGTGGGTGGTAAGGGGGCACACTATCAGACTGTAAATAGTACAAAGGCAAGTTGGACTCAAAAACTGAAAGCATCTGCTTTGCTTCAGGCAGAGCACTGCTAGTAAGCAGGTTGGCAACATCTTGACTCTTTGAAAAATGACATTTCACAACATGCTTAATCTTCTGAATTTGAGGAAGAAAGGAGGACTGTGTGGTGTACCATTCTTGGAAGCTTGCCAGTCCCTGCCTTAGAGCTGGCTCCAGCCTGAGATTAAACACCTATGCTTTCCTTTGTGTCTTTCAAATGTTCACTGATCATTCTGCCTCAGCTGAAGATAGTTAAATGTCTAGTAAAGCTTCTGAAAAGCCAAGCAAAGACATGGTCTTAAAATACCATTTAGATTCCCAGGTGTTTAAGTGAGCAAAAGCTTTGTGTTTCTTCACAGAAAACAATGCTGAGCATTTCCCCCTAAGATTCCAGCACCAGACCTTTTCCATGTAAATGTTAGCAAACTTCCTGCAATATTCAACCTGGTATGCATTATTGCTGAGCAGAAAAGGCCTGGTATCAAGAAATTTAGAGAAGTCCTTTTTATCATGTGCAACAGGTGAGGGAAACTTCCTCTTGCTCTCCAAAATTTGCAACTATTTGCAAAATCTTGCTAGTGAGCTGAAGCCTGATTTGGTGGACTAATGACAGCTCTCTTGATAGCCCCTGGTATATGAGGCTATCAGCAGTTGTAGGAAAGCATTGCTAAGCTTTAATCTTACAAATGCCAGTGTAAATGCACACCATAATTGATAATCCTGGCAGCTGTTTTTCAACTACAAGCCAACACAGGTGAAAACAAGTTGTCATGGAATAGAAAACTGCATGAGTCCACACGAAGTTATGACAGTCCCAGATCTGTGCCATAATGTTTTTAATCAGACTTCAGAGTCTGCTGTAAGAGGGATCTTCTCTAGCTTGTAGTTACAAAATTTTACTGCTATCCCTTTCTGCAAGTCAGCATTTGATCTGGGGTC
The DNA here is from genome assembly GCF_003957555.1 of Calypte anna. NCBI lineage: Eukaryota > Metazoa > Chordata > Aves > Apodiformes > Trochilidae > Calypte > Calypte anna. The sequence goes on along the minus strand of NC_044244.1, from coordinate 58,655,712 downwards.
TTTGACTGTTTCCAGGCTGCGGAGGTGAGGAAAGGAAAATTTACTTTTTTATTCCTGGCAATATCTATGGAGTACAACAATTACTAAATTGGAACATGTTTGGACTCCCAACAAAAAATTACAACAAAAATCTAAGCAAAAATATTGAAGCCCAAAACCAACCTCTTTCAAGAAAAATCTTTCCTGAGTAGACCAGCTCTTAAATATATGAAATATCACATTGGTGAGTTAAAAGAAATTGAGGAAAATTTATTAAAATTTTCTTTGGTGTTTGTACAATGAACTAACTTGTTCTAAGATTGGGTGGAGGTACTGTATGTGATTTTATAAAACTTTTTTTGTATATAACATAGCATATGTGGCACTTTTCTGAGTTATCTTCCCAGGGACCCAAATTTGAGGAACTGTAAATCTGTGGACACATTGATACTTGCTGTAATTGGCAGGGTGAAAAATCTACATTTGTCTGCCATTACTCTTGCCACCTGATAAAACCTCCTTCTGCTTTTTCTTGATAAAAAGGGAGGGAACAATATGTTTATTCCAAAGTCATGGTCCAAAAAAAAAGTGTTTTGTTATATTGCCAGGGAAGGTCACAACATACTAAATTGAGTTTTGACAACTCTATCAGTTTGTTGCCAGGGAAGCTGAAAAAAATTTCCTAAAGATGGTGCAAGATGAGGTGATATAACCTGTAATAGGTGATATTATTGACCTTACTTGTGGAAGGTCTCCCCTAGCTAGCAGGGTGGCTCTTAACTGCTCACAAAGGCCACGGGAGCAACAGAAGCTCAGGTCCTAGTATTTGAACTGCTGCTCCTTTAAGCCTCAGCCAGCTATACATATATGCCACAGTAAACAGTTCTTTGCAGCAGTTGGTTCTGGTCCTCTTGCTTGTTGGGCTTTGTGTTGGTTTAGGGGGGTTGTTTTTGGTACTGTGTTTCCTGGCACTGTGTTCGCATAGGCTACAGAAGTAGTTTTGGAACTCACTTGGAATAGACAGTGTCACCCTTTCCCAGTGAATGGTGGCTGGTCCTTTTTGCTCCAGTGTCCCTTCTACTCTCCTGGAGTTACTAAATTTTAGGAATAGTATAAGAATGGGCTTTTGGTGGTTAAAAGGATTGCTGCATTCTTTGTGGTGATGGGTCTTCTGTAGATGAAGGTCTGGATATAAAGATTAAGATACAACTTTTGCCACACACAGACAGAGACTGGTGGTAAACTGCTCTGAGCTTGTGATATCAGTAGGACATCTTAACTAGCAAACCTTGTGTTTTTCTCTTTGCTAGTTACCTTTTTCAGACAAAAACCCCATTTAGTGAGAAGAACCTAACTTTTTCTAAGTGTCCCAGGGATACCTGTTAATGAAAATCTGATACTACAGATGGGGCATGTTAACCGATTCCCATCTCTGTATTCTTTGCCCAGAGATCCTTCCAATGGTAGTTAAAGACTCCAAGAAAGAGTTATCAGCCTGTAGTTGTTTTCTGAAGTTCTGAATTCCCCCAGTTAGAATTTGACAAGTAGAAAACCAATTCCGTTTTCAAGCACAGTATGACATAGTATGACATGCTATCTGTACTAATGGCATGATGACCTGTGAACAGAAATACAGAAGTATTTGCAAATTCCCTTGAGCAGATGACCATTTGTGATTCAAATGAGGATACAAATGAAACAACTCTGAGGTCCCTTCCAACCCAGCCAATTCTATGATTCTATGATTCTATTAATATTTCTGCAATTTGGTTTTCTCTATCTTGTCTTACGATCACAGAAAATCCTATTACTACTGTTTTTGTCCTATGGCAGAGCACAACTGCTGTCTCACAGTTGCTCCTAGTGCAATGGTCTGATGTTTGTTATTACACATATTCTTTAATTTCATTATTGCTGAGAACTCTTAGAAAATTTGAGCAGGAGTTAGCTACCTCAACAATGACAGTTCTGAATTGGCTGAGACTCTTTTCAGGTTTTTCACCAGAGATCTGTGTAGCATCCCACACCTGCCTTAACATGAAAACCCAATGCTAGAATGTAGCCAAGCCTTGCACTTGTATCTGTGCAAAGGCCCTTCTGATCTGGGTTCTAGTTGCATGATTTCCTTACAAAAAGGTTCAGGAGTTCAAAACGTCATCTACAGTAGAAAATTTTACCCAAAGACACTTGCTAGTAATGAATGAAACCTTTAGCTTATGTATATGTGCACCAACTGCATTTAAAAATGTTTCTGAAATTCTGACCATTGTCTGGAATGCTGGGTTGTTTAAGGCCCTTTCTCAGACATTTGACTATTTGCATTTTCAGTTCATGGCTTCCCAGTAACTTCCCAATATTTATATTGGGTCATGTGACAATAGGTAACTATTTTTTTTAAAGTTGATGAGGGTTAACCCTCTTACCTATTCTTCCCCCTCCCTACTTCTGAAACAATCCCTGTACTTTATTACAAGACATACTAGGCTGTTACTTGGATTAATTAAGAAGCCCCCTGTTTGGCTATTCTCAGTTGAGAGTCTGGTGCCCAGGAAGGAAAGGATGACTGTACGTAGGATATAGATAGCACTGAATTCTGGTGCCAAACTACATAAACTCATCAATCAAAGGCAGGGTAATAGTCCTTGAAGCAGACCTGTTTCTGAAAAAAATGTCAAGAGAGCCTGTTGAAAATGTTAGTTGCCCCTAAAGGTCTTTGGAGAAGCCAGGGAGGTAGCAGGAGGACCAAGGAGTTAGGGGAGGCAGTGCCAGGACACACTGCTGCTCTGTGCTTTATTTCTGAAGCTGCTTCCTCTGGGCATTGTAACTGACCCATGAGTAATTGAGTGGCTGGAGGACTCTTATGAGTTGTTTTCTGTACATTCTAGAAACCTTGTTGTCAGATATCACATATTTTAATGTTAAGTTTTATTTGAAAAAAGTGGCAAATGTTTGTCATTTATCTTTTGCCTTATATCTATTAGACTGAATTATTAGACTTAAAAGTGAATGACCTTGACTAGAGTAAGAGAGATGGGGTAGTTTTTTGTACTTTAACAAAATAAATGGATAACCAAAGTAGTGACATTCTGTCTCCTTAGAAATGAAAAAGCAAGTGTTTAGGTGGTTTGTTTTAAATATAGGATCCATGAATACTATAAATTAAAGGCTTTATATACTGGCAGCATTTGCATTTCTTCAGAAAATTTCCCTGTGTAGTCTGAACACTTATCTTTCAACTCAGTTCTATTGCATTGCCAAACATTTAAAGTGTTCAACTATTTAAAGTTATTTCATAATGGTCAAGGTTAAGAGGTGGTATGTTTATTTTAGTATCAATAATTCATATTACTTTGGCCATAATATTAATCAATTATTCTGAATGACCAGTATGTAATTCTCTTAAGCCTTTCTCAATTGAATACTTAATCCATCCATGCAATTTGTTTTGTGACATCTTCTGGCTATAATGTTGATGTAAGATATTAAGCATTTTTAGTTCTCAATGGGTTGCCATTAAAAAGAGTGGAGTACATGAACACTTCAGAGTATCTTGCTATGTGTGCAGTGCTTGTTGGGCTACATTAATTTTTCAGATCAGGAGTTACAATTATGAGTTTGGGATGACACAGTAGGATTTTTTTTTGTTCTAACCCAGAACACTTCACAGCCATGTAATTAGGTAGTTTGAGCAGCAGAGAGTTCTTGCAACTGATCATTGGGGAGTAGAGATTGTTCATTATAAGTTGTTTTTATTCAGGCCTTTAGATCGATTTCTTTAATGTATGTATTATTATTATAGTTGAAAAAGGACTTACCACACCCACTATGCAGTTTTTGAAGCCATTTGTAGACCTAAATCCTCTTTTTCCTTGACTTTGTTTCTCAGACCACCAATTCTCCCTAGTCCTTCTCCTTCAAAATCCATTCCAATCCCACAGCCCCTCCGACCAGCAGATGAAGACCATCGAAATCAATTTGGGCAACGCGACCGATCCTCTTCAGCTCCCAATGTTCACATCAATACAATCGAGCCAGTCAATATTGATGTAAGTATTAATAATGTTTGGATCAGGAATAACAGATTTGATGTTTCCCTTGTGAATATCAGTACATTAGATTTATCCTGTGGACAGCAGAATGTTGTGTCTCTAAGGTAATCCTTGGTGGTCCACCAGAAGCTTCATAGATCCCACATGAGGCTTGCTATTGAGAGCTGTAAGAATGCAAAGAACCCATTCTCCAAAATCAGAAGCTGCCTTTTGACAGTACTGTCTTGTCTTTTTGCAAAGAAACATTCTATAACAAACCACTACTATTTTTTTTTTTTTGTCGTCAGTAGTCCCAAAGCTTGTGCTGCTACCTCTACCACAGCACTAAGAATATGAAAGCCAGTAACCACTCTTGCAAACAATTGTGTGTATTAAGCATATTTTCCTATATGCAAGACAGGGATTTTTAGTATTTGTAATTCAAGTAGTATTTCTGATATTGATGAAAATTAAATCATTGCAGTAAACTGAGTTCAGACTTTAATGTTCCTTAGGATTTCAAAAGCTCAGTACGTATTGTTCTGAGCATTCTTTTGGGATACTCAGGAACTGCTACACTTGTTTTCCACGTTTCTGAAGTCTCAATGCTGAATCATAAATAATAACAATATTGATACTAGGTATAAGGACCTTTCAAAATGTTGGTCTCAGCACTCTCTTTCTAATTTTGCTAACTTATACAGCTGGTATTTTACCTGTAAGTCTCCTCTAGAAATGAGTCAGTTATTAGGTGAAGCAGACTTGAAGTCTGCTTGGACACTGAGGCACAAAACCTGTTTTGCATGCGAGCCAAGTGACAGTGAGATGTTAGTTGACTATTAGGAGTGTGGCTGCATGGAGATCTGCATATGGTGTATGGCAGTGGTGCAGCTGAGAGACAAGACCAGTGTGTTTGGCAGCAGAGCAGGTGTAAAACAGAATAAAATAATTGTGTAACAAAAAAAAAAAAAAAAAAGAAAAAAAAAAGCTTCATGATGAAAATGGACATGGTGAGGGAAACTGCTAGAATTTTCTACATTTCTTCTGTTTAGAAAATCCTTCGATCCTTTGTGTAGTTTGCTATTAATCTGGATGTGTTGTAAAACATTCTCTCAGTTTACAGTGTATTGCAAATGAAAGAACCTTTTGCAGTTAGGAATTCCTGAGAAGAGCAGAGTACGCCTGGCTATGCAAATGAGGTGCTTTGTTATAAGAAAAAACTAAGCAAAATTCATTTGTCTGATGTACCTCGGAACAGAAAATTGGTGTCCCAGCTTCTGATATGACAGTTCAAATAATTTTTGCCACAAACACACAAACCAAACTAAAATGTTTGGTTTGATATTTCTTCATGCGTTTTGGCCAGCTAGATGCTTAAATCAGTACTTTCATGTCATCATCTCTTTTAGGTGGTGTACATTTCACTTTACAACTAAGAGATACTGTTTCAAAGCAACTAATTTTGAAAAGTTGGAGTAGTTGTTATAAGTAGTTGTTTGGAGTTGCTGCTATTAGTAAACCAGGATAGAAAACAAATTCTGTTTTGTGAACACCATATGAGGTTATGGAGTTTCAGTTTGATCAATTGTAGTTGATTCAGAAGTGTAAATAATATTACCTAAATTAATCACTTTTTTTTTATTATTTATAGGACTTGATTAGAGACCAAGGTTTACGAGGAGAGGGAGGTAAGTAGTGTTTAAACCACCTTGTGTATTTAATTACACAACTGCTCTGTCCCTTCCCTTTGTTCTACTTCCTTCTACAAAACACAGGCACAAAGGAAAATATGACTAGAACAAAAGATGAATTTGCATTTGCTTGTCCATGAACTTAATATTTGTCTGACAAAGGTTTGAGTCATTTGCCAGTCATTCTGGGAGTGGGGGAGACGGAAGGAGAAAAAAGTTTTGAAGTGGTATATAGTTTTTTAGCTTTAAAATAACCTTGCACACTCACTTTTTTGCTCTCACACGCACACACTCATTCACTCACATGGCCACATACAGATATGCTACAACTGCCCAGCTCTCTCTGAGATTTGTATGCCTGTTGTTACCTTTTTACCCATGGAAACAACAGGGATTTTCATTGAGAACCATCAACATGGTAGACAGACCTTCCATACAAACTGCTGTTTCCTAAAGCAGCACGAAATGCTCCGGTTCTTCTCCCCCTCTACCCCTGCTGAAGATGCTGCTTTGCTGTACTGCATGCCTGTGCTACTCTTGGAACCAGGTTTTTAAGACCTTAAGCCAAAGCCAAGTTGTCTTACGTTTCCTTCAATAACACATGGCTCTAATTCACAATGAAGTCAGAACTAGTGCCAGAAGACTTATTTTTCTTCTCATGTTATGCACAGGCCTGTTAAATCACTTCTTCCACTGGCTGTCAAGGTCCTAAGAGGGCTTCTTATGTGCTGTGTGTATTCCTAGGAATATAATAATAGTATAGAAATAAAGGAATAGTAAGAAGGGCAGGCATATGGCAGTTTTTCCAACTTCAGATCATTAACACAGCAATCTCTTACTAATTATAACTTACTTCCACCATAAGTAAATTCTGAATTACCTTAGTGCACTCTGTCCTGGTTTTGAAGGTTTTGTACTGTGGGCTATTGCAAACCTGGTAGTTGGTAGGATGGTACCTACCTTCTGCGTTGTGTTTGGAGCTGTTTTTTCTTATATCAGCAATAGAATGCCTTTCAAAAAGAAATTTCCTGCAATCCTACTAATTTAAAGTTGCCAATTTTAGCTATTTTTGTATGTGTTGATAGATGTGGCACTCCAGTTTTACCCATTTTGTCCAGCATTTAAATGTTGTGCTATCATGTTGGTTTTAACTCTCGGTCATAAACTGTCTGCTTGGCATCTGAAAACAATTGGCTGTTCCCAGTCCTGAAACAGTGTTATTAGTAGCATTTTGGATGGATTTTTTTTTTTTCCTTCAAAGTACAGAAGCAATCTATGAATAGGAGTCAAAGCATCCTAGTTATTTCCCATGACTTCTTTCATTTCTTCTATGTGTCTGTCTTTCTGTCTCTGCCTGCCCGTCTCTTTCTCTCTAACAGCCCCTTTGAACCAGCTGATGCGCTGTCTTCGGAAATACCAATCCCGGACTCCCAGTCCCCTCCTTCATTCTGTCCCCAGTGAAATAGTGTTTGATTTTGAGCCTGGCCCAGTGTTCAGAGGTAGTTGGGCTCTTCTTTCTTGTTTTCACCCAAACAAAATAAGTAAAACCACAGATGCTGTTTGTGCCTCACCCTCACACCGTGTGTATGTAAGTGTGTGAGTTAATCGAAACACCTCTGTTTTTTGCTTGGCCTGGCTGGAATGCTTTGAATGTGCTTTTCACACATACTCACTTCCACCTTTACACGCTTGAAAATGATCAGAAATAAAGTCTGACTTAAATCTTCAAAAGCAAGGAATTTCATAGTTGAGGTTTTTGTGTGGACCTTAACTTTTTTTTTCCTAAATAAAGGTTCTTGGATTGCTTGTAGTGATTTTAAAGACCAGGTGTCATCCTCAACTTAGAATTTCCTTGACTGTTCAGTTTAAGTCAGTTCAGTGCTTTAACAGTTTCCTATAGTCAATATTCTAGAAAACCAAATGTGAATTACAACCATTTCCATTGATATCTTGTTGTCTCAGGCTTTTCAAGTAATGTGTCATGTCAACTTTCAACAAATATTTCAGTATGAAAACATGCTATTCATACCACATTGGGGCCCCAGATGATTTAGACCGTGGAGTTCTTATTTACTGAGTAAATTCCCAGTGAAACAGTATTTGTGTCCTGCTTCATGCAAAGACTCTTCCATCTTCACATAATTGATTTGGGCCTAAAGCTGTCAATGGATCTGTTGTATTGCACAAATCCCAAAAAATTCTGTGGGATTTCATATGCTGGAGAAACCAACTATTGAATAATAGCATGAAGTGTAAAAATTTGTGTTTACATGTATACATGTAGAAATGGGTAGCTCAGTGTATGTAGTGTGGTTTTCAAATGCTACCATCTTGGCTGTTTCAAAGACTCTTGTTTCAGAATATATCAAGAGCAGCTCACCTTACATAATTTTAAAGTTCTTCCAGAAGTCTGAGTAAGAAGACAGGTGTTCCCAACAGTCAGACTAGCTACAGCATGGAATATGTTACATACAGCTTCAGAGTCCAAGCTAATGTCCAATATTATCTGAAGTATTCTTCTCTAATAACTTGGAAATCAGGCCATCTGGTGTTATTATGAACAGATTAACTGTAATGTTCTGCCATGTGCTGTAAGCATTTTTGGTGAAGGGTGAATATTGTGCCCATATTTCTATATCATGGTATTTAAATTTTAAAATTTAAATGGGACATTTTGGTTACCTCTAAAGAAATCACGTTCTAGTGTATCTTGGATATTGCAGTGCAAGTCTGTAGCCCAGTAAACTTTTGGAAAATTGCTTGTGTTCTGCGAGCAGCATACATTTAATTCCATATATGTGTGATTTCAGACAAATAATAAATATATGACACTATAATGACTGTAACATGAATATGAAAAAAAGTCCATCCTTCAGGTCACTGGCTCCCTGCTCCTTGCACGTGCAGTTAGGATGCCCAATATGGATCATCATTGTCAGTTTAATATGGTTTTAATATGTTGGTTTAATATGTTAGTTTAATATGTTGGACAAAGTTTATGGATGCTACATCCTATTTTTTACGTGTTGGTATGTCATTATTTTGGGCTTCCACTTGTAATTGTAGTGGATTTTAGCTCAGTGAGGACAGGCCATGATGGCTATATATAATAATGTGATTTAATGTGATATAATAATGTGATAAGTATGTGATAAATGAGCACGTACTGAGTAACTGAACTTGAGCAACAGTTTTAAAAGTCACAAAGCCAATTTTTCAACTCAATTTGGCATTAGGATACACTTTTTTGTAAGAATGGGGCTTCTGAAGAAATATGAGGAGGAGCATTGTCTTTGACCCCTTCCCAGAGCACTGATGTGAGAGAAAGCTTTGGAATGTTGGAGATGTACAGTGACATACATTGTTTAGCAGAGCAGCATGAATTTAATTAACAGTTGACCCTATTTTATGTCCTTTGCATGAGGAGAGGTCGGCATAACCTTGTTACAAATAATTATGGTGTATTTTAAAAATCAGTGCTCTCTTTGTAAAGAGCCACTCTGGGCTCTGAAACACTTCTCTATTAGTAGACATTTTCTGGCATGGATTTGTTTAGATAACATACACGCTATAGATGGTTTGTTCTTTCTATATTTAAAAGGATATACTTCAAATAGCTACCTAAAGTAACTTTTTAATCCTTTCCACAGTCTAGTATTTACTTTTAAATAAGATCTTTCTGCTAACAGATACCTTTAAAACAGCCAAATGGTTTTCAGGTGGCACTTGGAGACTCAACTAGAAAAAATTCAATTTATTGCATTTAGTCTGTTTTGATTCCAAAGTACAGTATTTCAATTATTTATTTGGTCTCTAAAAGGCTAGCTACAAGAAATCGGAGAGGTAGCTGCTGCTAACTGAAATGGGACTGCTTTTCTTCTCTTCTCAAAGTAACTGGTGAATTTCAAAAGCACATTTTTTTTTTCTCTATTTAAAGAGGCATCATCTTTCTTATAATTCATGAACGAGAGACTGGGGACTATCTGGTACACAAGGATGTTTGCTGTAGGCTTATTTCTTCCTGAAATCAAAGTCTCGAGCGCTAATCGAATATTAGAACAATATTCCTAGCATATGCTTGTTCCCTCTAAACATATAGATTGATGTTTGGAGATACTGCTTCTTAAACACAATTCTTGCACCTGATATCAATACATTCCTGTGAGATGGCTTCACAATAAAACTGTCGTGTTTCTGAAATTCAGGTTCAACTGCAGGTTTGTCTGCAACACCTCCTGCCTCTTTGCCTGGGTCACTCACCAATGTGAAAGCATTACAGAAGTCACCAGGACCCCAACGGGAAAGGAAATCATCCTCATCCTCAGAAGACAGAAATAGAATGGTAAGGGAAAGATCAGCTGTTTTCATATGTGCTATGGTATATTCATGGTATAGAAATTCTACAGGACCACATTTGTCTCTCTTTGCTTTCATAGGAGCCTTTTGAATTATTTTGGAGATAAGTGTGGTAATGATCAATGACTTTAAACTGATATCCTTTAAACAAAACATCAACATTGTGGGAGTGATGTATAAATAATTTAAATAACTGACTGTACTCCCTTTCACTGCATTTCACCAAATATTTTGGTGTGTTTCATATTATAATGCCTGTTTCCCTTCAAATAAGTTTTCACTTTTCCCACTATGATTCATGAACTTTGAAGTTTCTCTAGTGATTCTGAAATGTAACAATACATTAAAGTGTCTGCATTTTTTAAATTAAAAATTTATCATTCTGATTGAGTAAGAATTAAACAATAAAGGAGATTTTGTTTCTGGTAAGAGTTTGTTAATATTTACTCATTTTAACACTGCCAGGAACCTGTCTCAAATATTTCAAGCCAGGAAACAATTTAGTATGCCTGTGTGCTGAGGTTTTGTGTATGGATGACTTGAAAAGTCCAATGCCATAGCTGAAAAGTCAAGTTCTTTATGACTTTATGATATGAAACTTTAGACTTCAGTGATATGAAATGCTTGTACCAGATCTTTAAAAGAACATCTGTTTACACAGACATTAATGTGCTTGCTTTCTTCCATTTTTTTGTTTGTGCATACATATAAAGAAAACCCTTGGTCGACGAGATTCAAGTGATGACTGGGAGATACCAGATGGACAGATCACAGTGGGACAAAGGATAGGATCTGGATCATTTGGAACAGTCTACAAAGGAAAGTGGCATGGTATGTGGCTCTGGTGGCAAGCAGTTTTTCTTAAGCAAGTAATATGTCCTGCTGGGGGCCCACCCAGCTGGAGGGCAGCTTGGCAGAAAAGTGCTGGGGAGTTTTGGTGAGCTGATATTATTGACCATGAGCCAGCAGTATCCTCTTGCTGCAAAAGCAGCTGAGGCTGCATTAGGCAAAGCATTTCCAGGAGGTCAAGGGAGATGATCCTTCCCTTCAGCACTCGTGAGGCCACCCCTAGAATGTAATTCTGCACTCCTCAATAGAAGAGAGATGGATGTACTGAGGAGAGTCCATTGAAGGGCCACGAAGATGGGTTTTTAAATTAATAAGTTGTGCGTCAAGTACTTTGTGTGAGAGCTTCAAGTTCTTCAGAAATCCCACTCTTCCCTCCTTTTCTGAGTTTAGTAATTATTTGGGTAAAGAAGAAACATAGTTACTAGCAAGGCTGAATTATCCATCTGGGTACATGAAGATTTCAAATGTGTATGTGGAAAGCTTTGACTTGGCTAGGATTTCTCAGAGGAAAATAATATAAGAACAGTGTTTATACATTATGCAGAATATTTACTTTGTTTAATATTGTATTGGTTTATTTCATGAAAGCTAGAAAACAGGGTATCTCAGTATTTCTGATCCTTTATATAACATTTTTTCAATAGAGAAGTACGTATCAATGGCACTTATTAAAAATTGCTATTTTAAAGGTGATGTGGCAGTGAAAATGTTGAATGTTACAGCACCCACACCTCAACAGCTACAGGCTTTCAAAAATGAAGTAGGAGTGCTCAGGTAAGAATATTTTAACAGCATAAAATAATGTGAGTATATTTATGCTTCATTATTAATAGAATTTTTGATTTGCATTAGAACACATTGGTCTTATTCCTCCATAATGATACTTGGGGCAGAAAATATAACTTGACATTTAAAAATATATCATTGTGCCCACTGCTCGTTCTTCCTGTGTTTTTCTATACACCTCTGCTGTGAATATATATATAGATATATATGTATACCCAAACACTCAAGACAGGACTGGCTTGTGCTATTGTACTACCTCTGGGGCACAGTGAGGCCCAAATGTGAACTGTAGGCCTTTATTTTCTCTCATCCCACTTCCTGAGATTGAAGGAGAACATGACTAATTTTTGGTTCTGATCTACAGCACTACCCATATTATCTGTTGTTTAATAATTTCTGTTCGGCAGCATTGGCTTCTCTTTGAGATGTTTTTAAAGTATATTTAGCATAAAGTCTCTTCTTGGTTTCTTGTTCTTATGTCTACTGCTTGTAACTTCCCAGAGGAAGTGTTTGTCTTGGGTTCAGTTCTTAAAAGTGCATCCATCAGTACAATAGAATAGAATGTTGTACGGTTTAACCCTGTCCCAGCAATTAAACTGGATGACAGATGTTCTTTATTAATCCCCCTCCCTGATAAAGTAAGGAGAGAGAATAAGGGAGAGAGACTTATGAGTTGGAAACTGAACTACACAGCTTTAATGAAACAGTAATGATAAAAATCACTAAATATATACAAATATACAGAAAAAAAGATACCATGTTCCTCCTCCCTTTCCCCCAATAACTCTCACCTCACCACCGAGGCTGCAGGGCAGCCCTGGGAAAGTCCAGGCTGGACTCCTGGAGTCGGCAGCAGTTGGGAGCTGGAGGCAGGAACACACAGATATGGGCTGGCACGGATCAGGACCACAGGCAGGGAACAGATGGAATCCTTCCAGGATGCCAAAGCAAACAGGGACAGGTGAGGAAGGGGAAGAAGGAAAGGAAGGGGTTTGACCCTCATGATCCCTCAAATTTATACTGAGTATGATGTGTATGGGATGGAATACACCAGTCAATTTTGGTCATTTATCTTGTCCACCCCTCCCTAAAGGAGGTTTTCAGGTGTGACCTCCACTCCTTTTTTCCTTCCAGAGGGCAGAATGTTCCTCAGAGCTGAGCAGTGTCCTTGGTTCTGCACACCAGTCTCTAGCTGTAACTATAAACATTGAGCATTATCAGTCCCAGAAGCACACACTGTCTGAGAAACTTGCTGTTAATTTCAGCAAGTGCAGCTGCTTACAAGAGACTTAGCTGAAATCAAAATTACAAAACAGAAAATTAACTTCATCCTGGCCCAAACCAGGACAAATGTTTAGGAAGACCATTAACATCTAAGTACAATCTTGAGAACTCTCAAGCATAATTGTGTTTTAAGAAACAAAATAGAAAGAAAGCGTTTCTTTGCTTCTGGAAAACTGATCTGTTGAGCTGGATGCCTGTTGTGAAGGAGCATTCCCAGTAAGCTACACAAATGAAAAGGGGATGATCAGCCCACTCCCTGAAGAAACTACTGCGTATTCTGTCTCTTCTCATGGTTCTGTCTCTGTATTTTTGACATTTGTTTAGAAGAACTTGATGAAATAAAAGTGTCTTGTTCGTAGAATTTCATATCTAGTCCAGATTTCTGCTGGGAGTCCCTATAGCTGTAGTTCATCCTTTCTCTCTTGTTGATCATTTCAGCACTCACAGTAAATAGTCATTTTGTTCTATCCTTTGACCCAGAGATTCTGGTTTTACCTGTATTTGTGCCTTTTCCATTACTCTCCAGCATTACTTTCTTAGCTTTGTGGTAGGATTTGCAAGAAACTGCTTGTTTTTTATTCACTCAACAGTTACTCTCAGCATCACTTGACAAATTCTTGAACTTGAAAAAGGCACAGTCACACAGAACTATCTCAGTCTGCATTGCTGAGAGGACAAAGGGGTTTATACTCTAAGCTCTCATTAGTTTCTTAATATAAAAAAGCCATAAAGAGCATATGCTGCTATCTTCAGCAGCAGCATAGATTTAAGAAGCTACCACAAGTTTTTATCTTGGTCCATCAGGTTTAATCAGCAGTGAGCTTTACTGTCTTCACTCAGCTGTGTTTGAAGCAGATTGCCTTGATTTTTTTCCTGGCCCCTGGGAAAGCTAGGAAATACTCCAGAATTCTTAATTGTCTCACCTTTGCAATATCTCATTGGTATGTTTAGAGCTATCTAGTTCTTCATGTTATTGATGGCAGTAAGAATGTGATTGACTTTTCCTGGAGGTTGAGAAGACCCTTTAAGGTTTCACAGTGTTAGTAGATTCTTTCAAGCCTTGAATCTGCCAGGATATCTATTGAGATAATCCTCTCTGAACTGCTCATTGTGCAGTTTGTCTGCCTGGAGTTGCCCCATCTTTGAAATAAATTTGATTTCATCTGGCCAAATCTCTGTGGTGAACTCCAGTCTCTCATGGTGCTGCTGGGAAACAAGTTCATATCATAACACCTCACGTTACTGAGGTACACTTTGCATACCTATTTCCATCCTTTCTTGTATAGTGGCCCTATAGAGAGTACAAAACTCTTACTAAATAGCACGCTAAGAAAAAGTGAAGTCTTGTCAAAGAAGTATGTTAATAATTTCTGAATTAAAGGATCGTCCTCCCTGGAAGCCTCTGAGACTGGAATTTCATTTTGGGTGTTCCTTATGGGCCATATAGGCATCTTCTGAGCAGTGCTGTACTAGGTTGCTTACAAAAGCAGGAGAAAGCTGTGCTTACCTCAGAATAGTTGTTCAATGCCACAAAAAAAAAAAGCTAACTGTGGGAATAATTCATTAAACCAAATCTTGCAACAGGTTATCATGTTGTCTTAGTAAAAGTTGAGATTGACCAAGCAACTTCTGTTTAAAAGTACATATTTAGAGTGTGATAGACCTGCCTTGGTTTTTCCTGAACCACTTGATATCCTCCTCTTTTGGTTTTTTTTCAACAGGAAAACACGACATGTGAATATCCTACTTTTCATGGGTTATTCAACAAAGCCCCAGTTGGCAATTGTTACACAATGGTGTGAGGGGTCCAGTTTATATCACCATCTACACATCATTGAGACCAAATTTGAAATGATCAAGCTAATTGATATTGCACGACAGACTGCACAAGGCATGGAGTAAGTATTGTGTTACTTGTTTGCAAATGAGCATTGGGGCAATGTTTTTATTTACCCCTTCACACTCTGAGTGACACTGGCAAATAAAGCCAGCTATCTGCTCACTTTGCCAAGCCCAGGGTCCTGTCTTGATGATCAAAGCATTTTGTGAAGGCTTTATTATTTTGATTAGTAAAATTCACTTTGAGGTTTTTTTGGAAAATGTTGAAATGCAAATCATCAAGGAAATGTAGCCTTAGATACTAAAATAAAGATAATTACACTGTAGTTAAACTTTCAATCTTGTGAGCAAAGATTTCTGCTCCAGGCTTTTATGATCTCCACAGTGCAAATTGTTTTGTAGTAGGAGGGGAAACATAGTTTAAAGCAACACCCTGTGAACAAAAGGACAGAGTCTTGTAAGATAATGCAGAAGACAGGCAGCCCTGTTAGCAAAAAAAACCCAATCTTTTTTCTCCTTTTCTTATAAGTATTGTAGCTCTCTAAATCATAGCCTTCAGCATTTGAAAAACATACCTATTTTGTTCTAAGGACTGATAAGTAATCCTTACTCCCGGAGAGGGCAATTGAATGAGTTAAGTTTACAAAGCTAACCCAATATTGTGTGTCATAACACAATAAAATCTTAACACTGATGCAGGATCAGAGAAATTGCCCTCCAGATGGAAAACTGCTATGATGATTGCAGTTAATTTGTGCCTGTTTTCTACTAAGTATTCTCTTATATTTTCAGTCAGGAGGTGGGGAGGTGTTTGCAGCATCCAGGCTCAGCCTTCTGTTAGCCTGCACATCTCCCCAGGCTCCCTCTGTAGGTATTGGATATGCAGAAACTGTTTCGTGAGCATGATTCAAAGCAGAGACATTAACTGGGGCTTTTCCAGCAGGTTTGTGCTGATCTCATTGACTAAAGAGCTATGAGAGACTGGCTGCCTTATTTAGGCTATATCTAGGCTGTAGGGCAACTACAGTACAACAGCCCTGTGTTCCCTGCAGTCACATTTATCCATTGTGCAGTTAGGGTGTCTTTTTTCCAGTCCCATACTAAAAAACAGTCAGCATAGTTGAGTGCATACTGAGACTGGAAAGCATGTTTAGCTCCAACAATTTAGAAACACCTTACTTGAAGCTGTAAGTGGCCCACAAACTGTCTTGACAGTCACCATTAAGGCTGGGAGGCAGAACGAACCTTCAGCACTGAACAGCGTGTCAAAAACTACTGAAGTTCTTTTGTTTTTATTCTGAGAGCTGAGTTAGAACTGAAAAGCAGAAGTTGGTGCATATTTATTTCATTCTCCAGTAGTATAATGTTTGAGCTGGAAATCTAAGCTTGTTTTTGGGTTTTTTTCCTATGGCTGTTGCAGGAGTTGTCATACGTAACTGAAGTTTTACCAGCTTGATAAATATATGCAGTTTGAATGACTGCAGAATTTGTGTTTAAACAGAACAGTGAATTTTGAGTTGTTGATCAGTGAAGTATCATTTAATCAACCTAATCTATGATGTTCCTTTTCAGTTATTTGCATGCCAAGTCAATCATCCACAGAGACCTCAAGAGTAATAGTATCCTTTCCCAGAGATGTAACTGTGGAACACAACATTCCTGATGATTTTGTGGTTTGTTTTTTGTTGTTGGTTTGGTTTGGTTTTTTACTGCCAGAAATGTACTTACTGATACGAGAAACTGTTCATGTGTGACTATTTGCTGTGTTGAAATATTGTTGAGAAGGGATAATATCACTAGTAGCAAAGTAAGAAATACTTATTGTGCCTACTGATGTAATTGCAATAATGTAGCAAGTTTTTTTTTTTTGTGGTATCACAGATTTTTGCCTCATTTGGTTTCTGCAAGTAATGAAACAGTACACCAGTTCACCCATGGAATGTTTTCAGCTTTTCTTGTGCTTGGCATTTCAAGAAAGTACTTGGCATTTCAAGAACACCACCTGGGCCATGGTCTGTTCAGCACTGGTCCAGTCATTAGTGATGTAACCCTTAAGTAACATAATTAACCATGCTGGCTGCTTGGAATCTGTATGATATGAAAACCTTCAGTCGTGGTGGATAGCTAAAACAGTTGTGTCTCATTGCAAATTTGTAGTTGTTTATTATACTTGTAGGACAAGTACCACTTGTTTGTTTTCCCTTAACATATCCCCTTAGATATTTTTCTTCATGAAGACCTCACAGTAAAAATAGGTGATTTTGGTCTAGCTACAGTGAAATCACGATGGAGTGGATCTCATCAGTTTGAACAGTTGTCTGGATCTATTCTATGGATGGTAAGCAAGGGGTGATAGGTGTTATTTGTTTCAGCTACTTTAATTGCCTTTGGCCAAAGTTTCTAAGACTATGCCTCAAGCACACTGATTTTTACAAACTGTCTTAAGCTGAAAAAGACAAGCAGTAATATGAAGAACGAAATGAATGCTTTTAGTTTCTTCTTGAAACGTGATTTTCAGTAGTCAGCATAAAAACCTTTAGTGTCTTGATCCCTTACTCTGAGGTTGAGACTGGAAAGTAAATGGTGGCTAAGGAATAAGGGTATGATTAATTTAGGATTGAGGAAAAGTTGGGAAAAGCCATGAAAAACATCCTTCAAAGCAGTAGAGGAACTAGTTCAGCCAACAGTAAGATGCTCTTAACTTCTAAGGATTCAAGCATAGTTACTCTCAAGAGGTTGTACAACTTGCTCAAGTCTTAAGTATAGTTGCAGTCTCCTGTGCAAATCCACTTTCTCCTTTAATCCTCAAAAAACCTGAAGGCTTTGTTAGCTTTCGTTATTTTAAGCATTGCTATAATTCTGGTTGCAGAATAGCTTCTCAGCCCAGACAAGGTCATTGTGTTCTGTCATAGAGGAGCAAAAGGATCACTAAGATAAAATGAACCATTGGATTTTGAGGTTCATGTCAACCATCCACTGTGTATTAGGACACAGTAACATCCAAAGGCACAAGTGAGCCTTGCACCTGTTATATTCTGGACAAGTCTATTTTTTATTCCTGGTATCTGAGGTACAGCCTGACATGGTGAAATTAAACTAATGCTTTCCTTTTATGGTACAGGCACCAGAAGTTATTAGGATGCAAGATAAAAATCCATATAGCTTTCAGTCGGATGTGTATGCATTTGGGATTGTTCTTTATGAATTGATGACTGGACAGTTACCATACTCAAACATCAACAACAGGGACCAGGTAAGGGCAGGGACTGGCTTGAATCAACTGTGGCCTGAAATAGATTGCATCAGCCTTGTAAGGTGCACATTCTGATGCTTTATGTGTTTCATTTATGTTTCTAATTCTGATGTTATGAGATGACGTTTCTACATTTTCTAGATCTGCCTCATCCATGTAAAACCAATTTACTTCTCATGAGGGGTTTGGGCTTTGTTGTTGTTGGTTCTTTTTTTACTTCAAATACAGGTATTCAGCTTTTGAGCTGGTTGCCAGGATACTTAATAGGGAGAGAGCAAGTTATTTAATAGTAATCTAGTTTAGAATAGTTCTGCAAAGGCAAAATGATCTTCCATATGTTCAGATATTCCTCTTTCTCCCCTTCACCCCACTTGCCCTTGTACTGAGTAGTAGTTCAGCAACAGGACTGACAAAATGGAACAGCAATCAACTCACTGAATGTTATATTCATTTCAGTCTTGAGAAATGCCTGTACCATCTAATTAAATTTCAGGATACCAGCATTTCTCAAATCCTACTTGATGGAGTATATGACTTTCCAGAGTTTTGAATCCTGTAAAAAGATTACTTAATTGTGAAAAAATATTCCTTGGGTCGAGTGATAACAGACGCCTTTAATATATCTCCACAGAACAGGCACATTTCTGAAGGCATATTTGATTCATTATTCCTCTGTCTAATCTGAAAATAGTATCTATGCATCAGGATCTTTGGTGTAAAATATTTTCATGTCTGGGTCGTGATATATTTATGTATCTGTGTCCGCATCCCTTGTTTTTTCACTGTCAGTACTTGAGAACTGCAACCATAGCAACCATCTGTGAATGCCATTTTATAAGGCTCTTTCCATATTTGTCAGAAGACTTCATCCCAGTTTGTCAAATTTGGAGTGACTCCCTTTTTTAATTTTTTTAATTATTATTTGTCTCTTGAAAGATGGGAAATGTCTAGATTTCTAGCCAGTTAGATACAGCCTTCTAAAAGCACTATTTGGGCACTGTTTTGTTTTTTCCTTTTGGGTTTTGAAAGTTGAACCTATTGCTGTGGGTGGTCACAACTGAGCACTGAAACAAAATTTAAATAGCTAGTGAAACAAACATTTAAGATGTGATCTAATGTCTTCAGTTTTGTCACTCCCAGTCTACTGTCTGAAAAGATGTAAATATCACTTGCTCTGTGTTGGTGCATCTTCATCAGCTACTGTGACATAAGTAAGAATCTTAGTGAGCAAAGCATCATTCCTGTTACACTTCAGAGTGTTTCTATCACTGTAAGAGATTTTTCTAGACAGACTAGGGGGCTGTTCTTGTAGTGATACTCACTTTTGTCGTAGTTAAAATAAAAGTTCAGTCCCTGTATTATTTTTAAGGATTTTATTGAAAACTTAACTAGTAGTTTTTTAATAGTTCCAACTCAAGTATTGTAATTATTTAGCAACAAGTAACTTCTAGATGGTAGGTCTCATTGCAGCAGAGGTAAGGGACAGGTTGCACGAGTTTTTACTATGAAATGCAGCTCTGGTGCTTGGGGATTTCTACAGAAACCATATGGGAGTTTTATGCTCCTTGATGCCAACACAGATGCAACTGAATCAGAAAGCTGAAATAGGACCAGGATTACGTTAGTACAAATAACGTGTAAAGCCTGCTGGAGATATGGGCTTCTTCTCTTGGATTTCTTTGCCAGTGTCAAGGTGTGAAATAGTTAGACTTTATTAAATATAAGGTATGATACACCTATTGGGTTTCTCTTGAGTATTCAGAAAAGGTAGTGATTATCTGCTGCAGCAGATCTTTGATACACTGTTTGAAAGGGCTTTTTAGTGTCACCACAACTGCAGTACTCGAACCACATTGCATTTGACCTTAGCTTGACATGATGATGTTTGATGGGGTTTTTTATATATTCTGGAGAACATGAACCATGTTTAGATTTTCCAGCTTTCTATTGGTTTACTTTGCTTTATGCTTAAATTTTATCCTTGGGTGAAATATAAACCTTTCATGTTAAAGGAGTTACTGTAAAAATACATAGCCTTTATGTCTCCTACAGAGGAGAGGCAGTTTCCTTTTGTGTTTGTTTCGGGTTGGTTTTTTTTTAAGGAGGGGAAGGGGGTGAGGTGGGGGAAGGCGATCAAATCTTAAGAATAAGCTTTTGTGGTAGAAAAGTATATGAAGGAACTTAAAAACCATTACCTTTTGAGAATAATATTTGAAGTCCTTGTGTTTCTAAAAATACCTTTCAGTGGGAATTTGCTGTTGACTTATAATATTAAACAGAATATTTATTTTTAGGCATCCTGTTCCTGACACAGTTGCTTATTCTTGTTTTTGTAACAGCTTTTGACACTGAAGAACTGTTCCTTAGATGGTTATGGCTATAAATGGTAACCATTTACTAGTGTTCAAGTTTCACAGAAATCTCTCTCAGGAGGGAAAAAAAAAAAAATCTAATTTTTTCTCTGAACTAAATAGGTTAGCAAGCCTTACTCTAAGAAGCCTGACAATTTCAATATGAGATGATGTTTTGAACTTACTTCTGGGAGTAAAATTGTCTAGCAAAATGTTCTTCTATTACTGTTTGCTTTATGCTCTCATCCTCTTCCCTTCTCATGTGTTTTCCCCTTAAACAAAGATAATTTTCATGGTGGGACGAGGATACCTATCTCCAGACCTCAGCAAAGTACGGAGCAACTGTCCAAAAGCTATGAAGAGACTAATGGCAGAATGCTTAAAAAAGAAAAGAGATGAGAGACCCCTTTTTCCACAGGTGAGAAACTTTTAAGTTCTCAGTAGACTTTACAATTCACTATGAATTCATTGGCCAGATCAGCAATTTTTTTGTTAGTGCTACAGTATAATGTCATAAGAGTAGTGGTTCAGTACCTGGCTAGTGCTGTTTAGTTGGAAATGCTTATTTTCAATTAAAAAAGCAGATATTAACATTACTTTTGTTTATGTGTTAGAAAAAATTTCAACTGGGAGATGGTAAAATTAATAATCACGATTAGATATACAAATAAGAACATGCTGTAGATGTTCCCAGAAATCTTTATACTCTCCTCCTTGCTCGTCCCCAGACTTTATGAAGGGAAAGTGACAGCGTTGTCACAGATTTATAGTGTCTGCTGAGGAAGGTTTGGATACTTAAAAGCTTGGGGGAACCTTTTTTGTTGATGTTTTGAATTAACCAAAGCGTTTTCAAAAAAAATATAAGGAGCTCCCTCTGCTGGCAACCCAATGCCAAAACTATTTATTTGCAGTGGTGGTAGATACAGGTACTAATGCATAAACAAGGAGGCAAATAGAAAATAAGTACTTTCATTGGGCTTACAAGGGGAAATTAATATGCCCTTTTAAAGGGGAAAATGAGGCAACAGATTCCCAAATCTTCCTTTCCAGCTTTTTGAGGATATAAGCATCAGAGTGCAATGCAGTATTCTATTTCTAAAAGTTTCTATTTAAATTTGTGTATAAATATTTTTCTGTGGTTCATTGATGATCTGTCTTTGGTTTAGAGGAAGTGTTACAATTTAAGAACAACAGATTTGATCACTTTTTTTTTTTTTTTTACTTGTTTTAGATTCTTGCCTCCATTGAGCTTCTGGCCCGGTCATTGCCAAAAATTCACCGCAGTGCATCTGAGCCCTCATTAAACCGGGCTGGCTTCCAGACAGAGGATTTTAGTCTATATGCTTGTGCTTCTCCAAAAACACCCATTCAAGCAGGGGGATACGGTGGGTTTCCAGTACACTGAAAAGAAATGTGAAAGCATGTGCCTGTGTGTCTGTGTGCTGGTGTGTTCCTGTTCGTGCAAGACATGGATTCTCAGTTCCTACCAGCTACATTTTTAAGGTTTACTGCGGGAATGAGGACTTTCCTCCTAACACTGGGCATTGAGTGTCCTGAGCACAGTCTGTGTTGGTAAGGAATGCCCTGGGAACAGCTGGCACAAGAAGAATGATAAAGTCACATAAGAGAAATGAGAGAAGTCACTTCAAAACAAGCAAAATGCTCTTAAGGTCATTGTCATTTTTGCTTTTGCCTGTGACATTTTTGCCTGGTTTATTGATTGGAATTAGTTATTCAGGAGTGTGTTTGATTTTCATCTACTCAGGCTATGGTGGTTTGTTTTTCTTTTTTACTTCAGTTGAGGTCATTATATTTGCGCAATAGGCTTTAGATTCTTCTCTTAGTAAAGCTCCTCATGTGTGGGAAACAGTTGGAAAAATAAATATAGCTTCAAGAATGAGCACAGTCAGAAGTTCTTGTGGTCAGCAGAAGTGAGCAGATACAACACAGAATCCAAAGAAGACCTTAGTGACCTGTGACTATTTTGAAAGCTGAAGTTTACAATAGTGCTGGTTAAAGAACATCTCTCCCTATGGAGGAGTGGTGGCGTGGTTTTTTGTTTTGTTTTTTTTTACTACTTATTTTTGCCTAAATACTCTGACCTGGAATAGTTTTGACCATCTCAAAATGTCCTATTACATGGCAGCACAGAAGAAATTCTGAATCTCTGCTTCTGTTGACTGCGAGATTCCTGGTAACAACCCCTGTATCCTTCAGCTAGCAAGGATTTCAAAATTAAAAAAAAAAAAAAATAAATTAAAAATTCAGTCTTCAGCATAACCAAATACTTTACATGGGAGGCTCTATAGGAAAAGAGGATTTGAAAAAGCAGTTATTTTCATGGAAATCAGTATTAAACCGTGAATTCTGTTAAGATTAAAGGTTTTAATTATCTTAATATTGTTAAGAATACCACTGAACATGTTTCTGTTCAGTGAGGAATTGGTTTTTTCACTTCCATATAAAAGCTGCTAGTTTTACTAGAATTGAATCAGTTAGACTCGATATCTAACTGAGAAGGCTAGACACGTTACCAAGGTCCTGTCAGCTCACTTTAAAGATTGTATTTTTTCTGGAGCATTACTCTGGAACAGGTGAATCAGAGGAGTGTTTCAGGTTATATATCAGTCTTCAGTGTCAAATGTGAAAACAATAATGTTATTGACTCTCTTCTTGCATATTTTGAAATTCTTCATGTGAGTTTGTTTTAAACTGCTAAGCTATTAATTTGAGCAGGTTCTTCTGCATCAGAAACAAGCTGTTACTGCTCTTGTTAGGACTACAGGGGCCAGGAGTGTTCTTATCTGCTTCTGGTTTACATACTTACAAAGGAGTTTGCAGGTTGCTAGCAATAGGCTTTTTAAATGGATCTGAAACTCAAAAAAGGTTTTTTGCTGCCTGTTGATTGAGCTTGTCAAAACAGGAGGCAGAATTTAGAGAGTTTGAAGAGGTATAGGTAATTCCTTCATTTTCTGGATGGATTCTGATGGTCTTTTTGTTTTTTCCTCTTGGAACAGTTTGGGAACTATTCTCATTCTTGTTAGTCAAGAAAATTCAGCTGTTGAAATCTATCTCTGTGGAAATGGTTATGGAGGATGAACACTGGTATTGGTTTAGAAAATCTGTTGCCTATCTTTCTGGTAGTTTTGTTGATTTGGGCATATCTTTATATTTAAGTGTTTTTTTCCCTTCTTATTCATTAAATTTTTTAAATTTTTTTCCTAGACAGTGAGAAGGAATGCTTCTTAAGCTTTGGGGTATGGGACTCAGTACAGAGTACAGTGCCCATCTCAGTAAGAGCAAGATGATGCTGGGTCTCTTGGAGAATCTAGATATGCACCATTCCAGACAGGAAGGGTTTAGCCACATGGGGAGTTATGAAGACCTCATAAGCATCACCACTGCCCTGCCCAAGCTCACTCTTTTTCAGGTCTGCCAGAGCAGTTCACACAAACTATTCCTTGGAGTATTGTTATACTCCTTTTTGTTAAGATTGTTCTCCCATGGTATAGAAATGGGGGAAAAAAGTGCTGCCATCCTTACACACATTTGACCACATTCTCTGCTGTATGGTCAGTGCATTAGAATTCTTCCTCTCACCTGTTCTCACATGTTCCCACAGTGTGGGATCCATGGCTTTAATGTGGTTTTAGCTTCTCACTAAACTTTTTATGAAACCTAAATAGAGGTTGGTTTTTGTGGATTATTAACTTTATCTGATATAAAGGCATCAAAAGTCTTAATTTCTGTAGTTTGTAATTGCTGCTGCAGTGAGATTTGGGAACATAAGTAGGAGAAGGATGCTTAAATGCATCTGTAGATTTGGGTCAAGGTTCTCAAATATGAAACTCAGCTATATTAGTTGAAACAGATACCTACTAGTGCTGAAAACAGGTCTGTAGGATCTCGAGCTTTTCCGAAGGGATAGTGTTTACTATGTGAGAACCCTTCTTTCCTTACTTCCCTGCATCTCAATATAGAAACTAAGTCTGTCTTGGTACCTTTTAGAAGGACCAGATCCTTGTAAGTGCTAATGTGTATTCTTCTGAGGATATTAATTATCCACATCAGTGTATATTCAAAATTTTTATTTAGCCAGTGGATGTTATCCATACTAGATTATCAGTGCAGGATCCAACAGAAGAATGTCTCTTTGTCATACTTTATAAGGTGATTGTAATCCCAGCAAGGCATTGGAATTTGGTGTTTCCCTTTAATAAGTCAGTTACCCTCTGCTTCAGTGGATAAGGTTCCATGGTTCTGGAAGGGAGCCATTCTTCTGAGAAACACAGCATCTACCCTGAGATAATGAGTACAGTTAAAGTGTTGTTATATATACCTTAGTATCCTCATTAAGTCATATAAATTACAAAATTGTAAGAGTAGAAATAAGTAACCACATCTTAAATCTTTCCAGTAATCAAAGGCAGCAGATTTGCTCAGAACATGCCCATATAATATGTTGTTTGGACACAACATGAAAGTACTTGATCATCTCTCTAGTATAGATTTTTTGGAAGTGTACATTTAAAATAGTTTCCACTTGCTTTGCATGTACCAAGCATGAAAAGTCTGTAGCAGCTTACTCGAAAGGGCTCTGCAAGAAGTGTAGATTTCCAAATGCTACCCATCCTCTGGAAAGAAATTTCTTTGTTACCAGTCAAAGCAAATATCTGACATTCTGCTTGGTAAAAAGCACATCAGATGCCTGGCTTACAATGAATAAAAATGTGTATAGGTTTTTTTTACATACCAAATTACTAAGTATGTGATATCATGGCTTCACAGTAAGCTGATCACATTTGGAGTATCCTTGGCCCAGCTCCTTACCCATACACTGGCAGGTGTCTGGGTAACATGAAATTGAGTGGATTACCACTACCACCAGCAGAGCTGATCTGCAAGGACTGGTTAGAAAACTGTCCTTGCCCACCAGCCTGAGCTGGCATTTATTTGGTCAGCTCCTCAAGTTGTCTTGCCTCAGAGCCAGGTAACACCAGCATGGCACGAGGGGCAGGTCATTGCTCTGCAGCTCAGGTCAGGAGGGAGAGTAGGACTGCAGTCATCCCAGTTTAAATTAGCACTTGCCATTACAGAACTGTATCTGAAGATTTAGCAAGGTAGAATTAGGATAATCCTGTGCCTGCAGGATGGGGCATATTGGGTCGTGTTCCTAAAGCTGTCTGTTTCATCCATTCACTTCTCTCAAGCAAGATCTTCCTGTCCTGCTAGAAAACAGTGGATTACTTAATTTATCTAGATCTGCCTAGGTCTCAGAAAGAGGCTGTTCTCTGTACCTCTCTTATAGATGGGGTTTCTTTCAGAAGATAAAAAAAACCCCACAGATATTTTACATCTCCAGAACAGAAAGGGTGACACAGTGTTTTAGCTACTCCTCAGAAAGTCCTGTCAGTGCCTAGCAGGAGGGAGAATGTCGGCAGTAGCCATCTGCATTCCTCATCTAGAGAAAGCTGTTACTGCTAACCTCATTTTATACATTTTCAGTCAACATAATTCCATTATTAGTGTCACGTGTTTTGGTATCTCCTACAGCTTTGAGGAAAATAACACCTGAATTTAAAAGAGGGGATTTAGCAATAACTTGGAAAAAAAAAATAAAAAGTCTTTGCTAAGATTTTATCTAAGTGGAAGAAAGGTCTGAAAATCACCTTTTATAGCTGTCATTCTATCTGAAGTGCTTCTTGACTTCTGATCCTGTTTTTCCATTGCCCTTTCCCAATTAATCATTCATCTTTCATCTTCTGAAATCCCTGCATGACTATTAAAAGCTGAATTATTACCAGAAATGGGCAGAAGGACAAGATGAGTAATGAGGGAGCAATCTCTTGTTTATAAATTGATCTTTAATCAGCAGTTTAGAAAAACAGGCTGAAAAATAAATTAAGTAGAGCATGTTTTGAAAGTGTAGCTAAGCATGAATGTCATTCTTAAAAATTAGCCTCACAGGCAATACTTGATGACTTTTTTGTCCTTCTCTTAAAAGTTAAAACAAGGGATGGGGGGAGGGGGTAAAGTACCAAAATTTAGTTGTTTCTGTAAGAGATTGTGAAGAGACTTGGTAGAGAGGTGAAATGTGCCTGAGAGCCAGATATTCAGAGTATTTAGAAGAAAGGTTTTATCTGTTGGGAGCACTAGTAATACGGGCAGTCAGAGACATTGTGAAGCTTTTTTGGTGTTGTTAAAACTTAAAACTGCTTCCATAGTCCTTCAAGACTCACAGAGTTTGAGGTCTGTCATAGCCCCCTGTGCTTGCTACCCTACACTTTGGGTAGCAAAGTGCTTTGGGTGCACTCCCTTCTCATTTCCTATGATGCACAGAGCCTTCTCTCTCCCTGCTTTCTTCATGTTCCCATAGGCCAGCTGTATTGGCAGTGGTTACCAAGCCCTATAGATGCCTTTTGTTCCCCATTCAAACCGCTAAACGTTTTCTTGGTTCCCTTCTTTATAGAATAAGACAGCCCATGGAATTTGTACTATCAGCCTAAAATTATATTTGCAGGGATATTTCTGGTTTGTTTCCAATATTCAGAGTAAGATTCTTGAGAAAAGCCAACACTCACAAAACACGTGGCTCTTGGAAGGATGAAAGGACACCAAGATAAGGAGCAATTGTTTGGATGTAATGGTATTCATGCACTCCTGCTGACCAGAACAAAAGTGCTCTTCTCCCTGCTTATCAGTGCTTCATTTTTAGGAGAGCTCTGAGGAGTGTTCTCAAGAAACTAACCCAAAATTCATGCAGAGCCAAACTGTGGGAAGCTATGTGTACGTTTCTTTTTCTCCTGCACCTGAGTCCTTTTGCTTAAGCACAGCTGGACAACTTTCCCTAAAAATCCATTAGCTTTGTGGGTGGCATGGAAATTTTTTGGCTAAAGGAGAAGATTAAGAGGATGAGCATCTTTGTTTTGGCTTCTTTTCAGTTCTCTGGCAAACAGAAGAGTTAGGGCAGTGGTCTTTTTCTGTGCCATAGTTTCATCATCTCTATGGGACTACAAGTCTGTCTGGCACATGCCATCAGGATTTCATGGCGTGGGGTTGCTTTGTTGTGTCCCTTGTTAGCAAGGCCTACTTTCTGGTCTGGGAGTGAGTAGTCAATCTCACCATACTTAATTTTCTCACAGGAGGTTGTTATGTTGGTCTCTCAGTCAGATTCTAGCATTCTTTAATACTGCTTTAGTATTCAGGCACTTTACTGTATATAGTCTTTAAATGTTAATGGGCGTGTCAAGTAGTTCTTTGCTATTTAATCAGTTTTATAGCAGAATAGAAACTAGTTTGCAGTCTGAATTCATTGCAATTGTTGCTTTTTGGGAGGATATATGTACAATAGGGAGTTCAAAGTGAAATTAAACTGACACATTTTATTTTCAAATGCATGATGAATTAGGCATTGCTTGAACTTTTAGACCTCTGTCCTGGGAAGAATGGGTAAAGCTTGCTTTCAAAAAATTCTTTTCTGTAGAATGTGCTGGGTCTGTATTTAATGTTCTTTCACTATGTTTTCTTTTGTGCTTTAATTTTAATAGTTTGCATTTTTTAACATCTTTTATATTCAACCTAATGTTCAACTAGTCTGGAGAAAATCTCTGACCACCTGCTAGCTGAAACCATCGACTTAAACCAAGCTCTTGTCCTCCCTCTACAGGAGAATTTGCAGCGTTCAAGTAGCCACAGCACCATGGCAGCACCCACTCTGTTATTTAAGTCTTGTGTTCCTACAGTTTCTTTACATCAAAACTCTATTCTGCTCCACAAAACCTAAAGTAATTTAGAAAAGATATCTGTAAGCTTAAAAGCGGAGCAGAATGGAACTGCCAGTCCAACACAATGGGAAAAAAAGTACCTTTTTGGGAACCAGAATCCTCTGCTGCCAGTGTTTCTCCTTCAACACAAACCACCACGTGCATTCGGAGACCCGCAGTGGCTGCCTGTGCCCTTGGCATCATCCCCAGGAGAGAGGAGAGGGCCCTCGTGGTTTGACTCTGGTGCTCGGGCATGAGGGGATGGAGCTGCTGCTGCAACTTAGGAGACTTGCTTTGGATGGTCTGCCAGTCAGCTTTCTCCCTCTAACAACGTACCATCAGAGGCTGAATATCTGATGAGTGCTAATTTAAAAGAATCCTCCTCCATTCTGACCTTTTTTTTGTTTTTTTCCGGTGTACTCACTGATTCATGGACAATGCAGTATCCCCTTTTCACTGTATCACAATGTCAGACACCTAAATCTGTCTATATTATTGGGGTTTATTCCAGTAAAATTTAAAGTATGGTGTGGTAGGAGCTGGAGATGTTACTCTAAAGGCAAAGAGGTTAATCTCGAGGAAAAGGGGATGCTGCTGCACCTTTTTTCACATTTACTTTATCACTTCTTCAAAAAACGACAACCAACAACCGTAACCTTTTCCTTTTCCAGTATTTTCTTGGTGTGTGCATATACAACATCTTTTAGAAGGATTAGTTAAATCCTTCTTTTGTTGGTCCAGCAACAAACTGAAGTTTAAAAAAAAAAATGTAGCGAGAATGTCCTCTCTTTTTTTTCTTTTGTATCATATGATACAATGTATTTATCAAAGATGCTACCACAGCATCTGAAGTCTGTAGAATTTGTGATACAGACTGTGAATGGTGTATGTACCTACTTTAAAAGTTTTATTTTAAACGAGGGTGCAGGTTAGTGCCAGGTACCTTACCAATATGTAATGTTTTCATAAATGGGAAAAAAAGTTCTCAGGTTGAATTGAATACAAATACAAAACCCCCTAGAATTAGACATTCCGAAAATTATGTTTTGGTACTTTGAAGAGCTTTTTTTAAAGGATTTTTATCCTGTTAACTAAACGTCCTCTGATAAGTGTGTGTGTAAATGTGGAGCATCTTGTCCTAATGGCAAGTTGTTAGATCAAAACAAAACGGTACTTGCTGGATCCACGCTGACTACTTCTCCTCTCGTTGCTTTCTCTCCCTGTCATCTCTTCCCCTTACTGTTTGTCTTTCCCTTTTGTACACTTTGCAAACTAGGATGAAGGTGGCGGTATCTCCATTAGAGTGCTTTGTTTTCCTGTCCTCTAATCCTGGTATTCAAATGGTTGGTAGCTTTTTTTGACAAGTTAACTAGTCAGGGAAAAAACAACTCATAAAATTCTGCACATTGTTTACCTCTAGTAGAATATCTTGTGATGTGATCTGTTTGCAGAGTTCTCTGGTATGTGGTATTACGTGTAAATTATTTGTACAGAGGCAAGTCAGACCACATTAGAAAGAAATTTAAGCTCAGACAGAAGTTTTCAGATTTTGATTCTTTTCTGCCGTACCACTCCGGGTGAGGCAGGAGAACCAGCCCCCCTCTAGCAGGGAGGTTCTTGCTGGGGGAAAATGGGGGATGTTAACCAAAATCATGACAAATAAATGAAGGAGTTAAATGTGTCTGAATGTGGTGTCTTCGCTGAACACTGGGTGAGGACACTGTCCTTCCCTCTCTAGGAGAGCTGGACTGTTTCTGTCTGCAGAAGATCACTCCCTGGTGAAGGGAGAAATGCACACTGGTAGTGGAACATGCTTATAAAACCCTGGAGTTCTGCGGTGTTGCTGGTAGCCTGTTATGTTTGTCAGTAAATATTTACTGGGGTTATAGGGACCGGACTAATCTGAAGTGGGAATTATAACTGAAATACTGTGTATTCATATTAATTCCACAAACATTAGCAAGACAGCAATAGTGAATGACTTAATAGTCACTACAAGAATGAAGTGATTCATGTTGGTACATGAATAAAATTGATTTTGTGTACAGGATGCATTTTAAAAACAAAACAAAAAAAACCAGAAAAAAAAGCACAAATTTTTTCTTGTCTGCTGTGGGTCTTCAGATGCTGTAAGGTGTTTTTTCCATATTGAAATTGGCAGGAATTTATATAGTAGCAATAGCCACTTTACAGTGTGGAGAAGCTAATGAGTGAGCAGTGGTGTGCAGACTGGTGAAATCAGAGTTCTCCCTGAGTTCTCCCTGAGCCCAATAGCTAAGAGGTGGAAGGAGCTGGGGTCAGCAGGCAGGTGAGAGCATTTACAGACTCCCAAAGGGCCAAGTAGTTGCTGCTCATTCTCCCTCCTTCCTCTGTATGGGCTGTGGCCTAATTTGTACTTGTCAGACATACTGGAAATTAATGTTCTCTTGAAAAAAATTGTTGTTGGAGCAAGAATGTACCGGTGGTTCAACAGTCATTTGTTTCACAGAGCTTGTTGAAAGCCCTTAGTTTCCTTCCATAAGGTCATGCTGGCAGAAGATTGTCTGCTAAAATATAACTGTTAGGAAATTCATTCTATCTTTGCTTAAAATGAACTTATTTTTGTGAAGTTTCATTACCCACTAGTCTACAATATGCTTCTTGAGCCCATAGGAAAAGCACAAGGAAAATTGCTGTCCTTGTCCATGCAAAGCACTTTATAAGTAACACATGATCTTTGGGGGTTTTTTTATTGGGGTTTGTTTGTGTGTAGTTTTGTTTTCCTGTTGTTTTTTTTTTTCTTTTTCCCTGAGGAATGTGCAAGTTGTTTGGCTGCTGTTTAGAGAAGTCCTTTCTAGGATGCATTTCTACAGATTTTCACATTTGTTTGTTTCCTTCCAGATAGCTGCAGTAATGTGTGTTTTTTCTGTGAGAGATCCTGTCTAATACTCATGCAAAGCTTTGGAAGAAGTTAGGTTTGTAAATAACTGGGATTTTTTTTTCCAATCTTTTCCTTCAGGAGTTGTTTGGATGTCTTGCATGTCACCAGAAGCAGTCTTAAAGGTGCCCTGTAGATGTTTAGTGAATGGGGACATAAGAGCAGACAAGAGCTGAGTGCCCTGTATAGCAGTGGGATGAAGGAATTAAAACTGAGGTGACCAATACATTCATGTCCACTACACTAAATTTTTAAGCTTCCCTGTGGTGTCCCAACTGCAAGCACAATCTGTAGTGTGGAGAGGTTAGTACATACTTTGTATGCAGTTGTTGGGCCAAACATAGAATCACAAAATCATTCTGGTTGGAAACAAACTTTTAAGATCATGAAGTCCAACCACTCAACATCTGGACAGTCATATTTCTTTTAGCTCTGCAGTAACTAGTATCTAATCATTATTTACCAAACTACCAGTATCCAGTCCCAGCTCTTCATGTCTTTATTAATAACACATATACCTTCCCTGCTGCCTTCTTTTTTCTATACAGTTAGAAGACACTTGTTATCTGTCATATCCTCCTTGTCAGTACAGGTTTGTTTCCTGCACTGTGTTTGTTGGAACTGGAATATTGTAATGGAGCTTAAACCAAACAGTATAAGCACAGAGGCCTGGTTATTTTGAAAGTGATTTCTGCATGGCCCCAGATAAAATTAGCCCAGTCATTTCTTTTTTTGTTCAACTCATGCAGGTCATTAAATGAATTATCTTCTGCTTTTTTAATGCTTACCTAAAATCATCTTTTCTTGTACCCAAATGCTCTAGTAGATGATGATGCAGAATGAGGCCAAGTACTGCCATCTTACCATGGCCTCTCAACATCTCTTGGTTTAGTGGTGATTAAAATGCATCCAGCATTTTGCAAAACATTTGAGTGAGCCAGATCCTCAGAAACCTCACAGGCTTGTACCAGTTGAAGTTTTGATAGTTGGAGGGGCTAAATTTAGGGAAGCATGTAGACATTTCACATTTTTTGCAGCCTATAGATTTCATTCCCTTCTTGACTGTGAGTGCAGCATGTGTAGCACAAAGTATTCATAGTACTGTAGACAAGATGTCTTCTGTCTGTTGGAAAAAGTATCACCAGTAGCACAATGTGGCAGGCAAAGCTTCTGGGTACAGTCAAGTTCAGTTAAAAAACGATTGCATGAGTGAACTGTTGTTACACAGCATCACTGTGAAGGTGCTGGGTGTTCTGGTTTTCTGTTACACATTTTACACAAAAGTTTATAAAATTAACTTTTTGTTTATTGCAGCCTTGTTAATATGCATTTGCCCTTGCTATTTGTTTTGGCATGCATTTTAAGTATCCGTCTTCATTGCTTCTTACCTAGTAAATAAAATAATCAGAAGAGCAGAGCAAAGTTGTTAACACCTTTTCTTTGCATTTAAGTTCAAGGATGCTAACACAGAAGCTTCTAAGTCAGCACCATGACAGCAGTAAGTAACTATGAAACTGTGAAAGGAGGAAACTGCAGAATATAGAGTACACCAAGAGCAAAATCAGGTGAAAAATAGCTTCCCTCTTTTCTTCAGAAGAGAGCTACCAAGACCCTCTCTAGTAAATGGTTTACATAGGGATTCCCCAAAACACTCTTTGCAGTTTGCCAAATGATCATGTGCCTTTGCAACCTTACCAAGTACAACAGAATGTAAACCAGGTGCTTTGTAACTAGAGCAGTGGCTTTGGTTTACTTCTGATGCAGTAGTTTTGTATATAGCTATTACTATACATAGGTAGCTGGGAGTTGGTAAGCTTCTGTAAAAGGAGGGCAGAGAGCATTCCCCAAAATACCTGTGATGACAGTAAACCTGCTGCTTGAAATCTGCTCTATCGAAAGTTAAATGAGATTCATTTAATTTAAAAATTAATAAGCCCTCCTCCCCCTCCAAAGACAATTTGTTAAAAGAAAGGTAATGGAAAGGTCTGAAGAGGCCCAAAGTGACACTGTCATAGCATCTTGGAATGAGACAGTAGGTGAGAAATGAGAACTGGATGAGAAATTGATGGCTAGTACTTGTGTAATCAAAGCCCACATATATCAGACCATACAATTAGTCCCCTGTCCCAGAAAGTGCAATTAATTTTATTTTCTGGAATATCAGCAGATCTCCTTAGTTCTTTCTCCAGCCTCTTGCAGTTTCTCAGCAATGCAGTTCCTCTTTAGTGATCACATCCTGTCATTGCACATTAACTGTGGGAGATGGTAGGTGTCTTGTCAGCTGAGGGTCAACCAGTATGTTTGAATTTGATTTATTCAAATTTCAAGCTGGTTACGTAGACTTCTGGCAGTACCTACATACCAGTGTCATATTTAATCTACTTGTCCGTGAAGGACAAAATAACAGGTTTTAGTATTAGTGCTTTTTCAGGTCATTTCCTTTTCTTCTTTGGGGCAAAACTTTGGTTATAGTTGTAAATCATAAAGTTATGTCTAAATGCACAGTTCATACAAAATATCAAATCCCATTTTAATTTGGTTTTGTTCCTTTTAGAAAGCGAAGTGTAAAAAGCGAAGTGTTTTATTCATGTTCCAGGAATTATCTGGAATCCTTCTACCTACTCCAAATTCTGCACTAAAAGTACATGTGAGAGGATGGTATTTTGTCCAGGTTTTGGTTTGGTTTGGGTTTTTTATAACAAAATCACATAGCAATTGTTTCACTTAAGAGAAGGGAGCTGTTGGAGTTGGTAAACTTCTGTAAAAGGAGGGCAGAGAGCATTCCCCAAAATACTTGTGATTACAGTAAACCTGCTGCTTGAAATCTGCTCTATTGAAAGTTAAATGAGTGTTGGAAACTTGTGGACTCCCTAGGTATTTCCTTCCTTGCACCACAGCAGCAGTGTGTTCAGCTCATCCAGCCTCCTTAAGAGCCCACAGTGGCCTGTCTGGTCATTTTGTCTGGTTTGTCACATTTGCAGCAGCTGTATTTTAGAATAAGTCTTGTGTGACATTTACTTTTGAGTGAGTAAACCACAAAGAGCTGTTTTCTTTTTGTTTGGGTTTGAAAAAGGGTTTTGTTTTGATAAATGTCATTTTCTGTTGCATCTGTGTGTTCACCCTAGTTGTAAAGAAAGCCTGTCTGTGTGTTTGGGAGTTGAGTGGAAGTTGAGAAGAAATGAAGCCCATCACCTGGGCAGGGATAATGGATCTAGGGGGCAAAATGGACCAAACTTGGGTGTTGGGTTATTGAGAGATGGGGGGGGGGGGTGGTTCTGAGGGCATAATTTAAATTAACTCTGTCTAAAATAAAATGTAAGTGCAATAAATGTGCTTTTTTTATTCAAAGCTGTGAACCTTTAGAGAAAAAATCAACAAAGGAAAAAAAAAAAGCATATCATTCCTTCATGAGCCTTGTGTCCTACCTGCCTCCCCTTCTTCCCCCTCCCTCTCCACACTTCTCAGCTGACAGAAACCAGACAGTGGCCAACTTGCCTGTGTTGGCAATCCAGCTTAACATTGTTTCTCTTCTGATCTCATTTGTTGGGACTGGGTAAAGCCCTGCTCGCTTGCTTCTTGCCACCCTTGAAACACCTTTGGGACCCAGAACTGACCCGCTGCCCACCACAGCAGGGTCTGACACTGTTGGGATGCACCCACCCACCTGCAGCCATCTCAGCTATGGGCAGTGTTCCTCCTGGCCCTTCATCCTCCCTCCCCACCTCATTTCAGGTGTAGCAATGGTCTCCCAGGGCTGGGCAGGTGTAGTGTAACGAGGCAACCAGGTGCCACTAATTGCCAGGTAGTGAGCATGAGCTTGTGTCAAGCCCACCTGTGCCTGATTAGGGCAGGCCCCCACAGCGCATTTATTGGCCCCCTGGTCCTGCTCCTGCGCAGTGGGGGCCCACCCTAATCAGGCACAGGTGGGCTTGACACAAGCTCATGCTCACTCCCTGGCAATTAGTGGCACCTGGTTGCCTCATTTCACTACAGGCAGGTGACATTTTTCTTAAACAATAGCAAAAGTCATCAGCTGCCTAATTGGATCCCTTTTCCCCTTTGTCAAGACACATGCAGGCTGGCCACTGTTGCCTTCTGTGACTCTGCCATGTTTTGAAGGAGCAGGTATATGTGTTTGTAATCACTTGCACTGTCTGTCTTTCTTACTTGAGTGCAGGCTGCTTTTCCTAGATTAGGGAAGGCACAGCAGTCTCTTGAGGGGGGGTCCCATGAGAGGCACAATGCATACGTTTCATGAAAAAAGTGATGGAAGGTGTAGCACTCAGTCGTTGGACCCTATGGGGGAGTAAGAGAGGACTGGCTTGTTTAAAGTTTATAGATACAGTCATCTGTATCCTTTAAACTTGATTATTTTTATATATAGTCAAGACAATGGCATTACCTCATAATACAGAGGCTTGTTTATGAGAGGCAAAGTATCTAGTAAGGAGAGGAAAGGGAAATTTATATACAGATTTGATTTTTTTTGTTTGTTTATTCCTTAGTGCAATGAAATGTATGTCCCACCAATTTAAACTCTGTGCTAACACAACATTCCTTTCAGCTGTATTTTTTTTGACCACCAGAGGTTTGCGAGGGGCTTATGACTGCAAAGTGGAAGGTCCAGTCTGGTTACTTCAAAAACAAAAAACAAAACAATTGTGTTAGTAGATTTCCATAGCTGCTTTTTAAAATCTACAATGGAGTAATTGTTTTGAAACCGTATTTATTTTTTAATTCATAACAAAATGTTTATTTTCAGTTTCCTGTTAAATAGGTCATGGCAACTCCCCTTCTTTCCTTCTCAAGTTTCCCCTGTAATTGCAAATACAACTTATTTTTCTTGTTTGTTCCTTCCCCCTTTACTTTTGTCATCCCTTCATTTGTACTTTGGAGTTTTTCTCATGTAAATTTGTACAATGGGAAATATTGTCCAGTTTGGTTAGAGAGCATGGAGACTTAAAACATATTAAAATTTGATAGCTGAATTCAGATTGAAGAAAACTATTTCTGTGTAAAGTTATTTAAAGAACTCTGTATTATATAAAAGGCAAAAAGTTCTATGTACTTGATGTGAATATGAGAATACTGCTATAATAAAGATTGACTGCATGGAAAAGTCTGAAGGAGATTGTTTATCAAGTAATTCACAATTCCTTCTCTCTGTGAAGTGCCCAAGATGTAACTAAGGTGGTTAAGGGGATAAATGTGTTTTGCTGCTGCTCCTTTAGAATGTAACTCTAGAGAGAAAGAGGGGGGAGGGATAAAACCACCAACAAAAATAAGGAAAAAAACCCCAACACCCACAAGGGACATCTGGGCAGAAACCCACCTCTCTTAATCTCTCTTATGCTGAACTTCTGCCTCCACAACTCTTGAGTTTAGCTTAGACCCAAGGCATTTTACCTTGAGGTTTCACTTCAGAAGAATTATGCATGACATTTTTAATACCCTAAGGTGATTCCCCTCATCCTGGGGAAAGCTTAGCACCACTTGGTCTGGGTTCTTCTCAGGGCAAGTTCCCCTGCTTCTATGGCAAGTTTTAACTCCTACTGTTACCTGTTGACCATATTTTAGTAAAATGTCTTTTAAGTTATCTTCTCAGCAGTTCTAGCATGGACAGGTTTTATTCCCCTGCCCCCTTTTTGTGATCATTTAGCAGAGCTTTAGTGATGGGATTCTTACCTACTATGCATTCATGAAGTTTTAAATCTCTCTGAACACTTTGTTTCTTGGGGAGTAGGGGCAGCACATTACATCTCAAGCAAACATTACAAAATAATCAAGTGTTCTGCCTCTAAAGCTGTAATGTTCCTACTTCAGAAATCCTACAGCACTTAAAAATCAACTACAATTTAGCTTAGCATTTGTTTACAATTAACTTTTATTGAAATAAGGACTGAGGAGCTAAAGCTTTGGCGCCACGGGCCCCTTTAGTTCCATGGACCTGCAAAGAACAGAGGAAAATCCTTAGAACCTTTTCACGTTTCCTTCTCCCACTACTGAGAGCAGGGCAGGGACCTCCACAACAGTACCCACGCTGCCCTCAGCAGTAGTTGAAGGGATTTTTTGTTTTAAAGCCATCATGTGACACAGCAGCCTGCGAGAGGGGGTAATTAAAGAATCAGAAATGACCAAAAGCTTAAAACTCTGAAAGGGGCAGCTGCACATCTCTAGAAACAGAGAAAGCATGGCCCCAAGTTCAGGTAATGTTGGGTCAATGGGACAGCATAAAGAAGTGTTTTAACTGATAGCAATAAAGCTTCAACTCCTAAAAAAAAAAAAAAAAAAAAAAAAGCTTTGCAGGCTTCTATTGATAAAAGGGGACAACGAGGACTTGAGTATTCAGGTACCCAAGAAATGAGTGTGTAAAGGCAATAAAAAGTGTAAACAAATCACAAATCTCTGCCTGCTGTAGAACCGAGCTGTGACACATCTACCTCTGGGGGTGCACAAGCAATGGCTGAATTAGGGTACTTTTAGCAGCACCCCGAGAAGGCAGGGGCAGTAAGGGGGGCCGGGCGCGATGCCCCGGGAACTTCGAAACGAAGTTAAAGCACAAGCCGGGCCTGCCTGGGGACTTGGTGACCGCCTCTGGGGACTCGGTGACCGCCTTTGCCGCTCCTCACAGCAGAGCCCGGGGGGCGGTGGGAGCCGTACCGATACTCTGCCGGGAGCGCCGGTGGCCGGAGCCGCTCATTCCGCGTCGTCCGGAGGGATCCCGAGCTCCTCGTCCGTCCAGGCCGCCGGGTCGGGGTAAGGGAAATGGCCCTG
The DNA here is from genome assembly GCF_003957555.1 of Calypte anna. Classification (NCBI taxonomy): domain Eukaryota; kingdom Metazoa; phylum Chordata; class Aves; order Apodiformes; family Trochilidae; genus Calypte; species Calypte anna. The sequence continues at coordinate 58,617,842 of NC_044244.1, read as the reverse complement.
CGGGAGAAGCGCGGTCACAGCCCGGCCACGGCTCCGCACCCCGTCCCCCGCCGCTGCCGCAACGCCGGCCTCACCAACACCATGTCCGAGCTGTGCCAGAAGTGCCAGAGGATCCAGAACCACATGAACCCGCTGATGAGCTCGCTCTGGATCACCTGCTTCCGAGTCAGCTCCGGGAACTGCCGGTACCGCGGTTCGATGTGCACCCCGCCGCCCGCGCTGCAACACACACGCAACCACAGCCGCCGCCTCATTCCCAGCCCCGCCGGCACCCGGCCCGCCCGCCCTGCATCCCCTCGGTCTCCCCACTCACTGTCGCCGCCCGGCCGCCGCCAGCCCTGCCCGGGCCCGCAGCAGCCGCCCCGCCGAGCGCCCCAGCGACCCCAGCATCCTGGCACCCCCCGCCGGACCCCACACCCGCTCCGCCAATGTCACCCCCGGCACCTCCCAACAACAGACCCGGCGATTGGTCCGCCCCGGCGCCTACCAACTCCGGGTGAGGAGGCTGTGAAAAGGGGAGCCGTCCCATCCCGTCTAGTTCGGTTCGGTTCGGATCCGGCAGGTGATGGCAGGCATTCCCCCCCCCAGGCCCCGCAGCGCCTCTTTGCCCCCGCCCAGCGGGGGAGCTGCTGCGAGAGAGCCTCTGCCCCCCCCCCTTCGCCCCCTCCCCCCGTGCTTGGGAGCGGTGGGACGGCACCAACGCTCCAAAGAGGGGGGGGGGAGGAAGAAGGATCCTCTGGGGTGTCAGAAGTTGGCGTCGCCCACGAAGGCTGCGGAATAGGGATCGGGGTGGCCTTCCCAGACTGGGAAGAAAGGAAGGGAGGAAGGCGAGCCTGGTTGTTTGTCTTTATGGAAGGGGATAAAGGAGTAAGCGGGTCCTTTCTCCAAACCCCCCTCCCATCCCCTCAGCATACAGAGTGCGGTTGCGCAGCAACGGGGCACGCGCGCGGCAGGGCAGGCATGGCGGGGGCAGCCCGGGCAGCGACTCCGCGGTGGGGACGCGGCCTTGGTTATTTCTTTCTTCTCTTTTATTTGGTTTTTTTGTTTTCCCCCATAGGTGTTAACCAGCTGCCCGGTCAGGCCGTCTCTCCGCAGTGTCGCCGGAGTAGCAGCCTGGATTCGATCCCCGCGGTTTGAGGGCGGCACAGACGCTGCGAGAGGCTCAGGTGTGGCCTTGTGAGGACCCCGCCTGCCAGCCGGGGCTCTGCTCACAGACCGACATTGGAATAGTCTGCCCAGGGCAGTGGTGGAGTCACCATCCCTGGAGGTATTTAGACGGTATGTGGGCCTAGTCCTTAGGGACGTGGTTTAGTGGTGAGCTTACAGTGCTGGTCAGAGGTTGGACTGGGTGATCTTGGAGGTCTCTTCCAACCAAAGACATTCTGATTCTGTACTCGCAGAGCAAGAGTCAGAGGAAATCTGACAACTCGCTACAGAGAGCAAGTTCCATCCAGTACATGTTGTGTGCCTTCTGGGAGATTCAGGTGGTCATGAAAGAAGGAAGCAAAAAGATAAAAGTATCCAGACAGCCTGGGGCTCCTTTCAAATGATCAGACTCCCCACTACTGCTTCTGAACAGGTATGCCACTAATTTAAGGTTAGTGCATACTCATTCGTTCCTCCTGAATCTTTATTGGGTGGCACTTTCACTAAGTAGAACTGAGGAGGAGTTTCTGTGACCCTCGGGAAGGGTAACCTCGTTTTGCCTGGCAGCTTGTGAACAAAGCAATCTGTGGACAAAGATTTAAAACAGATTTGGTATCTCTTGTGACAGGCTATACCTGGCATCCTGAGCAGTATATCCCCCCCCCCTGCAATTTTACGTAGTTCTGCCTTAAATCTTTGTGTGGAAAGATGGCACTCAACACAGACCCTGAACAAAAGGAGTCATTGCCAACACTTGGGGTCAGATTTTGGTCTAGCTCCCTTTACTTTTGCAGAGAAAGACTGTAAAGTGATTTCACTGAACTTGACAGACCAGCATTTGAAAAGAGGTGTCTATCACAGATGAAGGTAAAGATTCCCCAAGAAAGAACAAATGCCTCACTTTTATTTTACATTTTCTTTGTGAGATGACTGTACACCTTTGCCTGCAGCCATGGTATCCTGATTCTCAGACTTCAACTCCCCCATATTTTGTATTTCTCCCTTCTCATAGTCTCTGGTATATTGTTCCCTGTGTCACTGTTCTCAAGAGTTTCAAGTTTTCCATGGTGCTCAGGCCAGAGGGCTCCACTGCTGCCCTTGACCTGAAAAGGCAGCTTTGTCTTCTAGACAATCCTCACCTTGTTCATTCTTCCTTGACTTCAACTCCCTTTATTGACCTTAGAGCTCTGCCTCACTTGGAGAGTTTGAACAGCTGAGTAAGAAGCAGGATACAAGAGGAGGCAATGCACAGGTGACCTCTGTCTGCTCATAAGCTGCTCTTTGAGACCCCAGGAGCAGCCAGACTGAGAGGAAGCTATCAGGGCTGATATGCCTGATTGCTCCTAGGGCTGGGAGAGGCAGCTCCAGAACCCTGCGCTGCCTCCTTACTGCTGCCTGCCTCCAAGCTTTGCCTTGTCCTGAGAAATTGTGTTTTCCAGGTTCAGAGCTTCTTACTATAATCAATTAATGTAAAGGTATAAGAATAAGCAAGAATAGCAAGCTGTTCTGATTTAAGAATCATATATCTTGTGCTTCCTTCACAGTAGAATAAAATGATTATAGGATCTGAGGTGGGATAAAATGGATATCTGCTTGGCTTTGTGTATACTTGAAATGACATATTGTCCTTTGAAGGACACCTCATGATAGAAGAAACAGTTATAGACCTGCTACATATATGGTAGCTGAATTCAAGGCTTTTTTTACCGGGGTTACTACCATTTAGTTCTTACAGTGTTTTTATATATATTTCTTCTTTCCAAGCTTGATTTCCTAAAACCAAAACCACCAGTGATGACATCATAGATAAACAGTATAGCATCACAAAATATGACGGCAGAATTAAACCAAAGAAAGAAGTAATATACCAGAAAGTAAATTTCAATTTTGTAAATAATATTCCTGTTTAAGAATTTAAGTATTCAAAAGTCATGTTTCTCTTCAGCTTCCATCTCTCTTTCCCCTCTCCAGGTAAGTGCCATGTCCATCTCACATGCCCAGTGTTGTCACACAGCTAATAAAGGTCCCTGTGGCCCTCTGCTGCCAAGATGTTCAGTAACACAGTAAGTTCCAAATCTGTAGATAGGTCACTGGAAATGAAGAGAGGAAAAAAGCCTGGAAACAGAGACAGTTACTGTGGGGTGGGGACGGTGTCTCACGTGGATTTAGTTTGTTTTCATTGCAGCAAGCTGCAGAAGTTCTGCAGCCAAGATCTTCATTACTTCTTGTATGTTTGTTTTCTTCAGCTTTCCTGTTTGCGTGTGGAACCTGAGTTCACTTTGCACGCCCCTGATATCCTCAGCAAAAAGGAATTTCATTGATCCATCCCCAGAGGCTTCCAGTTTCATACGGGGAGCTCGTGTGTTGGCACGGAGAGAAGCTGATGGCTATTACTACCTGGGTCACATTGCCCAAGAAGTGAAGGTACATATTTATTGGGAACTATGCTTTTAAAAGGCTCTGCCTAGGATCTGAGTGTCTTCCTCCTGTTCTTCCCATGCCTCACCAGTCCCATGGCCCTGCTGTAGAGTGGATCTCCTGCCACATTCTTTTCATCTCTTTCCTCACGATGGCTGGCTCTTTGCTCTGACAAGTCCTGCAAGCAGAAGCAGCTTGGAAATCAATCCATTTTCGTAGTTACAATAAGTTGTTATTCAGAGATAATCAAACAAAACAGGTCCCTTATACCTACTGTTTACACAGCAACAAAGTCAGTTAGCTAAATGGCATTAGTATTAGTAACCCAAAATGTCTGCCTCCAGGAAGCACCTCCAAACCTTACCAAACAGACATTTTTCCTCATTCTCTTTCTTTCTGTGTCTGGGATTTATGAGATGATTTTGGATGCCAAACAGAAAATTTCCCCTGCAAGCTTTCTTTAAAATTCTGGTTTGTTTCTCAGTTCACAGATTAGTTAAATAAATAGTGTTCTCAGTGTAGCTGGGCATGGCTGTAAGCTCCACTGTGGGGTAGAACAGATGGGGACAGCTAAAGGCACAAGTGACATTAGCTGGAGTAGCAACTGACAGCATTACTTGTCATAGATCGGCAGAGAAGGATGAAATTGTGTTTAAAAAGTCTTCCCCACACCCATTACTGAAGGCTTAAACTAAAGCATTTAGATTTATAACATTTTACTGGTTTGTTACAGTTCTCATTACTATGTAAGGAACTGCATCATACACAGCAGTTTCTTTTGGCTGCTGTTTTCCTTGAGGAAAGGAGGAGGGTTTCCTAATAAAGTTCTGCCTTAGTACATTTAATTGTGTTCTCCTGAGCCAGGCAAGCCAACTAACATCTAAGTTCAAAATGAAAGGAAGAGAAAGGCTGTCAGCTCCTTTTGCCTCAGCTTTTTAATTGTTTTTAAAGTCCAATATGGACAGTGAAAAACCTGGTAGAACAGGAAAGCTACATTCACAGATCACATTCCACTTCCCGGGATTTCTACTCCTCCTCTCTTAGCACTTATGTCTGGCCATTAATTGGACCCAGATGTCTGTTTTGAAAACCACGTGTTTTATTCTTGCAGGGCTCCAGGGAACACTTTTTAATAGAGTTTGACAGAAGTGGCACTCAGAAGGGCAAAGTCCAGCTTCACACGCAGGAAACGCCTCTCTACGACATCCTCCACTACGAAGATGCCAGGCAACAGCCTCTTGCTCCAGGAGACAGAGTCCTGGCACCATGGGAGGCCAGTGCTGAACGTTTTGGCCCAGGCACTGTGCTAAAGGTTATGGAGGACAAGGAGGCACATTTAGGTACGGGGTATTGGCTGTCTCAGTAGTGCTAGGCTCACCATGGCTGCTGGTCACTATACAGGAATGAGAACAGCCTCAACCCTAGAGAATTCATCACCTGCTTCTTGGGTTCTCTTTGTTTTTTTGTTGGCACCTAGCATCCTGTTCCTTTTCAGTTCCAGAATTAGCCTTTGCTTTGTTCTGTGAGTGGAAACTTCCTAAAAAGTTGTGTCTGGGATACATTCTTCCAGCACAAGGAGGAAGCATTCCTGGCCCTCATGAATATTGCACCTGATTGTCTGTTTAGTCTAGTTTCCAGCTCTTGCAGGGTAAAATCCTGGCTCTCTGGGGTAAGTGAGACCTTGGCTTATCTGCTGTCTCTTCATAGGAAGTTCAAAAGAAGGTCAGATTTTAAACCTATAAAAAAAGAATCATGGATGATGTTATAAAATTGTCTGAAAAACAGGGTGTAATTTTCATTTCTTGCTTTCTAAGAGATAAATCACCCAGGCTGACATGCTTACATGCTTCTAATACATTCTTTGCCTTTTTTTTTTTTTTTTTTTTTTTAATAATAAACACAGCTTACAAGAAGAGGGGAGTGCTTGTGAATTTCTGGAATGGGCAGACTAAGGAGGTGTCTTCTGACCAAACTTTGCGGATCCCTCTGCCCTTAAGCGAACGCATCATCCTAGAACTGCAGATGCCTCTATCAGCCAGGCAGATGGTGGTAGATTCAAGTTTGGATTACCCCTACATCGTGCCACCAGGCTACAGAGCCTCAGGCCATTACAGGCAGGCTCACTCAGTCCTGGACTACTGGCCCAGGGGTCTGTATTGGACTCAGCCATGTGCTAAGTGCAGCTGCAGGTGTCCCTTGCTTCCCCGATGCTGCCTTGCAGAATGGGAACCCACGTGGCATATGGGTTGCAAATTGCAGCAGAAAGATGCATTCATCCCAGGAACAAATTTGACCAAAGAAGAACTCACCAAGAAAGTAGAAAAGCAGTTGTCTGAAGTGAGGATTTCGTCTCCAGAAAGTGTTTGCAGAGAGGAAGACAAGAAGGAAGATCAGAGATTGAAGACAGAAAATGTTCCAAAAGATATTTGGTCTGGTTTGGAAGAGAACACTGAGCTTGTAGAACACAAGAAGGTAAAAAGTGCTTCACTCTGACTCTTCTGTTAACTTCTGGTCTGCTATTTGTATAATGCCTGCTTTGGTACCTCAAGTTTTCTGCTAACGGTAAAAAAAAAAAAAAAATTACTAGAGGTTTTTGGTCTGGCCCTTACGTATGTCTGCTGAAGATTGTAGAGACTTTGCTCTGCACTGTCTTCCTGATGCTTTGGCCAGGTTAAGAGCTAGAAGTTGTCATTGTCACTGGCTGGACTCCTAGAACCTCTTCCATGGATGCAGAATATGAGAAGTGTCACATAGCCCAGTTCTGCTATAGCCTGCCTCTGTGTAAAGGAAGTAAAGGCAGGAAAAAGGTGATCCTTGGTAGTTATTTGGTGATTGTGAACAGGGCACTGAATTAGGATCATTGAAGAGGAGGTTAATGTTCATCAGCTATTGCTAAGCTTTTCTCCATTGCTCTGAAAGGGTTAAAATCCTGAGTTCTGCCGTGTGCCAGGAACATGTGTCTTTCAGCCAGAGCTCCTCTGGACTGATCTCTTTTCTACTAGTTTGGACCCTGCCAGGCAGAAGTACTGCCAGTTTTAGGTCATATGAAAATGTAGGGAAATCCACAAAGTGCTCAGAAATTACCCAGGAGTTGTTTCTTTAGTAGAGTACTCCCTGGAGATGTTGTTTTTCTTTTTTAAATTTTTTCTCAAACTTCAGTTACACCTTAAGATCTTACACTGAAAATTCATGAAACTAACATTTTCCTTATCAGGTCTGGATTACGATTGCATTTCTTGTTATTTCTAGAGTCCTCAGAGGGAAAGAGCTCATGCTATGGTTGATACTGCTGTCAACACAGACAGGTGGTTAGTGGAGACAGCCCACAAGGAAGAAGCAGAGAGCAGACAGCAGGATGCTGAAACTGAGGCTCATGTTAAACATGAACATGGTACTGAAGTTGTAGCTGGTTTTACTCAGATGTAAGACTTGCCACACAATATCACTGCAGCAGGCTATCCTAAGATCTGTTGCCACAGTTGTTAGATGTTTCAAAAGAAAATGCTGGAACACCATGCTGAATGTAGCCATCACAATATAGTATCATTATGTAGTGAAATGAGGCAACCAGGTGCCACTAATTACCAGGCAGTGGGCATGAGCTTGTGTTAAGCCCGCCTGTGCCTGATTAGGGCGGGCCCCAAGTGTGCATGAGCAGGATTAGGGGGCCAATAAAAGGTGAGTCCTGAGACACAAGCTCATGCCCACTCCCTGGCAATTAGTGACACCTGGTTGCCTCATTTCACTACATCATGATATGTAGGTTTTAATTATGGTGTGGCTCGAAAAGTTGTTCACCTTCTTAAGGTGAAAGTATTTTCAGATAGAAGTTTGTTAGGGTTTGGTTTTGTTTTTACAGTTCTTGGCTTTTCTTAACCTTTATCATAATACTCACTAGAAATATTATTTATTATAACATTTCCTTACTTAAAAAATTACCTTGCAACTTTAACTATGACTGCCTATAGCAAAAAGATTTCACCAGGACTGTTCTGCAGGATACTACTTCTCTTATCTGTGATGAAAATGAATGCTTTATAATGCCACTGAGTCAACTTCTGTTCCCTTATCATCCCAATGGGGCTGAATCATCATTTTAATCAGATTGTTGATGTTCTCATTTAAGTTATTTTTGTGACAATTGCAGGCAATTAAGTGAGGGCTCTGAAAGCCCAAAGCTTTTTCCAAGCATTACTCCTTTTCTCTGTGTCACTGCTGTTAGAGGGAGAATGAAAAGTCAAGCAGGAGTGCACATTTCCCCTCAGCTGGTGTTCCAGCATCATTCCATGCAGCAGCTGCCACTCAGGTCCTCATTGTCTCTAGCAGAAAGACATAAGCAAACTCCACCTTTGTTCTCAGTTATACAAAAGCTGTGTTAGCCCAGGCTCATCTCTCCAGTCTCTCAGCAGTATAGCTAAGCAGCATAGCTCAGGCTTTGCCCTGTCAATAAATTCATAATTTTTTATTGTGTTAGGGCACTGGCAGAAGCAGCTCATGTCTGTCTGTGAAACCCCATGTAAACAACCCCTGCTCACAACAGTGAATGGCTGGAAGTGCAGTCAGTGAGCTTCTGTTACCAGGCAAAACTCTTACTTCACTGCAATGACAAGCTGCTTCTCTGAAAGCTGGGACCTGTTTTGTGAAGACTAAAAACTGTCCCACTTCCTCAGAAGAAACTGGTGGTACTAAATTGTAAAAGTCTTGCTTGAATGTATTTTGTAGGAGAAGCCCTTTTTTTTTTTTTTTTAATTTGCTTTCCCTTTATAAACAGTCTGTAACCTCTTCTGTCCCCGCTCTAATTCATTTAAAGGTCTTTTTGAGTCCAGGGTGGCAGGAGCCCCAATCCAACATTCCCAAAGGAACCTCCAACATTCCCAAAGGAACCTTTCCCTGGGAAGAAATGCTTTGGTTCCTTTCAGGCGCCAGAGCTTCTTCAACCGAGTGAATCAATCACTAGAGAAAGACAGCCTGACCATCAGATCAGCTCTGCACGTACAGAGACCACACAGGACCCCCAACCTGCAGGCTAGGAGAGCCACAAATCTAAATCTTCTGAAAGACAAAAGCATTACAGTAAGTATTTGGTCCAAATGAGATTTAGCTATTAGGATGAAGGGTTTTGTTTATGTTGTGTGACAGTGTACTGTTCTTTAATCTCTTTCTGCAACAAAATTTATGCCTATGTGGAATAATGGGTATGTATAAATAGAAGCAAAAGGTTTCCACTTGGGAATCAGTGTTGTGCAAAAACTGCAGGAAGATTTTGTGTATGGCCAGTGGGAGGCAGGCGTTTCTCTTTTCTAATACAACCTGATAAGGGAATCTGTAATATAATTTGTGGTCAGAACATGTATTTTCCATCCAATCCAGAAGCTGACACAAAGATTACACAGTTATAGGCTCACCTGGCTCAACACGGGAACAACCAGCACAGCATGCTGCCTGCTGACCTATAAAGAACTCTTAAAATTGGATTTTCAGGCACCCCTGTGTTGGTTAAGCCTAGTATTTTGTACAGGTTTTAGTATCATACTCAGTGTTTTCATAGATTGGAAGTGACACTATAGAATTAATGAGCCAGTGTGGTTTCTAGATCACAGGAGTGACATTGGCAGACTAAGCTGTTCAGGTTTTGTAGATGTACAGTTTACATTAGAAAAATATACTGCTGAGATTATGGGTTTCGTGGTGTTTTCTCTTAGAAATCAGTTGCTAATGGTGCATCTCAGGAGAGATGGAAAGAGATGGACTTCAGCAGAGCCAAGATTGAGCACAAAAGGTGGCAAGAGGAACAGAGGCAGCTGAAGAGGGAGCAGCAGCAAGAGGCAGATGGCATCTGTCGCCAGCTGTGCAGGGACAACAAGAGGTAATGCCTAGGAGCATTACTGGTTTTGCAGTAAATGTTAGAGGGCTGGTAATGTCTGCTCCCTGGCACCACGCTGTGCCTCATGTTAGTCTCTGCAGAGTGTTGTGGTGGTTACTAATGGGAAAAAGATTGATGCTAGAGGTATGGGAGAGCAGACTCATCACCTTTAGCATTACCTCCAAGGGCAGATTCCCTTCAGTGTCATCCTCAGGTCCAAAGTTCTTTTGCCTCCCAGACCCCTGTTCCCTGCCCACGGCCTCAGTCCACTTAAGCTAAGCAGATCCTTCCCCCATCACCCATCTGTTCTCATCTCTTGTGCTGCCCCTGTGGCCCCACCACCGATACACACAGCCACCCAGTTGTCCAGATGAGTCCTGGAGCTCTGTCCACACAATCCATTTCCCTGGTTTCTGGTGTTCAGGGCCAAGAGCTGTCAGCCACACCAGGGTGTGTAGCCAGGTGAACAGATAATAGCTGACATCAGGCACCAGCCCGTTTGGAGGTTTTGCCATCTCTATTGAGGACACAGGTTTAACTCTCATACCCTAACAGAGTCCTGGAGTACTAACTAAACCAGAGTATCTGCTTTGTGTCTTATGCACTGTCTTTTTTCTTTTATTGCTCTTCCTTTCTGAGAAATTTGGGAAATTTTGTTTTGGAAACAGGCAGAGATTGCATCAGAGAACATTGCAAGGGCTGGAGAAACAGCTGGAATGCAAAGACAAAGCTTTGCAGCACAAGGCACTGCTCCAGGCTGCTTGGGCAGAGAGGAGCAGGAAGGAATCCTCCTTGCCAGAAGAGGAGAAAAGGAAAGCCAGTCAGAGACTGCTGTTTCTCAGGACACAGCGTTTGCAGAGAGAGGAGTTGCAGGCGGAACGCAGTAAAAGGAGATCTGAGCAAGAGAAAGAAAGGCTGGTAAGGGCAATTCCAGCAAAGTTTTTCCTAGATTTCTGTGTTTCCAGCAGTGGCACCATCCATAGTAGTTGTCTGAATTTCACCTGGTTTATATCCAATTTAATTATATCATTTAGAGATAAAGGAATGAGGGTAACATTCTTTTGATACATATATAAAGGTGAAGGCTGGAAAATAAAATTATCCATCTCTGCCATAGGAGGAGTCTTTCTGAATGCAAGGAGTGAATTTCCACAGATTTTACCTTTTTCTGACTTCTGCCAGTGGTAACTGCAGATGAAATTAAGCAAAAAGATGGCTGTACAATTTGTCAGTATCTTCATTTTTATGTAGAATTTTCTCAGGAGCAGAATGAAGTCACGGCAGGAAACCCTGGAACAAGAATCACGGGAGCAGGACAGGAAACAAAAACAGCACCAGGCTGCTAAAGGGAAAGTGTTCCAGAGCAGAGAACGTTCACACCAGAAGACAGAAAAAGAAGGCCAGAAACTCTGTGACCTCCAGAAGTACCTCAGGGAACAGAATCTTCTGATGCTCCGGGCATTACTGCTGGAGTGAAGAAGCTGCTGAGTGAGTAAGCAGGCCCTTGAGCAGTTCACAGTCTTGATCTGTGTCTTGTAGGTGTGAGTCAATGTGCTGGAGTTTGGGTGCTTGAGTGCATTTATAACAAGTATAATTAGGATTCCTGGAGAGGTCTCTAATCTCCTTTTCCTTGCAGCCAGAGCACATTTTCACTGCTCTGTCCTTTACATGCCTTTCTTCCTAGACTTACTGTTCTAGCCCACCTCTGTCAAAATGTTCTTTTGTCTTAACCATGTGCAGTGACCCTGCTGACAGACCCAGCTCTGCAACCAAGGTCTACCTTGGTACTGTGGTGGTGGTTCAGAACCCTTGCTCAACCCAATGTCAACACCAGCCAGCATTGTTCTTGCTTAAGTTAAAAGGGTGTTGGGCCCAGCACTGTTCTTGTTTCAGTCTTGTACTTCAATAGGAAGTACAGTTGTGTGAGACAATCAGACACTTTCTGATCATGCCTGCTGGAGCTGGGAGTTGAAAACAATTGGGTACCTTCTGGTCTGACTGCAAATGCAGTGATTTGGGGTGATTGGGTCCTCCCTAAATGCATTGAACTCTTGTTGCCTGGGAAACATACCTCAGACCCCTTTCTCAGATCATAAACCCACTCTGAATGTTGCCAAAGATCAGCTGACTCAAACTGTGACCACGATGGAAAAATACTGACCGAAGTCAATCATCTTGTGACCCTACAAATATCAATCCTGAAATGAGGCCCTTTGGATCTCTCTGGAACTGCAGCAAGTTGCTAGCCCATGTCTCATGAGGGAACTTGGTCTGTCAGATGGAAAAGAGTGAGTAGTTGCTACTTCTCATTTTGCACCAAACAGATCAAATTATAGTTATTTACTACAATGCCATCTCATGTATCAGCTGGGAGGTGTATTTCACTGCAACTTCTTTTTGTGCAGTTCAATAGCATTAGGTACCAAAATTTAACATCTTAACATATCTCTGTTTATGTGAGCAATTTACATTAGAAACTTTGTTAAATCTTTAATTGAATTACTGTACTTGATTATAACAAATTGTTACTAAGTATTGCTAGAAAAGCGTATCATCCAATTTTGTGATACATTATAATAATGCAAATCAACCTCAATTTGCTATTACTCCAGATCAGACCAGACCCATAATTATGTGGTAAAGCAGTACACTGAAACCCCTACACCAAAACCCTTTACAAACCAGGCACTAGGATTGGTCCAGCTGCACCCAGACTCCTCTCTGAGGAGTTTAGAAAGCAAAGGGATCCACTCTGAACCTCATGACTCAACGGGAAAACCTTCCACATTCTTCTTGCTGATCCCTGTTCAATCACACCTCTCCCTGTAGAACTTATTTCCTCCAGTCCCTCTGTCACTCCAACCCTGTTCCAACCCCTACACGTCCCTTCCACACAGTAAGAGTGATCCTTGCCATTCAATTCTGTTCAGTTGCACATTCATAAATCTGTATTAAAACCACTTTTTCCTGATGCCTTTGTCAGTGATTCTTGAAGCAACCGTAGGACCTTTCACTCCCATCTGCAACAGGTATTTAATATGAAACACAGCCAAGTCCTGAGTTTCTGCTCCGAAGGCATCAGGAGGGGTCTGGCTCTTTCCACAGGACTCCAAGGAGTCAGTGCCTGCAGTGCCGGGTGTTGTGGTTGGAGGCTGGGTGAAGTGTCGTGGGACAATCCAGAGTGAAGCAACAGAGGACGTGGGGGTTACAAAAGTGACTCGAAGGACACCAGACCTAGAGCCTGGCAGTGGGACACCAGGTTGTTAACTGCTTTCAAGATGCCAGTGACAGAGAAAGGGATTAGTAAAGCAAGAGCATGAGCCTTAGGATAGAGAAGAAGAATGAGAATGAAGGTCAGGAGAAAGAGTCTGGGAGTAAGTCCCTCAAGTGAAATGGTGGCAGCACATGTTATGTCCTGCTAATAAAGGCCTAGAGCAAGATTAAATGCAGGCCTGAAAAAGGGGAATGCTGGGAACTTTCTTTCCTGCTGTTACTTCCAGGGCAGCACCAGGAGAGCACAAGGACCTCATAAGATTAAGAGGGCAGTTACATGATGCTGTCATGCAGCTCACCTTGCTGTGTTAACGTTATATGAAATATGGGGAAGGAGAGCTGGACACCAGCTGGATGCTAAAAACAACCTGCAGCAATGAAAATGGACGTGCTAAAACACAGTGTAAATTAACCACTGCAGGTTCCATTATTAACTCTTCCATGGAGTTCCACTCTTGCAAGTGTCCCATTGCATGTGATTTGCAGAGATCTACAGAGAACTCCCCAGGCAACAAAGTTGTGCTACTTCCTACCACAACTGCTGTAGTGGGCAGGGATCCATTGACATGAGAGGTGCATCAGAAAACCTGGTAAGATGACTTAGAACCTTCCAGCTGGGGCTTCAGGTAAGTGGAGATCTTTTACTGTGAAGGCACACAAAGTGAAATACCTAGGCTGCCCCCCTAGAAGAGGAATTCTTTAGAGAAGCCCAAAATGCAAAAAGGAAAATGGGGTGGTTTTTTTTGTGACAAGCCACCCTTTCTAGGCACTGTGATGAGAAAAACATGTGCTCTCTGAAATCCTGTCTTTGGAGACTCAGCAAACCCAACAGTGGGCTTGGGGAGAGGTGTCTGCTTTCTCTATGATCTCACTTTCAGCCTGGCAGGTTCCAAAAGCAAGAAATCTTGTGTCAGAAAGATACTCAGGTATCTTTGCAGGTGGGGCACCTGGTCAGAATAAACAGACTTTCCTGGCCTGTATCAGGAACAGCGTGGCCAGCAGGTCCAGGGAAGTGATTCTGCCCCTGTACTCAGCCCTGCTGAGGCCCCACCTTGAGTACTGTGTCCAGTTCTGGGCCCCCCAGTTCAGGAAGGAGATTGAGGTCCTGGAGCGGGTCCAAAGGAGGGCAACAAGGCTGGTGAAGGGACTCGAGCACAGACCCTATGAGGAGAGGCTGAGGGAGCTGGGGGTGTTCAGCCTGGAGAAGAGGAGGCTCAGGGGAGACCTCATCACTCTCTACAACTCCCTGAAAGGAGGGGGTAGCCAGGGGGGGGTTGGTCTCTTTTCCCAGGCAACTCTCAGCAAGACAAGAGGGCACGGTCTTAAGTTGTGCCAGGGGAGGTTTAGTTTTGATATTAGAAAGAATTTCTTTATGGAAAGGGTGATCAGGCATTGGAATGGGCTGCCCAGGGAAGTAGTGGATTCTCCATCCCTGGAGATATTTAAAAAGAGACTGGATGTGGCACTCAGTGCCATGGTCTGGGAACTGCAGCGGTAGTGGATCAAGGGTTGGACTTGATGATCTCTGAGGTCCCTTCCAACCCAGCCAATTCTATGATTCTATGAACAAATGACAATACTACAAAGACAAATGAACTGCTATAGCAGCAGATAACAAGTTGTCTATGGAGGTGAGGTGGTCAGTAGCACTCCAAGAGGTGAAAGAGTTCCCCATTCAGGCCATAGGGTAAAACATAGTTACCACCTGGAGTCCACAATGCAGCTTCCTGGTGACTCCCCTGAGTTTTCCAAGCTCATTACTGACTTCCCTTAAGGAAGCCATGGTGTCAGGCACTCCCAGGGACAAGCCACTGGCTTCTCCCCTCCCCTGTCAAGGAACAGCACGTCAAGAAACAGTGCTGCAACAGCAAAGGAGATAAGAGGGGTTTTGTAATGCATTGTACTCAGATTACTGGGAGTGTCTTTTTCCAAAGGGGAAGAGGAGGAGGTGGTTATCTTGTCCCATCCTGAAGGAGGAACCCTCTCTTTCATATCACCAGAGGCACAAAATAGAGCATCTTTGTCACACATAATCATTCTTTTCACGTGAGTATTTAAGGGACACGGCACAATTTATTTGCTGGAACACTCAAAGCTGCATAGAAGGATGTTCATGCTTTACACAAAAGTATGCTAAAATATATATAATATCTGAGATACAGTGTTTTGAGTAATACCTACAGCCTAGATACAAAATTTAAGTATTGTTGCCTGACATTCTGTGTCACTTAGCACCAGTTTACACATTTTCTGGCACATCATTCAACAAAAGTGTAAGTATTTTAAAAAATTCGCTCCTTTTACAGGAACATAGCACCAGTGATAACAGCAGTTTAAAAAAAAAAATAAAAATTAAGGAAACTTGTAAAAGGAAGCTCCTTTGAAATGCTGCCAAATCTTTTGAATTGCCAGCAGTTTCTCAGCAACAGACTGTGCTCCTCGAGAGATAGAGAGTTTATGTCTTCAGCTTTTCCCCAGAAGACAGTTGAATCTCTCATTCAGATGTTTACAAACTATTCTATGGACTTAATAGCTAAAAGGAGAATTTTTAACTCTAGGATGCATAATATGCATGAACAATCATGAGATTTTTGTTTGTTAAAAAAAACGAAAAAAAAAAGGAAAGAAACACGAACCTCTATTTAAGGTGAACAATGACATTTTTTTTTGTTTTTTTAAATTAAGGTCTGAGAAAATGTAACTCGCTGCATATATGGAAACTACATGTGAAGCACAGCTTTGCATTTTAGGCATGGAATTCTATAATTTTGTTTAAACTCACTTCAGCCTCTGGAAAAGCTGGCTGAAATTTGCTCAGCAAGGTGGGTGGCTGTACCCAAGTCCTCCCTAACTGAATTGGGAGGGGGCAGCACAGTACTGAGGGAAAATGGGTACTGGCAGCATAGGGAGATTTTCTTTATTGTTAAGGGTTGCTTGCTTCTCTTCATGTGCTAGTTAGGACAACTGTATGGCTAAATATGAGTTTAAGTCTGCCTTAAAGAAACAAGACTAAAAGTTAAGAGATTAAACTCTACTGCTGCTTTCATCCTTAAGCATTTGAAAATGGAATGTGTAATGATGAAAGCCCATGAAATATATTGAGCAGAAGCTGAACTTAGTTTTCAGACTTCACTAATCTATCATTAATCATTATTTTATAATCCTCATACACAGCACATTGTCTGTTTGTAGTTTCTTTTCATTGCTTAACCACCTGAAAACAGACCACTGCAGACACCCTGTGCTGCTGCAATTTCACACACAGTATATCTGGGCATATATTTAGCATTACTATTTTTTCAATCATTCATAGACTCTGCTGCTCACTATTAAAATACAGCCATAAATTAATCTCAATACTACTATTAAAATAACTGTAAAAGCCACGTATGCTCTAGCTCTTTTGCTGGTTTAATTTTAAATATTCACAATGTGTTTTCCATTCATTAGGAAAATGCTTGGACTCCCTGTTTTGTGAACTACTGGAAACAAAAGTATCTGCATATTAATTAAGGTCATGAGTTGATTAGGAGAACAGGTGGTAGGAGGAGGGTGGGAGGAAGGAATCACACAGAGGATAAAAAAGACTTTTAAGATTAAAAAAGACCAGTACAAATATTCCCAAAAGTTGCTTTTATTATGGAATTAGCTTTTCCACCTAAGCAAATATTTTCTTTTGCTGTTTATAATCTAATCTCCTATGATATTGTGCTACAGTATGGAATTTTGAAAAATCAGATTGACTTGTCTGTTTTTATCATCCCAAATGATTAATAACAGACCACTCTGAGCAGGATCTCAGGACACTTCTACAACAAAAGTAGAAGTTAAAAGTACAAAACCCAAAAAGGTTTATTAGCTTCTTTTCAGCCTGAATTAGTAGCTTCAGTGGTGTTGGAACATCATTTCTCATATCACAGTGACAGATTAAGTCAGTACATTAATTGTACATATTTAACCTGATGTATTGCAAAACAGACTTGATCAGTTAACATTTTTAAAGACTTTTATACAAGTAAAACTGCTCTTCTCATTAGGCTGCAGTGATCTTGTGCACCTAAACTACATGATATGTTGATTTAAAAACTAGTAGAGCACAGCAGCTCACAGAACTGTGTAATGAGTTAGAACTCCACATTGTGCAAAAAGTCTTCCTGGTTTCTGAAATGGCCTTTTTCCATCCCACACCTGGTGATTGGCTGAATTGACTGAAAGCAGCAAAAATGGAGAGTAACCACTGCATGGCACCTCCCTGTGCCATGTGACTCCTCACCTTCAGCTTCTTCCTTTGCCTGAGGTAACCCTGCACGGTGAGAGGGCGGCACTCACAAGAGTCTATTGGAGGACTGAAGCTGCAGTTTTGATGAGCAATGGTTTAGCTGCCTCCAGGATGTCCAGTTCAGGGTCCAGTGAGCGTCCAAGACCTTCCAGAACCATGATGGCAAAGATGATGGAAGCAAAATTGCTCTCGAGCTTCACCTAGAACCACAGGAGACTCAGTGGGCTCAGCAGACCATTTTTAGTTCTGAGCACATTCCACAAAGGTCCCAGCTCGAGCTGGGAGGGAAGGGAAGAGGCTGAGGAGACCTGATACTACACTGCAACTCCATCACCTGGAGTTTCAAAACACACTGGAATCCAGCAGCAGGCCCAGACCTAAGGTGATAATTTCAGGGTAAGTGTCCTAAGGGAACATGAGAATTTTTTTTTTAGTTCCAAGACTGGGAATGGGATATTCTTCCTCCATCCTGGAGGAGCAGGAGCTTAGGAGTGCTCACCATTGTTAGTGTAGGTATAAGCTGCAGGAGTATCCAATATATTTGAACGCACTCACTTTTAACAAGGCAGAGGTCATCTTCTGCATGGCCACTAAAGGCCCCCACAAATCAGAGAAAAAAAATTCTCTGCTCTTCACATGAACAATCTCTCCAATTCCCTGCCAGGTACCAGAATTGTTCCAGGGCAAGCCAGATCACTAAGAATTCATGGAGTTGGGAGGACTTGCTTTGTAAGGGTCTAAATTATGTTTCATGTTATTAGAAACCAGCTTAACGAGGCTTAATGACAAAAAGCTCTCAGGAATGTTTAGGGGGGGCCCTTTGGAGGCTGGGCAGCCTGGTGGCTTACTTATCCTCATCTGTTCTAGTTCAGGCCACCATAGCTCCTTTGATATCCAAGGTTGTCTGCAACCTGTGGAAGTCTGTCCCTCAAATACCATCAGTCATAAGAAGTCGTCTCTGTTCTGTGAGCAACTTCTCTTTCCTGAGGCCACTAACAAACCAGTAAAATGGCCTAGTGCTGTTAATTAACCATACATCAAGAGGCCCAGGGAAGAAAGTATGCAAAAATATACAACTGGAACATATATTGAATTTTCCTCTTCTAAAGAACTATAAAGATAGGAAAAGCTCTGTGTTCCAGCAACATTCTTTTTAGTAAATAGCATCAACCATTAAATGCAGTATTAAGACACAACCCAACAAAACAGAAACTGGTCTTGGTAGGCTGCATATCAAGACCTGAGAAAGAGTGCAGCAGAAGAAATCCAGCCTGCAACACCTGGATGCATTCCTGCAGTCCCCCTCCCTGCAGTTAGTTTCTGAAGTCACAGTCCCCCTCCTTGTCAGCCTTCCCCCTTCCTCATAGTTCTCCCTCCCCAAAAGAACTTCCAGATATTGAAGGCAGCCAGTGACCGGACCTCACCTTATGGGTCATCAGGAGTTTGAAGACATTTGAGAGGAGATTTGCTACTTGAAGCTGGAATACAAAAGAGGTCAACAACTGATTAAAAAAAAGCTGGTCAAGAAGACTGAGCCACCTGAGTGACAGGCAGGATTCTTCTATTTGTTAGTATTTGATTCTGGTGCTGGGACAAGGTTATTGGGCTGACAACAGCCAACATTAAGGTATGATTCTCTAACCCTACCCAGGATAAGGAGTTCAGCTGTGACCCATGGTTCTGCTTGCCAGCCCAGGAAGGCTGAGGATGTCTGACCTCACAGCAGTACACACCATGCACTTACTTGCTCAATACCACCATGCTACATTCTCTGAAGTGCCCAGGCTGGCCTTCACTAACAGAATGCACTCAGTAACATCAGGCTCAACAACTCATCACAGAGCTACAGATGTTAAAAGAGATTTAAAAAAAACCAAACAACAACAATACCCAATCCACTAAAAACCCCACAGCAACTAGAAAAACAAAAATACTAACCCCACAAACAAACATACACAAAGCTTTTTAACTAGAAGAAAATAATGGGATTTATGGACTTCTGTTGCATCTGTGAGACTGACAGCACCCAGAACTGTTTGGTGGTGCTAATGAGACCAGAGCTGGTCTTTCCACATTCTGAAATCCAAGCTGCACTTACAGGTAAGTGAGGGTAGGACACTGTTTCTGCACTTGCCTTTCCTAGGGCAATGGTGTTCCCCCGGACCCTGGTCACGAGTTCTGCCATCTCAGCTTTGAATCGCTCGATATCCTGGCACTGGTTAGCGCGGGCGTGATGAAGGATCAGTTCTGCCACCCTCTCCCCCTGTGAAACAAGTTGAAAAGAAGAAAGAGAAATTGATCACTGGTGCCAGCAGGCCTACAGGGAGCTGCACACCACCATCCCTGGAAAGCCTCTGCTGCATAGGTTCCTGCAGGAGGAATACTGCAGGGAGAACTCCCAGGACCATGCTTTCCTGTTCCAGCAATGGAGACACAATCAACCAACAGAAGCAGGTGCAGAACTGGTCAAGAGTCTTAGCTGGTATCTGGCAAACCTCTGCTTATTTTTCTTTTTCTTGTAGGGTAGAACACATCAGAGATCTCTCCGAGTCAGAAGTTTCAGAAGGAAAAATCCACAGAATTGGCATTTTCTTCTTATTAGAGAAGACAACAGTGTAAAGGGCATGTATTAACCTCCTTTATGGGCTAAATTCAACCTTTCATTTGCAGACTGCAGAGGAAAAGCAATGTGATTCTACACCAGCAGATCTTTGGTGAGAAAGGCAGGGAGCCATATCCATGCTTCACTTGTGAGAGGCTTTATAGCTTTTCTAGGAAGACATATCTGACAGCAATACACAGAGCCAGAGGCTCCAGGCTTGGCAATGAGACTTGGTGTAGAAGTTTTTCACAGGCAGATCATGAATTACACCCAGCATGAGCCACAGAGGACTTGCAATTAAATGTTTGCAGGTTCTGCTAAGTAGCTGAGAAGTAATTCTGGCAGCAGAGGATGAGGCTGAATACACAGTTGACACTGACCCCCTGGTGTGCTTCAGCAGATTATGCAGACCAAGGTAAAATGTGTCCCTCTTGAGATACACTGGTGAGCCATTCAACCCACAGCTGAGAAACAGCTACATGCAAGTAAAAGCACAGATACTTGTCCTCAAAATGAACAGGAGACATCAGCACTGGATTCCCTAGACAATCTGAGAAAATAAGTGGGAGGGAGGATAAAGTAATTCCCCTTATACAGAAGAGCCTGGCAAAGGCCAGACACTCCCTGCCTCCCACCCCCCCCATTTTGCTTCTCTACAGACACTGACACAACACCAAAATGTAGGATAGCACAGGGGCTTTCTGGCAGCAAAGCTGCAGAGAGGAATGTGTGTGGAAGACCAAGAAGTTAATCCATTTCCTCTTCTTATCTGGCAAAACCTGTCAGACTTTGCAACAGTCTCAAATGCATCTCCCAGGCAGTCCTAACTTGCATCAGAAGCACTCCTGACCGGGGAGTGGCAGCCAATGCTTCCTGTTTAATACTTTCCATTTCCTGGGCCACTGAAATCCCTCTGTCAGCGTCTTTGCTGCAGCTGAATATCTCATCTCTGTGTTTGGTATAGTTTCCACACCAGCAAGTGTTCTCTTCCTTGTAGGGAGGATTATAAGGGGAAATAGAAAACTATCACTTTGGGCACCGGGCTCTCCAGCTGTCTCCCTTCCCCAGACTTTGCTTCCCAGCCCCCATGACTGAGGCCTCACCTGCCCTTGTACCACAGCAGTGAAAACTGCCCGGAAGTTCTGCATGTCAGCACTCTGCAGCTCTGCCACAATCCCTGCATCCAGCAGCACCAGGCAGAGCTGCCTCAGGGATGGCTTCACTTCCACCACCAGCGTGTCACACAGGTCCACGATGGATGTCTGCTCCTTGCAGCTGCTGCTGAAGTGGGCCGTGCCTTGGACCAGGATGTTCCCAGGGTGCAGGTCACCATGGACAAAGTTGTCAACAAAGACCTATAAGGACAGGCAAGTCTTAGAGCAGCCCATGCTGTTTCTTTGCTCTTTAATTCTCTTCTTCTCCTAGAACTCGGGGGTTTTGCTTTGCTCCTAACCATTGGATCCAAAGTTAGCATAAGACTATTTTAATTCTACCATTGCTTTTTCGGGTAGTAAAAGCTATTTCAGAGTCTGCAACACTACACAGAGTCAGAACTGCAGGCCTTGCCACCACTCCAGCATGATGTTGTAGTGATCAGCTGAATTTCACCCAACACTTACTGCCCACACACTCAGCAGCATGAGGTTCTTTTGCAACTCTTCCCCCCTAGCTCTCCTGGCTCCTCACAAGTCAGTTGTGTCACCCTCTTAACACTCCTTTCCAGATCATTTGCGATTATTTCAACCTTGAAAGAACTAGAAGCTGAATCATAAGCTGAAGCTGGCCACCTTTGTTTTCTTCACTCCATAGTTAGCTCTTCCAAAAGGCAGCTTTGGTAGAAGAGTCAATAAATAAAATAGCTGACTCTTTTTTCCCTGTAAACTGTATCCACAGTCTCTGCAGAGAGCCTGATATTTGCTAATTACAATGCACTTTATAGCTCTTTGGCAATATGTGAACATTCATTAAAGGGTTTCTTGGGTCTCCTAAACAACGCAGGATCAAGCTGCATAGGAGGACCCTGCTGTGTGCATGCAGATTGCCCTTCTGCAGTGGGAGAAGCTCAGTGTCAGAGTCCACAGTAGTGGTGTAGACTTAGGGGCTAGACTAGCCCAGGCCTTACTCATACCTAGTGCTACACTGCACCTGAAGTACAGACCCTCTTTCTGCCAGTTTAGGAGCTGCACAGTGCCCTAGCACCCCAAGTCCTTTGTTACCTCAAGATACCTGGAATCCACAGGCTGGCTCCAAAGTACACAGCTCTGTCTTTGAGTCCATGAGGAAAATGGTAGATGTGGGAAGCAAACAGGTTCTCTCTTTAGCCATATTGTCTTATTACCCCAACTGAATAGCTTCTACAGGAAAACAACCTTCCAGCCTCAGCCAAGTGCCTACCATCTTTAGCAGCATGTCCATGCCCATCTTTGCAAGCCTCTGCCTCAGCTCTGTGGCAATCCCCGCATGCAGGTAGTGAGAAATAGGCTCACTCTCCTGAAACAAAGACAGAGCTGGAGTCAAACACACCTTGTGTCTCACTTTCAACTAAACCTTTATCTAGGTGCCCAGCACTGAGGGAAGGTGATAAGAATACCCTACCCTAGAAAGGAGCTGCTCAGTAGAGGCTCTACCTACTACAATGGAGAAGAGATGCAAAGGTTTGTTCTTTAGAAAGAGGGTCTGCTATAGCCTTGGGCAGAAACACTCTTGCCAGGATCACATGCACAAAAACTGAGACTAAGCTTTGGTCTGTGACTCAAACATCCACAAGGGAAGTGAGGCAAGCATCAGAAAGTGTCAGACTGCTGAGCTCCTTGCTTTGACCCACCACAGAGGAGAGCTGAAGCGTGGTGTTGGTTTGCAAAGCACAGGTAAGCACTTGGTGGCTGGACACACTGCTGATCTGCTTGGTTTCAGGCCAAATGTTCACTTCCATATGGAGCTGTCTGCCACCTCTCTTCTGGGATGCACTGTTTATAAACAGAGAGAGTGGAAGAGACACTGAGGAAGGACACCCATCTCTTTAAGCAAATAAAAGCATCCTTCTGCCTCTGATCACTCCTTGGCAAAAAACACCTCTCTGGCATGTTTTCCTAAGGGTCTTCTGACTACTACCACTGCTCCCAGACCCTGCACAGTTCTTACCTCAAATGTCTCCACTAGAATATCTGTTGTTACCAAAGGCCAAAGGGGAGCTGGGAACTTTACAAAATCAACATCTAGGAAGTTCTGTCGGAAGCGCTCCAGGTTTCTGGCTTCGTAGCGTAAGTCAATCTGAAGGGAGAAAAAGCAGGTTGGAAATTAGATGCCATCAGAACTAGACCTTCAAGATCATAGAACTGGCTGGGTTGGAAGAGGCCTCAGAGATCATCAAGTCCAACCCTTGCTCCACTACCGCTGCAGTTACCAGACCATGGCACTGAGTGCCACATCCAGTCTCTTTTTAAGTATCTCCAGGGATGGAGAATCCACTACTTCCCTGGGCAGCCCATTCCAATGTCTGATCACCCTCTCCATAAAGAAATTCTTTCTAATATCCAACCTAAACTTCCCCTGGCACAACTTAAGACCATGCCCTCTTGTCTTGCTGAGAGTTGCCTGGGAAATGAGACCAACCCCCCCCTGGCTACACCCTCCTTTCAGGGAGTTGTAGAGAGTGATGAGGTCTCCCCTGAGCCGCCTCTTCTCCAGGCTGAACACCCCCAGCTCCCTCAGCCTCTCCTGACTGAGGATATGACTGTACAGTGCAATACTCAGTACCATTAGAACTAGTCAGAAAGCCAGAATGGAAACAAAATAGTGTGGTTATTCTTACATGCTTATAGCTTTCCTGACAGAAGAAGAGAGTAACAGACTGGATAGTGGATGGCCTGCAATCCAGTACAATCAAAATATGGATGACTCTTACTACAGGCATGGTGTCTCAAAAAAAGACCAAGACTTCATTATTTTCAAGGGTAAGACAGATCCTGAACTTGACATCCAAATAGCAAACAGCATAGAAGAACTGCAGCCTCCACCTCACTTTACAGCTAGGCAGCCATAGCAGGAAGACATTTAATATAACACATCCAAAACAGTCCACTACACAAAAAACAGCTCTTCAGTGATCCCAGTGCGTTGACACGGGGACACCTGTCCTGCCCACTGATGCTGCACAAGGAGGCAAGATAACTTTGCTTCACTTTGATCATCTGGCAATGGGAAATATCCCAGTAAGACCTTTTGTTCTTTCAAAGAGAAATGAAATTATAAGCCTATCAGATGCTCTCCTAATCCTCAGTCCACATCCACCAAAAGCTCTGATAGACTAAACAGGTGCTTATGACCTCACATCACATCAGAATACAGAGAATGGTTTACATCAATTTGTAGTGTAGATTTTTTGCAACAGCAGAAAAGAATTAAGGCTTTCAAAAGCTTATAAGAAACTTCACACGTTCCAATCTAGACACAAAAATGAAATCAGCAGATATGGTTCATTTTATTACAACCATAAGTCAAATTATGCCTGTAGTGAAATCTTTCTAAGTTTGGTAGTAAGGATATTTCAGAAATGTGTCGTTAGAACACATTAGTGAGTCAGAATAGGTTTTCATATGTTTCTCTTTGCAAAGCTTCATGTCATACCTTGAGTCTGACTGCAATACAATATATTGAGTGTATTATGAACTTAAGTGACAGTATACTGGTTATACCAATAAATATACTTCAGTACTAACAAACATGACCAGTGAGTACAGATTGCAAACAAATGTGTAGGATTAAAGAGAAAAGGTCTGAGCACTTGTTTGGAGATACTTTCCTATGGAGATGTCTCTCATTATTGTTCATCTTTCACAATACTGCAAAAAGGACTCTGACTATGGCTGATGCTGATCGCTAGAAAACATACTCAAAGTCTAAAAAGGATTTTCAAAGTCAAAAAAAGACTGACAGTCTTTATTAGATTAAAAAATCTTTTTCACTGCTTTGCTTTTTTTACTCTGTGGGTGTGTAAGCCTTACTACAGTAGCGTTATGTGGCTGATTTCAATAACTAAAGAACATGCAAGCCTTCATCTAACCCTTTAAAAACCAGCAATATGAACAAAGTTAGAGCCACCCAGTAGGAAGAGAGGGCAGTTTTGTTTCAGTGGTTGGTCCATGGCACAGCACGCACCTGCTGAATCATAAGCTTCTCAAACTCCTCCACGATCTCAGTCAAACTGAGCCACTTGAATCCAGGGAGAAGTCCAATGATGTGGCTACCCATCTTCATGAGAAACAGGTCCATCTGGACTTGGTGGACTAACCCAGGGTGCAGGACCTGCACGATAATGAATGGTGGCAAGATCAACTCCCCAAAGTCTGTAAAAAGGATGGTCCATTTCAATCGACTGAAGTGATGCATTCCAAATAGATAGAGCCCAGCCTATAAAACTAGGCACTTATAAGGGTTGCCCAAGTAGACCTCAGAAGAATTCACTTTTTTTTTCAGGGATTAAGCTGTAAAGAAACACATTATAATCTTCAAATGGAATATAACTGTGCTGGACCCTACAGTCTCACGCAATGCCATTTGCCACTGGTTTTGCACTCCTGCCCTTTCTGTGCCATGCAGTGCTGACCAGTACCTGGAACATCTCAAATGTAAGATTCCTTTGAAGAAACTGCTGAAAATAACCTATCTGTTCCAGACTTATTCATGCGAGGAGAAAAGGGGATTCATTTTCTGGAAGGTGAAACCAAGCTTAATAGTCATTATTTTAATATAAACTAGACCCTTGCAGCCATTTCTGGTATCCGCGTGCCACATCATAGGTGCCACAGGCAGTACCAGGTATTCAAGCTCTCTGGATGGGAAGAGCCACCACAAGTCTGGACTGCAGCTGGCTGTAAGCAAAGCACTGAGAAAAGACACTGAGGGAGGTGAACCACACTTCTGCCCCTCTACCTGGCCCTAGCGAGATACTCCTCTCCAAGGGAGTAACAATCTGATCCACCTTGTCCAACACACTCAATTTTGACACATCTATCGGCCAGATGTAGGACTTACTTTGATGGCTACAGGTGTGAGATGTCTGGCAGATGAAGAATTTGCACTCGGGAGAGGTTTGGCCATCTGCTGCACAACAGATGCCCCACTCACAGGACTCCCCCGGGAGCAGTCTGCTGGGCTCAGCTCCTCCCTGCTCCTCTCATCCCGCATCTCCTCGCTCTTCCTCCTCCTCAGCCACCTGAGGAGACCTCTAAAGCCTGAGACTTCCCATGCTTCAAAAGCAGAACGGAACTCCCAGCGTCGTGCTGCTTCCTTGGCCTGGCAGCCAGCGATGGCCGTGAGGTCAGCATAGGCTTTATACACCTGGGCGACGCAGCCTGAGCCAACCGGCTCCAGGCTCTGAAACTTGAGGATGCCCGTCCAGTCCTCACCAAACGCCTTCCTCAGGAGCTCATCAGTGTGGCCCCACGGGTGTGGGCTCACCTCAACGTGCAGCTTGGAAAACTCATCGCAGAAGGCCTCGGAGAAGAGGTCCCTCCGGGTGCTGGCCCACTGGCCCAGCTTGACGCAGGTAGGGCCAGCAGCCTCGGCCGCTCTCCGCAGCAGCCGCAGCCATAGGGCGCCCAGGCGGGGCCACAGGCGGCTCAGCGGGTAGAGCAGCAGCAGGGGGCCGAAGCGCAGCAGCAACCCGCAGGCCCTCAGACTCAACCGGAACACCAGGCCCAAACGCTTCAGCAAACGTGGCCGCTCCGGGCCGCGCTCCCCGACCCATACCGGTCCCCGCTGTCCCGGCCTCTCCTTCCAACCGGTCCCAGCGGGCACCGCCGCGGGCACCGCTAAAGCCACCGCGACCCAACGCCCCGCCCGCCGGCCGCCGCCGCCGCGCCCCGCAGCTGCCCAAGCGGACAGCGTCCCCCTCGCCCGGCTGAGGAGGGGACGCGGGAGCGGCAGCAGCCGCACGGCGCCGCCCGCCACCATCGCCGGCCGTTAACGGCCACTGCCGAGAGGGCGCAGGGGGAGCGGGGGGGGGAGGCAGGCGGAGCCGGCCAAGCATCGGCGGCAAGGGCTGGCGGCCCGCCCCTTAAAGGGCCTGGAGCCGGAGCCTCGAAGGGAAGGGTAGGGAAGGTGTTACTGCGCGCCACAACAGGGGCACCGATGCCCTCTGAGGGGAAGAGTTGGAGCTGCCGGCACTGGAGTGGGAGCGTCGCCTCAGGTTGGGGTCATGGCGAAGGAGGACCAGAGGCCCCTTCCCTCCTGTCACCCACTGGGTGCGCAGTGACGAGCGGGAACAGTGCCGTGCTTGGGGCCTTCACATCTCTGCAGCCGAGGTGGACTCTGGCCATCGTGGTTTTGAGGCTGCCTTGGTTTTTACCGGTGAGCTACAGGTGACATGAGGGAGAGGACACGTGCAGGGTGTACTTCAGCCATTGCAGGGTGACAGCGACCTCTTCTTTTGTTCCATGACAAGAGGGGCTATTTGCATTTTTAATTAGAAGCCAAGGGTTTCTAGTGGTAGCCTGGCTGAGACAGTTGAAGCATTGCTATTATTAGTGGTATCCTTTGCAGGGTATTAATGAAATAGCTGACACTTAGAAGTAGCTGAGAGGATGTGATGGCAGGTAGAAGAAATTTAAATGAAAAGGAGAAGCCTGATGAGGTGATGTTATTTCAGCAGAACTACCATGTTGTTGTTGAACTACCTTGGGCTCTCTGCTGTGATGGCAGTGCTGGGTCTCCTGCTTGTTCCCAGTCCAGCTGGCAACGTTTTAACCTCTTTTGGAATTACACTGCCACGAAGGATTGCTCATTTCCTTTGAAAAGAATACGAGCTTTTTATATATTTAGATTAATGAAACACTTTCCAAGGATGTACCTGTTGATGGTGACATCACCCATCTCTCCCTTTTGGTAAGTTTTGTGTAGGCTTATGCAACACATCAAATGATGTGTTTTAGGGGACGGTCACTGACACGATCATGCTTCAATTTGTGTTGACATCGTGGCAGTTCAGCTATGCTACTGCCTTGTGCAGGGAGGCTTCGACTGGGAGCCTTTCACACTGAGAGTTCAGCTGATTCCCAGCTTTGGCTGTGTGCTACCAACTATATGCTTCTACCTGGAGGGAAAACCAAAAATCCTTTCTGATATTTTTCATCTATGCCAGGAACCACAAACATGCTGGAAGAATTAATCCGCATTCCAATCCAATCCCTCCCCTACCTGCTTGGTAGCTCAGATCAGACCAAGAAAAATTCTGTGCCAACAGGGAGCTGGATCCTGGCCCCACGCAGGTGAACAGTTCTGCTGATGGGAATGGTTTCTCAGGCCTGGGGCTTTCCTGGCCAGACGCTTTCTCCTGAAATCCCCCCTGCGAGCTGATACTGGTGCCGGTTTGGTAGCAAGAAGGGACTTTCTGCTTTTCCTCGGATTATGTCTGTTTGCAATTAGACAGGCGTCTTGCGCACCTCAACTCTATTTTTAAATTTTTTTTCTTTCTTTTTAAATGTCTGCCCTTGCCTTCGACGCCTCCCCCTCCGTGCGCTCCCCCCAGGTTCCAGCCTCGCCGAACCTCCCAGCACCCCGGCTGGCATCCAGGGCAGGACGTGGTGTTCCCCCGAGCGGAGGGGCGGGCGCGGTTGCCTCGGCGGCGGGGCGGGGAGGGGCGGTGCTCCCGCTGGAGGGCGGCCGGGGCCGGGACTGGGGCTGGGGCTGGGGTTGGGGCTGGTGCCGGCGGGGGGCGGCGGCGCTGCATGGCGCGGCGGGCGGGGAGCCCCCAGCCGCGCGTCCGCACGCCGCCAGCCCGGCGCCGGGCGCCGCCGCCATGCCGGGGCACGGCCCCCCACCCCCGCCACTGCCGAGGAAGGTAAGGGGGCGTCGAGGGGCCCGTGATGGGGGCCGGAGCAGCGGCGGGGGCTACCGGGGAAGAACGGGTAGAGGGGACCTGGAGGCAGCCCTCCGCAACCTCTAGACCGCTCGTCTCCCGTGACGGTGGTCGGGGTACGGGGGGAATGCCGCTCCAAAAAATCGCTGATTCCTTTTTTTTCCTTTAGCTCCTAAGTTGGTTTTTCTTCCCCTGGTAATGCGTGTGGCTGCAGAGACCAGAAACCGGGGGGCTTGAGCCGAACCCCCTCGCCTTCCCGGCCGGTGAGGGCACCGCCGCTCGTCCCCTCCGGTTTCCGTCGGGATGGGGAGCCCTACTGTTCCCTCCGTCCTTCTCGAGTGCGGGCGGGACGTAGCCGGAGGGGCTGTCGGCCGCAGGGGAGTGGGAGAAGAGCAGGGGGTACGGAAGGAGGGCGGTGGTCCCGTAGCCGGACCAAGTGGTTCGAGAGCGACGGGCCGAAGGAGCGGAGGCAACTCAGCCGGCCACCGCTCGGCCCCTGGGTGAACTCAGCCCCACTTCGGTATCCTGAAATAAATAAATAAATAAAATGTATATGCACATATATATACGAAGAAACGCTCGCTGAGCAGATTCTTTGGGAGAAGCCCGGGCCCTGCTGGAGCAAGAAGCAGAGTCCCTCTCAGTTTCAGTAAACTCTGAGTAACTGCGTGATAGTAGCTCTGCATTTCTTTCTTTCTGCTCTGGATATCCTCCTTTTCTCTTGCTTTGCCATCGGTAGGAGGAAACGTCTGCACTTGGGTGCAGTCCGTAGCTTAACAGGGTGGCATTTCTGACTCCTGTTTGTGTTCAGTGGGAGGATTCACCTGTCTTGAGGCCAGAAACACCAATGCACCTTCCCATTGTGGTACCGAGGGATGGTGGCTGCTAATGTGATAGGCACAGAGATGGGGATAAACGCCAGCTGGTGTAAGAACAACGAAGAATTAACAGTCTGCTGCTGTGGTCCCAGGGTGTCACATGCAAGCTGGAGAGTAAACTCTAAGGTGCATTTGGGACACTTGCAGAAGATGTGATTTTGTGAGTCTACATAGAGCCTGGCTCTTGATGCTTAGTGCTGGAAAGAGGGGTGGCTATGGGGGGTTGAAGCTTTCTGACTGCTAGGGGATGCACTGGAGCCTCACAGGAGATGGTATTAACTGCTGAGCGTTGGGTACTTAACATACTCTCTACAAGAGCACGGTTTTGTTTCCTGGACAGGTCAGCAAGTTGTGTGGGAGCTGTTCCTGCTCCTGGGGTGTTCTGGGCCACCTTTGCTCTCAGCGTTTAAACTGAGTTGTTGCTTTTGGAGAGGAGTTTCTCTGGCCTGGAGCTCTGCTAGGAGCATAAGGAAAAGGGCAGAGAGATTTCCATGGGGCTTTAATTTGCTGCTAGGAGAGCTTCTGGTGTTGCTGGTGGATTAAGAAGCTGTTTTATGTGTTGGCTGCCACTTTACTGACCACTCATTCTTGGTGTGTGGTAGCGAACTCAAATAAAGTGTACTGGCTCCATTTCTGAACCACCAAAAAGGGAGTCATTACTACATCCTGCCAGAGGAAAGGAATGTGTTTCCTCGATCCTTGTGTAGTATTCTGAATTGTTGTCATTGGGGTAGTGTTTGTGAGGTTTGCTGGTTGTGGTTTTTTGTTTGGTTGGATTTTCTAAAATAATCCAGTGTTTCAGTGTGTTAGAATGGCTAACCACCACATCAGGACAGACTTGGAAACAACTGAAAACTGTGAAGTATCGAAATTACAGGAAAGCCACAGAATTTCCCAGGGTAATGCAGAGTCTCTTTGAGAAACAGAAGAGAAAGCACTGAAAACAAAGGGCACTGGAGCAGCCCTGGATGTAAAAAGCAGTCTAAAGATGTGTGGCTCAGCTGGGATTTCTCTTTGCCTCTGAATGGGAAGGTGGTGTGGTGAAGCCTGGGTTGGCCTTTGGCATGTCCCTCTCCTGACAGTCCATGTAGAAGTTGCTCCCTGTTCATCAACTCAGATCCCCAGGCACAGTTCTCCTTGTAGACTACAAGTGCATGTGCAGTGTACCAAAGTTCTGCTTTTGGTACTGTCCCCAGCCTGATGATGCCTTGGGAAATCTTTGAGGACATTTTGTCTGCAGAGACAACCACATGATGCTTTCCGTTCTCCAAAAACAAGAAGGGAGTTTAGATCCTTTGTTAAGTGTTTACAATATGCTTGTCTTTCTGCCATGCCAGGTGTATTTATGTGTTGGAAATGTTCGTTTTGACAAGATGATAAATAAAGATCACCTAAGCTGCAAGGCTGTGGTTTTCACAGAGTGTTGATCTTAGTTGGGTAGGAGCTTGTTGTTCTGAATATCAGCCATAGTAACTAATTCATCTGGACAGGAATTAAAATCTCTGTTTTGCTGGCTGGTTTGGGGGCACAGAGGCAAATATAATCCTTGTCTCAAGTGTAAGAAATTTGGCAATGAGATCTTTGTGCAACTGAGCTAGACTGTTAAACACGGAGAGATGCTGGACATTTCAGAAGTGCCCTAAAAGTGTGTTCTTTTGGATTCCTCTGAACGTATCACCCCAGACAGCTGTTTTTCTCTTCTTTCTGTGGCACCTGACATTTATTTCCTGACTGGGTCTGCGCTGCTCCTTCCTAAGTGGAGGCCAGGCCAAGGGGAGAAAAGGCTCTGTAGTGCACCACTAAGCCCATGAGAGTGTAGAAGAGCCTCTCTTAAGCTCTTGTTGAAGCTGGTTGATTTTGATGCTCAGCTCTCTTAGGCATACAGAGCTGGGGTATAAGCTCTTCAGGGAAGCATTTTTTAGCGGAAGGATTTAAGTACTAGTGGCTGATAGGGCTGTTGGCAGGGTCCCAAGATCTGGCTGGAAGAGGCCTCTACTATGAAGGAA
This sequence comes from Calypte anna, assembly GCF_003957555.1. Lineage (NCBI taxonomy): Eukaryota > Metazoa > Chordata > Aves > Apodiformes > Trochilidae > Calypte > Calypte anna. Next base: position 58,586,520 of record NC_044244.1, on the reverse strand, counting down.
GTGCTGAAATAGGACTTTTAATGAACTTGCATAGCAGTTCCTTAAGGACTATGAAGACTCTCCACAGGGAAGAAGGGAGTGGGATGTGGCTAGAAAGAAATTCCTTGTTGCATTTGAGTTCTGTCAGTACATGAGAGAGCCCGGTTTTGCCTGGATACAGCTCAAATAACATTGCATCTGAGGGGCTGTACACACTGTTTTACCCAGGCAAGGCTGGAAAAGAGACAGTATTTTTTTTGAGTGTAGCTCTGAAGTGCAATGGAAAGGACAATAGCATGTTTGTCTTGTTTCTTTCTCGAGTTTTTACCTCTAAGCAGCTTTACCAGCTACTGGCAATAAAAGCAGAGGCTTAAATGTGTGACTATGCAGGACATTTGGTGATGGTTTCAACCCCAGGTTTTAGTGAAGACAGCCTTCATTCCAGAATCCTGGCTTCATGAAAGCTGTACTTATGAAATGTAGGGTTCCATAGGGACCTTGGGTGATCTTGAAGTTAGGTGCCTAAGACAAAGAAGCCAGAGTCCCTGGAACCACTGACCCTTTACAACCTGGGTTTTCAACCAAAGGCTGCCACGTCTGTGAGTGGCAGCCTGGCACAGAACAGACTGAGGAGCAATTAAAGGTCTCTGTTGTCAGCATAGCACTAAAAGACACCACCATCTTACAAAAGTAGACACTTAAGGCCTTACCGGGCAGTCCTATTCAAGATCTATCCCAACCTTTATGTAGTTAACCACCTAACTGGGTCAAGGTACTCTGTGTCTTGCAGACATTCAAATGATGAGGTGGAATTCGTAAGTCTGCAGTCCCTGGTTAGAGTAATGGATACTTGCCAGCTGCTTATATGAGCCTTCACCAGTTCATGTCTTTTAGTGATCCAGGAGCTCATTGAGAACTCATGGCATAGAACTTGCAGTGAAGCACCCTTTGGGGGCTGCCATCATGATGGTCCTGTCCCTCCTGTGCTGAGACAGCTCTGAGCAGCTCTGAACATGTGGTTGCAGCCTGTCACCATTGCAGTTTCCAACAGAAGTTCTGCTTTTGGGATAATCCTGGTCTGGTGGCCAGGGTAATCCTATGCTGAAACCCCCTGGATGTGTGCTGCTCTGAAGTAAATATGTTTCCTAATCATTTGCTGGTAAAATGTGGGGTGCCATGTGTGCAACAAAGACCATAAAAGGCAGCTCATGAGAAAACTTCCTTGCAAGAAATTTGAAATAGCAGGACTCCTTCCATTAATACAGATAACATGTATTGAGAACTTTATTTTTGTCTTTTCTTCAAATAGCACTGTCCCATGGTAAAGCTGAGGGGAAAGCAAGCATAATTGGAAAGATAGAAGCTCAAAAGAGTAATGACCTGCTGGAATGAATGCTGTGAGTGCTGGTATAATCTTCCTCCTTTGTTTCAGTGCTTCTTCCCCTCCCCAGATCAGGGAAACCAGCTGCAGCTGGCATACTGATAGTTCCAGGGATCTATTGGGGCAGATTCAATACTCACAGTGATGATTAAAGCTCAGTTTTTAGTAACTAAACTTGTTAGGAGTTGGTAGATCTCTGAGGCCTTCTTGAGCTTTTCTGGCAGGGTCATGAGCCCACTGCCAGCCAGGTTTGCTTACAGTCTTTAGGATCTTTTCAGTTGCTTGTGCAAATGAGAATTTGGCTTGAATGTTACCTGTTACAGAATCATGAAATCATAGAATATGCTGAGTTGGGAGGGACCCATCAGGATCATCAAGTCCAACTCCTACAGTTCTTGTAGGGCACCCCAAGAATCACACCATGTGCCTGAGAGCATCACCCAAACACTTCTTGAACTCGGGCAGGCTTGGTGCTGTGGTCACTTGCCTGGGGAACTTGTTCCAATGTTTGGCCATCCTCTGGATGAAAAACCTTTTCCTGATATCTAACCTAAACCTCCCCTGATTCAGCTTTCTGCCATTTCCCTGAGTCCTGTCGTTGGTCACAGGAGTGAAAAAATCAGAATCTGCCCCATCTCTTCCCCTGTGAGGAAACCATAGACTGCTATGAGGTCACCCCTCAGCCTCCTTTTCAATCCAGGTGACCTCAGCAGCTTCTCATGTTATCCCTTCCAGACCTTCACCATCCTCATGGTTCTCCTTTGGATGCTCTGCAAAAGCTTGATGTCTTTTTTTATATTGTGCTGCCCCAAACTGCACTCAGTACTCACGTGGTCCTTTACTGAGCAACTCATGGGTGGTTGGTGTGAAGCCTCAGGTTGCTCACTGGGAGCAGGGGTCCCTGTGGCCAGACCGCTGTGTTCAGCCCAAGCAGGAGTCTGCTGGTCCTCATTCCCCCTGCACCAGAGCCAAATCTTGCTGTGAGCTCTGTGCTCCCAGGCTGGGAATCAGCAGTGTTTATGTGATGAATGGGAGCAGAAGATGGCTTTTCCTGAGCACTGCCTTTGCCCATGCGTGTGCTGGCCCACAGCCAGGATGGAAACTCTGTCCTCATGAGCAGAGAGAGTGAGATGGGAGGGGCAAGAGATGGAGAGGGGCCCAGAAGCAGAGGGAATTAAAATGAAAGCACCAACACAGTGAAAAACCTCTAACAGAGGGGCATGGCTGTCCCCTGGGCTCTTCACACAGTTGGCTTCACATGCAGTGCTGCTGAGGTCTGATCTAGGAGTGTGGGTATGGGGCATGGATCATTTTGAGATGTGTGATGGAAGATCAGAGTAAAAGGCAAAAGGAAGGAAGGTAGACAGGTAAGTTAGCTGTTGTTTGGCTCTATCTATGATGCCTGAAGTAGGGGTTATGAGTTCCTACTGTTGTGCCACTAATAAAGCAGATGTTGCTGGTTAAGCAATTGGAGGGGCATCCTTTAGCTGCAGCAAGTATTGTCTCATCTTTGCAAAACAGTATTGCAAATGCTGACGGAGTTGTCTTTCACTGGTCTTGTTCCTTCTAGCACATATAAAGCAGAAAGCTATTGATCTGGATTGAGACTGGTGTAAAGATAGGTTCTCTAAGTAGATGCTGGTAGCTGTATTTTCCTGTGCTCAGCTCCTCATGAGGCGTCATGGTACGTAAACAGAATCGCTGAAAAATTCAGCATACAGAGTGCTGACCTTGTATGGAAGGGTGTTGCCTTAGATATCTGTGCTGGAGACAGCCTAGCAGAAAATCTGGCTTCAGAAAAGCAGTCAGAAAAGCTTGGCTCTCTGCTAATTTGAAAATCTGGCTCAGACATTTGAAATGTTGAGAACTGATGATGGTTAGCGGCAGCTTAAGTGAGGAAAGGTACCACCTCACTTGGAAGTGGATAAAAGAGTTCTGGGTGGGACCCTGCCAGGCACTGGGACTCCTGGTCCCCAGAGCAAATGGCTTCTGACCAAGTTCAGGCACTTAAGGTGTGTTTCCAGAAACTTACTTGGAGCTCTGGCAGTCCACCAGAGAGACTATTCTAGAGGGCAAAGACTTAGTGCTCTTTGAAACCATAATAATAATAATTTTAGATGCTCTGTGTTTTCATGAAATTTCGGGAATCCAAGTGGTGAAGCATTTCTGTGATCCTGCTCTACTTAAATATTCTGTACAGTGTCCTCAGTTTGGCAAATTATTTAAGCAGACGTGCAGGCCTAGGCACGTGCTTAAATCCACCCATCAGAGCACTTCAGCTCCCAGTGCTGTACATCATTCCTGCTCAGGGAAGTTTGGACTGGAATTTGTGTAGTCTAATTGAAGACAGTGGGCTTTGAGCATAGGCTTAAAATTAAACACCTGCTTAGGTGCTTTCCTCATCACAAGTGGTCTTTCACACACCCAGCTGCATTTAGGAGAATCATTTTCTATCAGCGGTGTCCTTGAATCTTGCTTTCCCCTTAATATCCTGCGAGGTTTCATATGGAGTTCTTGCTGTGTTACTGTGAGCAGTTCAGGTGAGATGCTGTCAGAGCCCTGGTATTTTGCTAGCATTGTGACTGGGCATGCATATGTGAATGATTAAATCAACCCATCAGAGTGTCATCTGGAGAGAAACAAATGCTGAGTTTGCTTTGCAGGAAGGGGGAGGATGAGATTCCCCCTCTGTATTTTTTGCTGAAAGCTTTCCCCTCTGCAGATGTGCAGCTGCTGAAGTTCTTTGCCAAAAGCTGGCCATGACTTAGAGAGCTGGGGAACGTGCACACATCTGTTTGCAGAGGAGAGCAGCAAAGGGGCTCGGGTCTTCTGTCCTAGGGGATTATGTTCTCATGATAGATAGTGCTGGCTGTCACGGAGGGAAATGGCAAATTTCACAGGGCACCATGAGGGGACTTCATAAATAGGAGTTTGCTCTCCCAGCAGCACCTTGCTAAATTAAAAAGAGCTCCCCGAGACTTTTCAGACAATGAAGCTTTTCCTTTAAAAATGTTCACACACACCCCCCCAAGAAGATGGATGAGTTTTCCACAAGCAAAAATGTGCTTCAGCTGCAAAGCATACTGTGAATAATAGGCTTCACCTTTTCTCTTAGGTAGTAGGAATCGAGTCTTAGTTTATGCAGAGTTTTGAGTGGCACAAGAGTAAAAGGAAATAAATGCCTCTTGCTGCAGTTGAGAGGGATATAATCTCCAGCACATGTAGCACTTTAGAAATCAAAATCCGACCAAAACCACACCCTGAGGCATCCTTCACAGTCTACGGAAGTCTATGGGAACTTCTCCATGAATTCAGGGAGCTTGGGATCAGACTGTAATTGGGAGTCTGTTTTCCCCTGCCTTGACATACTAGGCTGTATGTGCAGCAATCTGTAGTCAAATTCTGCAAGCTAATTTCTTACTGAAAATAGATGTGTAAGGTATTGAGCCTTTTCCAGCTGAGGTAAGAAGCCCTGATCTAGCTGGCTGCCATTTTCTAGCTTTGTCAAACTCTTGAGAAAGGACTGAAAAGCTTCCTACTGGGAAACCAACACGTGATAACAATTTTCTGCATTAGATTTCTGTCTCAGTCACCTGAAAGTACTGTGAGTGGCTCCAAACTGAAGTTTTGCCATAGAGTCACCTCTCGCATACAACAGTCCTTGTATTGGTGAGGAATACTGAAAGTTATTGCCACTTAGTCTGCGCTAAAGCTTGCCCCATTGGTATCCTCTTGTTTTCACAGTAGGAAACTTCCCTTATAGGATGGTTTAGCATACACATATTCAGTGGGAAACCAAGTTTTACCCTGTTAAATTCCTGAATTCCTCTGCTAGTCAGAGAAAGACACTTTTGGGTGCGTTTCAAGGAAAAACAGGATCGGATCATTTCTGAAAGCCACAACTGTGATAAAATTCTGTCAGAATTTGATGAGGCTGGATTTTTTAAAACTAATTTATTCTGACATGTAATATATTGCTTCATGTCCCACTTGTTTAATATTTGCTTGCATGTGGTAAATTTTTTTTTTCTGATCCAGAGGAATCTGGAAACATTATCAGAAAGAGAGGATATGCCCTGTCAGAGCACTGAAGGACTTCAACTCTGACCAGCAATCGCTGCAGGAATAAAAGTTGTAGGTTTTCTATTCTTCAAACCAAACTATTTTCATACACCAATCCCAGTCCCTTTGCTCTTCCATGCTCAAGACAAGCTTCCATTTGATGATGATGATTATTGTTGTTGTGAATAGAACAGGAATAACAATAGGAATAACAATAGGAATAGCAATAGCAATGCTTCAGTTGGAAAGGTCGTACAACTACTCCAACTGCCTGACCTATTCTGGGGCTGTTCAGTCTGGAGAAGAGGAGGCTCAGGGGAGACCTCATCGCTGTCTACAACTCCCTGAAAGGAGGTTGTAACCGGGTGGACGTTGGTCTCTTTTGCCAGACGACTTTCAACAAGACAAGAGGGCATGGTCTTAAGTTGTGCCAGGGGAAATTTAGGTTAGATATTAGAAAGAATTTCTTTACGGAGAGAGTGATCCGGCATTGGAATGGGCTGCCCAGGGAAGTAGTGGATTCTCCATCTCTGGAGCTATTTAAAAAGAGACTTGATGTGGCACTCAGTGCCATAGTCTAGAAACCGCAACGGTGGTAAAAGGGTTGGACTCGATGATCTCTGAGGTCCTTTCCAACCCAGCCAATTCTATGATTCTATGATCAGCCAGACCTGACCAGAGACATCAACCACATCTCTGGGAAGTCTGTTTCAGTGTCTGACCACCCTCTTGGTAAAGAAATGCTTTTTAATGACCAGGCTGAACCTTCTCTGGCATAGCTTTGAATAATTTCTACGTGTCCTGTCACCGTGTACCAGAGAGAAGAGATCAGCACCTCCATCTCCACATCCTCTCCTTAGGAAGCTGCAAAGAGCAGTGAGGTAGTTCCTCAGCCTCCTTTTCTCCAAACTCAACAAACCTGAAGTCCTTAACGTCTCCACACAGGACATACCTTCCAGTCTTTTCACCAGCTTTGTTGCCCTCTTTGGATGAATTCAACAGTAGCATTTTATTTGTACTTCAGCCTCCTGGTAAAGATCTGCTTTTTGAAAAAAGAAGCTTGACTTTGGATTATGTTGAGTTTTCTTTCATTCTATTTTTAAGTAAAAAGAAATTTTCAGAAAAGCCTGAAAACAGTTAATCACCAGCCTATTATTTTTTCCTGAAGGACTGAAGAAGTTCAGTCGTTCTGCTGTCTCTGTTGCATGTGTAACTTTTTTTCTTTTTTTTTTTAAAAAAAAACGAAACAAAACCTGTGAATATTTTGCAAAGGAGAAGATTTTGATGTGACTTGCCATGAAATCCTTGGGTGCAGAATTAAGCAGGAGACTGTATCACACAACTTTTCTTTAGCTTTGCAGGGTCAGCATAACTCAGTGGTACATCGATGGAGCACAGTGATGTGTACACGGATGAGATGGATTGGCCCATTATTGCAGTTTAGTTCCTGCATAGAAAACTATGTTCATCTGAGGTATCTGGAAGCATATTTGCAATATAAACTTACTTTTATCTCAGTGTATGCTACTTTGAAAAGTCAGTCTTGCTATGCCTACAACCAGAAGTAGGAGTGATTTCTTAGTAATCACTATTTATACCTGTCATCAAAAGTCAAATTCTTATGAATAAAGTCTAAAGTGATTTCTTAGTTTTATATGATATTTACAATACAATGCATCTCTGTTACTCCTTTAGCTTGGGAAGGCTTATAAGTAATAATTACTTCTTCCTAACCTCTTGCTAGTGCTGAAGTTTTTCCTCTGCCTTATTTTTCTTTTTAATATGAATGCAGTGAAACCACTTGGAGAAGAGGATGACAGATTTTTGTCAAGTATATGCTATCCCATGTGAACATTTGAGTTGTTACATGTTTGGAAGGGATGGGAAGAAGAATGGCAAAACTTTTACTTACCAGCCAAGAAGTAAAATAATTATAGCATTACATAAATTCTTCTTGCACTTCTAACTGAATAAAATGTTTGGGGAATTTTCCCTAAAAGATCCAGATTAGCTTTAGTTTGCCAGTAACATCTGTAGAAATTCTCTTTTCAATGAAGAAAATCACACTTATCAAAAGATCCATTGTTTTCAGGCATGGATAATTGAAACAGCATAGTGCAGCTTCTACCTTTGCATAAAGCAGGTGGTTCTGGTGGAGTATCTGTCTTAAGTGTATCATAGGGTATCTAATCTAGAGAACATGTGCATTTGTTACAATCAGCATCTTCTGCAGAGACAAAAACATTTTCTTCTCAGAGCCCAGCCATTAGAGCTGGGTGTGTAATTCTGGTCTTTTGGGGGCAGGGGAGATAGCAACATCACAGAGGAACCTGTGTATCATCAGTGTTGTACTTGTAAGGTCACTTTTGTCCTAATGCTGGTGATCTATTGTGAGAGACCTCATATGCCACCCTGCAGGAAACTTTTTCTTTTAACATTGTATGAGAACCTGTAAGAATTGACCCTTGCAGAAAGGTTTTATGGGGCTCTCCTTGGGTATCTATAGGTGAGGAGCAGAAATGAGATGGATGTGAAGAGTTCAGTGGGTGAAATGCAAGCCACAGCATCGTCACTGGAGTCAAACCAACGCCCTCAGTAGCGCTAGGATTTTGGCTCTTATTGGGCTAGAAATGAGATGTTCATGAGCATTTAAGATGAAAGGGGATGGTGTTTATTGAATAGTTCAGGAAACAGGGGCTTCCGCAAAGAGTTTGACTCCAGAAGTCTCCTACTTTGATATTTTGTTCTGGGTCCTGTAAAAGGCGCCCTTGTGAAACGCATTCAGTGCTGGCTCCTTTGTAGTAATGAGTTTTCCTGTGCACAATAAACAGTATCGGGGCCCAGGCCAGGACAACATTCAAACATCTTGGGTGGAGTATGCCTTTGTGGTTACTCTGGAATACAAAACTTGGATGCATGTTCTCAGGGTTGGAAGTTTCTGTAAGAAGAGCTCTGCTTCAGTCATGAGATAAGGGCTTGGTGGAGGAAATCGAATGTGGGTGCTCTGCTTCTGCTCCGTTGTCAAACAGTTCAATATATATGAAAGAAAGTAAACAATGGACATTGCAGTCCCCTGGAGTATCTATTGCCTTTAGCACATCCCTTGGAAGACAGTAGTGAAAACTACGTGCCTGTTTGATGGCTCCAGTTTCTAGGTTTTCTACCATAAGAAAGCCAAAAAAATCTTTCAGAAAAAACAAACAAATAAATGCTTTCAGATTTCTCAGTTTGGGCATTTTAAAAAATGTAGTTATGAAATAACTTTAAGCTTTTGAAGAAATTGTACCCTGGTCTCTCTGAAAGTGGAATGAATTTGAGAAAAAAATATTTTCTTTTTCTAATAATGAGAATTTAGCACACATCAGTATTTCCCAAGGCAGCTTTACTGGTGGGTTCATGGCCTCCCTAATAGTTTTCACTGAACTGTTGAAGTTTGTTGGGCCCTAGAGAAACATGACAAAAGACCAAAGTGTGATAAAGATTGCATAATTGTATATCTTGTTTTAGCAGTCATTTTTTTACTGTTTTCTATCTGATCAGTAGGAGAGTTTTAAGAGATGAGAGGCAAAAAAGTATCTCTTAAGGAAGAAAAGGCACCTACTAATAGCATTTTGACAGGGAGTGGGTTTTACATTTTTTTGGGAAACAAGACCAAAAAAAAACCAAACCAAAGAGAAACTAAAAATAAACTTCATCTTTCTTCTTTTACATCTAATTAATGACAGTTTATTATAGGATAATCCAGGTTGGAGTGGATTATAAGAAGTCTCTACTCCAGTCTCTTGCAGAAAGCAGCTTCAGGCTTGAGCTCAGACAAGGTTGCTCAGGGCTTTGTCCAATTTGCTCTTAAGTGATGGAGACTGCAGGACTATTCCAGTGAATAGATCTTATATATAGATCTCATACATAGATCTCTTACAGACCTCATGGTGAAAAAAAAAATTATATCAGGTATCTTTCTTTTTTCTACTTTTCCCCATTGTCTCTTATGCAGCCGAGAGAGAAACAGCCAGGGCACTGGCTTCAGGTCCCACACTGTGCTTACAGTGATGGTTTTGTTTTTATGAGAGGCAGAATGTTTAAGTAGTCACAGTAGAATGTGGAAACCTGAGTCTTGTTTCTGAAAGGGACTGGGATGCATAAGTGGCAGTCCAGATCTGGCTTGGGTGCACTTGGGTGCAGAGCATCACTGGGTCAGTTTGTCCATCTTCCAAGCTGTCAGGATGTGAGGAAGCTCTTTAGGTCATGTCTGGATGAGTGAGTTCTTCTGGAAGTGCTTTTTTTGAGGGTTGTGACCTGTTATCTCAGACATCTCCCTCATCATCAAGTTCAGCCAGCTCCCTTGAACACCTTGTCAGAGTCCGCAAGGTATGTACAAGGTGCACAAAGATACAGATAGATGTTTTCTCAGTTTTTCCAGCAATGCCTAGACAGTGTCTCCTGTTGCAATCAGTGAAAAAGGAATGCATGCTCAGAGGTCTTTGAAAATGTTAGCTACTTCTATGTTTTTTTTAAAAAAAGCCTGATCCTCAGTTTTGAAAATGGGTCTTAAACTTTGAAGTCTTGTAGTCAGTTCTGCAAGTTTTACCTTTCTTTTATTTATTAATTTATTTCCTCAGGGCTTTTCTGCCACAAAGTTGGAAGCAGGATGTGCCACCAAGCACATTGTAGTGTCTTGCTGAATTCTTGGCTGACCGTACAAGGGAACAATCAGATTTTATTTTCCCCTGCTGCATTGTTGTTGGTTTGTTTTTTTTTTCATACTCAGAAGCTGTACCAAAGCCCTGTATCCCTGTATCAAAGGGGAAAATGGATGGATGGTTATGGATGGACTTACTATGTTCTGTCCTTGTCTGGTGGGTTGGGGAGCCAAAGAACAAAGGGTCCCTCCCCATGCTTTTTTGTGCTCGGGTTGCTAAATGTCTGGGTGCTGAGAGGGTCGCGGGCAGCTGAGCAACGTGGCAATGTGAGGTGATTTGGTTTTGCTTTCTTGTCCAGGAGTGGCGGTGAGAACAGCGCAGAAGAAACCCCCTGTGTTTCCTTGGTCCACTGCCTTGACGCTTGGCTCCTCTGCCGAACCCTTCGGCGGTTCCTGTGCTCAGGATCCCCTCCCGGTGCCTGGGAGGCAGAGAGTAGGGGACCGGTCGAGTGAAAGGGTGGAGGAGGAAGAGCGATTCCCCCCCCCCCCCGGGATTTGGGGTTTCGGTTCGGGTGGGTTTTTTTCACCACTTTTATTGACCATGAGTGCAATGACCGCTTAACCACACGGCCTGGGCTGGCTCCCTCCCCCACGCTTCCTCTCCCTGGCAGAGCTGAGGCTCTCAGATTTCCTCCCAGCGCGGGCGGATGGCGGCTCTCAGCTACATTCCTCTCGGTACAAAAGAAAAGGAAAAACTGCTCTCCACTCGGGCAGATGGCCGACTGTTTCCTGGCAGCCCCGCTCCACTGTCCTTTTTTCTATTGTCCTGACAAACACATGCACGCACGCACACACCCACAGGGAGCAGCTTTCCTCCTGGAAAAATAAATAAATGCAAGCCCTCTCTGCAGAGGTTTTTTTTTAATTTCTGTTTTGGAACCGGGCAAGTTTCCTCCTGGTGATGTGTAAAGTCTTTGGTGGCTCACGTGCTGCCTGGCCCTGCTCTCCGCTGAGGAAATTTTAAGAGGAGGGTGGTGTGCTGCATTGTGGTTGAAAGATTTTGATAAAGAATAAGATCTGCAGTAAGCAGATCCTGCGTTTGTGGTAGCTGAGATATGTGGGGGAGTAAGGGAGGGAGGAAGGAGGAGGTCGAGTAAGTCGGGGGGGAAGTGGGATCTCCGAAATCAAAAGCAAAATACAAGTGACTTTTTGCTTGAGCTTGGAAGGTGATGCTTTATGTAAAGGCAGGTCATGGACTTGGACCTGGTACAGCAAGGTCTGGAGCACACCATGATCAGGGATGAGCAGATGGTGCCCCAAGGTTGTGGTGATGGACACTTCAGGAAACTGTGCTAAATCCTCATCAGGAGGGGCAAAAGTGCATCCCGCAGGGTGAAGGCCACTGAAGGAGAGATTTGCTGAGGCTCCGCTTGTCTTCCCTGATAACTTATTTTGGAAGAAGTTGTAGTTATTCATTTTAATGCTCTCATTTCCTTTCTGAATGTGAGACAATTTGTCTTCCTGCCAGGAAGCTCTTTGCAGAATTGGTCCTCGAAGAGACCTCTTTGAGTCCTGTTTATGCTAGAATAGCAGAGGTTATCTTACCACATCGAAAATTAATTCCAGTGTGGTTCATGAGCTGAGTGTTATATTTTAGTCAGGTTGTTTCCTATGCTGTCAAATGTTTGGATGTCTTATAGGCTTAATAACAACCTTGAATTCTTTCCAACTCTTTACACTACTAGAAGTGATTTACTGTTTTATTTGTAACATAGCATTCCTATCGAAGGAGGGAAAGTATCTATACCAGTCAACTGCACTGAAATTATTTGTCAACTTAGTTTCATCCTTGTTGGGAACTGAAACCAGTTCCTCTGCATTTTCAAGGAATCCTGCCCCTCTGTGTGGCTGGTAGGCTGTTCTTCTGGCAAGTGTCTGTTCATGTACATCTGCTCTGTATTTCTTCTGGTTTATTCTGTATTGACTGCTGTCGTCTTGTGTGTGGGTAATTTCAAAGCCAAAGAAAACAGATATGAAACGCTGACTACACTGATGTCATCAACAAGCTCATGTTTGCTTCAGTAACACAGGATCCACCATTAATGTCTTCTTCAGCCTTGACTGAAAGGAGCTGAATTTTCATCTTTCGTATTTATTTATGCAAAGCATAAGTAAATATTATCCCACTTTGAAAAGGTCTGAGCAACCCAACCACCTGCACACATGTGCTAATGCTAGATCTGAAACACAAGGAGATGATCTAATATTGCCAAGAACCCTCACAGAAGAGCTGTCCTCTGTTTCTGCCTTCACAGGGTTTTGGTTTCTATAGGAAGCTTAGCCTGAAACATGTAATTCCACTAAAGATTGTAATTGCACTTAATTTTAGCAGCCAGATAGGAAATACTGAATCTTTCTCTTCCTTCCCATGTGATTTTTCTCTTAATAGTTGAAAATATGTCTTTTTCAGTACCTGCAGGAGTGAAGACTTATCATGTCTCTAAGCAGTAATACAAACCATACTTGCCACCACAAAGAATAACAGTATTTACTTTCTGTACATGCAAGACTTAAACTGTTCCTGTGAGCAGTGAATTAAAAGAAGAACATAGCTTGTTTGTTTGACATGGTCATGTAACATCCCACTACTAACCCTGGAAATGCTGTTTTCCAGCTGAGGGTGTGGTTGCCTGAAGGAAACTGGAGGGATGTTGAATACACTTGGATTTGGTTTTTTTCTTCTTTTATGTGTTTAGTGGGAGTAACAAAGGCAAAATAAGACAATAGGAAATGTGGGGACAAGCTTAATACTAGTGTGTGCAGCGAGCCCCACCTTCAACAGAAGACAATTCACATTGTGAGACCCTAGTTTCAGTTTTTGCCTTCAGGTAAAATTTTTTTGTTTCATTCATCAGTTTTCCATGCTGAGCATTTCCCACTGGCTGAATTACTTTTGAAAGCCTTTGGCCAAAGTGTTTCTGCTGTTTCAAAGAGTGAAGCTAGGGGGGAAAAAATTGCTCTTTCCACTGCATTAGAAAGTGCATCAGACTTTTATTTTCTTTCTAAGATGAATCTTATGCTTTGAAACAGACATGTTATATGCTGTTTGGACTGTGAATTTGTACTTTGTCACTCCCATGTTATTTCAACCTTAACTCTTCCAAGGTTCTATGGGAAGAAAATGGTCAGGAGAGGTTTTTTATTTTAGTAGCTAAAATCTTCATTACTTAAGTTGTTACCAAATGTGCTGTCCGTCCAGCTCTCTGTAGCAGATGGGTGACCCTGGTGCTATCCCTGTGGAGTTTCACCTACAACCTTCAGCAAGTGGGTGGTGGAGAGAAGTAATGGACAGAAGGTGAGGGTAGTGTCCCAAGGGTCCAGCTGCTTTCCTGAAGAACAGGGATTGGTTTAAGGATGGGATTGAGACCCTGGGTGACCCACCAGTATTTCTCACAGGAGGTCCTGCTGCCTCCCCTCTTTCAGCTGCTGAGGGTTAGTTTCTTTCCAGGCAGAACCTTGTTGCCAACCCAATCCTAATGCTGGTCCTGGAATAAAGCCTCAACCTGGTAGTCATATGTGAATGGATATGTGCCATCTTCAGCTCAGAGTCAAAGGCTGACCTCCTTACCAGAGGTACAGATTTCTGGGGTTTAGGAGGACCTCCCTGTAAATCTCTACCCAGGAATAGTGGATTAGAATACCAGGAGTTGTTCTCTGTTGTGCCATTGAATATCCTGGCACTGAAGCAGAAAGGAGGCTGAAACAACTTAATTTACTCGTATCCAGAAGAGGCAAAGCCTGGTCTAGGAAGGAAAGAAAGAAGAGATTCTTGGTCCTAGTCAAGGTCAGCGATTTGGACATAAAGATTTAGTCATTCTGCTTGTAAAGTAATAATTGCTACAGTGCGCATGTGTGGGTATGCAGTGAGGGAGAAGTGTGGTGTCAACTCAGGATAGTCACAATGGAAATGCATGTATGGAGTCCAGTGTCTTAAATGTGTAGGTGCAGATCATTCATGTGGGGCAAGTATTGTCACTGTGGGCATGCAGAAGCTGTATCCATGAGTTTGGGATGTTTGTTATCCAGGGGAGAGCTGTAATCAATCTAAAACTTGGGGAAATGTGCAAGCTCCTCAAGTTCTGCCCTGTAAGGTTGTCCAGAAAGGAGGTACCAGATGGCTTTGTTTTGGTGAGACTAGGCTGGGGGCATGTGACAAAACCCAAAACTGGGATCTGTAGGGAAGGAGCTTTTAATATAGTAGATTGGGTGGTGGAGGCCTCCTGAGTTTGGAAGTGTGGAGGGAAGGTTGTTCCTGCTGGTCAGGCATGGGTGAGGAAGCTGAGGCAGGGCTGGGGGGCTGGAAGGAAAGTAAGACAAGGAAGAGTGCAGCTAGGAGCCATCCCAGGAAGTCCTTAGTATGAAGGGAAGATATTTGGTTGAGCTATGGATAAAGGAGGACTGGCTAAGCAATTATTTGACAGGACAACTCTGGAAATAGAGGTATACAAGGAAATGGTACCGGAGAGGAGCAGAGAGGACCTGGCTGAAATTGCTGATAGTGGGAGGAACGTGAGATTAGCAGTGGGTGAGGAAACTGGGATTTGAGTAGAGTCCTCAGAGAATTAAACCTGGGCTGTCTGGGCAACGGGAGACCCAAGAAGCAAGGACTGTTATCAGGTGGATGAAGAAGACTGTATGGAACAAAGTTCTAGTGTGAGGAGGTGAGAGGACAGAGGACAAAGTTAAAAATAACGGTGTCTCTCCAGAGCCTGCTTCCTTCCAAAGCCTGGAATAGAGACTGTGGTTCTTGAGGGTCCCCATGCCCCTGGCGAGTATGTGTAAAACCCCTGGCAGAGCTTCTGTCCCATCTTCTTCCAAGATCTGCTGCTATTACCTGCTGTTCCACTAACTCAGGTGCCAGAGGTCCCTGAGGTGAAACCAAAGAATCTATCTTGGTAACACTGTGTTGTCCCACACCATGGGACTCCAGTGGGATTTTCTTTTGTTTGCCCTTAAACCAAACCAGCGAACCCAAAGCTGAAACTTCATTTGTGTTCTCTGAATGAAGTTTTTGTCTGGGTGAAATGGAGCACTCAGAAACTGAGAAGTGCTGCATTTATGGCTGTCCATGCTGTTTCAGTCGTGTGTTCCACTCACATGCACTGCAGTGCTCAGGCTTGGCTGGGTGGGCACAGGTGTCTGCTTGTGCTGCTGGAAAGCCCTGCTCTGGAGGCACATCAGAATAATGGAATGAGTGAAATGGGTGCCCGCAGGTGTTCCTTGCTTAATTTGTCAGGTAAAGCAGGAGAAATGGCCAGGAGCCTCCTCGCTTGTCCTTCCATGATGTTGGGCAAACCTTGGAAGCAGTTTCTGCCATCTTCAGCCAGCTGTGTGTTCCCTGGCCTGGGTGCCAGATGCAAGGCTGTGGGGCTGGCCCCATGGCTACTTGTGAAGGCAGTGGGGTTTGCAGCTGGAGCAGTCTGAAAAAAGAACTCTTGCTTGTCCTTTTACTAAAAGTGAATTGTAGTTTTGCCTGTAGGATGTGCAACCTAGTTTGCCATTTATATGCTTATGTGGTGAGCTGCCAATGTCCTTGAAGGGAAACGGTGAAGAGAAAGCAAAGTATTCAGTGAATCTGTCTCAGCAATATGATTTCATCCCCTGCCTTCCACATCCTTCAGTGCTCATCACACTCATTGTCTGATTACTGATGTCACGATCTGAGAAGAAAACTTCTTTGCTTTACCCCCTATTTTATTTTTTTGCTGGTTTAGCAAGTTGGACTAGCTCCAGCCCTTGCTAGCTCAGCAAGGGCCTTTCCAAGTATTGAAGCTGATACAAAGGAAGCAGGAGCAAGAAGGGAGGAAGAAGTAGGCACATCCTTAGTCAATGGCAATGATAGATCTGATCAGGCATGTCCTTTACCAAGGACAGGGATGAGACCATGTTACTGGCAGACTAGGGAGGAGTGGAGGCCCAGGAAAAGGGAGAAGCAGAGCAGCTCTTTTAAACTTAGTAATCCTTTAAATCAGGAAGGGTTTGTTCTGTGGGCTTAGGGAGAAGGTCAGTAGAATGAATTATATAATAAAATTAAAGACATATCTTACCACAGCTTTTCTGCACACAGCTGAACACTATCCCTGTGAGTTTCTGCATTCCTTGCATTGCAGCATTGTTCCTCTGACATGGGGTGGATGGACAAAGAGAGAGGTTGTAGTATGTTGATTCCACTTGGGGTTTTTGAAAATACAGTTTGTTTTGACACATGGGATTCTCCTGACCCCCTTGTAAGCCCTGTGTGCAAGGTATGATAGATCAAAGGGAAAAGTTAGGAGAGAGTCGGGTGAAGGGGGTAGGAGACTCTGTGGGATCTGGCTCTAAAAGATACTGTAGAAGTGTATCACTTCCCAGTCATCGGTACTTTGTGGATATGTTTATGTAAAATTATCCTGTTTCTTTTACATAAGTTTTTTCCTACTTTTCTTTCCTTTAATAAATCATTTGTGCCTGTCTTTCTGCAATTAGAATCCTACTATCATGGTGATCATAGAATCATAGAATTGGCTGGGTTGGAAGGGACCTCTGAGATCATCAAGTCCAATCCTTGATCCACTACCGCTGCAGTTACCAGACCATGGCACTGAGTGCCACATCCAGTCTCTTTTTAAATATCTCCAGGGATGGAGAATCCACTACTTCCCTGGGCAGCCCATTCCAATGTCTGATCACCCTCTCCGTAAATAAATTCTTTCTAATATCCAACCTAAACCTCCCCCGGCACAACTTAAGACCATGCCCTCAATGATGAGTTGAATGATCCTGCTGCTACTGTCTTCAGCCTCCACAGTGCCAACAAAGAGGTGACAGCTCACCTTGCCCCAAACTAATTATGCCCAGCACACCATGGCAGTGCAGCAGAGGCAGGGTAAAGCCTCCACCACCTCTCTGATGCTCAGTCACTCTCACAGTAAAAAAGTGTTTTCTTATGCGTAGGCCAAATACTCCTTTCACTGAATGCTGCTGAGAGGCCCTGCTGCTAAGAATGTGGCCCATCCTCCCAGACGTTGAGGTGCACTCATCTGCAGGGCTGACTGGGAGAGGAAGTAAGCAGATTTCATAGAAGTCATGTGAGGAGAAGCTGTTACTGCTGTGCTAGGGAAGGTTCATGGCACGTGTGGTGAAGCTTTGGGTCAAACACCTTAACCTCAAGTTTCAGTAAACCTTTGCCTTGCCATTGGGTTGGTGTTGAGCACCTTGAGTCAGTGACTTCCTCACTGCAAGTATCTTTTTGCTGAGGGCACTGCTCTTCGGTTGCATTGCTCTTCTTGATTCTAGCTGCAGCCCCACTTGGCTGGTGTCCTCTCTGCTCTGCCTGGGCTCAGCCCCTGAGGTTCTGCAGCTGACGGGGGCCTTGGGACGGCTGCATGGTCAATGCTGGGCCCAGGGCTGCTGTCTGGTGCTGGGACCATGCCAGGGGGGTGGCTGGCTACACAGTGCCCTGTGTGCGTGTGTTCGTGCACAAGCACACATCCTCATGCCTGCTTCTTTCCCCAAAGGGAAACGAGCTCTAAACAGAGCTAGGGCTGGGGGAGGGAGCCTTGAAGACTTTAACTGTTGGCTTCCCCTTACTCATGATTTTCCTGTTAATGTTTTGTCTTCTTGGCATCCTTCCTGTTCTTTATATATGTATGTTATATATTGTTGTCTCTTTGCTGCTGTCTGTATGTTGCATCCTTTGTTCTGTAAAGCATAGGAGCAGAGAATTGTTACGTTGTGCAGGCTTTTTCTGGATGCTTGGGGTTCCTCATGAAATTAACTGGAAAGACCATTTCTATGAGCATCAAGAAAAAAGCATGCATGGGCTTTAAACTCAGCATGTTTCTTTTTATCTTGGAGGAGAGTTTGGCCAACTCCAGGTCGTTCCTGGTGCTGTGAAGCCTTATTGTTTATATGCACCAGTGGTGTGGCTCGGATCCAGTTACAGACTTGGATCTGCTTTTTGTGTGAGGTGCAGAGTAAACAGAGCAAAGAAAATCTTGGTACATGGCCTCCAGCACACGGCAATGGTAATATCCATCCCTAAACCATAGCCCATTTTGAGGTATTCATGTTTTATTCCCCACAAACAAAATAGCAAAGAAGGGAGGCCTGGGAGGCTTGCGGCCATCACTGCCTGGCTTTATTATAGGCCAGACCCCAAATGTGTAACCTGCTCACTGTCTGCCCGTGTTTCTGATGGTATGGACTGCAGGGCATTGGGTGCTCTCCTCTGGCTTTCATCATCATCTGGTGGCTGCACCAAATGCAGTGGGCAAAATGGTTTTCTTCCTCCTTCCTCTCTCAGAAGGAGTCTAGCTCCTATTCCTCTGAAAGTCTTCTCTGTCCTTTTGGGGGTGGGAGTGTGTCTATATTCAGCACCTCTTCTATTCTCCAGTTGCTCTGTAAACATTGTGTAGTGAGTGCCTAGTGCCCTGAGCCAGATGTGCCTACTCCAAAAGCATATTTATTGGAAGTGGGGAAGAGGGCATCAGGGGAGGGGGGGGGGGGTTGGCAGGAGGAAAACTTAAATTAGAAGAAAGCCAAACAGCTATTGCTGGAGACATGATTACAGCTCATTTCAAGGCTGTTTCCTGCATGCCAATGATAGATCAGTAAACAAACGCCTCTTTGCAAACACAAAGCAGGCAGGAACTCAGTTTGGAAGAGAGAGGTCGGGGTAGGTCTCGCTTTGCTGGGTAGCAGGAAGCCTCTATCACATGGCCCTGGGAATCGTGAGGCCGGGTGCATGTGGGAGATACAACAAGAGGCTTCTGCTGGGAGACTTCACATCCTTCCCAGGGTCCGGCCAACAGGTTTGAGAACTTCTCCTCCCTCTTTCCTCCTACCTCCTCCCCTGTCCTTCCTTTCCCAGTTTAATTTTGAAACGGTATCAGATGACTGCTTTGTTCCCCCAAACAGTGACATGGATTACTGAATAAATTGAAGTGGTGAGGCTCTCCAAATTGGGCTCAGCATCTTCTCTCCCCTTTTATGGCCTTGTTGCTCCAGGATGTATGTGCCCCGAGTGGTGACCCTGTGCTTGTGCTGCTGTGGGGCTGTGCCTCCCATTGCCAGTAAAAAGTTCTGGTCTGGTTTTTAAAGAAAGCAGCAGTCAGTCAGTCAGTCAAGAAGCACCAACTTGATGTATCTACTTATGTTCTTTTCAGGTTGCCTGCTAACTGAACTCACCCCTACTTGGTTCTTCTAGGTAGCTTGTAGCACCCTGTTCATGTTGCATGTGAGGCAGGGAAGCAGAGCATTTTGCATAACACTTCTGAGGCAATGGCAGATTTCCCTTCCCAGTTTCTGTATGCACACTCTCTCATCCTCTCTCCCCACTTCCCTCCTTTCCTTCCTGTCCACACAGTCTCATTACCTCCCTTGTACCAGATCAAGTGCACATTGAACCCTTTCCATTAACTGCTTTGCCTAAAACTCTCCGTAAGCTATAGCAGGTCACAGAGGAGCTCCAAAGACAGCCTGAGCCAGCTCACAATCAGAGTAGTGTATGGCTGATCAT
Organism: Calypte anna; assembly: GCF_003957555.1. NCBI lineage: Eukaryota > Metazoa > Chordata > Aves > Apodiformes > Trochilidae > Calypte > Calypte anna. Next base: position 58,566,900 of record NC_044244.1, on the reverse strand, counting down.
AGCAGAAATGTGGGGAGACGGGAGGAACAGGAGCTCCCCTTACCCTTAGCTGTCATGTTAACTCAGTTTGCCTTCTGGAGCCAAACCTCAGTAGAGAAGATCTACCTTTTCCTGTGCATTACTGCCATCCCAGCTTCCTCTTGTCAGGTGGCAATGGCTGTGGGTCAGGCCTGCAAGGTGTTTCTGGTGACTTTATTAACAGAAGAGATGATTCCATCACCTTTGGAGTTCATTTGGTCTTGGGAGTGGCCCCAAGCTTGTTAGCTGCCTGTTTGACTGATGGGGAATTACCTCATCATTTTATGCTGGTTTATTCCGGAAGTGACTCCTTTTTCCCCTCATGTCTTTCAACGTGTTTGGATTAATGTTTACTCTGTTTGGCAGGACCAGCTCACACGTTACAGTAATCCCCTGGGTGATGCTGAGGATACCCTGTGTACCCTGCTGCTCAAGGGTGAAGGTCAATAATCTGTGTACCACCTACAGATGGCTTTACTACCCTGTGCAGCGTGTTTTGTCAGTGGTTGTGTTGGTAGGTACCTCCTGGTTCTGGTCACATTGCAGCATCTGGTTCTGCTGGTGTTGCTGCTTAGGAAGTTCATGACCTGTTCTTTAATCTGCCTAGTGTGAGTTTTGGTTATTCCGGTCACATGTGGTAGCCTGGGGGACAGTGTCCCTCTGGCCTCCAAGGCATGCTGATCTGCTGGTCATAGCAGTGCTTCTTTCATGGGAGACTCCCTTGAAGCACTCACCAGCTGCTTCCTGAGGGCACTGGAGTCAGTCCCATCCACTAGAGATGAAGAAACAAGTGCACCTCTTACTCTGTATCATCTTCTTTTTGGCATCCCCTCAGGAGGTATGCTATGTTTGTGATAGTGCTGAGCATCAGTATGAAATCACTCATACCCAAATGTTTTCTTTCAAGGCAGTGGTTGTTAAGGGGCTGTTGGAAAAGGCTGAGAGATGGAGTTTCCTAATGGGGAAATTGTGTGATCTTACCAGGACAAGAGAAGCTCATCCCAAGTGAAGATCTGGTGTGGCAGCAGAGCCACAGGGGTTGTGTCTATGCCCACTCCCACTGGTGTTGTGTTTCTTACTGCTGAAGGCAGTGTCGAGGAGCTCTGGCCACTGACCCTGCTGTGCAAGGAACTAAATGAGCAGTGAGTGAAGAGATGTTCCCTGCTCTGGGGACGTTGTAAGCCAAGTGTAGAGCAGCCTCTGTTGCAGCTTTGCAGGAATCTGCTTTGGCTGCCTGGGTGAGTCATTCTTTGGCCAGGGACACAAATGATCATTAGTTTTTCATTACTCTCAATCCATAACAGTTAACGGATGGATGAATAGATTTTGTTCCTTGGGCTGGTAAATTTTCTTGACAGTGTTGGAAGGCTTCACTCTAAGTGAAGTGGGTGTTTGTTCCAGTTACTAACGAGGAAGAGAAGCCAAGGGGGTTTATTGTCTAGGGTAGGAGAGTCCATGAAATGGTTAGCAATGAACTGCCCTGAGTGTGTACACATTGAGTTGACCCAGAGTTCACTCCTTGCCTCAGGAACGTTGCCAGTGTGGGATAAAAGGAGGGAGAGAAAACTGCAAACAAACAAGACTGGGTTGTTGGTCTTTTTTTTTTTTTTCCCCTAATCCTTTTGTTTCTTACTGTTGTGTGTTGTATTTTATTTTTCTAATGACAACCTACTAAGTTTCCCAAGACACCTGGTCATGTTGCCAAATGCTAGGCATGGTGGGGCAGCATATGGCAGACCAGACAAGGGGACAGATTTGAGTGTCTTCAGATTTTCCAAATATCTGGCTGGGTGAGCCTGTTGTCATTGCAGTGCTGGAGAGCAGGCAGACCACCCTGAGAAGTGTGAAGAGATGATGCTACACAGTAACAGAGTAATTCCTTTAGTTTTTATTTAATGCTTTAAGTATTGTGGGACAATAAAAAGAGAGACTGGCCTGCTGCATTGACTGGGTAGCAGCAATACTCAAAGGGAAGAGAGAGACAATCTTGCTCCATGAATGTTAGAAATTATGAGGCAAACAAGAATGAGTCATTTTTGTGGCTGATTTATCTTACCCCCACAAGGAGTTATCCTCTGAAAGCAGATCAGCAGCAGCTAGTGGCCCACCAGAGGAAAAAATATAAGGTAATCAGTCACTTCAGTGCAGTGTCTCTTCAGCCCACATTGTTTTCTGTCCCAGGTTGGGGACATTGTGACAGTGTTGCATTCACAGAGACTGCTTAGGTCATCTGGTTTTGACACAGATAATTTAAAAATAATTTTTGTTTTAGTCTTCTGTGAGCAAAAGACCCTAAATCCCCTGAGATTTTGGTAATAATAAAATCTTTCATAAGATGTGTTCCTTATTCAAGTCACATTACAGCAGTTGATGCTGAGTCAAAGATCATTTTTGCCTTCGAAACTTGTGAGCTCTGAGATATGCTGTTATCACCCCTTCTCCTATTTCTCAGAGGAGGAAACCAAAGCTGTCCTCAGGGAATTGTCAGGTCTTCCTTCTGCTCTTCTGGATTTTATTGAGAAACATGGGTGGGCGAGTGGGTGGGTGTTGCAGAAGAGAGAAGGACGCTGAGCAGAAAGCAATGCCTCTTCCTTGTGTCTGTCTGCAGGTGACCTGCTGCCCTGCTGTGTGCTGACATGATGACAGCTAGCAAGGTGGCCGATGTGAGCAGCAAGTCTGAAAGCAGTGTCTGCAAGTCTGTTGAGAGGTGAGAGCTTTCCATGTTCTAGTGCTGGGGTGCTTTGCTTGTGTTTATTGTCCCCAACAGAAAGAAAACCAGAGGAAGGAAACATTCTCTCTGCCCTGCGTTGTCTCTCTGTCCTCACATGGTAAAACACACCTCTGTAGGTCTCAGGTCGTTTCTTTGCCATCCAGGGCTGTGGATGTGGAACATTTTAGCTATGTTCCAGACTCACCATGCTAGAAGAAGTCTGCCCAAGGCAAGACCATTTGTGCTGATAGTATCCCTGTCAATGTTTGAGCCAGCTGTACTTGTAAACTTCAGCACTGCAGACTCGAGTGACTGACTCCTCAGATAAGCCCTGGTGTCCCCACCCATTGCAGGTTTTTCCTAATGTCCAACCTACTGGGCAGTAGGGCCACCTCTGGCACTGTGATGGCCTCTCCCCAGGAAAGGATGAGGTTTTTCCTTAACCAATGCATGATGCTGTCACAAAGACAGCCAGGAGTTAAATATCTGTGAGGCTAGGGAAGAACAGTATCTGGCTGGGGTCCCATTTCTGCTCAGAAACCCATCCCAGACTCAGTTTTCACTACAACTGAGTCTGCAATGGCTGCCAGCATTGCTTAACTCCAGGATAAAGCTCAAGGCCTGCCAGCATGCAGGGTATCCACATGGATGCTCTTACAAGGGCATTAAGTTCTGGAAGAGGCACACTTGATATATTAAGCTGATAGAACAATTTCCTGAGCTGAATCTCAATCTTGGAGTCATGCTTAAATAACAATAGGGACTTTGATTCTAGTAACTAACTTGTGTTGTCCTGGTGCTCCTTCCCAAGCCCAGCAAACCCCAAAGACACAGCTAAGTGCTTTGGTTCAGAAGCATTTTATGTTGGAATAATTGTTCAGCTGGATTTTTACTATATTAATAAAATGTCACCATATTGATACTGTAATGTAATACACCTGGAAATCCCAAAATCCCTGGACTAAATATGTTAGGAATTTTTGATGCAGTTTGGACTCAAAACAATAAAAATGTTCAATCCTTTGCTCTGAGAGTGTTGAGTCTGATGTCTGGGTGCTATGTCATGTGTCTAGGCCTAAAGAGTGACTGTGAGTTCATGGGAGCCCAAGGACACGTGAGGCCTGGGATGGTAGGGCCATAGAAATGTAATAAAAGTGCAGTCTTTGTGCATTAATATGCATTTTGTAAACGTTTGATGGACCGGGGGGGAGACTATCTGAGCAGGCACTAGGGGAATTACAGCCAAATCATGTATTTTCTCCTCTGTTTTAACAGCAGCAATGTTCCTATAGTTTGCAAATGAATCATTTTGCATTTGTTTGTGCAGGACCTGCTCAATGTCCTGACTATATCCAAAACTCTACTGCACTTCTGAACTCACACATACACACAGAAATGATGGTGTACCTTTCATTGGTATCATCATGACTGAGGTACAGAAAATACCTCTCTCATCTGTCACCTACTTCAGCCACAGAGAAAGACTTCATTTCAAACTGTGTTGTAATGATAAAGAGAGGAGAGCATTGTGTTGTGGCTAGAAGTAATTTTCTCTGATTGTTCTCCCCCATAAGCCCATCTTCCAAGTGCTTAGTTTGGGCATACTCTGCTGTTACCAGCTTTGTGAGTAGAGCTTGTGGAGCTGGTAGGCTAAACCAAGGGTGAGCAATGGTGTTGAATATTTCTTTTTCCTTTTTTTTGTCTTTGTTGTGTAGGCTCAAGCTTGCAGATAAAAACAATATAGCAGCAGTGAAGGAATTAGAAGGACCTTTGTGTGGATTATTGAGTGAGAGGTGTGCTGAAAGTACCTCTGTCACCCTGGGCCTAACAGCTGAAACTGAACCAGTTTCTTCTGTGGTGAAGAACCCACTGGGAGCCTTGGAGAACTTGATGCTGGATCCAAGGATAGACTGCTTTCAGCAGAACATGCTTAGTCCCAAAATGATCATCAGTGACCCATCTGTGGATCTGAATGTTAAAGAAAACAGTAAAATCGCCAGGAAACAGATAGGAGGCACTCCAAGTATACGCCCGCCTGGAAAGATTGGTTTGAGGAATAAGTCCTTCAGCATCAAGGACAAAATTTCAGAATGGGAGGGGAAAAAGGAAACACAGCCTGCTCCTCGCAGAGAGGAGGAGCAGGGACTAAAAGAGGAGCACAAGGTGCCCTGTGTAACTGAGAAGATGAGTGGAGAAACACCGGTGCCTTGGAAAGTGGAGACCAAGAGACTCACAAATTGGGAACTGGAGCGCAAAGGGGCCGGCAAAGAGAACGAGTGGAAAGCAGGAATTCAGAAAGGCACAGGGCAGGCAGCAGAGCGGAAGGGGGAAGCACAGAAGGATGAGGAAGTGGAGCCCAGCCCTGGAAAATGCAAGGAGGTGAAAGGTGGGAAGTGGGAGGTCCATAAGGAAAATCTTTCAGTGCTTAGTCAGGTCAAGAAGCTGGAGCAGGCCTTGAAAGATGGCTCAGCGGAGCTGCAGCCACAGTTGCCTGGTACTTACTATTCCCCACAGTGCTTGCAGGAGAAGGCAGCGCAAGCACACACTGCTCCTGAAGGCCCTGAGAGCATATGTGGTGCTGAGCTCAACAAAAGGCTTCTTGGCTTAGACTCTGAAATAAGTGAGCCAATTTTTGGGACTCTAGAAGAGGTAAGAACTTCTCATGCAAAATCAAAGGACTGCAAGGTGGAGAATGTGTACACAGAACCAGGGGTACCAGAGAAGAAACCTTTCATCAACCCACTACCAAAGCCCCGTCGGACTTTCAAACATGAGGGGGAAGAGGACTGGGTGCCAGCAGTTAGGAATAAAAGAAATTTACCCCCTCTGCCATCTATTCCTCCCCCTCCTCTACCTTCCTCTCCTCCCCCATCAGCTGTCAGCAGGAGACTCTGGAGTGGGAAGCACAAGAACAACGCTGACCACAGGTATTTGGACTGTGTTTCACAAAGGTGTTGGCCTTGATGGTGGAGTCCTGCCTTCCCATATTTCTCTGGGAGAGAGGGATCTTCCCTCATCACTCATAATACCCAAAGTGCCTTGCTGGCTGTAACCAGCACTCAGGCATCTCTCTGAGAATGTATGAGCGGCCAGCACAACACAGGATAACTGAAGGGATAAGTCATGGCAGATTTGGGCTTTAAGGTCACTGTATTATATAGCTTAACCTTCAAGCTCAAGATTTGAAGGGTTTGAGGTATTTGGTTTGGTTTTTTAGCAGAAAGTCTGTTCTGTTACAAAATTAGTACAGCTGGTCTGGGACAGGGTCTGGAATGATAATCTCTAGATTCTACCACAACGTTTTCATTTTTCATAGTAAACCTGTTCCTCTAAATGTATCTGATGGGTATATATTATTCTGGAGTGCTCTCTTGCCTGTTCTCTCCTCCCACATGATTGTCACACATTTTTGGTGTGGGGAGCATAACATGTGCGGCTGTTTCTAATGTGCTCTGCATAAACTGTCACCTAAAAATTCCTGGTTTGAGTGCAGGAAGGAAAACTGTCACTTTCCAGGTTTTTTAGTGGTGGACACTTTCTTGGTTTTATCCTTTCTACCTGCGTGGAGTATAGCTTTCCTGTACCTCTCAAAGAGAGCTGGTTTTGGGAATCCCCTATTCCTACCAAGGGTAGAATCTGTGCTGTAAACAGGACCTTTCATTCCTTGAGGTTCTGTGCCATATTGAATAATGTTCCTCCTCACGCTTGCATCTTCACAGTGTACAATTGCCATGACAACCCAGGTTATCTACAGCACCCCTGAAATCCTGTTATTTGTGTGGCTGATAAAAATAACCAATCTCAGTGTTGGTTTTTCATGCCTTGTTGGGGATGAGGCTGCAAAGCGTTCTCAGTAATTAATTTTGCCAGCTGTGTGGTATGTTGGAGAAGTGAATTAGCTGTGATTTGTTTATAAATGCTGTTTAACTCTATCACTCTCCTCTGTGCCCCTTCTCCTCTCCCATCAATGGTGCAGGAAGTCATACGAGTTTGAAGACTTGCTGCAGTCATCGTCTGAGAACGGACGGGTGGATTGGTACGCGCAGACCAAGCTGGCCCTCACACGCACTTTATCTGAGGAGAACATCTATGAAGACATCCTGGGTAGGAGCTTTGGACAGGGCAGGGGTTTGACTGCTAATGCTGAGTAACTGGGAAGACTCAAGGTCAACAGGCACTCAGCAGAGGTGCTGAATAAAGTGTGTTTGTTGTCCAAATGAAACCAAGATGCAAATAATCTGTGTAAAATGTAAGTAATAGAAAAATGGATGGAATATTTCAAAACACATCAGCTTCAAAGATGAACCTGAGGCATGTGGGAGCTAGCTTTTCATTTTTTGCTGGCATCTTTTCTCTTTCTTTCTTTTGTTTATGGACTAATTCTCACAGCTCTGGTCTCTTCATTGTGGTGAGCATGTCACAACTGCGATAATGCGAACAGTCTGAAAATGCAGCCTTTGAAGTCAGTTCCACGATTCAGAAACATGATTGTGTTTGGCTCCAGGTACCAGTGAAATGAAGAAATTAAGTCCCACAATCTTTGAAACTGAGTTTTATTTCATTCTTTAAGTTCTGTGGCAGATCAGTGCCACTTCAAAGATTATTTCCTGTAACCCACTCAATTTATACACTGTTTTTTAATGTTGTGAGTTAGATGCCTTTAATGGAACACAGAATACAAGCATCCCTCTTGAAAAAGCCTTAAGTTTGTGTAATTGTAGGCTGGTGCTGTGTAAAACTCTTGGCTGAGTTTAGCAGAATAAGAAGAAAATAGCTGCATCAGCTCTTGCCAGGCAACTGAATTCCCAGAAAGGTGGTCTATGTTGTTCAGCATGAGAGGAGCATTTTCTTAGGAACAGGCCAGGCATTATTATTTTGACATAAATAAAATTTGATCATACTTGATGAGAAAGGTCTATCAAAGGAATTGTGCTCCTTTGGGACCCATGGCAGACAAGGTGCTGCCAATTCATCCTTTTTGACATTTTTTAAGCTGTTGGCCTCCTTTATGGAGCTAGTGGCCTAGTGTTTGCTTTTTTTTCATCTCTTTACTTAGGGGGCAAAAAGAATAGGGAGTGTCTGAGCAGCTGCTGGTGGGGTTTTTTTTTGTGTTGGGGCATGGTGGGAGGTCTCAGAAACCACTGAGGGTCACCTTGTCAGCTGGAATAACATGGATAGCATTACAGACTGGCAGTATAGGCAAGTCCATCCATTCAAACACAAGCACACCACTGTGTCCCAAGCTTGCAGGGAACTCAAATACCAGGCTGAAATTCCTCTCCCCTCCAGCTTTTGATTGCAAAGATTAGAAGAAAACAAAATTATGGGTAATTGTCAGCTAATGTGGGATGTTTGGTTTTTTGTTTTCTTGCTGCATGTTTAGGCTTTGCCTGGGAATCAGTGGTCTTTCATTTTTTCCTGCAGTCCTGGTGGTGTTACCATGAAAGCTTGGGAAAAGGGATGGGCAGGGATAACTCAAAAAAAGTTACACAGTTTTGTTTTTCACGAGACCACAGGCGGGTATAGTCTGCAAATCAAACCTCTGAAAAGCACATCAGTAGAGGGGAGGAACCAAGACTTCACCTGCATTCACTAACCTGAATGTTAGTGCTGACCCACAGATAATGATGTGTGTCTGTCAGGGAATTTGCACACACACACAATCCTATGTTCATCTGTGTGACTTATGGGGGGTCTCAGCTGTTGATGAGAGAACCATTCCCTTTCCAAGCAGTCACACAGAGTGCCATCATGCACCATCTTTATAGTTTCCCTTCATGCACCATCTTTTTATCCATTCCCCATTGCTTACCTGGAATAGAGGGAATTGTATTGGGCCGATGGATGACAGGTTTTTTTGTCAAAAAGAGGGAAATGGTGTTCTTTCTTCTAGGTTGAGACTATTGGATGTGCTGCCCAGCAGTTTTGAGGATGGGTTAGGCAACAGAACCCAAGCTACTTCTTTTTTCTCTGATCTACTCAGTTACGTGTCAACTGAAGTATATTTTAAGTACTGAAGTGTGCCACTGAAATTAGAAAGTGGAGCAAATTTAAGGGACAAGAGCAGGTTTGCTGACAAAATGTTCATCACTTTATTCCTCAAACAAGACACCAGACTTGTTTTGCTGGTGTCACACATTCTTTCCTTCTCTTCCACAAGTCCACCACTGTTGTGCTGGGTATCACCAAGCCACAGAGAGAAGTCAGTGTTGGAAAAGACTTGGGTTTCTGTCCTTGTCTAAAGACTTCATCTGCACTCCTGCCCCAGCTGGGCAGGCAGATGGGAATGCCCCAGGTAGATTCTGCACCCATTACCAGTCCCTGCTCCAGAGGCCTGCAGCATCAATGACCTCCAGTCTTTGCTCTCAGCCAAGCAATACATGACAGTCACAGAAATGCAGTTGCTTCAGGTCCCTGCTGACCAGTGGGATGTCAAGAAGTTATGGCAATGAAGACAGAAGTCTTAGAACAAATTGCCTGCCTGGGCAGATGCTTGGGCTAAGCCTTTGTTGTGTTTTTTTTTCAGATCCTCAGATGGAGATGTCACAGTCTGGTTTTTCAGAGTTATTTTTTCTTTTTGAACACACTTGTGTTTGCATTTCCCAGTACAGCTGAAGAGTGTGATGTAAGAAGGTCCTTGTATATAATTTTTGGTATTTAAGACTCAGATTAATTGTGTGCCTTCTCTCCAGAAACAGTAGAAAGAAAGGGACACTTCTGTGTGGTCATTCAGGCTCTGTGGTTCTTAGGGGATCTTAGGTAAGAATGAGCTGAATGTTACTTTAGAGGTGTCTCTTCTCCTCTACCCCCTCCACAGAGAAAGCATCCTGATTTTGTATGGCCTAGGTTGGGTGAGGCAAATCCTTCCCTCTTAAAAAAGTGGTGCATGTGAGGTTGAGGCAGATGTGGTTTAAAACCTATGTTGTATGACAGACATCCATGTTCACTGAGTGGTTTAAATCTTTCAGCCCAAGAGCAGTGCATTTCTTCAACCCCAGTTAAATGATGACCAGAGGTCCCCTTAAACACAGGATTTCAACAGAGGAGAGAGAACCTTTATGCTAGCCTTTAGCTCACAGTTTCATTTAGAGAGAATTCTAAGCAGAAGACTGGAAATAAGGAAATACAATTATGGACTGATGTGCATGAGAACCTCACAGCTCCTCTGAAGACAGGGAAATGAACTTGAGGACTCACTGCATCTTTTCCATGTGAACGTATCTGTGATATGTTCGTATGGCTCCATATGTCAGTGTCAGGGTTTGGACAATGTCCAGTGAGCAGCTGGACTTCTGGGGCTATGGAGAGAATGAGGCAATTGCAGGAATGCTTGAAAACAGGTCTTTATGTCTGATGTGGGAGGTTGGAGAAGGCCAGCAGATCCCCAAACAGGTTTTTATGGCAAACCTCAAGGATTTTCTGCACTTAAAATCTCTTGCTTGTGGCTTTTTGCTGCAGATCCACCATCAAAGGAAAATCCTTATGAAGATATTGAGACCAACAGCCGCTGCTTGGGAAAGAAATGTGTCCTGACCTTTCCAGCATCCCCCACCTCCTCTGTACCCGGGACTCCCACTAAGGTACTTTGTTTCAAGTAGCCACCTCTCCTTCTTCAGGAAGTTGTTGGGAGGAATCCACGTTCTGTGTGGAAAAAGTGGAATTTTGCCAATGTGACTTCAGCATGTCAGAGGTTTTCCTTTTTGTCTTTAATCACTGGTCAGGGTGTAGTGTGATAACAGGGTATTTGTTGCCCTTTAGCAAAGTAACAAGCAGCATTCCCTTCCACAAATGGATTGTTGGCTATGACTGTTTTTCACACCAGGGATGCCTTCCTGCAGTAGAGGGGAAAGGCCCTTTGCTAATACATTGCAAGAAAACTCCCCCTGCCCTCAGAGAAGGCATGTAAGTGTTTGGGTAATCAGGCCCTGCTGTCATCTTGGCTTGGTGTCACTGGGCAGCACATTCGCTGCCCATGCTGGTGCCAAGATGCTTGTGCACCCCCTCCTTGAAGATGCCTGCTTTGCTCTCCCCTTTGTGAGGCTGGTTGCTAGTAACAAATGCAATGACAGTCCCCTGGCTAGAGGGCTGGTTCTAACACCAGCAGCACAGCTCACAGCCTGGTGCCATTTTCCTCCTTGGCAGTGAAACCAAAAGAAGAGGTAAAACACTGGTCTGCATCTCTGGCTGAGAGCTAGGAGCTTACCAGGGCCATCCCTGATCTGAGCCTCCTGAGATGTTTTGGTTGCTTCCTGTTGTCTGTTTAGATAGTCCAAGCCTGGAACAGCAGGGACAATGTGACAGCAGAAGTCATCTTGGCAACAGCTGGGTTCAGAGTGGATAGCAGGGATACAAACATGGTTTTCCTGACCAGAGGGTTTTCCCATGCTCTCCAAGCTGCAGCTATTATTAGAGCTGTTACCTAACTTTTTCAGATGTTTGTTGTGCAGTGTTCTTGACATGTTCCTCTTTTCCAGCCAGCTTTATCAGCAGCTGAGGTTTCTTTGGACACTTCAACGTGTAAAAGTAAAAATTGTTCTGTGATTCTCAGTCCATTTTCTTTGTTGCTAGTTAGGCCTAGAGCATCAAGGGTCTATATATTAGTTTTGGAATGGAGCTGATTTCCCTCAGAGAGCTTTACAGTCATTGGTGCACCATGATTTCTCACTTTTGCTATCAGAGGTGGGCTACAGTGTTACACAGGAATACCTTTCACCACAGAACTAGTTCCCAGCAGGGAGACATTTTTGGTATCTAAATGGAGTAATTATGTTATACTGCAGTGCTTTGACATGTAAAAGCTGTGATCTGAATCTGCATGTACATCTCCCATATATTGGTTGGTGCCACATAGATATGTCCACAAAAAGTATGACTTAACCTTGTCATAACTGCTGGGAAATTCTATAGGAGAAGACAAAAGGAGTTTTTATTGAGCATTTTTCTGGTGAGAAGTGGTTTGCCTTTCTTTATCTGGAGCAGAGCTTTCTGCTTCTCTAGTTTTGGCCAGAGACTCTAAGAACCTTGGACTGGCATTTAAATATCTACTGTTGTGTTCCCAGCAAACTTGCTGATGAGCTCAGGAGGAAACTCATTTCCCTACTTGTTTATCATGGCATTTATTGTCCCCTCCTGAAATATTTAATTCTGGCTACTGTCAAAGGCATCCACATTGATGGTGGATTTTTCTGGACTCACTGCTTTCCTGTTCCTCCTGACTAGCTGCTCCTTATTCCACATGTTTGCAGTTGGCTGGTTGGTTAGCACAGTGCCAGCCTCTGGATTACACAAATCCTGGGAGAATTTTTTTCACACTGGAGCAAGACCTTTTGGCAAACCCCTGAGTTTACATTCTGGCCTAGAACAAATATGAGATGACTGAATTGCTGGTCCAGATAGTCCTGGTCTTAGCCCAGCAGCAGGGTGAATTCTTTGTGTGTACAAAAGTCTGTAGAGCATTCTCCAAGTTCAGGCTGTTGTGTCAGCTGAGTGCTGTGGCTGCCCCACTGGATTTACTACCATGACAGTGTTAGCAATTAGGCAAAAGTATCTGGAGTGCTGTGTTCATTTGTTCCTTCTCCTCCATTTCCAGTTGCTTTCCAAGCCCATTTTTTTCCGACAAAACTCAGAGCGACGGAGTTTCAAACTACCAGACATCCGGAAACTGAGCCGTGATGGGGCTGGGTCACCATCCAAAATCAGCCCTCCCTCAACCCCCAGCAGTCCAGATGACACCTTCTTCTCCTTGGGAGACCCTCAGAATGGCAAGAGGAGAAGGAAGATTCCCAAGGTAAAACTCGGGCTTTCTTTCTTTTGTTTTTCTTCTTTCAGGCAGGAATGTGAGTACGAGACAATGTTTTGTTGGCATCCCAATGCAATATAGCTGTTATCCTGGCAGTTGATTTGACTTATGTTTCAGCTCCTTTCTGCATGAAGAAGGCGGCTCACAAACATATCTGCAATTTTTGAAGAAGTTATTTTTCCAACTAAGATACCATGATTGTCCAGAGAAATGAAACAATAATAAAAAAAGGCATTTTAATTTTTTTATAAATATAGAAGTTTTTCAGAGGGGAAAAACCAAATATTTTGGGAGAAAAAAAATCTACCCCATCGTATTTCTTTCTATGGATGGGACAGTCAGAAATTGTCTGTGTGTTGTGCTGGTGTTCCCTCCTGGCAATCTCTTGTTCTTTGCTAGATCTGGTTCTTGTGTTGTCTAATACAAGGTAGGGTGTGATTGTAGAGGAACAATGAAAATACTGACATTTGAGTGACAAAAGGACTTGTCTGTAATCATAAGCACCTTCTGGAGCAGTATTTCTGTGTCTTATTTGGATACAGCATGACTCCATTTCAGTTTGATTTTCTTTCAGATCTAGCAGGAAGTGTATTCAGTCAAAATGAGGTTCAGGAGCAGACTATCTATTGAATGTTTCAAAAACACAGTTATAAAACCACAGTTGCTTATCCCAGTCTCTGTAGGACAAACAGAAGCTACCAGAGGCTGTGGTGATTTTTAAAATTTTTTTTCCTTAACCACAGGTTTTTTGGGGGTAAAAAGGGATGTGTTTGCGTATCTTCATTTCCTGGTTGTTAGGTCTGTGTTTGTGCTTGTATATCTGATTTCTGAATGCCCTCTGTCTATACCTCAGATCTTCAGGAATGAGCCAAAGACTACAGATTTCTAGGGTTTTTTCTTTCCCACTATGCCTACACATCTGTGCATGTGCCTGATCTCTATCAGTGCCTTCACACATACTTCTATGTGCTCCCCTTCAGGGACAGATAGGGAGACCAGAGGAACTGAATGAACCACTAAGCCCAGCAGTGCCCAACACTGAAATCTCTTCTGTCTTGGTCAGCTGGGAGGGCAGGGGTTAAAGAACTTGCAAAACAAACCTCTAGGATAAGGTATTTCAGCACTGTTGTTTCACACCCATCTCAATTACTTTAGATTCCTGGTATGGTATGTTTCTCCCATGATTGGTATAAAGGCATTTTCAGCACATCCCACAACAGATACTAAAGGCATAAGGACATTAGAGGTCACTGTGATGCCCCAGCCAGTTTTCTGCTTTCAAACCTGAAGACCAGGTTCCCAGGGAATGCTCTGATTCTCCCTGAAGCATGGACCATGGTATGGAGATGCCCAAGTGGGCATCATCAATCTCATACAGCCATGCAGTGTGGAAATGTGTTAAGGCCTGGCCTTTCATCAGGGTTTGTTCCCTTGGGCTCCTGCCATGCCAGCATGGCTGTGCTGCTTCTGTGCCATTGGCAGCAGAGGTGTAGGGTGCTGTGCAAGGTAAATGATGGCAGTTGTCAGTTCTAGGCCATCAAGTGAAGTTTCAATATGGCCAAGGTTGGAGAACGGAGCAGTTTGCATGAAATTCTCACTTTCTTGCTTGGCTGTTGGAAATAAAATAACCTTCTTTTTTTGTTTGTGTGTTTGCTGAGCAGCTTGTGTTGAAAATCAATGCCATTTATGAGGCACGAAGGGGAAAGAAACGTGTCAAGAGACTGTCACAGTCTACAGAGAGCAGTTCAGGGAAAGGTAAAGGAACTTTGAATCATCATACATCAAAGACTTTTTGACAACTTGTCTAAGAGTTTGAGCTGCCCTAGTGATTTATGTGACATTTTCTTCTTCCAGTCCAGAGTGAGATTGAGTTGGGGCTTCCACCTTTTTTGGGGGGGAAGATAAAGGCCAAAAGATTTTCATTGAAATTGAATTTCTGTTATCTTGCTTCATTTTCATTTCAGGGCTTTACATGATAACCTTATAGGTCACACCAAAAATCTGCCCTCCCAACACACTTTTTGATGTTTATTCCTGGAACAGGCTAGAAGCTTTGCAGAGGAATGTTCTGTCCAAAGTGATTTGTTGAGATCAAAATATTTTGAGGGAATGTGTCACTTTAGTGAACTGTCCAGTGGAAGCCAGCAGATTTTGAAACAGTCCTAGTCCCTTCAGCATCTCAATAAATAGCACCTCAACTGGGAATCAAACTTTCTAGTCTTGACCATAGGACCATCTCCACCATAGCAAGATTGGGACTTTCACTCTCCCACTGTTTAGTAATAGCTTGCCAGAATCTTTCAGGTACTTTAGAGCAGTTACTTCTAAACATCTCATCTCTGTAAAACTTTAAATGAAAACTGTTTAACACAGTATTTTTTCCAGAATACATTAATTTCCAACTGAAGTTGACCACCAGCTCTATTTGTTCCCCACGATTACTTGTTACTGTTTATTCTATTTATAGAATAGGTTCCAGACCTGGCTTTCTCATGCCAGTGATAAGAAATGCACAGTTATAAAAAAGGCTTTACTTAATTCATTTTCCCCTTCCTTTTTTCCTAGTTACAGATGAAAACAGTGAATCAGACAGTGATACTGAAGAGAAGCTGAAAGGTAAGGACACCTGTGAAGAGAGAAAATGGCTCCTGATAAACAGTGCTCTGAGATCCTGGGTCAAATTTTCTCCTATGAATTCTGCTTTTGGAGAAGGAGCTTGTTTCCACTGAGAATAAAATGAGAAAATAAAGATTTCAATACAACAGAAAAGCTGAGAAACCCTACTACATGCTTACCAAGGAAGAAGAAAACCCTAGCTACCCTTAGATTGGCTATCTAGGAAAACAGAGTTGCACTATATGAGTTATTGCTAGTTAAACTCTTCAACATTGGCTGAGTGTGGATAAAGTGCTGCTTCACTCTAGTAGAGCCTCCACAGTACTCTTCTGAAACCTTGTTGTACTCATAATAAGCTGACATTACAGTCTCTTGGGAGTTTATAATGCAAGTTCAAAGTCCTGGCAGAGTTAGTATGCAAGAGGAAAACTTCCTCTGATTCCAAATTTCCATACTCACATGCACACCTGATCTGGGTATCAGGTCAGTTCCCAAGCTGGAAAGCCTTGCATAGGCAGCAGTTCCCACTCTGTGTCAACCAGTGTGTGCTGTGCTTAGGAGTGTTCATCCTTACCCTCCTTCAGGTTTTTAGAACAGAAATCTCAGGCTGAGATCCTTCTTGTGAGCACAGCTTCCCACACAGAAACTACAGTATGCTCTTACCCTCCTCTGCACTGGGAAATCTTCTATCTGTACTACTATGTTAGCAAGATCAAGCTGAAAATGGCTGCCATCACCTATTTTTTGACAGGTTCTCAAGCTGGCCTGGAGACTGGGAGAGAGGGTTTGCCCCAGGTCTGCACCATTCACAACTGTCTTGAAACAGGATGTTGTGAAATAAGAGTCCATGTTCAGATGTCGCTGAGAAATGCAGTGTTGATGTGGCCAGAAAGACTCAAACTCTTTGCTTACTACTGGTTGTAATAGTGAATCATGTGCTTGATTTCTCTGTAGCACCTGTATATGCAGATAGGAACTGCCTGTACAGGGGGTGATGGAAATCACACAAAGTCACCTCAAATCCAACAGCACTGGGCTCTGAACAATATCCAGATCTATACCTGTGCCTGAGTTACTGTACAAGTGTATATAACCATGAACAGGAGCTCTGGCTCTTGTTTTTTGCTCTAGCTTCACCTGTATTTTGCTCTAAGCCTTGTTAAACTGTCAAGTTTCCTATTTTTAAATAAGAAGGTGAGATGATTTAGCAAGTTTCTTTTATCTGAGACTTCTGATTTTGTATGTTTTACTTAACAGACCAAACAGAGCAGACAGTTACCTCTCCTCAACAAGTCACCATCCATTGTCTGAAACATGGTAAATCATTAGAGAGCAGTCATTAGACTGTCAGAGCCATAAGTGCTGACCCTTGGGAAAGAAAAATGTTGACAGACAAATTCTGCCATGGTGACAGCAGTACAATCCTGCTATCTTTAATAGGTGGCACAAAACACAAGCAGAGTTTGAGTGAGCTTTTCAGAAGCACTCAGCATTGCTGTGATAGTCCTTCTTTTGAAGTCCCTGGTAAAACAGGAACCACTTCTGAAAACTTTTGAAGAATTATTGCCTTAGAGCAAATAGCATAATAGGTGATGTGAGAAAGGAGTCTAAGCCATCTTTTCAGGGCTTTAACTGTCTAGGGATTGTTACACTCCCTGATTTAAGAGGCACCTCAAGATTGCGTTAAATGACATTGTCTGGAATAGTCCATGAGTAACATAACTTTACTAGACAAAAGGTCAAGAGTCTGTCCGAAAGTATATACCATGTCTCAGGAAACCTTGTCTCCCAAGCAGACATCTTATGTATTTGGAGTTCCTGCTGTATCCCTGTGGTTATTGTTTCTGTCAAAACGTGGTGTTGCCACCCACATTTGCAAACAGCACAGTTGTAAGAATGTGCTGTAGTCTCTGCTTGTAGTTAATTCTTTCTTTCTTTTGTAGTAGGAGTAAGGGAGACATCATGTAGATTTAATTTGGGATGCAACTGTAAAACAAAGCAGGGGGCTGGTCTTAGGGAATCTCATCTGGTCTCTTCTCAGCAGGCAGCTTTTCATTACTTTCCATGCTGGAATGTTTATTGTCCCACAGTTCATGTGTGTTGCAGTTAGAGCTTGCTTGGCAGTTTTTCTTGTTTTCCCATTGTCTCGGGTTAACTTGTAGAAACACAGTCCTGAGAGATTAGTTCTAGGCACAGGAAGGACTGGCATGAGCCAGCTTTATTCATTTGCACCACTTTTCACAGTTTTTTGTTGTTGGCCTGCACTACTGAAGCTGGGAGTCCTCAGCATTATTCAGCCAGTGTAGCCCTAGCCTGGCCCAAGTTCTGGTCTTGTAAAACCACGGGAATCACTACCCACAGTCTCCTTTGTGCAAAGGTTATCGATCACCTAATCATGCCAGCTTTCAGAATGCATCAATGAATGCTAGGACAAATGCACAGACATTGGCTGCCACACCATGTCCCACATGGATGTCTTCAGCTGTAAAAAACCACCCAATGAAATCCTTCCGTTGCCAAAACTCTTCAGGGTGATGGCACAAGATTACATCCCATCTCTGTTGATATTTATAGTGCAGCTTGCATATGGTTCCCACCTCTTACTCAGGGACTGGCAAAGAAAACGCAGTGAGGTGGCTTCAAGTCCATCCGTGAGTCTCTGCAAAGCACTGTTGCTGCTCTGTGCAAAGAGCCAGGCAAAGCCACAGTCTCTGATCTTTTCCTTTGTAGCTCACAGCCAGCGCCTGGTGCATGTGAAATCCCGCCTGAAGCAGACCCCGCGGTACCAGACCTTGGAACGAGACTTGATCGAGTATCAAGAGAGGCAGCTGTTTGAGTACTTTGTCGTGGTGTCACTGCACAAGAAGCAGGCTGGGGCTGCCTACGTCCCTGAGGTTACACAGCAGTTCCCACTGAAGGTGTGGTGCCTGGCTGACGTGTCTGGGGCTGCGTGGTGCGCTTGCCACGGCTTCTTTCATGTTTGCTCATCATATCAGTAGTTTCTCTGCTGTGTCAGTGTTCAGGGAGACTGGAGATAGAGGGGCTGCAGTCACCCACTGAGAACTGTCATGGTATTCCTCACTATTGAAAGAGCAGCTGATTTAGATCTGTTGCTGCATTTAGCTATGACTTCTTTGTAGCTGTTCCCTTTGTCTCTCCTTTCAGAAAACTGACACTTGGGAAAAAAACACATGTTCTTAAAGCAACAGCACAGCTTTCACCAATAGTCCAGCTCAAAACGTGGAATTAGGACTGGGAGAAACACAGAGCCAGTGTGTTAGTGTGTTTGTAAATGGAATGTAACCAAAGGTCCCGTCAGACTTTGGTTCTCTCACCACTTGCTGGAAGATGTGTCCCAGATTAGAGGCACAACATAGCAGGGGCAGGTGTTGCAGATGCAGGGCTTGGTGGAATTGGGGGCACAGAGTTAATTTGAGATATCTAAAGAATAGGTGAGCCAGAATCAGAGAAATGTTAATATCTTCCAGGCAGAAGCTTAGCCTCTGTCATCACCTCTTCATTTGTCACAGGAAAAATATTTGAAGTCATTCCATCCCCGCATGACTAACTGGAAACATTCCTTCTCTCTGTTCTGCTAGCTTGAGCGCTCCTTCAAATTCATGCGTGAGGCAGAAGATCAGTTGAAAGCTATTCCCCAGTTTTGCTTCCCTGATGCAAAGGACTGGGCCCCCATCCATCAATTTGCCAGGTAAGTACTGTGCTTTGTGTCCTGATTCATGTGAAAGAGATTTATACATCAAGCTAATTAAATATGAAAGCTGTTACAGTAGATAATTGGGCGGAACTCTGAGGAGGGTGTATTGGAAATACAAAAATATTGTGGGTTTATTGGGTTTGTATGTCAGAGACTTTGATGTGGGTGATGGTTACCTTGTCACTCTGGTGTCTCTTTCTGCAGTGAAACGTTCTCATTTGTCCTGACGGGAGAAGATGGCAGCAGGCGATTTGGATACTGTAGGAGGCTGCTGGTAATTACCCCTTTTTTTCCTAGAGATTCAACCTCCTGTGACATTGGTGGTACTGGCACCCATTCTGGAAACCTCAAAGCTGCAGCTCTTCTCTTTCATTGTAGGAAAACAGCAGCAGCAGAGCTGCTCTGCTCTTCTCTTCTCAGTGCCCAAGTTGCTATCTGAGTACCATTCTCCACTCCAGGCATAGCTTTTTTACTTTTTCCTTACACCAGTGCTTCAACATTTATATCCTGTTGTTTCACCACTAAGCTGAAGATAGGTTTATCTCCCTTAGGTTCAGATAGCTACTAAGCAACAGTTGTCTAAACCTCTGCTGGTCCTGTAGGCTCAGAGTTGTCTCTATAGAGCAGTCTGCCCTGCCCTACCTGATTTAGGAAGGTTGGGATCATAGTGTGAATGTAGCCATTTCTCCCCACTGTTTCTAGCATACCAAGGTTTGAGCCAGACTTAAGGTATTGTCATCAGCAGCATTCTGTCAAAAGTGTGCTGGTTTCTGAGCTGCAGAACTAAGTGAGTGGTCACTGTCTCTGCAGTAGTTATAACTCACAACATTTTCTTGTTTCTTGTGTTTGTATTTTCATTTGTCTTGAAAGCCCAGTGGGAAAGGGAAGCGTCTCCCAGAAGTTTATTGCATTGTGAGTCGCCTTGGATGCTTCAACCTCTTCTCTAAGGTGAGGGGGAAGAGAGAGAGATTTTGTGCTGTAGGCCAAGTGGGACTGGAAAGTGAAGTCAGCATCACAAGAATGTGGGGATCAGGGAAGCTGATGACTGAAGAAGGAGCCTGAAATGGTTTTGGGAATGCAACTGCATGCTCATTCCAGAACCTAGCGAAAACATAATTAAAAGGAAGACAAGACTGTCAGCTATTGCCTTTTTCCTTCAGCAGAACTACCAGAACACAAGCACAGAGATATTAAAGGTGGAGTCCTGACTCCAAGGGTGGTAGGGAGTTTGCAAATGGTAAGATTTTCATTGACTTCACTGGAGCTGGGTTTCTCTTGCTGAATGAAGAGTCTTCGATTGCACCTTTGGCCTTGTTGTTTATGATTCAAGGCTCTGTGTAGATGCTGGGTTAAGGAGAGTATGTAGGTTCTGGCGCATCTTCCCCCTGATTTCCACATTTTTGTGTCTTCATGTTTCTATTTCAGATCTTGGATGAGGTAGAGAAGAGACGGGGCATTTCCCCTGCCTTGGTGCAGCCTCTCATGAGGAGTGTCATGGAGGCACCTTTCCCAGCTTTGGGCCGGACCATTACAGTCAAGAATTTCTTGCCAGGCTCAGGAACAGAGGTAAAGACACCACCCTAGAGAGAGGTAGACTTAGGCCAGCAAATGGTGCAGGACTGGTGATTGGGGGTTGGGACTGTGACATAGCACTGAGGATCTTCAGGGGCAGATTGCCAACTGTGTGGGGAAGCTAAGGAGGTAAAATGTGGGACTGGGGGGATGGCACAGAAACTTCAATGGCCCCAGAAGCAGAAGGGAAGTCATGTTAAAAATGGATGTAAGGACACAGCCATGCCAATATGGAAAAAAGAGACAGGACACTGGTCTTGAGGCCAAGCGGCACAGACTGGCAGGCCCTGTGCTTCACAACGCACAGCCTTGGGTCTTCTCAAGGCCTCCCATACTTAACTTTCTGAAGACAAGATTCATAACATGTCTTCCAGCATCCTTAATACAGAACCACTCTTTACATGTGAGACCGGGCACAGAGTTCTGGTAAAAAAATACCTGAAACCACACAAGGGTGACATTGCAGCCTTTTAGAATGGAATATTCACAGTGTGGAAGTGAGGGTGGGTGTTGCATCACAGTCTGGTGTGAGGACACAGGGAGGGTTTTAAGAGTGCACAGCTTTTGTGTGTAGCATTGAAGGATTGTGGGAGGGTAGAAGGAGCCAAAATGAACATAGTCTTGGCCAATCTTCTTGTTGGGCATGGTATGCCTTGAATGTGAAAGAGAAAAGTGAGCAAGTTGATGGAGATTTTGTCTACACATGATGGCATTCTCCTCAACCAAACTGGAAACAGTCCAGACTAAATTAAATTACTGCAGAGCATGTACATAGCTGGTTGAAAACCTGCACTTGAGGAGCAGAATCCCAGTAGTGTGCTGTCAGGCTGTGAGAGGGTTTTGACTGTTTTGGTTCAAAGATCCTTAATGTTCATGAATTATCTGGTTGATGGCATAAACCTCTCATTTACACAGTGGGTAGATGACAGCATTGGAATGGGTTGTAGGCACTTTGGAGAGTAAGGGATTAAAATTCAAAATGACCTTGGTGAATTGAAGGTTTGGTCTGAAATTCAATATGAACAGGAGCAAAATGCTGGGAAGAAGAAATGAGTAGTCTAATACAACACAGAAGTAACTGGGTGAACAGTAGTACTTCAGAGAGGGATCTGGTAGTATAATGGGCCATAAAGTGAGTAGAAGTAACAGTATTTAGACAAACACCTGCATTGTGGAAAAAAAATTTATAAATAAGGGATGAATAATAAATAAATGTGATTTTTCTGCTTCCCAGCATTGGTGGACATTTGCTAAAGAGTATTATTTTCCAAAAAATGCAAAAGCAGGAGAAACATCCAGAGAAGTAGTTCTGCTTACTAAGTGGTTTAGAAAATACAGGCTAAGCTTGAGAAAATTGTTTTCTGAATATAGAAAACAAAGGAAGACACATGAAGTTCCAGGGTGCACTGTAAGGACAAGAAGTTCTTACAGAGAGGAAGATGACCAGTTGTTCTGAGTGTATGCTGAGACTAAAACAACAAGTAGTTGAAGTTATTTGCTAGAGACATACTTCATCTACAGGCTTGGTGTTGGTAAGAGTAGTTTAGAACTAGAGTAGTTTTCTTGTGGGATTTATGAAATGTGTGGTGTTGAAGGCTTTCAAGAACAATTCAGATAAGTATCTGTCTTGAGGAGTACAAACTGCTAAGGTCCTGTGATAGGAATTATTTAAGTAGATAAGAACAAAGAAAAATGCCCACGGGCTGCTCTTTTCTGTAACTGATACAAAAAATTGCAGTCAGTAAGTTAGGCATCCAGATTCTTGCTGTAAAAAAAAATAATTGTGATTGTAAAAATAAGAATGCAAAGCTGAAAGGCTCTGAGCCAATGTTGCTGGCTGAATGCAAGAAAGCTTGGAAACCACTCCTAGCTGGACACTAGTTCTCCTCCTCATGAAGATCTCCCTGTCTTCAGTCCAGTGGGTAAAACCTGTGGCTGGTCTCATGCTGTGCCAATTGGAGTGGACTCTGGATCATCTTCAGCTTTGCCTGGAGGAAGGATCTGTGGGAAGCAGCACAAGGAAAGACTGTGTGAGGGCTTAGTGGTGTGCAACATTCACCAGCACAGTTGGTAATGCTTGTTAGGTGTCCCTGCTGGCAGCAGTGTGGGTGGATGGTGAGAGTTGACCTGTGGTCTTTTTCTCTCCAACAGCTCATTGAGCTGCGGCGGCCGCTCGACTCCAGGCTGGAGCATGTTGATTTTGAGTCCTTGTTCACATCCCTCAGCGTGAGGCACCTGAGCAGAGTCTTTGCCTCCCTGCTTCTGGAGAGGAGGGTGATCTTCATTGCAGACAAGCTCAGGTACCCTCTTGCATTTCCTTAAACAAGGTGCTGCCAAGGAAGGAAGGCTGGGAAGACTGCATTGGCTGTTCTCTCTGCTTTGTTCAGTTTTAATTCTGCTCTTTTCCAGCTTCTTTTCTGGTATGAGTAGAGCTGTGCTTCCCAGGCCATACACTGTAATTTTGCTTCGCAGCTTGCAAAAAGCATTCTGCATCTTGTCCTCAAGGAGACCCAAATTCCCTTTCCTCTACATGGTTTTAGAGCAGAGGCCTGGTTTTAAATAAATGAAATCTCCTTTTGCTCCGTGATGCTGCAGTGTTCCCCACTGAGCTGTGCTGGATTTTCCAAGGATCAAGCCTCAGGCAGAGATGACCATCCCTTCTGGGTTGTTACCTGATGCCACAAAATCTTCTTATATCATCAGCCTCTATTTTAATATTGGTTCTTAAAGATTTTTAATTGTGAGAGATGAAAGTAAAGGATACAGTGAGGGAGAATGAAACAGAAGACCCTTGTCTATTTTGAATCTGTTCAATTTATGGTTGCAGGGGGGGTATTTTTTTGCTTGCACCCCTAAATTATGAAAATGGGACCAGGTTTCTTTAAGATCTTGTGCAGCTGGTGGCTGGCAGCTCTCCAGCCCTTGAAGCACTTGAGGATTCAGGGAGGAGAGTTAGCCAAGGCTGGGGAAAGAAAAGCTGCCTGGATGAGTAATGACACTTTGGAGCTCTTGCTCGGGTTTCAGGAGTGCACAGTGCCCCTAAGCTGTCTGTTTTCACAACTTCCAGCCAGCAGGCTGCAGCTCTGTGACTGCAGCTCTGGGGCAAAGGATGGGGAGGCCCCTTCGACACAAAAGCAAAGGGAAGAATTCGTCCTGCAGGGATCTGGGGCTCCTTGCAGGCAAAGCTCTGGCAGTCTGATCGCAGGAATGGGCTGGAGAGAAGGAAGTTGCAGCACCCAGGCAGCACAGGATGCTTGGCAATTTTTGTCATGATTAAAAAAGGGAAGGTTTGCCTCTCTACAATCATAGATTTGTTACATGTATGGTGTATAAGTATGCAAGATACTTAAGCTACACATTTCATGCAGAGCATTTAGATTTGCATAGAAAATGAGAGATTTCATCCAAACACTGTATTTCTAGGTGACATATATGATTTATGTGATAATTTATGATGACAGACTGTGTTTTCAAAGGTTTTGCTCTTCCTCTGTAGGACAAATTTTACATTTTGAGAAAATCTGTTAAGGACACAAATGACACTGTAATTTCTACGTGAGGGTTGGGTGGTTAAAATAAATGTTAGGGAACTGGTTTGTTGGTTGTTTTTTTTTAAAAGGTGTCACTTCAGATAAATCTTTATTTACCAGATCTTTCCATATCACGTCTTTCCATCACTGTGTTTTCTGAGCATGGTGTGTGTTACAGAGTATCTCTAATTAAAAACACTTGCATGGATTTTGGTGGGTTTTTTTCCCCCCTGTATCTTTTGTCAGTGTATCCAGGGTCCTTAGGAGTGAGTCCAGCTGCCAAGGCCTGTATAAGAGAATGGAAGAGAGCTGTGGAATCATAGTATCTAGAATCTCTAAATAGAATAATAGAATTTTGGGGGGGGGAAAAGATCTTTCAGATCAGCAAGTCCAGAAACAACTTGCTTGTGTGAAAATAAGAACTCACGTTTTAAAGACCCGGGGTCTGTTAGGCTCAGATTCAAATATTTACCGTAGATTTGCCAGCTCTCTACAAGAGTTTTAGTATCTAATCTTTCTGAGAAGACTTTGCTCTCAGCAGTTTCAGGGGAGTCTTTCTTTTCCTGTAACAAAATACAAAGTTGCCCTGCCTCTCATTTTTGTGGAGAAAAAACTTGAAAATTGCCCCAAGGGGGACAGAAAACAAAGAAAATAACCCTCAAAACTAAGTAAAACTATTCTATTTTAATCCAGTCTAGTGATGTGAGTGCACTGGGTTGGTGAAACTTTTATAAGGTAAACAATATCATCTAATTGTTGGTGGAAAGTTGATGATGTGGATACAAGATCTTCTGTCCAAATTAAACTTTCCCTGGGACCAAGAATATGTTGAACTAAATTAATATTAAGTAGTATTTACTTCAGGAGTGAAAATGCCAATTTCAGAGGAAAGAAGAGAAATACTTCTTGGCAACAGCTTAAGAAAAGAAAAAAAAAGCAAATGATAAAAGCAGCTGTTGGAAACTGCTCAGAGGTTAGGAATGCTAGAAATAATCCAGCTGAGATGGATTAATGGGGAGAGTGCAGGTGACATGGTGAAAGATGCATAATAAATTACATATATCCTTCCTCTTTGCAGTTCTTCATGTGGGCACTATCAATAACTGTCTGTATGTGTGTGCAAAGGTGTTTCTGGGTGTGAGTGACAGAGAAAATGATATATGCAATTTATTTAAATTTTTTGTTGCTATAAAATCTGTCTGTGGGAAAAGAAAGCTGAAAGGTCACTTGCCAAATACTATGTGAACTGTGAAATGTTTTCAAGCTGAGCCAAAAAATGCATCTAACAAGTGTACAGCAAGTGAAATACTTCGTCTTTTCCATCTTTAGAATGAACATGGAGTGTTTTCTAAAGACTTGTCAATCCAGAGCTTGGCAGCGGAAAAGGAAAGAATTTGGTTTGTTAGATTTTGGGTGGATTTTTTTCTCTATCTGTTGCTATGGAAACTGGTGTACACATTGCCTCGCAACCCAGGAAAATTACTTTTTTTTAAAAGCCATCTTGATCTGTGCAGTCTTCTCTATCTTTTTTTTTACTCCTTCACTGCAAGATTTAGCCCTGGGGCAGTGGAGGCCATGGCACAGATTATGCATTGCAACAGCAGAGCTGCTTTTGTGATGCTGCCTGGCACACAGTTCAAGGCACTGAAGACCAATGTTTTAGGTCTCCTCCAGATAGAAGTGTCCTGATTTCACAAGGTGCCCAGAGCTGGGCAGCTTTTACTGGCCTGAGGGGCCATGTTTTAGAGTCAGAGGACTTTTAAAATCAGGAAAACTTAACATGGGCTTAAAATCAAGGCACCCTTTTTCCAGATCTCCTTAAAAATCTGTTGTGGATCTGACCAACTTGAGCAATTGCCTCTGTCCCTGCCAGAAACCGCAGCTGTGTCAACAGCACAGAGTAGGCATTGTTATCAAAGGCAGATCTGAAAGAATTAGAGCAGACACTTGAAATGTGGTCATCCTCAGAAAAGGTAATTAATCATCAAAAAGAAGCCTTTTCCATGTGCAACAAAAATAGTCTGATCTTGCACTGCAGATCCCAGCCTCCCAGATTTCTCCATTTTGTATTGTTGTTAGGGGGGAGAAGAAGAAGCCTAAGGATGAAGTTTGTGTGTCAGATAATAATGTTGTTTCTTCAGAGCACTGTAACACTTGCTTCTTCGCCTGCAACCCCACCAATCTGCCACGGTGGTGGGAGGTGGGAGTTGCAGCAATGCTGCGTGAAGTCACAGGGCAAAATTTGGAAGCTCCTGTGTCTGTTTTGTTGTAAAGCAGATCTGTGATCCATCATAAGTAAATCCAGATGTAACCCAGTGTCAGAAATCCAAAGGTGTTTGTAAAAGCAGTCCTACTGTAACAGAGCTGATATAAAAGAAAAGCAAAAAAACCATCATGGTATCAAACAACAAGAGGCATTGGTTTAAAACTTGTAGTTGGGGAGATTTAGATTAGATATTAGGAGGAAATTCTTTTCTATGAGAGTGGTGAGACACTGGCACAGGTTGCCCACTCCCTAGGAGTTTTCAAGGCCAGGCTGGATGGGTATTTGAGCAACCTGGTCTAGTGGGAGATGTTCCTGCCCATGGCAGAGGGCTTGGAACTAGACGATGCTTAAGGTCCCTTCCAGCCCAAACCACTCTATGATGCTAAGTTGCCAAATGCCAGCATATTTTCAGCAGTTTGGTTTATGCATAAAGGATTTCCTGGCAATAAACTCCAAAAGGCTGGTTGGTTCAATAGTGTTTTTCAGAAATCATGAAGTATCCTAAACCCAAAGAGGGATTCAGCTTGATGAACTTTGTAGTGTAGGTGCTTGCCTTTGGAGCAGAAAGCTGGAAACCCTGTAGTTCAGTTTGGAGTCTGGGAGTGAAGCAACCAATCTGAGCAGCCAGTATCCTTCCATGGAAGCTGTTGCAAGTTTGTAAGGTGTCTTTTTAGAGCAAGCCAAGGTAGTTTTGGAACAAGTTTTGCCAGGAAGGGAATGGTTTCTACATATTTGCAGACTCTGTATGCAGGTTCTGTGTTGGCAACCTGTTCAAGGTGACTACCACAAAGCAGCAGCTGTGTGGCAGTGATAGGTTTTTGCATAGAATGCTGTGTGGTGGGAAGACCTGCTATTGAGGCAAACAAATGTCATAAATTGCTGCAGTATCATTACTCTGGCCAAGGGAGTGCTCAGCCAGAGAGATCTGTGTGTCAGCCTGTATCCAAATCAGCCCTTCAAGGAAGGATCTGACATGGTTCTTTGTGTACATCAATTTTTTGTATACTTTTTATCTTCTTACTGGCCACATCTTGGTCTCTCCTGCAAGCTCCTGTGCAAGTAACATAAAAGGTGCAGCTCAGCCGTGCTCCCTGGAGGAAGCTGAATGAACCCATTAGAATGTGCTTGGGATCTTGAAAGTGTACGTTTAAGACCTGCAGTATTTTAAGGATTAGCTGTTGAAACCAAAAGCTTTAGAAAGAGGTATCTGTTGCATTTGAACAACTGGCACTGAACTTCCGTGGCCTGAGGATGGTGCATGGCACTCCCCAGAGCACACTGCAGTCGCACTGGGTAGATCTCTTCATTCCTAGTGGCATCTGGAGTGCTCCAAGCAAAACACAACACCCTGGATCAGTGTTATTCCAGTGGCAGCAGTCATCATCATGGTTATGGCACGTGTGTCCTGGGATATTAGGATTTCAGCAGGAACACTGGCTCTAGCTACCCCAAAGGCATTGGCTGCCTCTTTGGCATAAGAACTCTCAAAGGACTGACTGATGCTGAAATAATTAGTGCTTTGAGAGAGCATTAAACTGTTCTGGTTGTGTTGTGCACAGCAACTGTGATTGATTCTCTACACATCTCACAGAGGTGTGCCCAGAACTTCAGTATCTGTATCCACCTTCTGAGCAGAGGTGTACCTGCTGTATTACAGCTGAGGTGTAGTTTGGGCCCTTCCACCATTGCTGCTGGCTGAAGAGCACATGGTCACACAGGTGGTGTAAAACAAATTTATCATACTGGATTATTTTGCAAGGCTCAGCAGCCACGGTGTGAATCAGCAGTCCCTTTAGTGTTTGTTGCAGTGCTGCATTCAAGAGAAGGAAGGAGCTTAGGCTTCAGTCATTCCAAAGGGCCAAGGTTCTGCTGCAGCTCCCTGACATTATCTGCAGAGCAAGTCTGACTGAATCACATGCAGAAGAGACACCTCAGTGTTACCTCCTCTGTGTCCATCTCCAGAATGGTGTGCCTTCAGAGGAGGCTCACAGACCTCAACCCTATCAGTATTGTTCCCTGAAAATGTCTTCCACAGTGTGAAATACTTCAGAGATCACTAGGATTTATCCTGGAGATGATGAGGCACTCACAGATGGGAAGGCGGAATAGGAAGCTTTCTTACTTCCCACTGCATGGTGCATAAAATTTCCGACTTAAACAGCTCTGTCTGTGACTTCCTCTAACTGGACCTGAGCCATCTTTCCTCCCACTTAATCTCTCACGTACCATGTGTGCTCACTGGGACTTGAGAGCAGGCTTGAGGGAAGAACAAGCCACCATAAATACAGCAGGAGACAGCATGTTGTAATATCTCACTATGCCATAAATAACTGTGTACTTCAGCTGCTCACTGCTCCTCTGTGGAGCTACCTGGAATCATGGAGATCCTTTCCCTCAGTTTTCAAGTGCTGTCTATAAAGGCAGTTCCCACCTTTCGGCAGGAAAGGTGGATGTGCCTTCAAGGTGCAGGGTTTCTCACAAAGGTGAAACTTCCACCTTCAGTCTCTCTTCAAAGAAGAGGAAGTCCATTGATGGTGGTTTTGAGAGCACTGCCATGGTGCTGTGCACAGGTGATGAAAGGAGTTCTTTCAGCTTTCACCATGATGATGATGTTGTTGTTACTGGGGCTATTATCAATCAGAAACTGAGGAGTAGAAAATATGCTCTGTGTTAATGGAGAGGAAGAGAAGCCCCTGCTTTTGCACATACTAACATAGTGTGAAATGTATGGAGCTGCCAGTAACACCACCTCGAAGGAGACAGTTTTTAAAGGATCTTTTTAACTTAGAGTGCACTTCTGAGATGGCACATTTATTTTTGTTGTAGTTTCTTTCAAGACTGGCTTGTATGATGGATACAGGAAAAATTCTCTACTTTGATACTTTTTCTGCATGTGTGTTGGGAGGTTTTTTTGGTGAATTTTCTGGTTTCATACTAGCTCTGTGCTTTCTTTCTGTTTTCATTTTGTTTCTCTCAGGTTCATTCTCTACCTTGCATGTGTGATAGACACTGCAAGACATGGGTTTGCTTTTGAGGGCAGGCACAGCAACAGAGGAGCAGCCAGCAGGAGTGAATGTGGAGAAGGGAGTAGAATACTCTTAAGACCCTGCTGTTTACTGCTGTCAAGGTTTACTGCTGTTCCATACCTGTTACAGCCCTAGGTAGACGTCTCAGGTTAAACAGATTCTAGCGTCTCTCATGGGCTTTATTTGTCTTCAAAAAGCATCATGTGTTTAAAAATGTTTTCTGCCTGATTTCTTCATGTGGTCACACTGATGTCCCAAGCATCCATAATTGTGTTCTGCTAAACACAACTCACCTGGTAGTAACTGTAGCCCAGTCACCACACACTGCTCAGCATGTGTCAGCCTTGCAACACAGGGATTCCAATCCTCCACTCTTAGCTGGAGCCAGGGGTGGGGAGGGGAAAGAAAGCAGGCTTCGCTTTTCAGAGCAAGCTTGAGTCAAAGCTCTTCCTTCACAAGTCAGCAATAAGCTGCCAGATCCGGATTGCTGAGTGTAAATTCCCCCATGGAGTTTAACAGGAGCCAGCTGGGCACCTTTCCTCTGTGACGTGACTTCTCTGGCCACACCAGCCTCCTACCCCTCCTCCTGCCTTTCAAGACCTGGATGCTAGTAAAACAAAATGATGTTATATACAAGGTTTATAGTGGTAAGCCTTCCCCCTCCCCTGAGGCATTACAAATGCTTCCAGACCCAGAACTGATAAGTAACTGGTGCCCTGCAGCAAGTTCTGCTGTGTCAAACTGCAGCCCCTGCCCAGCTCCTGACAGCTGATGGGGATTTCTGGATGGGACCCTCTTTGAAATTGTCAGCAAAGACACTTGCAGCAGAGTTGCTGATGGCATCTGAGAGGGGTAGAAGGAAGGCTGTGATCCTGTGAGCTGTGGGCAGCATCCCAGAGTGGCTGGCTGTGTGCTCCCTTCCAGAGATTTCACCCTCCCATGATTCTAAGTGACCTGGCAGGCTCCACAGGCTGCTTGGTGCCTGAATAGACTCTGGATGGAGAGTGCAGCCTTTCTCCTTCCACCATGTTCTGACATGGCTGATAGGAGTTACCAGTATGAGTGAGACCAATGGAAAAGCCCACCGCTGGCACATGATTGCTCCTGCTAATGGTTGCCCAAAGGCAAAGCATTGCTGCAGAAGTAGCAAGGCAAGGGGCAAGGCTGGGCCATGGCTGGAACAATCTGCAGAAATGCCTGGAGACCTTGTGGCTTCAGGTTGTCAAGGGGTCCAGGCAGGTCACCCAGCTGCACCGACAAGGCCAAGACTATGACCAGCAGGTCAGTGGCCCAACATACAGCCCAGCTGAGGGCTGCTGTAGTATTGGAGCCATGTTCTGCACCCCACTGGTGTGTATTGTCTGTGCTGGTCAGTGTAGCTTCTCTGCATTCAGAGCTGTGGCTTTCCCATGGGAAGAGCCACAGAGGTATGTTGTGAGAGAATGAACTCATTTATCTAACACGAGACAGTGGCATAGAAAGCCTTATGTCTCTGCTATATTTCCCATCAGGGCCCTGAAGCAGCAGGTCCTAGAATCAGTAGGACCCATTTCTTGTCACATGCACGTGGGTCAGGATTGTTTCTTGCAAACTGGGCTCCTGTCTCCAGTCATTGCTCCCGTACCTGAAAAATG
Organism: Calypte anna; assembly: GCF_003957555.1. NCBI lineage: Eukaryota > Metazoa > Chordata > Aves > Apodiformes > Trochilidae > Calypte > Calypte anna. The sequence goes on along the minus strand of NC_044244.1, from coordinate 58,536,014 downwards.
GGGTCAGAAGTTTGAGAAAGCCCCTAATAATTTTGGAGCTCAGCTGGGGAATGACTGGAAGAGCCCTGATTTCCAAGAAGCACTGCTTATCTCCTGACTGACCACATTGCTCTTGGTTGCGTTTCCTCTTCCAGCACTCTCTCCAAGTGTTGCCATGCCACAGTGGCCCTCCTGTACCCCTTCACCTGGCAGCACACCTACATCCCCGTGTTGCCACCTTCCATGATTGACATCGTGTGCTCACCCACCCCCTTCCTCATCGGCCTGCTCTCCAGCTCCCTGCCACGCCTGAAGGAGCTCCCTGTGGAGGAGGTGAGCCCTGCACCCACACCGTGGCTCTGCTCTCTGTTGCTTCTACTGGGCCAAGTTGTCTTCTGTCACAGAAGGGCTGTTCCTGGGAGCCTGCCTTGGCAGCTCGTGGCATGGAGGAGCTGAGGTCTCATCCTCTGTCTCCTGCAAGTGTGGGGTGAGGGAGGAGGTGGACATCCCCTGGGGAGGCAGAAGGCTGCCCTCTCCCTTGTCTGCAGCTTGGGAAGGCAGGGGGGCTGGGAACTCCCACCCTGGGGCTGCTGAGGGTAGGAGATGATGTTGAAGTTTCAGCATAGTGCTGTCTTGGGACTAAGCACAAAGTCTGCCAGACTTGAAGTATGATTGCTACCAATTGGCTGGGAGAGCTCTCCCTCTAATTAACAGAGGTGTGTAATGAAGGGAATAAATAATTAAGAACCAGATTCATGGTGCACAAGGTTGAACACACAAGGCTGGATGCAGTCAGAGAGGCATTTCTCTCCCTGCCCACCCAGGGAACAGCAGTGCAGTGCACAAGCAGAAAAGATGTAGCTGTGACCCTGATGTGTTTGTGGGGAGTGGTGAACTGGACTTGGAGCTCATCCTGCTGCTGTCCAAGCTGTTCTGTGGTTTGTGGCAGTATCATTAGAAAGCCACAACAAGGCTCCACTCTTAGCTCATGTTGGGTGCCTGCTCCAGCTGCAGTGGCTGGTGGGTGGGAGGAGCAGGGGCAGGGCCAAAGTATTTCCTCCAGAGCAGTTACAGATTAAGATAAACAGATTAGGATAAACTCTGATGAGGGAAATAATGACTTCTCCTTTTTATTCATCCCCTCTCATTCCTAGGTCCTCGTCGTTGACCTTGTAAATAACCGGTTTCTGAGGCAGGTGAGCAGAGCAATTTCATATCCTTCATCTTCTCTCACCTTCTTCCACCACACCTTGTCTCCATCCGAGTTTGCTGACCTGCAGGGCTGGCTGGTTTACTGCCCACACAAACTGAAGCAGGATTTGTGGTTGGCAGTTCCAGTGGTTGCTGTGTACATGTGTACATAATACGACAGTCCCAAACCACAGCTGTTGAGGACTGAATCATTGTGCATTCTCTCTCTCCTCCTCTCTTCTTTTTTAAGAAGGAGAAGTGGTGGCACTTGAGTAGTGCAGGTGCCTCTGAATGGCAGTCTGTAAGGCTTACTGTCTGCTGGGGAGCAGCATGGGCTGTCCCAGCCTGTGTCTGTCAAGCCATGTTCTGTCTCATACCTGGCCCTGAGTGAGGAAGAGGCCTGAGTGATTTCTTCAAATCCCTTCCTGTCCAAGGAGCTTGTGATTCCTCGCTCCTGGCACTGGAGATGCGTGATAAGTAGGAAGCCAGTACACAGGAGCCTGTGTATTGCTCTGCAGATGAGATCGTCTGCTGATTTTTACTTCCCTTTTTTGTGGAGAAGAAAAGTGGGATAAATGAAGGGAAAAGGATGGATGTGCAAACCTGCATTAGTCTCACCCACGCCTCAGGTCCCACGGGTAGGACAGGATGAGTGCACCTCCTTCTGCAGGGAGTTGCGTGTGGGTGAGGGGGAAACACTTTACCTTGCCACCTCTCTTTCAGAGATCAAAGCTAAATCAGGCAGTCTCAGCCAGGGCTGGTGGGAGCTGGCACAGAGTCACCAGCAGCTCCTCAGTCTGCAGGAACTCTCTACGCCTCCGTAGCAGTACTGGTGGGGAGCAGGGGGTGTTGTGCTCAGCAGGCTGTACGCCAGCATTGTTCAGCTCAGTCCCTTTTGTGGGGGTGGGAGGGCTGGCAGGCAGACTGTGAGGCCCTGGGTGAGCACCTCCCAGTAGCCTCTGGGGTAGGACACTTGAAACTGTTGCAAAACAGGAGAATATTTGGGACAAGACACAGGCTTTTCTGTTTCCTCTAGTGCTTCTTTGATAGTCCCTGCAATGGGAGGGAGGTGCTGGGGATGTGCCAAATGTATTACTTGAGAGTGCTCCCTCTCCTCGTGGTTAATTTTCAGTGCTCCCCCTTCCCTGCTGGGGATGGGATAGGAGCTGGTGAGGAGAAGGGCAAGGGCTGGCTATGTCCCAGCCCCAGGTGCTGAGGAGGTGGCTCTGTTTTGCAGATGGAAGATGAGGACTCCATCCTGCCCCGCAAGCTGCAGGCTGCCCTAGAGCACATCTTGGAGCAGAGGAATGAACTGGCGAGCGACAAGGAGGAGGGCCCTGTCAATGGCAAGCAGGGTAAAACACAGTGCCTTTCAGCTTGAAACTACATCTCTTTTTCTCCTGTTGCTTCTTTGGGGAGAGCTAGGCTTGTATTGAATTTAACACCACAGAAATTCGAGGTAGGTGAGGATTTCAGTTGAAGCTGTGTTAAGTATTCCATTGCACCAGGCACAATTCTCTTTGTGTGAAGAGAAACAGTGCTTATCTCTACCTGGCTCTGTCCTTCTCTTAAAGCTCCAGGGAGCACCTGTACTCCTTTGGGAGCAGGGGATCCCACAGTCCCCTTTCTGCTGCTGTTTGAGTGATACAGGCTCCTCTGAGGGACAGTCCACCTGGAGAGCTGTAGTCTGGGAGGTGGCCATGTGGTTCACAGGAACCTGGGCGGAGACAACTCTCTGCAGGGCAGTAGGGGAATCTCCTCATTGCAGGGAAGGCAAGGCAAAGCTTGGTGGCCTACAAAATAGTAGCAGCCCAGTCCTGTTCCATGGCAAGCACTTCCTAGGATGCTGTCTGTCTGAAGCAGACTTGTCTGCTCAGGCTAGATCCCTGCTCAGCCAGGGAGTTTGTGCCCAGGGCCTTTCCTGCTATGTCCTTCCAGCACTCTCCTCACCGCTGCCTCTTTCTTTTTTCCCTTAGAGACCAACCCTTTGAACGAGGTGGTGTCCGAGGCCTTTGTCCGTTTCTTTGTGGAGATTGTGGGTCACTACTCCCTCTTCCTGACCCCCACGGAGCGAGAGGAGCGGGCCCTGCAGCGCGAAGCTTTCCGCAAGTCCGTCTCCTCCAAGAGCCTCCGACGCTTCCTGGAGGTCTTCATGGAGACACAGATGTTTGGGGGCTTTATTCAGGAGCGGGAGCTGCGGAAGCAGGGGGTCAGAGGTGAGGGGCTCTGCAGTCAGAAAACTCCCCCATGGCTCCCGTGAAAGCTGGGAGATGCTCAGCAACCACCAGCTCCATCCACAGCACCATGGCTGGAGGCAGCAGTGTCTGTGCAGGGACATTGGGAGGAAGGTGGGAGGGAAGCAGCAGCACAACTGATGGTTTGTTCAGACACCCCTGTGCAGCCTTCAAGAAGTCACCCAGGGATTTTTTTGTCTCTCCTTATCTTCCCAGAGGGGTGCATTGCCTCACAGGGGCGTGGTGAGACGTAGTGTTTGCACAGTGCATGGGTACTGGATGCTGGAGAACAGGGGCTTGTGTGTGTGATCTGGTAGGTTCTTGCTGGGGTTACAGGCAACCTTCACTGCTGCACTAAGGGACATAATCAGTGTCCTCCATGTGTGTGCCTCTTTGTTCCATGGTGAATTCTCATCAGGACTGTCACTGAAGGTGTATGCTTCTGGAACAATATTTATTCTTGTAGCCCCTCATGTCCCCTTTGCATATCTAGGGGAAGAACTGACTGGATTGGTTGTGCCTATTTTGGCTAGTAGAAAATATGGAAGCATTTCCTTCCCAGAGCTGCTTCTTTTGTTTCACTGTAGTTAACCCTCAGTCCTGAGGGCTCTACTGGTGCTGAAGTTTCCTATCTACGCTGCTGCTTAGTGCTGGCTTAGCAGTTTCCTCCCCAGCACTAATGAGCAGTGGACACTTGAATAGGTGGCTGTGTAAAAGAGGTTTTGCAGGGTGGTAAATCCTGTGTGACCATTCCCCAGATAGTCTCACTTTCTGGACTTAGTTAATAGCAAAGGGACAGAGGTTTTGTCTCTCCCCATGTGAGATTCAAAAGCTGAGCCAGCTGTGCAGGGGTCGGGGGGGGGAGGTTTTAGTAGGGTGGCCCTCCAAACATGGACCAAAGCTCCTGTCCCAGATCCAGGCTCACCTGGTGGCCGAGGTAGGCTGAGTTGTTCCCTCTCGTGTGCAACAATCTTGGTAAGCCAGGCAGCTGTGCTTTCAGGGGGGTGTTCTTGCCTTATTTATAGGGAAGCAAAAGAGAAATTGATTACTTCCTTCTTTCTGCAGGTCTCTTTGAGGTACGGGCTCAGGAGTACCTGGAAACACTTCCCAGTGGGGAGCAGAGTGGAGTCAATAGGTTCCTGAAAGGCCTAGGTAAGGAACCAGAAAAATCTTTGGCTTCTCAGGAGGCTTGGGCTTCTTGTTGCCTTCAGATTTGGCAGCAAAGAAGCTGCTGAAGTACATCAGGACTTGGCTAGTAGCTGCTTGTGCCTTCTTGCATAGCAGTGCTCTGAACATTGAGTGGTCAGTGCCTAGCCATGTATCCCTGCTCTAGCATGCTATTGGCTCTCTTCCTGGTCTGCCACTTGTCTGGAGGCTGGTGGGGAACCAGTGTTCAGGCCATGGGCTAGGTCTGTGTCTTCTAAAGGATACAGGCAAGTCTGAGAAGGCAGTGAAGCAACCAGAGACACAGAGGTGGTGGATGCAGTTCCTGATAGGGAATCCCATGGGACTGAGCTGGCAAAGCTCAGGCATGGAGGAGGGGAGGAGCAGAGAGAAATGGAAGGAAATAGGTTTGCCCTTAGGGATCAGCTGTAGGAATCACCCAGGAGTTAATCCATTTTCTGCTGTAAATGGGGCTAGACAAGAGCTCCAGATGGATGTTAGTCCTTGTTACTGAAACTTAAAGAAAAGCCTTGGTTGCTAAGTCCATTTTCCTTTCTCTGTCTCTTCAGGTAGCAAAATGAAATTCCTCCACAAAAAGTGAAAGTGAAGCACATCTTCCTTCCCTAGAAGAGAATGGATTTACCATTTAACAACAATAAATCAGACTATTTGCAACCATTCCCGTTCAGCCTGCTCCCAGGAGCCAGCAGCCATGGGTGAGCTGACCATGGCTGGGGGACACTTACACTTGTGGTGCCACAAGAAGATTCCATGGCTGCTGGGCTGCTGGGCTGGGTTTCTGGATATCTACAGTACCATGCACTGGACCAAGCACTCTCTGAACTCTGCACTAGCACATTGCAGGCATCCCAGCGGATTGGATCTCTTAGCTAGTCATTTATTTGTTTTGTTGTATTTTTCTATTTATATTGAGGTTAGAACAATTATTAACCGATGACTCTTGCCCGGCCTCCTGGCTCCAGCTGGTGCTGCAGGAGACCAAAGTGGGAATCCCATGGGACTGAGCTGGCAAAGCTCGGGCATGGAGGAGGGGAGGAGCAGAGAGAAATGGAAGGAAATAGGTCTCTGCAAAGCAAGGATGCTGAGGGCTGCAAGGATGATGTGGACTGACCAGGAGGAGCTTCCAAGCAAGGGAGAAGGGTGAGGGGGAACCACTAAACCTACTGAGGACTTGATGGGCCAGCCAGCTCCCCGAGTGGCTGTGCCAGGGGGTCCTGGCACAAGGAGAGGCCTTTCACTATGCAGTGTAATTAAAAGCGATTGGTGTAAAAAGCATGCAAACCCTTGGTGTTTGGGAGAAGGGGACAAGATGTGTCTGCCCATTTAATGCCCACTGTGAGCCAGAGAGGGTATTTAGCAGCTGAACCCTCAGTTTGGCCAAGCCCTTGGCTTCCCTGTGAGCCTTACAGCCTGAGTGGCCTCGTTTCCTCACCTGGTTGCTTACAGGGCAAGCCCATAGTGGAGCTCACCTGCAAGGTGTCACCTGGGAGATCTGCTTCCAGAAGATCACATGGGCTTTCCTCTCTCATCTGGGACAGTGCTGCAGAGGAGCACAGTAGGAAGCAGGCAGACAGAGTATGCCTGCTGCTCTGAGCTGCTGAGCTCCTGCTTGGGTAGCAGGTAGGACCTCCTGCTTGCCTCTCTTCTGTTTGTTTAGGTGGGGAGGTGTCAGGGGAGGCACACGGAGTTTTAGGAGGGGGTAAGGGCTACTTGTCCTTCTGTTGCTTGAATGGGCAGAGTTGAGAGCAGCTGGAGCATCCTTGAGTCTCCTCTGCTCCTTGGAGAGGAAGCCAAAGGTACGTCTTCTATGGGCTGTAGGAAAATCTCTTCCCTAGCTCCTGGGGGTTGTGGGGTGAGAGCTGCCTGTGGGTACCTCTGCTGTGGGTAGCTGTTACCCTGGGCTGCCTGGTTTTGAATATGGGCTGGGAGCTCCTGTGGGCAGTGGGCTTTCCTGGGAGAGAGGACCTTGTTGGCCAGCAGTGGGATGCAGAGGAGCTCACCTCCACTTGCTCACAGAGGGAGCTGTGGGTCCAGTGCTGCTCTGTGTATCGTACTGGAGTTTGTGTTTCCAGTTTCCTACAGTGGCATCCTCTTCCTTTGCCATGGTTAAGGAGAGAAGAAGTGGTTGTGATGGGTGTTGGCAGGGAGCTGGGTGGGTGGAGGGCTGAGTGCTTGGAGGGACAGAGCTTTGCTGGCTCCCTGTATGATGGGGCTGCTGGTGTTTGTGGTGTGTGAAACTATCTGGGAAGCAGATAAGCTGGGCAAATAGCTCCAGCTGGCCTTGATGAAGTAGGGCGTTGGCTCAGACAACCTCCCAGTGGTGCCTTCCCACCTGAACCTTTCTCTGGTTCTGTGTTCAGCACCATAAATACAGGGCAGCCCCAGTGCCGTGCCAGGCAGGGGGCAGGGAGGCAGCACCCACAGCTCTGTGCTCCTCAGCTGGTGTGCAGGGACAGTGGAAGCAGCAATAGAGAGGGCAGCAGCATTTATCCCCCTTCTCCCCAGACTCAGGATCCTGCAGGGGTGACCAGGTGGAAGGTGAGGGGGCTGCCCCTCACATGTGCTCAGAGAAATTGGCACCAATTAAAGCTTAGTCTGGCACAGGAGGTGGTGGAGGGCCTGCAAAAAGAAACTGCAGTGGAGTTGAAAGTGAATCAAACACTGTGTTTTGGCTCTCTTTTAAAGGCATTTTTCCTTTTTAATGGTAGCAAAATGAGGTTTTGCAAAGTTGGGATCCACCCACACACACAAAGGTGGCCAGGATGCTTGTAAAGCTTTCTGGGATCCTAAATGAAGCTGATTTTGTGACTCAGCTCAGGCCTCCAGACACAGGTGTCCTACAGGTGTCCTCCACTGCCAAGCCTGTGCCTGGGGGTCTTCCTTCCCCTTCTCAGGTGAGGTTTTCACACTTTGCTTTCCTTGGCGAGAGCTGCAATAAGGAGCTGGGATGATTTCCTAGGATCCATGATGCTCACAGACTCCTTAGCTCAGCTTGAGTTTGTGTGAGGATGCCAAGATACAGGGAGTTTTTTTGCAGTATCCTAATAGCTCACATGAGAAAAGGGCTGTGAAATAACCCCAGTTGTCTCATCTGGGGACTCTGCCAGCGTGGGGCTCTTTGGCCACTCTGCTTTTCTTGGGCACCTCTTAGGAAAGTGGGAATCAAGCCTACATAGTGTGCAAAATCCACAAAGGGTGCTAAAAGGAATGAGAAGTGCAGTGAAAGAAACATTTACAGCTGTTCCCTTAAGGATTAAAAATGAAACTGGGACAGAGCATTGTTCTCCAGCTGCAGGACAGCCTCTCCAGCTTGATATCAAACTGTGTTACCCGGGGATGAGCAGGATCCTGCGTCTCTCAGGGACCTGGAAGCTCTGGAGGAACACACCTGTGAAGAAAAGCCATAGGACTGGCTGTGCCACCCAGCATGGTCCATGTGCACTTCCATGGAGACTGTCAAACAGATGGCCAGAGAAGATTATGGGCAGAGCACATGTGCTGGATGTGCTCTATATGCTGCGTATATACCCAAAGCATTATATTTTCCATGTCCCACAACCTGGGGTTTCCTGCGCCAGACAAAGAGCTATAGCTTTGGTTAAGTTCTCTTCCGTGACCACATGTGCATGGGTGAGGGGAGAGGCCAGTCTGCAGGCGCTATGGATTTACCCAGGGCAAAGGACAACCAGGATACTTGCTCTTGTGAGGTTAAATGTTGAAAGATGTAATCTCTGCTCACTGCCAGTCCTTGGTTAATTAAGCATCTCTCATGTGCTGACATGAGCAGCTCTGCAGTGCCCGTGCTGCCTGGGAGAGATGCATTTGGCTGACTCACAAAGCCACTGGCTAAACCCCAAGGCCCCAGACCTCTCCTGGGCTTCCCCACAAGCCCTGCAGGAGCTCAGGGTGCTGGGAAAATCCCTGCTCTGACAGAAGCAGCAGTGTCCCATTCACAGCTGCTCGTTCATCGGTGATGGTGGCTGCTGGTGGCAGGAGGGACAGGCAGCCCTGTGCAGACAAGATCTGTCTTGCACGGGGTAGGTGTGACCTGGGTTTGGAGGGGTGTAGCTGAAGGGCTGTGCTTGCAGGTGGCGGGGGGGTGGTTCCCCTTTTTTGGGGGGGTTTGAAGCCTACCTCTCTGCCTGGAGACACCTTTCAGGTTGCAGGTGCCAGCGGGCAGCTTGCAGGTGTAGAGCCCCAGGCAGCCACCACAGTCGGAGGGCTTCTGGCAGGGTCTGGACTGGATGCTGTGGCAGGAGTGCTGCAGAGGAAGGGACAGAAGTGGCCACAGTGTCCTGCCTTGCCCAACACCTGGCCTGGGACCCCCTCCCAGACACAGCTCTGTCATCACCCTTCATCACCCTCTGTTCAATGCTGCTGAGAGCCCCCAGCCCTGAGGAGACCTCAAAGAGGTACCTTCTGTGTAGGCATCTGTCATAAAAGCAGAAGATTTCCTTTTGGGGTTTACGTGCCCTGCAGCCTGTTAGTTGTTTTGGGGTGACATGAACTGCTCAGCCCCAGGACTGCACTAGCCAGGGGCTGTCAGCTCCAGCATGGTTACCCTGACAGCAGTGAGATGAGCTGAAAAGAGCCTCTTCATCTCCCTGAGATAGGAAGATGAGAGCTCTCATTAGAGAGCAAAGCCTAGTTGCAGAAGGTTAGGTGGTATAATGGGATGTGCATTTGCTGCTGAATATTTGGTTTCCATTTAAAACACTAAAATAACACAGTGAAACCTGCAGTCTTCCTGCTCTCCAGGCTGTAGAGCAGCAGCAGCACAGAAGGAGCTGCAGAAGTCAGGGCCCGAGTGCATTTTCCAGGTCAGCTCATTACTGTTCTTGGCAGACAGTGCAGGAAGTGGCAGTCCCCTGTGGTCAAAGGGCTGGCACCTGTGCAGCACAGGTACCCCCAGCCCCCCTCCTGGCCGTGGTGTTTTGGGACACACACCCAGACCTGTGTTCACTTCCCGACCTGCTCACCAGGGGCACGTGCAGCTATGGGCTCTGCTTTACACCTCAGCAGGTACCCCAGGGGGTCTTAGGGTTGTCACTGCCCATCTCCCTCACCTGCACCACAAGCTGAGCAGTGCTGTGAGGCCGTGCTGTGGGCAGCACTTTCACCCTCAGCTCTTGGGGAATGTTTGCAGGGCCATGGCACACTCTGCACCTCCTGCTACTGCCCTCGATCCTGCCTGATTTTTTTTTTTTTTTTTTTTTTTTAATGTCCCCGTAGTGGCCCAAGGGCTGTCAGGTGGTGAGGTTGGCTCTGCATAGGGGTGCTGGGGCTCAGGTGTGCATGGGGGAACTGGTTTTAAAGCTGGAGAGCTGGCTGAGCTGCATGGGCAGGTACATGTGAGGGCAGATGGTGGCAGCCTGCACGGGGGTGTAGCCAAATGACTGCAAGCATTTGCATGGTTAAACTGCTGGGAACTCAGGGCATGGGGCTGTTCCAGGAGGATGCTCTCCTTCCCCTGCATAGCAGTGAGTTATGGGGCTGTCCTGCTTGGTTTCCATGTCTCCATGCTGCACAGACCTGTCAGAGCCCCTGCTGGCTCCCTGTTACAAGTGCTGAGCCAGTGACATCCCACCCACGCCAGAGGAACCCATGGAGCTGCCAAGCTTAGGGAAAGACCCATTTCTTTGACCCCATCCTCTTTCCTAGGCACCCTTAACCCCATTATGCATGGCCCCTCCATGCCCTGCAGACAGGTCAGCAGAAGGGGCTCATCGAGCTGCCCAGCCCCAGGGTCAGGAGCAAGGGGCTGACACTTCCCCACACCCCCTATCTCCCTGCAAGCCCTGGGTTCAAACCCTGATCTTCGGGGCAGAGGAGGATGGACTGTACTTACCGTGTCCCCGTTGAACTTCCCGTGGCCCTTCAGGTGATGGCTCAGCCCCAGGATCCTGCTGCGGGATGGTTGCTGTGGGATCCTCCAGGGCTTGCTGGGGGGCTCCTGCTTGCCACTGCCCAGCAGGGCCTTAGCCATGGCCTCGCTTGGGGGTCTAGAGCTGGGGGGAACCTCTCCCATCACCCCCCAGGGACCAGCTGGGGGGTGGCTCCCCTCCAAGCCTTTCCTAGGCAGGCTGTCCCCTCCATCTCCAGCTCCTGGATGCCTCTTTGGGGTGGCTGCCCAGATCCCCAGTGCCTCAGATGGTGCCAGGACTGAGCTGAGCAGGACCAGGAGAAGCACAGCAAGCATCTCCAAATGGACCTTCATCTTCTGAGCCTGGCTTTGCTCAGAGTCTTCCTGCCCAAACAATAATGTTCAGAGAGAGGTAGAAGCAGAGTTTGGAAGCTGCCTCTTTCCCCTCCTGCTGGATCCAGTCAAAGCAATTTATATAGTGCAGGGACCTACCCTGGGGGCACAACCCTGTTCCCCCACCCCTAACATGTCCCACCTCCCTCTTTGTGAGCAAACCCAGCTGCTTGTGTGGGTCCCTGTCCCCCTCCCTCATGCTCCAAACACCCTGCACCCTCCCACCACAGCTCCCCTGTCCCCAGTCCGTGAGGGGTATGAGGGGGTGTGTGTGCCTGTGTGCAGTGTCTCCCACTTCTGAGCAGAGTCCTTTAGCTAAACCACACTTGTGAGCAAGGTCCTATTAAAGGTGGGGGAGAGCTGTTTTTAAATATTGGTGTGTGGCACGTGGAGAGGGGATGTATAAGAACAAAGTTAGTCCCCTGAGTACCTGAAAATGCAGCTGTTCTATTTTCATTTTGGTTGCCTATAGAGGTAGCACTGATGTTGATACAACTTTGTCAGCTCTCCAGCCTGCTCCTTGTGCCTTCTCGGATCTTCACCCAGTTTTTAGTCAAATCTGATGAAAAGGCAGCAGGCTCAGAGGTAGGGAGTAACTAGGAGCTTGTGGAAAGTGGTCTGGGTAGAGGAAAGGCACCCAGTTAGTGCTTCTATATCCACTGCAGTGGGAGTTCATTTACTAAACAGCAGAGCCCACTCAGGAGAGTTGTGTTAGAGCTGCCCTGACCAAGCATTGGTTGGCTCTTGTGCCATGTCAGACACCAGTGATCTCCTCAGGCAAGGTCCTCAGCAATGTCTTGAGAAGGAGGCTGAGGCTGTACTCCAGGCTTACAGGCAACAGGCTATAAAATCAGCCAGCACCAAAACCCAACTCAACTGGAAATTAGTTTTAATGAGCTTCAGTATTCACCAAAGTGTTTATGCCTGCAGTGACATCCTATGCACACTGCATGCTGCAAAGGAGGAGGTGACTTTTTCACTTTAATTCCATGGGAGGTGTGTCCATGTTTAGCATCTCTCATGGTTGGAGAAGGGATAGCACCCTCCGCCATGTCACAACCTCCCCATCATCAGCCTCTTGGCCAAGATGCTGCAGTCACAGTCCCTAGCACTAGGACCATCCCTTTACCCTCAGCCCCACTTACTAGCAGGGAAGGTCACACTTTGAGTCTTTTCTACTGAGCCACCTCAGCCACCAAAGGGCAACATTTGCACATGCACGGGGCTGGGGGAGAGAAGCTTTTCATTCAGAATTGTTGTGTCCCCACAGAGTACAGACTGACAATGCTGGTTTGGTCAAAGCATTTGGGTAGGACAGGCAGCAGGCACAGCACCTCAAGCCTCCATCACCTCTGCCAGCCTCAAGGCCAGATTTCCAGTGTGAAAAGTGTCTGTGTCCTGCCTGCTGCTCTACATCCTCCTGGTAGAAGGAAGGACTCTGGAGGGTGGTAGTGAGCTGCCAACCCACACCCTGAATGTGAGCAAAAGGAAGGCAGGACACCATGCAGAGAGCTGAATCCCACACATCTGCTGCTATCATTTGCTGTGTGGGCAGCAGGGGTGCCCTAGGGAACAGGCACTGTCAGGCATGGCTGCTGTGATGACAAACTTGGACACAGCAGCTGCTGTAAAGCTGTAAGAGAGAGGCTGTTTCATACTGTACTTGAAGCCCATGCTGGAGCCTCTCTGTCCTGTGCTTCCCCAGACATAATTTTGGCATTTTTAAGTGCATGCTGGGTGTGGAGTAGGGATGAGGTCCCTGACCTCCTTAACAGGGTGAACCTTAACAGGTTCAGCAGCTTTGAGCCAGCAAGCATCCCTGTGAGACCCACACAGAGGTCTCTGGCCACTCATCCACTGCCATCCCTTGTTTTTCCCTGCCAAGGGAGTCAGACACCAAGAGCCCTGCGTGACCAAAAAGAACCACAGGCAGAGCCTGTATCTTCCCACCCTCGAGTTCAGTCACTCAGGGGTTGCAAGCTATCTGGAAGAGGTATCTCCAGAAGATAAATTACACAACACAAGAGTGAAAAGCTGGCTTCCACAGCCAAGCTGCCTACATTAGCTAATTTTCAAAAGGCTGTGGACAAGACTTTATTTGTGTGAAATTGATCTCAGTGTAGATATTCTCGGTAGTAAGATTCTGGAGCAGTTAAAGGCAGAAGGAGAATAATGCAGCTGTAGCCTGGACAGGGTTAAGGAAGCACTGTTCCCATCTTTGCTATGTACTCACTGCAAATTTGGCAGAGTAATTTGAATTACACAGCTTGTATGTCCACCTGTAAACAAGGACTGTGCTTCCCCTCCTCCCTGGAAACAGTATCTTTATCCTGTCATGGTACCAGGAGACTTCTTGTTCCATGGGGAAGGGAAGGTGTGACTGAGCAGCAGTTTTGGTGCCAGCATGCAGTGCTCTGTTAGGATTCCATGCCCACCACTGCTCCTCCCCATGTGTGGGAAGTTTTCCCTGTCAAGTACCCAGTGGTTTGCCAAGTGACAGAGGTGTGGTGAGAAGAGCTTGCTCTCTTTCGCTCCTGACTGGGCTGAGGAGGAAGGAAGCCCCAGGTCCAGAGGAGGGCATGTGGAACAAGGGACAGACATCTTTTAAAGGTCACCAACTGGCCCTTGGTTACCCCTCTTTGAATGGTTTTGACTGCTTGCTTCAGGGCATTGGGCTTCAGAGTCAGAAAGGATGGTGCTTGCTGACTGGCTTGGGAAGATCAATGAAGTTGTTGTGGAGTGTCAGGTACCTGCCACTGTCACATGCTGCACCTTGCCAGAGGCTGTGTGTTCTCTGGGATACCATCCAGGAGTAAGCAGCAAAAGAGGATGTTGCTGCTGGGCCCACCTGAAGAAAGATGGTCCTGGAGATCTAGGATTTGATGGCACAGGAGCTACAGACAACAGGGACACAAGATGGAGGAAGGGAAAATTCCTACAACCTAGAAGTACTGGAGGTTCAGAGGTGTGAAGGATCAGAAAACAGCTTTTCTTTACAAAGTTGTTGCCTGGGTTGGGGCCTCCTTATCTGAGGGTTTACTCAAGACCAAAACAGATTAATGCTCTCCTTCGATGGGGAGGTGATATAAATGATCAACAGGCATTAGAAAGAAGAACTAAGCTGTGGCTGCTGTAACCCAACAAAAATAAAATAAAAATAAGAAGGAAGAAAATAAAAGAAAATAAAAGGGGAGGAAAGAACAGCAGGCTAACATAAACATGAACAGTGTGATACAAGTTGTCACCAAATGCATTCCACTGACATTTCACCTCCCCAGAGGTGGTATGTACCAAAAGTCTAAGTTCTCTGGTCAGCAGACAGCTTTTGAGCTTGAAATTCAAAGCACATCCCAGTTCCTGGACATGGCAATGCTGGGAGTGCAAGGTGATGGATGAGAAAGCCAGGGTGCCCTACTTCATCTTCCATACCTTCACCTCTGGCCAGCTCCTGCTCTTGACTTGCTCCTGGCTGACACTGGAAATGCTGATTTCTGGGGAAATGGCCTCATAGGAACGGAGAGACAAGTTTGCAGCCAGCAGACCCATCCGGACACAGGTGTCTGTATCATGTTTAGCCAGCATTCCTGCAAGGATTCCTGCCATTAAGCTGTGGAGAGAAGGAAAGGTAGTTTTTAACACTGGGGGAATAGCTTTGACTTCAGGAACACGGCCATTTGTTTGCAAGAGCATGTATGTGGACCCAAACCAACACTTACAGAAACAGAATACCACACAGGAGGGGTGAGGGTATAACAAAAAGGTTTTTCTTCCTTATATTTCTTTCAAAAAAACCCCAAATAGGGCTGTTTACATTTTGTTTGCTTCTCATCTGAGAATTTGAGGTACTTTCTCATTCCACCACATTTTTCTATTCTCCCCAGTATTCCAGGTGAGGCAGAGGAAAAGAAAGGAGTCTAAGAAGGGCAGAATCTATTTTTGCCTCGATCTCTAATTGCTCTGTCACTGCTTCTTGCTGGGGCCTTGTTACATTCCTTCCTGCCTCCATAGGGGTGGGGGGGAAACAGAGGTAAAGTTTCCATATATATGTGAGAGGGGCAACAGACACAGCTGGAAAAAATCTGAAGCTGAAATGAGATTGAAGATTCAGATTTCAGTAAACTTTTTGCTATGTTTTTTCATTCGAGATTTCCCAGTAAAAGCAATGTGAGTGCTTGGAACAGCAGCAGTCACCCCTGGGTCTTTACAAGGCACTCAGGAGGCCATCAGGGGAAGGGAATGACTTGGTCACCTCCCTGGCTTGCAGGGGAAAGCTCTGTTGAGGCATGAATATGTAGAGGGATGTGACTGTGATTGACTGGGAACAACTACTGCTTATTCATAGCTAAATAAAGTAATGATGCTTGGAAGCTAGGAAGGAACAAAGCAGAAGTGAAAGAGAGGGGAAAAGACAATGACATTTAAGAGCAAGATGCAAGGACAGGAAAATGTGATTGCAGGAGGATTAATGAGGAAATCTACGGTGAAAGGGAAAAGATCAGGATTGGGGTTTTTTTGTGCTCTGACTAATCACCTCAACATCTTTTTACACTTAACAAAGGCACAGAAGATTATGATTTCTATAAACCATTCAGTCTCTAAGCACCTCCAGAAGTTCAGGGTAAATATTTGGGGGAGCATCCCCTAGCAATGCCATGTGCAGGATCATGGTGTTATGTTGTCATGGCAGCCAGGTGCAAGGAGCAAACAGGTGCTGCTCCCTGCACACACACACAGCTCCTGGGCAGCATCTCTGGAGTTACAGGAAAGCTGAAGCAAGTGAGGTGCCCTGGATCAATGCAAGGATTCAGGGGGGCTGAGCCTTACCTGTGTTATAGCCCTGGGTTCATACCCTGCTGCACAGACCCTTGAAAGGGCCAGCAGCCTGGGCTCAGGCAGCTTTACCAGTTTATGGGCTGTGGAGATGGCAATGTCATGTAATGTGCAGTGTCTCAGCATTTTCAGTCTGCTTTGGCACTCTTACTCTGTAGAACAGGGCTTCCTGCAGCTCAATGGAGCAGCCATGGTCACCAGCAAGGAAAGCCCTGGGTGAACAAGAGGACTACAAAACCTCCCACATGGGCCTGGGGATTGTGGGGAATGGGATTTCCAGAACAATATTACCTCAGGAATGGGAACAGTATTGGGCTTTCAGCTTTCAGCTAGTTTTAGAAGGAAAAGCAAACTTCAAGTACCCCTCTGTAACACAGTGGAGGTGTTTGGCAGTGGTGCACATTATCTCACCTTTGCTGTTCCCTTAAGCTTTTAAAAAGGGCAAGGAAACCCTGAAGAAGATGTGTAGCTTACATTGGCCTCTAGCAAAAATTGTCCAGAAGATGTGTTCCTGCAGGGGCTGGCAGAGGTTAGGCACATCTGCTAGAAATAGTGAGCAAAGAGGAGCTTTTCTTTGGACAGGCTGACCCCTCAAGGTTCCTCCCAGCCCCTGTTCCTCTACTGTTACACTTACTGGCCCAAACAATACTTTGGTTTTCTTTGGAGAAGCCCAGCTTGCTGTTGCACTCATCTCAGAGGTGATTTGGGACACAAGGTGTGTGTTCTCGTGTTAAGTAGGTTAAACAACTTGGAAAGAAGTCCTTGATTGATCCCAACTCACATACTGAGGATGCTGTAAGTTTTTAAAAAAGGGCTTTTCATTCTGCCTACTAGTAAAAGAAAAAAAGAAGTGTTGCTATGTTGAGTTATTGGTACATAATAGTAGGAAAATAGAAGGAAATACCTGTCACACCCAGCCTTTTGGTCTAGTCCAAGGCAACGGAAGGATAGAAACAATTATTTTACAAAGCAAGAAGCAAAAAGCCCACAACCTGACTATTACATATAGTCTGACAAGTTAACTAGGAGCATAATAAAATATTACTCTGGCAGACTGAGAACTGCTCAGTGAGGCTAGGAATAATACCTATCATTTCTCACTCCTATGTACAGCATTGTGAGAACAGCTACAAGAATTATAGAGCAGACCCTTCTGAAGCATGAGCTATTGCCAGAGGCACATGTGGAACCTGATGAAATGCTTTTATAGGGCAATTTTAGCTACTGAGTCACAGCCCTCCTTTGACTGGAGAAGTATGGAAGTCAAGCAGTCAGTAAGACAACTTTGATGCAAGGGGGTTCACTTTGCTTCTAAGATCTCAGCCCTCAGTAATTCAGAACTGCTAGATTGCCATGAAAGACTTGGACCTTAAAGAAAAGCAGAAACTAATAGTGGCAAGACTGGCTTCCAAGATGCTTAGGGGGACATTTTTAGCAAGCTTTGCAAGGAATTGCAGTAGCCAGTCCTGTTGCAGGAGCCTTACAGTCTGTTTCTCAAGCAGCAGGATGTTGTTTGCCTTTGCAGTAAAATTTCAAAGAAATCTGATTATGGCCCTTCCACATTTAGCTGGAGAAACAAAAGCCATGAGCAATATACCTGTCACCAGCTCCAGAGACATTGATTATCTCCTCTTTGCTGATGTGGATGGCAGGGTAGTGGGTAGCACAGAGGCTGGCAGCTGAGGTCTGTGGGGGGAGAGAAGAGAAGGCAGTGGGAATTGCTGGAGCCAATAAAGCCTGGTGTGGCTGCTGATGCCATCCAGACCTGCAGGGATGCCAAAAAAAAAAAAAAAAAAAAAAAAAAAAGCAGCAATAATCTTATTTTCACACTTTGAAAGAAAGAAAGAGATCAACTATTGAAATGAAGCTTCCTGAAAATGAAGCTTGCACTCATGAATATTCATGGCAAGTGCATTTAAAACTAGCTGACTATAAACACTGCTGTGAGGAGACAGCAGTATATGGACAGACAACTTGATTTCCTCCAGAGCTGTGTGTTCCACCCCCAAACACAGACATTTGCCAGCAGTGATGTCATGTTCCCCAGGACTGCTGCTATGCCACCAGAAATAGGAACAGTGCTATATGGTCCCAGAGAGAAGCAGCTTAGAGCTCAGAGGTTTTCTTCAATGCCCTTACCTGTTCATGGGCTCCTGGACGAAGAGAGATGCTCCCTCCCAGGCTCTTGCCACAAAGGAGGACACCATGAGTGCCAAGGGTCACCACCACACAGTGCAGGTGGGACAGCAAAGGTCGGGCCAGGGCCATGACAGTCTGGACAACATCCTCCAACCTGGACGGCAGCTCTTCAGACAGTGAGGAAGAAAACTGTGATGTAACTCTGAAGGTCCTTGACTGGCCTTTTCATAGGCTGGCAGCCTATTTATGAGCATCACTGCTCCTATCTATGACTGCTACTATCTATGAGCACTTTTGAAATGTGGTTGATTCCTTTTTTTCCTTTAAATCATGAGAAACATGGACATTAGACTTCCATACCATACTTCTATCCTATGCAGAGAAAACCACCCCTCATGGGACTAAGCACGTGTCTGTAGAGATCAAAAACCTCTCCTGAAGCATGACATCCTTGTCTTAATGCTCTTGGATTTCCACCTGCATTCTGTGGGCTTTTTAATTTCTGCAAAGGGTGGTACTGTTGGGACAGATGCCCTCAGAGCATCGTGATTCAGAGGCACATTTACAAACCAGAGTTTGCTGCTGTTTAGCTGATGAAGTGAGCCAAAGGGGATCTCTGGTTTTGGACAGGAGCCATCCAGGCCTACTGTGTTCTCTGACAGCTCATCAATCCAGCCTGGGCCCTACAACCTACTCAGAGATGGCAGTAAGGCAGAAGATGCCAAAAGTGCTTATTAATTCCCACTGTATTTTAACCCAACTTGCTTGACATAGGGGCTGAATAGAAACTGCTGTTCTCCAAGATGTAGGTTATCTAAAAGTGTGAGCAACCCTTCTGAGTATTCAATACCTGCTGGCAGAGGGTTCCCAAGGGTCCGATTTATTGCTCTGAGCTCTTGCACGTTGGGGGAAATGTATGTGAGTGCTTTCCAGCTGTCTGAGAGGAATGGCTTAGAGGCCTTGTTCTCATCTGTTGGCTCATAGCACACTTCAAAACAACATTGCAGTTGGTTAATTAATTAATTTGTGGCACACCTCTAACTCAGAACAGGGTGCAGTGTAGAAGGCTCAGTGTGATCAGCAGAGATGGTGTTAGATGTGTAATCTCTTAGATACTGAAATACTGTTTCCCCTGTGCTGCACACAAGGTCTCCCAAGGTTTCTTTTCTGGTGTTCAGCAATGATGCCATTACTCCTGGCTCTGGTAAGATATAATCAGATGTCAGGTTTGTTATTTCTTTTAGCTGGTTCCAGAGCCTCTGACAGATTTTAAGAACATTACTTCCTTCTTCAGGATTTGTTTTTAAAAATTAAGGCATTACTCTAAAGATTTGTGAAGAGTCCCTAGCATACCAAGGGAGAGGGTTACATATTTTATGAGGAGTGGGAGAGAAATCCTCTCACATGTGGCTTTAGCACTTATTCTGAGAAGCAAACTGTATTGCTGCTCAAACTGGCAGTAGCACACACATTTGTGCTTGCCATGAAATTAAAAGCAATGAGAGCAGCTTTCCCTGGCTTTCTAGCAGTGCCCAAGGGCTATAGCACCTACATTATGGGTAATGTGATTTAGGTGCAGAATGAGAAAAACTCAGAGAAAGCAGAAATGTTTCATCCATTTGAAACAGAGCAGTAGTGTATAGAAAGGAGCACTGAATAACACAGCATGGCAGACAGTAATTGGGAAACTCCAGCAAGCAGCTGTGGAGAGAGCTCAATGTGTGCAGAGTGGGTTGGCACACACACTTTGAAGAGCAACAGGGCCAGGGCTGGATGAATTCTCTTTACCTGCTAGCTGATGCTCTCTAGCTAGTTGGCAGACATACTGAATAGTGGAAAGAGGCACATTTCCATCAATGCAAACTAGTGGAGCCTGGCACAGGTTCTCCTTGAACTGGGACACCTAGTGAGAATCCAGGAGACAAAGGAGAGAGAGCTTGAGTCATTGCAGAGGTACAGAATTATTGCTGTTCAGACTTGGGATGAAGGATCTTTGCTCATATTGCAGCCCTTAGGTGCAGCCATAAGGTGATTCTGTAAGGAAAATGGATCTTCCCATTTGTCTGCTCCCCTTCTTCTCCTTCCCATCAATCATGGGACTCATGGCAAGGCCCCTCTAGCAGAGAAAGGTAGTTGCTGGTCCTCACTAGACTACTTCAGTCCCATAAGTCAGTCAGAAACACAAAGCAAAAGGGAATGCAGCTGTTTAATGTCACTGTAGGATTCCCTTGTGCTATGTTTTGCTCGTGGGTTTGCCTGAATCATGTAGGGATGGGAGACAGTGGATCAGTAGAGAAGGGAGCTGCCATTCCCTCCTTTGGCTCTATGATGCTGCTCAATCTCTGCCTGAGCATCAGGGCAGTACTACAGACAACCATGCAGCATCCCTCCTATATCTCTGCTAATCCTGGTGGAAAGAAGGGCTGCCAGAATGCACTTTGGAGCAGCAGATTGGCTCAGAGTTTCCACTAGCCACAACTGTCTCCTAGAGCTCTGCAGAATTAATCTGTCATGTAATGGTTTTTTGTACCAAGGCCTGGGAGAGGCAGGGTGGGGATGAAAGTGGGAGCAATGACCATATTTTTCCTCAGGAAGTTTCTACCTCCTGGGGAGCATACTGGTAAGTAAAGTGCACTTAGCTTCCATGTCCCTGTCAGTCATGAAACATAAGCTTTTGTTCTGTCAACAAAAGAATGAGGTGGGAAGAACGGGTGCAGTGATGGGGCTTTCACAGAATCAGTCCTTAATCACTGCTTCCATTAGCCATGATGTTTTGAAGATCTGGATGTCCTGAGCAGCAGTGTCTGTTGATACAACCCAGCATGTAGGAACAACAGGGATGGTGAGGCAGGGGTGGAACAGGAAAATTTGCTTTAACCAGTGTTCTGGCCATTTTTTTCA
The DNA here is from genome assembly GCF_003957555.1 of Calypte anna. Lineage (NCBI taxonomy): Eukaryota > Metazoa > Chordata > Aves > Apodiformes > Trochilidae > Calypte > Calypte anna. The sequence goes on along the minus strand of NC_044244.1, from coordinate 58,515,299 downwards.
TTTTGCCCTAATGGAGGAAACACTATTTCTGCAGGTAGACAAGATTTCTAGCTGGCTTTGAAGTGCCAAAAATTATAGATTAGCTGGGACCAGTGAATTAAGAGGTTCTGGACTACATGTCATGGGATGATAGTGGCGGAACCATGTGAAGCAGGAAAGTAGAAGCTCCATTTGGGTCAGCAGCAACAGATGGCTCTGCTATGCTCCTATCTCAGTGGCCAATGTGAGGGGCTTATCTTCAGGACTTTCCATGTTCCTCCTGCACACCCACTCCACCCTGGTATAGCTTTACCAGTTGCCTTCTGTCCCACACCCCTGTTCCTTCTCATAAGAAAAAGCTTACAAAGCAAGCACCATGCTTACATATGACTCTGTTATCTGCTGGTGGATGTCCATATCTCCCAAGCCAATGCTGAGGTCCCCAGCACTAGTGATCACAGCACAGTAAGTGGCTGTGCTCTTCCCCTCCAGCTGAAGGATGGCACTCATGTCCTAAAACAGAGAGAACAGTTACACAGGGAGCATTTTTCTCTTCCCTGCCCTTCTCAGCTCATTCTTTCTGTTTCCATCTGACTGGTGGCCCAGCTTGCTGTTCTCCCTTCAGCCTCCTTTCTACCTTGAGATAAGCAGCATTTCAAAGGTAACTTGGCCTAGATGATCCTGGTGGATGGCTGGTTTTTGGTGTTTGCAGTGGAGCAGGTGGCGGGTTAAGGAAATTGTTTAGTAAATGAGTGTGACAGGGGCTGCTGTGCAGTTTCAGAGGTTGTGTAATGGAAGAGACATTTGCAGATCCATTCATCCGTAGCTTGTGTGACACTTCAGTGGCCTGCCAATATGCTGGCCAATGCTGGCCATTGGTGGCAAACTCCAGCTGGTGGCTATGTCAGCCACCTCACTGACTGCACAGTCTGATTTTGAAGGCAGCCTTGGAGCCACTTCCACAGCAGTGTCACAGAGCTATGAGGTGTGTTCCCCCCGTGGGCCTTGTCAGTGATCTGCTTAGAGAACTCATGGCATTTCTTGAAATATGTATGTGGACAGAGAAATGTATTTCTCCCCCCACCCAGTAGTTCACAGGGAAGTTGGATGTTTTAAGGAAAGGGTCCTCTCCAACACTGGTTGGGTAAGGATTGCTTGGCAGCTGGCCAGCTCATCCATCTTCCCTTAGCAGTCTGCTCACTTTGATGGCACCAACTGTGCTGTGCTGGGTAGAGGAGGGATTATAGACCTGCTGCTATGAACTTTTTATAAACAAAGCAAGAGTTCTTATTGCTTCATTTACTGAGTTGCTCAAGTAGCCCCATGTGCTCTCTTTGGATCCTGGGGCCCTGAGGTCACTAATAGGCTTTAATGACCCTGACCAGCCTCACCTGGGGTTCCCACCCACAGCCCTGGCTCGGCTTCAGCTCTGCCTCTTCATCATGGAGGTACCTAATGGGTTGGGTTGAGATTGGCCTGATCTGCTCCCTGGCTGGGGGTGGTGATGTTCCTGGTGACCTCAGGGGACAAGCTGCTGCAGCCATCAGGTATTCCTCTGGTGCATAGTTGGGAGGGGTGTACACAGCTGTGTGGAAGACCCTGCTCCTCTGAACTTGGGAAGTGTCCAGCCTGGGCTCCTAGATCTTTTATGCTTTACCCAAACCAAGCTGATTCTGGCATTGCTTTGTCTCTCAGGGTCAGGGTTTGCATATTTCTGGTTGTGCCTAGGCCTTCCTGGAATTTTTGTGGCTCCTTCTGATTTACCTCTCTTTCTCCTTTAAGCACCACTGCCTGGAGCTGGATTCAAACCTCATGGTTCAGGTTCCAAATGGTACACACATGTATTCTTTTTTTCTGTGTTTTTGGGGGAGGGTTCTTTGACTTCTCATTCTAACTAAAGGAGCATTGAATTATTCCTATAATATCACTGCTTCCATGCTTCTGATGTGCCATTACTGCATAACATACCATGTGGTGACAGTAGTGCAGGATGGACTCTGAATGTTCATCCTTCCCTATGGCTGATAAAAAGAGAGGAGTCTGTCCAAGACGGCTGAAGCAGTCTAAAAGCAAATGGAAATAAAAGGTGTTAATCAATCCATCAGGGTACTGTGAACACAGTGGTGGCCTCTGTAGGAAAGCCCTCTCCTGGAAAACTTAGTGCCCATCAAACCTTGCCTAGGAAAACTTACAGGATGAAACTTAGACACAGCTGCTGCAAATGAGTGGTTGGGGTTGAGTGGGGGATCTACATCTCCCTGCTGCACCGACATTCTCAAGCCTCTGGATGTTTTTTTTTTAACATCTATGAGTGAAGGAAAATACAAGGAAAATGCATGGCACAATCCCTTTAACCATCACAGGCACATAGGCTTTTCCACACTGCTTCTGTGCAGCCTTTTCTGCTGCTTTTCTTCCCACACTGCTGTTCCCACTGTGCTACCTCACTAGAATCACTGAATCTGAATGAATTAATGGAAAACTCTCCTTCCCCTTCCTTCAGGTTAACACAGATTATACCTCAGTGGGTGGCATGAGTGACCTGGGTTTTTTTGTTTGTTTTTTTTTTTACCTCAAGCTTCTCCATCTCTGGATCTGAAGTGATTGTAAATTTGTGTTAGATTCATGAAAGGTCAAAAAGCCAGAATAATCCTAAAATAATTCAGTAATTTGCTCCTGCTAATTTCAATACCTGGATGCTGGTCTGCTGCTGCTTGTGGTGGAGCACCAGCGTGACTCTTCTGTTGCCAAGGTCTTAAGCCCTTTCTCTTCTGCAATAATTCCTGCACCTCAGCTCTCTGTGGTGCATGGGGGATCATATTTGAACAATCCTACTATTTATTACTCAAATTTTTGCTCATGACATACTTCTAGTGTGACCATAGCCTTGCATTAATTCAATACTGAGGCTGTTCAGCAGTCATTGGAGATCACTGATGCTGCTTTAACTTTGATTTGAGGTCACTGTGCTACATACTTGTTAATGTGCTATTTGCAGACCTTTCTTTTCCTGACCCAGACTCCTTCCCCTCCTATTTCTTGCAATAGCCCCTGCCTTTACCAGGCAGTTTCCTCACTGGTGTACTGCTTAATAGGCCCCAGATCTTAACAGAATTGAAGAGCTCCTGCTGTTGAAGGAATATAAAACAGAGATCCCATCTGGCATGAACCCATAGCCAAACCCATGCCCCAGGCACCTGCCAGGTTTCTTCCAACGCCTCCAAAGCTCCGTCTCACTCTTCCAGCATTTGTTTGCCCACCACCCTGGAAGAATGAATGGTTAAATGGCAAAGCTGGGAGGGCTGTTTGGTAGAGATGCTACATCTCTATTAACATGTGAAGTCGATGTTGCTGAACCATAGGTCTGCAACTAGAGGAAGCAGAAGGCATTTAGCTGACAGTCTGAGCAATGAAAACTTCTACAGACATCTACAGACTTCAACCCTGATGAGAAAGTCCCACTTCCTAGAAGGTGAGGTCAACTTGATCTCCCCATGCATTTCTATTTTGTTTTATTTGCCAAGACCTCTTAGAACAAAGCTAGTAAGTGTTTTAATTGATACCAGCAGCACTCTGAATTTACCTACTCACACCAGTGCTGGGACTCCAGAGCTGCTGACCCAGACCTGATGGGCTCTGCAGATGCCTTCCAGGGCAGCTCCCCCCTTAATCAGCATGGGGTTTGAGATTTTATTCATTTATTTTCCTATTTGAAATGAGATGTTACCTTTGCCTGTACTGCCACTGTACTTTACTCACAGAAGGATCTGTTTCATTGTCTGAATACTTTTTCACTTACTCTTATTTTCCAACATATCTCCCTCGTCAAAAATATCCTTCTTCTCCACCTGTGTGGTTATCAACTACTCTTTTATCTTGCCTCTGCCTTCTATTCCTCTGTCCATCTGTCAGTCTGTCACAACCAGCCAGACAGTCAGAACACAGGCAGTCCCTCACCCATCTCCTTCCTTCTAGTTCATCTGCCAGAAGAATTACATCACTAAGTGCTCAAACCAATTTGGACTTCATCTGACTATCAGATGGTTTTAAAGCTCTTGTTTTGTAAAATCCCAAACCATATTTTCCATTTCTAAAAATGGTCATAATGAACTTCACAGTTCTGGATAATTCATAGTTTTCAGGAGTATGTCAAGTGTTTGAGTGGCAAGTACTAAAGCATGTGGCATGCCCATGCACAGCAGCTCCTGGCCCAGACTTTCTCTGTTCCACATCAGCCCAGGTGCACTGGAATATCCCTGCTTGTAAAGAATTAAACAAGGAAATGTATTGCCATATCACAGAAAGAAATATTCTGCCTCCAACCTGTCACTGCTCTTGGACATTCCCAAAATTCATACTGAAGTTCTCTAAGAACCCTTCTTCTTCCCTCTATACATCTGTCCTTTGCATCCAGTGCTTCTTTCTGCATCCAGCCCCATGACTGCAAGAGGCTGCTCTCCCATCTAAATATACCCTTTTATTACCCACTCTTAACCCCTAGGCTGGTTTTGTTTGTGCCAGTTCTGTAGACAGTAGGACTTGGTGCTAATTCTAGATACCTTTGCTTTTCTGTCAGGCAGTTCTCCAAGCCCTGAACACCTCGAATCACCTGAACAGAACTGCCTGTATACAAGCAAGCTATGGCCTCTGCCATCTTTCAACTATTTGTCACCCATCCTTAACCCAAATGCCTCTTTGTTACACTTGCTCATGTTCCTTGGGAATTGCCACTGGTACTGCCAGCAATGAGGATATTTCTATCTGCAACTGCTTCCTGTTGAGAATTGTAAATTTCCAAAAATACTGAGCTTGGCTATTTTAACTCTGAAGCTCACTATCCATGCAAGTGGTATCCAAGGAGAAAAAAACCCCTACCCTAAAGTAAAAAGGAAGGATGCTTCTTTAGGCAGGACAAACAACATGGTTTTGAACACCAGCCCCTATTTCAATATTAAAATACTAAAAGAGTGTGCTAACTGACATCAGTACTGAGCACAAACTTTATTGTATGCAGTTCCACTATCTGCTTTTAAAACTGTTGCCCACATGGATGTTGAAAATACCCATTGAGCTCCTTTCCTTGTCTGGCTGCTGATCTTCTCTTTTAGTCCTCTAACCATCCCAAAAGCAGTTTCAGGTTCTGTAAGCCAAGCCTTGCCCTAAGAGCAGGTGTACCAGCCTCTCCCTCTCAGGGACCCAGCCAGGGTGACCCTCTCAGGGTGACCTTGCTGTTGTACAACCCCACAGGGCCTAAAAGAAATGGAGATGCGAAATCTCTCTTAAAAGTAGCAGGTGGTTGCAGTGGGAGGGAATCTAGCAGCCTGCATTTGAAGGAAAAGAAATGAATGGCTCTGAATGAAAGAAATTAAATGGAGCTCTGAGTGCTACTTGGGTATCTCTTCTTCTACCATGGGGTCAGTGAGGGCTGGCTGCACTGAAAGAACTCAGAAAAAAATGGGCTTGCTGAGGTGATCTGAAAAAAGTCTGGGCTGATCTTTTCTGGCAGTATTTCAGGGAACTGAGAGAATCTCCAAGACCTTCTTCCACATCCTATGAGGGTTGAAATCCTCACATAATCCTCAACTTCTGGGTCTCCTGAGAGAGTTATGACAATAATGGTGTTTCCAGCACCTTTCTCTGAGCAAGACTGTGTTTTCTTCCCGGCAGGTCAGACAGGAAGCACTTTGCTTCTGAATAGCCTTGAAAGCCATGCAGGAATTACAGCCAGGAAGGAACACAGCTTCTTTCTTATGAGGTATCAGTGATACCCCTGTGCTCTGCAACAAATCCAGAATACATAAGGGTGCAATCTGCTGGGAGCTGAGCCCTTAAAAAAAAAAATTAAAAATCTCTCTTCAGAAGCCCAACCAAAGCAACACTGTTGAGGGTCCCTTTTTCTCTGTGCAGCAGCTGTCAGCAGGAACATTTTGGCTGTCAGTTCCTAAATCCTCCTGCAGCTTGGCACTTGGGTAGCAGCCACCATGGGCCATCACCTCTGTGGCTCATTGCTGTACAGATGGGCAGCTAATGCCTCCCTTTTTCATGCGGTTTTAAAAAAATCTCCTTTTTTCTTTTCCCTCATCAACCATTCCCAGAGGGGCCCACAGCTGCCCTTGGTACCTCACTGTGCCATGAGTGCTCCAGGGATCTGCACTCATGTCTGACATACCTAGGGGTGGCTGCCCACCCTTACACAGAGCCCAGCTCCTTGACCTGATAGATGAGTGTGGGGTATCTGTTAAGTCACAGCATGTGTCACCCTTGATCATCAAAACACTGTTTGGCCTCTGTATCACTGAATAGCCATCTTCCTTAAGGACAGCTTCCCCAGCATGACATTCCCTATCCAATGGGGAGGTTCCCACAGATTGTGCCATCTGAGGGCAGGAGTTTCTGCCTCAGCAACCAGCATAGAGTAATTTGAGACACAAGCAACTTTTGAGCAAGCTTCACCACTTCCATCTGTGGTACTTCATATAGTTCCAACAAAAACTGGATAAGCCATAGAAATGGTTGTCATTTGCAAGGCGAAGTCCCAGGTTTGCTCCACTTTAGCTTCTCGGTTGTTTATGAGTCAAACAAAATTGAGAGGAAGAGGGTTTGGTAACATTTCAAATGTCTTATCTTTGTTAAACTTTTTTTTTTTTTTTTTTTTTTTTTTTTTTTTTTTTTTTTTTTGTGGCTCAAGTCCTTTATGACTGAGGAAGTTTGCTCTCTTGTTTAGTTGTAACTGTGTCAGTAATACTTTTACCAAAGGCTTCTTACCACTGTGGGCACTGCACAGGGACTCTTGCCCCTATTCATGCCAATGTCCATAGGTAAGACAGTCCCAGGCAGCTAGAATTGGCTCTTATCTGGGGATTTCCTCCCTAAAGAGTCCATCCTTGAATGAGAGGTTGTTACAGCACAGTGAAGGTCTTTATCCATTGCTTCTACCTCTTTGCATATGTGCTTCCAAAGTGCCCTGGGCAGCTCTTCTGCTAAAAATGTTCTTTGAGCTAATGGCATCAGAGAAAAGACCCAGGGCACCTTCATATAGACTGCAGAGGCCAGAATAATATGTAGTGACTGTAAGGATGATATATTGCTCTTCCCCTGTCTTAAGTGGTGGGGACAGTGACTTTCTGCATGGGAACAGTGTAAGTCAGTATGTATTACTCCACTGCCCACCTAAACAAAACACCGAATAGACAGCACTACACCTCCCAGGTTTGTGCATGTGTGTGCATATAGACACATAGATATCATACATGGATACCACCTTCCTCCCAACTCTCCTTTGGCTTGGCACTCCTGTAAAAGTAGCTGTGGTGCTAAGAAAACTGCCATAGATACAATACCAGGATGACAGGGTTCTGCGCCTTGGCTGTAAAATCAACGTTGATACCTCCAATCACCACCTTTAAGAAAGAAGGAGAGAAGTAAAACACGGTTGGAAGGGCTTGAGGAAAACGTTTCTCAGTCTCCTTTGCTTTTCCTAGTCACTTTTCCCACCTTCTTGAAAGCTATCTAATTTACACTGTGAAGGCCTGTGCTTATTTTGGATGGGCAGACGCAGGCCTGTCCTATCCTGATTAGACAGAATCAAAATCTCATCTACATATTGCTTTCTGAATTATATCTACTTGTAGCCAGCCCCAGCATGGCAAGTGGGATATTGTTGTGTACACAGATGGGTGCTGGTGGTCTCTGAGTGGTGACAGAGTGACGTAAGAAGCTGAACAGGTCTAGATATGTCAGTGTCCTTGAAGCTGTTTCCCTTGGGACAATTTCTGACATAACAACCTCAGGAACATTCAAGCACTGCTGTGTAAAAAAACAAAAACAAAACAAAACCCCCAAAAAAACCCCAAACAAACAAACAAACACCAAAGAAAATGGGGAAAAGTGGGCAGAAAAATGCAGTAATTTCTTGCAAGCTCCCAGGAGAAATTGCTGTACTCAATGACACTTAGTGGATCACTCTCTTACAAAGACAGCAAAAAGCAGAACAGCTCAACTAACAGGAAGTTTCCAGACTCTTTGGGGACATACAGCTGTTTTTTTTCATTCCATCAAATGCTGGGTTATTGCCTCTAGAGTCATTGCCCTCTTTTATGTTGACAAATCCTATTGCAAATGGGTTTTAGAAGATTTTTCAGCTCTCTAAAGACTACCTAAAATAGATTTCCTGTAAATTACGTGGAACGCACAAAATTCAAGAAAGTGAATAGAGTATTGGAGTTATAATGGATCTTCTTTGGAATATGCTGTACCTCTTGTAATTTTGGCAATCACAACCAGGAGGCCAAGAAAAAGAGATATTTATAGCACATGTATGGCTCAGCAGCTCAAAATATCTTCCCCCACCCTCTTCCAGGTCTACTTCTGTAGTCACGGGTTCCCTGGCACTTAGAGCAATTCAGTTGAAGTGGTATGTAAGGGCTCAGTAAAAGGTGAAAAGGTGATTAAAGTTTTAATGGATTTGATGGTCTAAGACTTAATGGGATTAGGCCACTGTCAGTGCTTATTCCTTGCAAATGTGGATAGGGGAGGAGAGGATATTTATCTAAGAGGAACAGAAAACACCAAAGAGAGAATGTCTGCCGTTGTGAAGCAGAAAGATTGGTCACTGGCCAAGTCACCTCTTACTTTTGGAAACAGAGATAAATTTATCTGGCATTGTCAGCAGAGAGGCATTATATGGAGAGCAGCAGGAGACTCACTGGCTGAGGTGGGGTTATGTCTTCTTGACGAGGGAGGTTCCCCTTCCTTCTGGCTTTCTGTAGTTTGCTCAGGGCCACTGCAATGCAACTACCCACTCTGGCATTGTTCTGGATCAGAGCAAGGTCTGTTTGGCATTTCTTTGAGGAAAAGAAAAAAAAACAAAACCAAAACCAGAGAGATTGACCTGTCATAAGCCTATGTAGGAATTGTCTAGAGGGAGAAAGCAGAAAATAGATGCTATGAGACTTGATCCCTAATCCTTTGGGAGAACATATATTATTAGGTTACCATGCTGCATGAACACCCTGAATTTTTATTTTTCTTCACCTTTCTTTGTCCACGGAGAGGAAACCTGTCATCTCCATTTGACAGTTAGGGAACAGAAGCAAAGGCTTCACAGAGAAAAGAGAAGGTGAAGTGCTTAAACTAGAGCCAAGAGTCTAAAAACCTCAGAGGATCTTAGCCAGCTTTTCCAGAAAGAGATGACTACTGAGATTTTTGCCAAGTCTCTCTCAGCACTTTTTTTGGCAATGTCACTGGAAGCAGAGTATTGCAGGCCTTGAAAGCCCCACTTTATAACTCCACACAGCTCCAATATCCAAAAATGCCTTTACCAACCTTGTCTGACCATGTCTCCTAGAGGACTGCCAGCTGAGCCTGGGTATGAACCTGGCTCTGCCAGATCCTACATTGGCATCCCAGACAGTAGGACTTCTTTTCTCTTGAAAGTGCAAGAGGATTTCTGCTCACCCAAGAGTGGTTTTCTTCTAAGTTTCTCTTACTCGGCAACCACATGAAGAGTTGGATAAGGCATTGTAATTCACATTGTGTTCTGGGAAGCCCAAATACTTTTTAGTATGTAGCCCTTTTCAGTGTGTAGCCCTACCATGGACAACAGAGCCCTGAGATTCCATCCTGGAGCAGGCAGGCTTGGCGATCAGATTTGAGGGATGTTTTTGGGGTCTGGACAATCTGCTGGCCTCCAGTTTTAGTGCAAAAGTGGATGATAGTAAAAGTGCTCCTGAAAAAGCAAGATGGGGTCACTAAGCTCTCATCTGTTTGTAGATACTGAAGTGTTTGCCCCTTACAAGACTTTTAATAAAGGGATGGCATTTCCCACCAAGCTTTATCAGAAGAGATAAAAAGTACACTGGAGTACTTCCACGCACACACCAATTCATTAAAAGGATACTGGAGTCCAGTGATTTCCCATCAGTTAATTCATTGAGCTTCTGTAACATAAAAGGGGTCAGTTCTTTGCCTGTGACCCCTTTGGATCTGCAAACATAAAGAAAATGCCTGCAGATGAGAAGGACTGAGCTGAAGCAGAATTAGGGGAGAAGCGCTGCTGCTAGCAGATAATTTATCTCCATAACTGCATACCATAAAAAGTCCTGTAAACAAGCTTCAGGTTAGATAAAATAACTGTTGAAAGCATGTTGTGGGCATCACCCACGGGGTTAAGCTGTGCTGCAGCCCCTGCAAAGGGGTGGCCCCAAAGTCATTCACTTCCCCAAGACCACCAGGGAGCAAAGGATGGGGCTTAGGTTTCTTCTCACCTGGCTTCACTGAGAGCTTGCTGGGTGGCCTCTTCGATGACCTGGCCAGAGGCAGCTCGGTCTTGGGGACAAGGCACTGCTATCAGCACCCCGCTGCTCAGGCCTAGTCCCAGGGCGCTGGCTGGGAGAGGACAGGCAGATCATTAGTAGTTCTCCTTGGATAAATCAAATGCTGAAGGAAAAGGACAGAGAAGAGTGGGAGCTGGCAAAGGAACCCACACAGATGGAGTTCCTGTTCTTAGCTGACCCAAAGAAAGGGTTTTTTCCAGCTAACAATCAATTTACATCTGCCTATTTCTTTTGAGTGTCTCTATACAATGAAAGGGGCAAAGAGCTTTATTTACAAAAACTGATGCCACTTCTGAAGGCCCAGAAGCTGGTTTTGTAAACACATTAGCATATGTGTTCCCTCCACTTTCTCCAGTGTGAACAAAATGTGTGAACATGAGCATGCCAAGGTGCCTGCAGCTAGCTAAGAAGCTTGCCGTAAAGACTGAACTTCCCTGCTACTTTATTTTCAAAGCACTGAAGCAGGAATGGGAAAGGTTGGATGGCTTGTTTTTCAGGATAAACTCTCCTCCAAATTTAAAGAAGAAAGTGCCTCATCCAAGATGATTTTCATGTCTTTGTTTTCCAGGACCTCTGGAGGGTCTTTCCCTGATGAAACACACCAATGAGTTCAGCTGCCTCCTCTTCGTTCCGGACATGATAAGGTGCCTGGAAGCCACTCTGGCGTGAGAAGAAGGCTGGGAACTCCCTTGACTCTCCAAAGGCAACCACACAGACTCCCTGAGTCTCCTGCAGCAGTGGAGGTGAGACAATCAGGTAATCAGTGGAGGGAAAGGGGACCCACCAAAAGAATGAGAGTTTGTTCCTTCTACCCAGCTAGAAATTGCCTTTATTTAGCACAGGGTTTGGTTATTTTTATACATCCCATTCTATTCCTTTCTAGCACCAACATTTTTCAGAACAAAGAGCCAAACATGTTAACTGGTTAGACAGAATCTGGTTTACTGAGACAAAGGAGAGATGTATGTCCTTTGCTTATGCTTGAAGCTGATCACAGGTTGTTACCTTGGACTCAGTATTGCACTAATAGCAGCTGCATGGCTTTTGATCAGCTATTTGTAATATAAAAGTATTGACTCAGGCTGTCATCTGAAGTGCTGGTCCTGGCGATTTCAAACATACCAAACCTTAAAAAGTTACTCAACTAAACCAACCATCTTGATTCCCACTGCAGTTCTGGTTTTATTTTAGTGTTTGATGGATCTAGGTTGTCTGATCTATCAGTTCTGGAGCATTTTCCTAGAAAAGCAAGCCTTAAGACCAGAGAAAGAGGCTTGGCTAGTGCTGCCTTTTGCCTCATTTGAAATAGCTACCAGAACAGCCTATTGGCCATGGATAGACTTGTTAGGGAGCAGCCCAGTGCTTGTATGATCCCACAGCTGGTAAATATGGCTTCATGTCCTCTCAGAAGTAATTTCTAAAAATCCTAGGCTTAATGCCTGCCCCAACATCACTGGGCATTCTGTACACAAAGTACATTATCTTCTTTTGGGCTCAGCAGCCCATGTTACCTACCAGATATTCCAGTGTCCTGCCAATATCAAGGATAGACTTGACTCCTGCAGATACAACAGCAACCGGAGTTCGTCCCAGCTCTGTCAAGTCAGCACTCACATCCAGAGCTGTCAAGGGACAAGCAGCCATTCTGTTGGTGATTGAGTTGTACTCTCAGCTGATGTGATCTGCCCTCTTAAAAAAACACACATCTGCCCGTGATGACACTGCCTGCTTTTGAAACCACTTAGATTCACAAGTAAATATTGCCAGTTTGATCATGCCTTTAGCTGTTGAGATGGAAGAAGAGATTGAGAAAAAAAGGAGTTACGTGGCTTAGGACAGAGCTGCAGTCTTGCACTGAGTCTCTTGAGTCTTTGATCACATTGATAAATAGCATGCAAAAATTTGGTAGAATAGAAAAAAAAAGTTATACAGCAAGGAAGTTCAAGGAGAAAGAATATAATTTAAGATTTTGATTTTGGTATTGACATCACTGGCAGAAAAAGTGTCACAGGAGCTTTGCTGACCTTGGGAAACTCCCTGGTCTGGAACTTACAGCACATCTGAAAGGGCAGTGCACTTATGCTATGCTAGGAATATATATGGCTAAGAAAACAGAATGCACTTAAAGGTCACAAGCTACACTGCCAAGGCTGGGCCATGTTCCAGGATTTGAGAGAGGAGAACATGCTTCTAATGTGGATCAGGGTCTGAGTCTCTTTTGTAGTGGCACTATTCTCCTCAGCTGAGAGAGAATCAATTAAACCCCTAAGCATGGTAGCCAGTATCAGGTTATCCAGCTGTTAGGAAGTGGAAGAGGTACAGTCAGCCCCTATATAACCCTGTGTAAGCAAAAGAAAAACTCCCACCCTCTTAACAACTGGCCAGTCCTCAGGAGGAATATTTTGAAGCTTCTGGAAACCAGACACCAGGTAGAAAACAACCATATTATAGTCAAGAAGAATGACAACTTTACTCTTCTTAGCAGACAGTTACTGTAGGACAGACTGGGAAAAAGATGAAATTAAACAAAACAGTACCAATATAGAGAAAAGTGGAATGTGTTGGTTTCCTTACTGTTCTCTCCTCCACGATGGACACCTCCTATGCCACCTGTCACAAACACAGGGATTCCTGCTTTGTGTGCCACAATCATTGTTCCAGACACAGTAGTGCCACCAGAAAAGCCCTGTCAAGGGACAACCAGTCTTAGTCAGCACCCAGGGTGATGCAGAGAATACCATGTGTGTGTTCTGAAACACAGCAATGTCACAGCAGCCTGCTGTCACTGGCTCACAAGTGAAATTCTGATACAAATACATTATTAGGTAAAAACACGGAGGAATCATTGTCCCTGCTACTTGAGCTGTTCTTCCCCTGATGACAGAAGTGGCCTTTGTTCTCCATGGCTTTGCAACCAGAAGGCTTCTCAGGCAGCTAGTGTCACCCTAAGCTCTGGATGGTCTGCTTGTCACATATTTTACATGTAATGTGATGATGCCTTATCATGCCAAGAAGAATATTATTAGCCAAAGTGCCCATGGCTTGTCAGACAATCCAGAATAACCTTTAAGGATCCCTATTCCATAGCTGCTATTCCCTCTGTTGTATTTTGACTAGATAGGACCATGTTTGAGCTTACCAATAAGATACCACTTTATATTACCTTTTCAAGAGGTTTACAAGCCATCTGGCCTGCAGCTGAAGAGCACTATACTTTGCTGTATAGAAAACACCATAATAGAAATTCTGCAGACCATACCTGGCTAAGGACAAAAGGAAGATCTCTCCGAGACACTTTAACTACATTTTTACTGCTTGCCAAGAACTCAATTTCCTCTTCTGTGAGTCCCACGTGGATTCGACCCTTTAAAATACCTACAGTGGCTGGCACTGCTCCGTTTGTTGTTACTATTTCTTCCACCTCTTTGGCCATGCTAGAATAAGAAAAACAAGACAATAGTCATAAATTTAGTGAGGCAAACAGTCAGATGAAAGAACAACTTTAATGGCCATCATTCTCAGTTTCCAGTTTTATACAGTGCTTGTGACTTCAACTGAGTCCAGTTCCTTTTCTGTATCTTCCTAATTGCTGAAGATTTTGCCCTTGAATTTGCAGAAGCATAGAGCTCCCATTTTCAGGACAGCAATGTCCATACTCTGTGCTTCATTTCTGAGAAAAACTGCTTGGTTTACAGGCAAATTTGGTTGCAGAATAGAGTACTAAAAACAGGGATCTTCTCAAAATAGGATCTTTCTGTACCTATTTCCTGTACCTTATTCCTCCGAGATTACACCTTCATGACAACACCAGGTAACTCCAGCCCTGCTCAAATGACCAGGATATATTTTTCACAATACAAGAAGTCAGATACAGAATAACAGGAGTACCAAAGAGCTGCAGCTGGGGATCCTCTATGGCTGCAGACTAGGTCTTTCTAAGCTTTCCAGGTTTGACACTTGATAATTTGTACACTACTCTTTCTAAAGAGCAGCATCTTCTTCCTTTCTGACCTATCTGTACCTACACCAGGCAATTCTTAACTACCTCCTCCCCCAAACTGATTGTTTAGAGCTTCAGTTTAAGGAAGACTGTCAGGCAAAATAATGGCCAGGTAAAAAGCAAGATGGAAAATCAATACTGAAACTTTCCTGTGCTTTCTGGAAGCAAGGATGGAGGGCAGAGTGCAATGATTTCTGGCACTGTAACTAAATGAAACACAAAACTACTGAACATCAATAAATAAAAGGTAGGGGTAGGAGGGTTTCTATGCTGAGCACAGAAGGCAGCAAGAGGGACCAGCAGCTCTCCCAGTAGCTGCTCTGGGTAGAGCTAAAGAACAGATTTCACTATTGTGTTCAGTCCTTATTGCATTACAAAAGACACAACCAAAGAAACTGCTGAGTGTTCTCAAAGTCTGTACAAACTGTGCAGCCAAAAAGGCTGGTAGCTCTCTCTTAGAGCAAGTGATGGCATTATCTCCTGCCACATTTTAAAGGGAGCCAGAAATTTAAGGTGTTGGATAAAGAGATAAATAGGTATCCCATTTGTGCCCTTGAAAGTCCAAATATAATTGTTTTACACTAGAACTCATATTCTACATGCCTAGCAACGTGACATTTCTATTTGCTCTTACAAGGGTTTAGGCTTGACCAAGAATATTATTAGTATAAATTGACCAACTTTACAACTTTGTTGAAGGAGGAATATCAAAATCCACCACCTCAGATTCTGGGGATAGGCCATTCCATGTGTAATGATGGTGCTTTCCAAGGCTACGACTGGTTTCCCCTTTATCAAGGCTTCCTGAACAGAGGGATGAATCCTGAAATGAGTACCTGGAGATGAACATAAAAAAGTGAATTATTTGTATTGAGTATGTGCAGTAACCACTGAGCTGTTTTATAAAAGGCAAGCTGTCACCATCACAGAAAATTAGTTTTATAATAAATTATAAAAATATTACAAAAGTATTATTAAAATGTTATATTTTATTTATGGTTTTCAGATGTTCTTTGAGGTAAATTCACAAATAACCTGAAGAAGACTAAGGCTTCTTTGCCTTAGTTTTTTATGCGCGATATTTGAAAAATATCTCTACTGTTAATATGAATCATAACCTCCCTTAGCATCACTGAATGCTCCTCTGCCATTACTTTTGCAGCTAGGTTGTCATTGTCTCCATTAACATTACTTGAAATTAACATGACTGTAAACAAACTGAGCCCTGCAACCATACCAGAAGGATACCATAGTAACTCAATGTATTATAAGACTACCACGCATAAAGACTATTGCTGCTCTCTGCTTTGCTCCTAGAACACTGCCAGCATGATCCCTGCTGCATTCAAATGAGAAAATGGTTTCCACCCAGGAACCAGTTCAGAAAGCACTACTCACCATGCAGAAATCTTCTCACCTGCCTGGTCCCACAAGGCACAGTGGCCACATGTCTTCCCAGGCTGTAGGTTATCTTCCTAATCATCTTGTGCAGATGGTCCTGAGATAAGACAATTCAGGTAAAAATGAAAAAAAAAAGTAATTTAGCAATGATGCAACCGTGTGAAGCTAAACATATCATCACTTGCCTTGATCCTGGAAGGTAAATGATGCTTGCCCAGGAGATTGCCTGAAGACTCCTGGTGTTTCAACCAGGAGCTAGGGTGTCAACTCAAAAGGTTAAGCTGCAGAAATGGAGTTGGAAATGTTCACCTGATCTATTGTCAATGCTGGCCTGAAATCAAGGTGGGGCAGAGGAAAGTATGAGGAGTAATGAACTAGAGAGAGTTTAGAAGTAGGCTAATTTCCAAAGCTACTTGCTCATGATAAATTGCAGGCTTGGCCACTGCCAATCTGAAAGATCACAAGGAGAAATCTCCCAGGTCGATGCAGGCAGGGGAATGCTATAAAGAGATGAACCTGGGTTTTGCCAGTGTCTAGGAGAAAACAAGCAGTTCAGTAAAACAAAGAAAGGAGCTGAAAACCGGTAAACCAGACTGTAGCTCCGAGGAAAGAGCAGCTTTCCCTAGAGCCAGGAAGGCTTTCTGTAGGCTCGAGTTACATCATCCTTCTTAGTGCAAAGCCCTGGAAGCAGAATGGCAATTCAGCCCCGGCAACAAACTCCAGAACTCCTCTGGTCTCTTAGCAACTCCTATTCACTTTAATTAAATTGATTTCCAAACAGACAAAGAAGGGGAGAGAGTCATAAAACCGAAAGACTGATCTGGTCCAGGCCTCAGGGCATTTTCAGTCAGTGCCTGGCTTTTTCACCTATTTTCCCTGGACATTTGGTGATATTCCTCCAGCCTTTCTGCTCCTCACCCCTTCTCCAGGAGGAAAGGATTACTTTCTTCACTCCCTTGTACCTATCATTAATTCAGATGGTAAATTAATTAGAATCCAGTACTGTCTTTGTGTTACTTTTAGCATAACATGATTCTGATCTCTGCACAGTGTGTGACACGACAGCTATACAGAACCATCTTACAACCAGGAGGAGGGGGTTTTATTGCCCAAATATAAAGACTTCAGCCATTCAGGACTGCTTGGGCTGTATAACAGAGGAAGAGTGACTGGTTCTGCTGGACATCTCAAGCCATCAGGACAGATGGCTTTTCATAAGAAGCAATGTACACCTGACCAAATCTGTAAGACTTTTTTCCATTTTCCAAAACCTCTTAAAGACAGGAATCTTAATTAAATTTATGGAATCATATCATGACGCAAAAGCAGCAAAAGCTCTTAATTCATGCTTACAACCTCTGCCTACGCAGTGCTAAGCTCAGCAGCCTGAGCATTTCATGCAAATGTTCTGGTATGACTGCGTGTGCGTATACGCCCTTTGCCCTCTGGGGCTAAAGTCAGCTTTGGAATAAATTAATTAAGCCAAAAAGATTATGCCAAAGATCAGCTGAGCTGCTCAAGTTGTGCTCTGAATTTTAACAGCTCCCTCAACTCTGAAGCAGGACATCCAGGAGTGCCCAGCTAGTCACCACCTCAAACTAAGTATGACTTAGTTGATGTTCACTGGAAACTCAGTCAACACTGAGCCTGGGCTGGCTGAAAAAAATTTTGAAGCTTGGCAAGTTTTGCAGCAAGACCCGTCTGACCTTTCGCCTTGAAACGCAACTTTGCAGGTCGCTGGTCCAAGTTTCAGGCAGCCCTAGCACAGCCAGACTGACTTTCCTCCCTCCTCCAAACCCTCCCTGCTCGCCTCCCCTCGGGGCTGACCCGGTGCATCCGACGGGATGGAGCAATGTCCTGCCGTGTCTCTTACCTCGGGGCGTCTGTCTCCTGCGGGGAGGCTGGGTCGGTACCGGAGCGGTGCCTGGGCAGCTCTGGGAGCAGGAGGGAGGGCTGGGAGCACCATAGGGGTGCACAGGGCAGTGGATCCTGGCTGAGAGAGCCCATTTATTATTAACCAGGGGCATAGCTGAGCTCTGGAACTGCACCCCGGGGTGCGGGGCCATTTCAGAACGGGGCGAGGAAAGCCGCAGTGATTATTTTTGTTCACATGGTGCCGGATTTTTTCCCTCACTCTTTAAAAGGCTTTTCTCATTTTTCAGATTCCTTTGCTGTTAGATTTTTGGGTTTTTTTTAATCGGTGAATTCGTTGCTCACTAACACAATGCCTCTGCAGACTGAGCCCCTTTGTACTTATTCCTAAAAAGCAGAGGAATTGCATTCATGCCTCCTCCACAACCTCGCCAAATGCAGCTGTTAAGTTCCTTCTTCTGGGGTTAAGAGCTGTTCCCAGCTTTCAGCCTCCCCGACGAGGAATGCTGTAGGTCTGCAGCCAGCTGTAGCAGTACCCCATGCAGCACAGACACTCGGCTACCCCCAGAACACAATCTGGGTTCACCAACTACCACAGCCTCCTACTGTAAAGACAATCAATTCTAACATGTTTTTAAACATGGTTTTAAACAAGGACTCTGGAACCAATAAATCTTGGTTCTCTTGTAAAGAAGCTCCAATACTTTTGAGATCTAATGCACATACTGTTCATGTTTTGATTTTATATTCTGCAGAAAATATCAGAGTTAAATGGCTACCCACGACAGAATTGATTTAGAGGGTAAAAGACAGACATCATTGTATGCAGCTTCCCTGCATAACATAAAACTAGCTGAAGTGATTGCTAGTGTATTGCTGAAGTAATCAATGTCAGGGAATGGATTTTACTTCAATCCATTAATCAGGACATTCTAAAACATAAGTTGTTAAAAACATATTCACATTTGTCCCTTTCAAAATAAGCTTTCTGCAACTTTTGTCTTGTTTTCTACAGCCTTCCAATCTTTTCAACTAAACACATTCAAAGAAACTTCAAACAAGGTTTGTTTAGTTACAAAGACAAAACTGCTTCTGACTTTTGCTATGCAGTCTGGAGGGAATTTGACTGCAGGAATGACAGATTGCATAAATGGATACCATAAATGGATGCTGAAGAGTTT
Organism: Calypte anna; assembly: GCF_003957555.1. NCBI lineage: Eukaryota > Metazoa > Chordata > Aves > Apodiformes > Trochilidae > Calypte > Calypte anna. Next base: position 58,496,532 of record NC_044244.1, on the reverse strand, counting down.
GTGAATGGTACCTTCTTCCTGGGGGGATGGGTAGCCAGATGCACTAAAAAGAAAATCAGTAGGTAAAATTACAATTTTGAAAAAAGTACACAAATGATAATATAATTTTGCTTCTAATGAGATCTTTTTGGAAAGACTGCAGTACTGTAGGAACCTATTTGGGCTATAGCATTTTTGCCATGCTACAGGACAATATAATTTAGTATTCAAGCTAGTCACTCAGTTTTCAGCTCTAAAGATCATTATTATCTCACAGCGATCTTATGCAGTGGACACCCAGTTTGGTCTGCTGTATCAGGTAAGCCAAGGGGAAAGACTGTGTTGCTTGATTTGCCATTTTTCTCCTCAAACCAAGTGGAAAAACAGCCTTTTGTATTTCTAGTTCAGCTTTCTAATATGAACCTGTTGGTCTCTAAGACAAAGCAGGGATGCTCAAGCAGCTTTTTGAGGGCACTCCTGCAGTCTTGTGAGCATCTCAGGTTCTGAAGTTATCTGCTGGGTTTATTACAATGAAAATAAGAGCTTATATGCGTGATTTTCAAGAGCTAACCCCGTATTTTGCTCCACTAGAATAGCCACTGAAGCCTGAGCCACTGTTTCCGAAAAGGGGTATTATGGCTGATGATGGTATAGGGGCCAGGGTGACAAGATCACAGTAAGAGGGAAGACAGAAAGCCCCAGAGAAGTGCTGCAGACAGCTGCTGCAAACTGTGGGGGCTGTGTGTCACTCTCTCCTCTGCTTGCTGCTGCACTATTTAACTTTCCAGCCCTGTCTGCCTGCAGTGACCCAGACAACTTGCTGCTGGTGCTTCCCCCTCTGGGCCTCAGAAGTAGAGGTTAATATTAAACAGGTTGCTGGGTAAAATGGGAGCGGCTGGGAAAAAGTCATCACCATGGCAAATTCCTACTACCTGCTGGGAGCTGGGCCCTCCAGCCAACCTTGCATTTTCATCTGACTGTGATTCCTGCCATGAGTGAAAGAGTGAGTTAGTGAGTTAGTTACCATCTCTGAAAAATATTCTCTCTTGAGGGAATCACTACTGAAGGCATGAGGGAAATGAGAAGTTCCACATTAGTTTAGTCACACAGGTATGTCTGCCATGAGACAGTATTTCCCTAAGTACCTAATATCTAAGGGTCTGTAGCAGTTCTGTGAGCTGAATGAGCTTCTCGGTGTCTCTCTGGTTGTGAAGCTTGTTCTAGGCCACCAGTATCCAGAAGATGTACTAGAGACAAGTACTACAGACATGCAGAATCATATGGAACACAGTTATTTAACCATTTATTTACCTTTGTGTGGACTGTGGTGTCTGAACCTGGCTGCCTTGCCAGGGCAGCTATGTAGGGCAACAATCTAACAAAAACAAAGGCTTGTTGAAGTCACTTTTTAGTGATTTAATCTGCCCACAAAGGCTTACATCTTTGTACTGATGGCACTGTCAGCTGATTTTCATGATCATCCCAATGACTCCAAAACAACCTTTCAGATTATCTCTATGATTTGATGATAAAGTATTTGATTAATATTTTTTTTTCCAAACAAAAAGAGTTTTTTTCTCCATCTGTTTCTAACAGAATGTAAGACAGAATGAAGGTATAAAAATGTGGTGTGGCTTTTGAACTTAGGTTTCAGTGTTGCACTTTTATGAAAAAATGCTCTTTGATGGAATCAGAGGCAGAAAGCATCTTTGTTATAAGAGAGCTGGAGGTGTTGATGGACTGTGTCCAGTTCTGGGCCCCTCAGTTCAGGAAAGAGATTGAGGTCCTGAAGTGGGTCCAAAGAAGGGCAACTAGGCTGGTGAAGGGGCTCCAGCACAAGTCCTGTGAGGAGAGGCTGAGGGAGCTGGGGCTGTTCAGCCTGGAGAAGAGGAGGCTCAGGGGAGACCTCATCACTCTCTACAACTCCCTGAAAGGAGGGTGTAGCCAGGTGGGGGTTGGTCTCTTTTCCCAGGCAACTCTCAGCAAGTCAAGAGGGCACGGTCTCAAGTTGTGCCGGGGGAGGTTTAGGTTGGATATTAGAAAGAATTTCTTTACCGAGAGGGTGATCAGACATTGGAATGGGCTGCCCAGGGAAGTAGTGGATTCTCCATCCCTGGAGATATTTAAAAAGAGACTGGATGTGGCACTCAGTGCCATGGTCTGGTAACCGCAGCAGTAGTGGATCAAGTGTTGGACTTGATGATCTCAGAGGTCCCTTCCAACCCAGCCAATTCTGTGATTCTATGACATCTGGCTGAGTATGAGCCAGTGGTGTGCCCAGGTGGCCAGTAAGGCCAATGCCATCCTGGCTTGTATCAGATACATTGTGGCCAGCAGGAGCAGGGAAGTTGTTGTCCCCCTGCACTCTGCACTGGTGAGGCTGCAACTCGAGTACTGTGCTCAGTTTTGGGTCCCTACTACAAGGACACTGGAGTTCTGGAGCATGTAGAAAGCCGGGAAAGCAGGGCAATGCAGCTGATGGAGGGTCAGGAGAACAAGTCTGCTGAGGAGTGGCTGAGGGAAGCGGGGCTGCTTAGACTGGTGGAGGCTGAAGGAAACCTCATCTCTCTCCACAGTTACCTGAACGGAGGCTGTAGTGAGGTGGAGGCTGGTCTCTTCTCCATAGTAACAAGCACCAGGACAAGAGGAAATGGACTCTTTGATATGCAACAACTCAAGCTGCACCAGAAGTTTAGATTGGATATTAGAGGAAACTTCTTCACTGAAAGGGTAACTTAGCACTGGAATAGCTGCCCAGGGAAGTGGTTGAATCACCATCCCTGGAGGTGTTTAAAAGACGTGTAGGTGTGGTGCTTAGGGACACAGCTTAGCACTGGACACAGTAGAGTGAGTTTACGTTTGGACTCAATGCTCTTAGAGGTCTTTTCTAACCAGAATGATTCTGTGATTTAGTGAAGATAAAACTCTCTTTTGAAAGTCCTTCTGATTCTTGCGGCTCAGTTTTCCACTGAACATCACGGCATGATCCTAACAGTGATTCGTGGAACTGAATTTATGAGCCATCTGGCACTGCTCAATGTGCTGCTCTGAGAGTGGCAGCTTCTGCTGCTGACTATCAAAGCTGCGTTGAGAACCTGGATCCAGGTCTTCATCTAACATCAGCTCTTTTTCTTGGTTGAAGGTTCTTGGTTTCTTATCCAACTGACCATGTTCATTCCCAAGACCTACATATTGCTGTCCCTCCTATCTTATGAAGCTGAACTTTTGGCGATCCTTTTTTCTGATGCACACCTTTACCTTGGTTTGCAGTCTGTTAAAATCTCTGTGTACTTCACCTTCTTTTACTTTAGAGTTCTGTTTGCTCAGGTCGTGGCTCTGCATACTCCAGGAGATACCAACAAGTGCATCGACACTACCTTATTCCTCAAGTCATTCAAGGGCATGGAAGTCATGGTTTCAAGGCAACCTGAAAACAGCTTTACCTCTTCTGACCTCTCTAGTGCTCTTCCTGAAGGCCTGACACCTTAGGATGATGTCCTACTGTCTACATTTAGGACAAAGGGTTAATTCCAGTAGTTTCTCTTAAGTGACTTAAGGCTTAGGTATGTTTTATTTTTAAAATGCATTTCCAAATAGGTTTGCAAAATGATAGAATCATAGAATCATAGAATTGGCTGGGTTGGAAGGGACCTCAGAGATCATCAAGTCCAACCCTTGATCCACTACCGCTGTAGTTACCAGACCATGGCACTGAGTGCCACATCCAGTCTCTTTTTAAATATCTCCAGGGATGAAGAATCCACTACTTCCCTGGGCAGCCCATTCCAATGTCTGATCACCCTCTCTGTAAAGAAATTCTAACGTCCAACCTAAACCTCCCCTGGCACAACTTGAGACCGTGTCTTCTTGTCTTGTTGAAAGTCGTCTGGCAAAAGAGCCCAACCCCCACCTAGACCAGTAAAAGACCAGTAACTTCGCATTTACTGACTTCTCCCTTCACTTTGCCCCTGCATGTCTGCTTCCCACTGCCTTTTTGGGCCACGGTTGGTATTTGGGTCACAACTCTTGCCGGTAGGAAGGCAAGGACACTATGAAGGTCAGGCAAACATCAGATTCCCCACCCGGATTTACCATGGCAGGACATGACGTTTCTCACCCCAGTTTTCGGACCGGGCTTTTGAGGCACCACTGCCTCCTCTTTTTTCTCCCCTGGCCCCAGGGACGCACCCGAGGCCGCCATTCCCCACCCGCCTCCATTACACGCCCCAAGCGGACAACGGCAGCGCCGCGCGGCGGTAACGCCCGGAAGCCACCGCCCCCTTCCCTCCCCCCTCCGTCCGCACGTTCCCGCCCGGGCCTTCCCCTCCGCCAATCGGAGCCGCCGTTCGGCGGTGGGAGGGGAGGGGGCGGATCCACAGCGCGGCTCAGCGGCCCCGCTGCCCATCGCCGCCCGAGTGCGCCCCGTCCCGCCGGCCGGAAGGATGTGCTCCCGGAAGTTCCGGCGCTGCCGCTGTGTGGGATAAACAGTCATGGCGGAGGCGGTGGCTCTAGGAACAACGGCGGACGCCGCGGCAGCCGTGGCGCTGGGAACATCCCCCGTGGCGGCCGCGGGAGCCGCGGCTGCGGCCTTCGACTTCGTAGACGTGCCGCCGCCCGTCGTGGGGCCGGGAGGAGGCGGATGGACCAAGCAAGTCACTTGCAGGTACGCGCTGTCCGCCGCGAGGCGGATGGGGGGCGGCGGTGGTGGTGGTGAAGGGCGGACACGGTCGCCCTTCTCCCTACCGCCTCTCACCGCGATCGCCGTTTCCCCTGTCCCCCCCTCCGCAGCCGGCCTCCCCCTAACCCCGCAGTCGGCCTCCCACCTGCCCCCCCCCTCCCCCCGCAGCCGGCATTAGCGCCCCCCCCCCCTTGCCTCCTCCCTCCCCGCTCCACCCCCGGGGCCGTTTCCCTCAGAGCCGCTCCCCTCCCCCCCCGGTCACGTACGCGCAGCGCGCGGCCGCAGCGCCCCCCGCCCCGCCCCGCGCCCTGAGGGAGGCCTGCGGCAAACTGCGCAGCTGGACGGACCGGGCCGCGCCGCGCCCTACAGCGGCCCCGGGCGGAAACCGGCGGTGGCGGCGGGGCTTGTGGGGGTTGTAGTGAAGCGGTGGCGGCGGCGGGGGGCCCGTTGCCGGAAGTACCTGCTGGCGTCGATCGCGCTCCGGGCCTAACCTGCTGGAGGAGCCGAACGCGCGGGCGGTGCGGGTTGCGGCTTTTTTTCCGCCTCTGCTTTATTTTTTTTTCCTTTTTTTTTTTTTTTTTTTTTTTTTTTTTTTTTTTTTTTTGAGGGGGGTGTGCCCTGCGGATTCGCTGCGCACATTGCATGTGGCTGCCCATCCCCTTGCCGCGGAGGTTGGAAGGGTTGCTGGCTCCCTGTGCGGTGCCGTGGGTCACTCTATTGTGTGGAAATCTGCCCGCAGTCATCGGTGTGGAGGAGATGGTAGGGTGGGAGTCCCCGAACTGCCTTCCAGAAAATGCCAGAAAGCAGGAAGTGCGAAATGCCTTTGGTTCTTGTCCGGTGGAATAAAGATTTTCAAATGTAAACGAATTCGTGGTTGATATTGCAAGAATTATTTATTAAACGGGGGTATGGGAATAAGTCCTGATAGGGTGCAAAATTTAAATATTTCTGTTACTTTGTCAAGATTCTGGATGCTGCGTCACTCTCCGATTGCGTTTTCCTTTAAACTGTATTTCTGAGAAATCTTTTATATAGGATTATGCAAATCATACTGCATTTTGTAGACCTTGCTAGGTGGCCTATTTTTAAACTTATCCTGATGGCCTTTTTGCAGGCTGAAAGGAATATAAAATAATTTTTTGTGAATCCAGAAATATTATTAGTTTATTACTAAGAAAATGGTAATCCAAAATGAGCATCGAGGAGCATCTCCTGCAAGTCTTTCAAAATTTTATTATTTTTTTATTTAAATAAAATTGAAAATTGCATTTAATCTGAATATTTTCTGTGCAAAAATACATCATAAGTCCCTTGGAAGCCAGAAGGAACACCCCTTGGGCCGATAGTCTCAAGATCTATGGTCTCTTACTGTCTTTTCTTCATATTTTCCGATTTTTGCCGATTGCAGGTACAAATTGCAGTATTAAGAACCCTCACTTGATTTCTGCAGGCAGCTTGCTTGCTGTGTCTCTCTTGTGCTGTTAAGTATGCCGTGGCATTCCTGGTAACTGTTGGTCACTGTTTATTTTAGTTAATTCATTGTTAATCTGACCGTTTGAGAAACACTGTTTCTCAGCCCTAAGTACTTCTTCACACAAAGAATTTTTGCCGTGTTAATATTTGATTTGTGGCACTTAAAGGTTAGGCCAGCGATGAGGAAATGTCCCGGAATTATGCTTAGCTCAGCTTTTGAATGAGTTGCAAGGATACAAGTTAGTGCTCTCTCTGTAGAGATTGCCTCATTTATGAAGGTTGAAAGGCTCAATTAGGTGAAATGGATTGGTGAGAGAGATATATACATATGTTTTTTTCTCAGATATCAGACAAGATCAGTAAATGTATTGAGGGCGGTGACTGCCAGAGTACAGAAGCAGTCAAGTTCATCAATATCATGCAGTGCAGTGAGTATTAAATGTATCATGCAGTTAGTCTAATGAATATATTTATTTACAAACACTTGTGACTACTGGGGAGTTAAAGCTGCTCTTTTCTAATGGTTAATGTGCTTTAATGTGAGCTTAAACAAAAATCAGGTCTCAGTTTTGAACCCAGTGAACCTCCCCATTCTTTGTTCTTCCTGGCTAATCCCCCCCAGTTACCCACTACTTGCTTATTTCCCTGTTTACTTTTAGTGGGGCATTCAAGTTAGATATAGTAGCTTTTCTCGGTTTTTAAAGTGAAACAATTCTGACTTGAGCTTCAGGGAATGTGTGATACAAATTTTGCTTTTTAAGTTTGGTTTCAATAGGGTGTATTCAAGAAAATATACTTTTTGCTGTTAAGTCTTGTTTTACCTTTTTAAAAGAGCTACAGAATTTTACTGTGAGATGAAGTGGTTGAATATTGAAGTGCAAATTCTTAGTATAGTAGATAAAACAGTTTCCATTTTCACTAGCACTTATTCTATTTATAGATTTTAGTGACTTGAACCATTGTGTGTGACAGTAAATGCTTCCTAAAAAAACTCCTGTGAGGTTGTGATCTCTTCAGTATAAGTACTTTGCACTTTGTAGTTGGTGAAAAAATATTCTTATTTTATCAAAACTGTAAGGTTTAGAATTTGTGAAGTTCTAGCTGCTCCTTTGAATACCTGATGAGATAAATTGGTCGTCTAAGGAGTTTTATCATGTTAGTTTGATATCTGTAGGATGGATGATTGATATCCTGAAGTAAGAGATACAGTGACTAAAATGAAAGCCTGATTTCTCATAGACATGTACTTTTGTTATCTTTCTTTTCTTACAGTTTAAGTTTAGAAGCTGCTGGGTAAAATGTAGGAATTCATCATGTTCCTCAAGAGATGATTAAAAGTAATTTTCTAGCATTACTTCTCTAGTTCAGCAGTTTTCAAGGCTTTTGTGGTGTGTGGTAATTTATAATCTTTTAATCTGGAATAAACTGCAGAGAAGTAAAACTATAATTCATAAGTAGTTTTTATTTAATTTTCAGATCTTTTTGTTGCTGATATCTTTGAAATAAGGAGTGGTGGTCATTACCAAGCTTCTCTGTCCTCCCAGTTTTGGGTGGTTATGTGATTATTGAACAGCGGTATAGGCAACGTTTTTTCCAAAGACTTGACACTACTTCCTCCAGATTATTTGTATTTTCCAGATGTCATTCAGTAATAATTAAGGTCATCAAATCATTTTAAATAGATTACATTTCACTTCACTTATTTTTTTATTAATAGCTCAATATAAATAAAACTCTTAGGCACCTATTTTGTGTATTTTGAGATTGTGTATTTTGAGGGCTGTCTGTTTATATCTTTGCTATTATTTCTGAAAACCCACATCAGATATTATCTCCCTTCTGGTGTGAAGACTAAGAAGCAGTAAAATATCTTCCCTTATTCAGTGCTGCACTAGTTGTAGGATGTGGAATATAAACCTCTTAACAGCCCACTTGTATTGCCCTTTTATAGCTTCTCACTGAAGGAGGTTATTGGGAAGAAGGCACAAGGAAATAAATGCTCTTAACACCTGCCTTTTTTCTTCCTTATCATTTTTCTTAAGGTTACTAACACAGAATTTCACTAGCCACTCGTGTGGCTGAACATTAACATGCTGTGGTAGAACAGTGTGCCTGGCCTCTTCCCTGCTGCCATCTGCCTTGGAAGTTCTCTTATCTCTGTATGGCACCTGAAGAAGCTAATGAATGCAGCTGACTGTAACCCTGAAGTTCCCTCTCTGCCAGTAATGGCAGTGTCTCCATTTTTTAAGGAGGTCTGTTGCCAAGTGTAACAGACCTGACATCCTTATTCAGCAAAACTGGTAGCTTAAGAAACAAAATGGGGTTTCCTGAAAGCAGGATTAAGTTGACCTGAAATAAAGAATAAACCACACCTGAGTAAGCAAACCCATTGCAAGCTTCAAAAGCTATGGAAAGAAGTATTGCGTATTGATTTCACTAAAAGTAATACAAGAGTAAAGACTTGTATAGAAAGAAGCTGGGGTATGTTCAGGATTTAAGACCGCAGTTACTTAACTGCATTGTTTGCTTGATAAAGGCATTGCAAATTCTTTTTCTCCAATTTACAGTAATAGAAGTAATATTATTCTATCAGGTATAAAACATTTTTTTTAGTACATTATTATACTCTAAAGCATCATGAAAATCAGGATCGTTGAAACCTGGATAAAACTGAAATCTAAGTATTCTGGTAAACTAACTGTAGCTCTTGTAACATCTGACTTCTACAGTGGCTGGAGTTCCAACTCACCAGATCTTGTCTACAACTTCAGGCTTATGGAGGTGAAAAGCCTGATTTTTGTGACCTTTTTTAAGTACCTCATGAAAATGAGGGTCTGCTGTTTTGATCAAGGCATCTGTAACTAGACATGAGTTGAAACATTTTTCCGTAATAAAATCCAAATGCAGGCAGTTAGTACTTGGTGGTGGTTGTTCTGTGTGTGTTGGTTTCACTCATGTTTTGTACGGTCATACAGTGAACCATGGGAGATAATCAGGTTTTGTCCCCTGATGCAGCCTCACCAAATCATGCTAGTATATCTGAATATGAAAAACAGAGCACTGCTGCCAGAATAAGTGCTTTTTGGATGACAGCATCATAAGCACTGGGAGAAAATCCAGTCATATGTCTGGATCTAGTTTTACTTCTTCAGATGAAATCATCTGTATTCTCTGTGTACTTGGCAGAATGCAAATTTCAGACATCCTTCAGTGTATCACTGAGTGAGACAGGTAACTCATGTATTTTTCAGTTTTAAAGATCCTTTTTCCCTGTAACCAGAAACAAGAGGCTGGTATTGCCGTTGTGTAAGCTTAAAGTTGAACTGAATTATGTGTGTGTGTAAAGGTGCTCTCCAACAGCAGTTTTATTACCTTTAGCCAAAAAATAATGCACTGTTTACTTTTCGACATGACCAAATTTTAGCCAAAGATCAAAATGTAAATTATTAAATTCTTTGTGCACTTAAAGTAAAAAAAAAAATACTACCTCTTGGCAGGGGAGAGGAGGAGAGGGAGGAAGTTGGTATAATCCTTAGAGAACTACATATTTCTCTCCTCCCACCCCAGTCTTCTTTTTTCAAATGAGTCTGTTTGCTGCGTAGGACTGCAGACCTTTAAAAATGACATGTGAATTAAATTGAGCTTGTGAGTGTTTTGGGTTTGTTTTTTGGTTTCTGTTTCCCTCCACCCATTTTTATAGGCTACCATCTTGACATAATAAATTGAGACATCTTTCAGAATTATACAGAACCTGTATTTGCAGAGAACTTTCTAATGTAAGCTGAGGAAGAAGCAAAGGGACTTGGAGCTCGGTTTCCTCAGTTTAACAAGCAGTGGAAGAGTCAAATTTTGAAGCTTATGTATTTAGGATAAGTTACATTGACAAGTACTTTCTGGCAGAAGTCTTTTTTTCAGGCTGGTGCTTTTCTCTTATCATTTATTTCAGCTGTAGTGGTGTCTCAACACTTCGTTGTCTTAAGTAGCAGTGTAGCTGAGCAGTGATCTGATCTAGATTAAAAATAACCATGGGGACAGCAAAAGGAATGTTAGGTTGCATTTGAAGCCGTTTTCTGTTATGAGTCATCAGGTGGGTATGAAATTGCATGCCCCGACACATGGGGGAAGCAGTGCTGTGTAGAAATAAGCAAAGGGTGGGGATAACAGTTGCTGAAGAGCAAACATTTAACAGCCCGATTTTATTTGTTTGGTTTGTTTTTTTACCCTGTTGGTGTAACTCCCATTTCTTACAAGAAAGCCAGAAATTCCAGTTGTGTTCTGATTCCGCAAGTTCATGAGCTGTTTTGTTTTTCACTTTGAGGTGGGTTGGTTTGTGAGTGGGCTGTAACTTTTTGTTGGGGTTTGTGTAGATGGTAGGGGGTTTTTTGCTCACAGTGGAGGGTGCTGGCTATGCAGCGAGGGGTTTTTTGATTTATTGTTGTAACACCCTGTTCCTGGTGTGTGGTAGCTGTTTATGAAGCCATCTGGCAAACCTGACTAGGGTACTAATCTCTCCTGGGAAAATATTCCACATAGCCTAATCTTGGTTTTACACCACTTATTTTTAGTAGGACCACATTTCTTATCTAGTTACTATGGGGCTACTGTGTACAGACAGACAGGTGATTGTTTGGAGCAGGCTGATGGAAAGTGTCAGCCAGTGGTTTATAAAACCACTTCAAATTTTATTTCTTCTTAGTAGCTTGAATACACCACTGGTGTTGCACATGGAGGTTTATCAGCCCTCTTAAAACTCACCTCAGGTTTTAATAGATTCCTAGTACTGGATTACAAATGTAGTTCTGTTTGTGTTGCTGAATTGTTCACTTTGATTTATTTGACTTCCTACAAGTATAGCCAACTAAGTACCTATGCAGAAATTCATGCAGTCTGGCAACTTTGCACTTTTTAAGTTTAGGAATATTGACTTCAATGTGATGTTTGAAGAAAGATCCTCCTAATCTTAGTTTGGGATGCTGAAAGATGATCCTTCTTGTCTCTTGTGCTGGCTGTACTGCTGTGTGGCTGCACAGTCAGCAAGCTGGAGATCCTTGTTTTTCTGACTGCAAAGCTGTGGTAAAACCAATTAAAAATGGTGGAAGTATGCAACAGAAAGATGGCAGACTGCCCCTTTCAGCAGCAAGATAGGCTTACAGGGGTATAAACTGCTTCTCAGTACTCTCTCAAGTGGTGTTTTTTATGAGAGCTAAACATTAACAAATGTTCTTATTTACCAGGTCCTGATATTTCCAATGAGTTCAGAGTTTGCAGCCTACTTAGGATCTTGGAGCCAATGCTTCTCTTTCTAAACTGAAGAGTTGGTAAACATGTTGGTGGATTCAGTTCTTATGTAGGTTTGGTTTTTTAGGAGGGGTAGGTTGTTTTTTGATGGGGTTTTTTTGTGGGTTTTTTGGTATTTGTTTTATACATCTATGGCGATTGGCAAACATGTACTTACACTTTTATTCTCAGTTGTGGTTTTGATGTAAACATATTGGTCTAAATAGTTGAAGTTTGTTGACTTTAAAGAATCTTGGCTCTTCTAGGTTAAAAGTTAAATTAAAAATTACTCTTCCATTTTCTTGAATAGCTGAAATTGAGGAAGCTTGGTTAAACTTGCATTACTTGACATGCTAAGATCTAGTAAGGTGTCCTCAAAACGCTGTGAAACTCCAACTCTTTCAAGACAGTATTGAGGCAGGGTGTTTCTACTGATTAATTGGCTCCTATGGTATAAACAAATGTGCATTCAATTATCCATCACAAACATGTTTTGTATTATTGGAGAGGAAAGTACTACTGGTTGAATTATTTACAAATTCAGAATAGATTTACGTCCGTGGATGCAGTGGTGGACTTCTTTAAATACCGCTAACCCTAGAGGTATTTAAAAAAGTGTAGTTGTGGTGCTTAGGGGGGACTTGGCAGGACTAGATTAACAGTTGGACATGATGATCTTTATTTTTGGTTAGCATATACCTTTCTACAATTCTAAGGTTTTTGTTTGTGTCAAAACACGAGGTGATAGTGAAAATTTATCCCCATTGACTTTGTGCAAGACTTTTTGTGTCATTTCCCAGGGCAAGTTTTGTTTCACAGGTTTTTTTCAGACTTTTATAGGCATAAGTTCCTAAATGTGCAGTGCAGTTCACTGGAATAGCTAAAGCTTCATCTTAGATGTTATTTAGATTTTTATACTGGAAAGCAGAGCCATGGGTTGATAGTGGTGGTCTTAATTCAGCATAATTTGATTTACAGCATAACTCCTCATCCACGTACTTGGCTTATGTCTTCAGATCTTCCCCTTAACTCCCAGTAATGTGCTGTCTTACAGATATTTCATGCATGGAGTCTGCAAGGAAGGAGACAACTGCCGCTACTCCCATGACCTCTCCACTAGTCAGTCTGCCATGGTGTGCAGGTACTACCAGCGAGGATGCTGTGCTTATGGAGATCTTTGCAGGTGAATAAATAACACTGACCATCCTGTTAGACAGTGATTTCGCTCTGTGACCACAAGTAGGGGACGGTAAATCTTAGTGGTTTCCTCTGTCATTGTTACTTCAGAAATTTATAAATGCACCTTTTTCACAAAGTGCTTCCTCTTGCTAAATACTATGGTATTTTCTTTGCTCTGCAAGTAAATAAACAAAGACAAGGTGACTTATAGGAAATATGTATATACACATACATATACATATATACACAAACGTATGAGTACTAGTTGTCAGGGTGTGGGCTTTATTACTAATAATGTGTTGATGAATTAGCTGAACTGTTGAGACTGCATTCAGACTAGCTGAACTGATGAAACTCAATTACATTTGGTGAGTGATTATAGAAGCCTGAACAGGTAAGAATTTTTTTTCCAGTTGTTAGTCTCTTCAGGAGTGGCTGCTCTCAACACTTGAACTGCCATTTTGGAAAAGTAGTTGGAGTGTAGTCATGTAGGTTTTACAATGCTGCTTCTACATTAGGGAGGCATTTGTAAGACTTAAGCTATAACTCAACCCTAATACTGAAATCATTAAAAAGAATAAAAACTACATGTGTAGACAGGAAATGAATGCTTTCCTAATGTAGCAAAGCTTTACAGAGACTCAGTGTTTGCATCGTCTTAACTTCACTCTATTAAAATATAGCAGGAGTTACAACTTTGTCATGTTGCAGCTCTACTGCATGATTAAAAAGTTGCATCATGACTTCATATGGTAGTTTCTAGTTAGCTTTAATCTTTAATTATAGTTTACTGTGGATAAGGGAAATAAAAATTAGCCATATAGATCACCTGCCATATAGATCAGTGGTGTCCAAAGTTTTGATCACACACTCCATGAAAAATTTCCAAGTACCTCACAATATATACGTATTTGTAGATGATATCTGGTACTGTACTGATGCATACATTATAAAATATACACAAAATCCAGATTTCAAAAAAAAGTGTAGTAAAGATGAAAAAAACTTAATTTTTTTATTAACAGTTCAGAAACTTCTCTCACTGAAAGCTTTATTAGTTATATATTTTAATTTATTTCCGAGTTTTAACTGTACAAGATAAGAGGGTTTGTTTTTTTTTTATAGTTGACACACTTGCATTGTTTTTTGGCAGCAAAATTGCGTAATGGTGAAAATGTTCTGGAACAGCTGTTTTCAGAATGTTGTCTCCATACAAGTCTCTTTCAAAACTTCATGTATTTCATTATTGAAACAGAATCTAGCACATATCATAAGCTGGGGTATGTTAGAAACATCTGTACTTTCATCCAGCTGTACAACAAACTTCCCACACTGCGAAATTTTTTCTAATAATTGTTTCTTCACATCTTTCACTGTATTTTTGATGCCATTCCCAACAGTATTGCTGACAAAGGAATGTCTTGTTCTGTCACCGTATTGTTTCCCATGCATTATTTCAGACATTTTTACCACAGCAGGAGGAACAAATGGTCCAGTTGTATGGCTTTTTCTCTTTAACTATTGCAGTGTTTATTCTGAAGTTCTGTAAAACACTGGATGGAGTATCAGATGACTGATATCTGAAAAAAATTGTAGAGGTCTGTCTTTGTGTTCTGGATGTTTAGATTTTAAATGTCTTGCTAATTGTGACGGGTTTATACTACCATTAGCTGATATTTCAAGGCAATAAATAATAACCACTGAGAGCAAGGTTTATCATTAATAATAGTGGCTGTAAATCTGTATTTCAAATAGTCTTGTTGGTAGTCTCAGTTTACATCCTGTCCCCAAGTTCTTGTCAGATCTCATTAGGTTGGTATTGTCTTTACCTGGTAATGAAAAGCTCCTCGTAGGACAAGTGTTAGATCTGACATTTTTTTTTTTTGCTTCTGCTCACTTTATCAGTGTTGTCTTCAGTCCTCTGTTCATTTGCAGTAATCTTTTCAAACCACTTCTTAGTTTTGGTCAGTTAGTTTAGGTAAAACAAGGTAATATCAATCTGTTTAATTGGGCACAAGAAACCCATAATGTGTTTCATTGTGCTGCAAGTGAGGGAACAAATGAGGGTGCCACTGTCAACCATGTGTGGTGAAACACCTGCTCCTCCTTCAGGACACCTCATGCATACTAAATGTGGGACCCTTTGACATATGGACTGAGTGAGGACACTGCTGTAAATCTGTATGTTAAATGTTAGTAAGAGGTAAAGTTCTTTTTAGAGGAAAAAAAAAAAAAAGACAAGCTCTAGTAGTTTCTCTCTGCACTCCAGTGGGTTGTCTTGTTCATCTCATTGGGTGGATGTGTGTGGCTTTGGAAACCTTTGCTTTTGAGGTCTGAAGGTCTGAACATCTCTTTAATATACAAGAACCATGACACTTAGTTGTTTTCAATCTGGTACAAGGTAAATAAATCACTGTTGCTTAAGTTTTGCATGATCTCCAAGAATTCCCTTTATTTCTCCTTGAAATTAGTAAGCAAACAGATCTAAGACTTCAAAGGTACACTTGTAAATTGTTTTGTAGTCTGCTAGTTGCTGAAAAACGTATTTTGGAGAGAAATGTTGCTTTCATGTGTCTGGGTGGCAGCATCTTTTTCCACAGTGATTTGAAAGAGGGATTAGAAATAACTAATAACATCTGAAAGAGGCAAGATGCTCAAATAGAGAAAAAGAATAATTTATTTTGTTGTGGATCTCTGGAGCTGTGCTGAAGGCAGAACCAGCTTAGGCAAGGTTGCCCACAACATTGTCCAGTCAAGTTTGATTCTCTACAAGGATGAAGATTGTGCAGCCTCCCTGTGCACCCATTCCAGTGTTTGACTATTTTTACAGTAATTTTTTTTTCTTGGTATCTAATTGTAACTTCCCGTTTTGAACTTATGTCTACTGACTGCCATGCTATTGCTGAGCCTCTGAGAAGAGTCTGGCCATATCTTTCCTGTGGCTTCCCACAAGATAGCAGTATCTGCACCCAGTTTTCTCAAAGTTGAATGAAGTAATTTATCTGATTCAGTAAGAGTGCATGTACACAAAGATCTGTGACCAGATTTGAGCATAGCTGAAGTTCATTCTATATAAGTTAGGTTACAAAGGTGCATCCTGCTCCATTTCCTCCAAAATCATGGAGTACCTTCTGTTTCCTTAAGCAGTGCTGACAGATGACACAAGTGGAAGCACGGATCTTTAAAGGGTGGTCAGTAGCTTTCTCTTCCAGGCCGTTTTTAGATACCCCTGAGTAGTGTGTATCTTAATCAGGTTGTTGTGGATTTTTTTTTGTTTCATTTTTGTTCGGTTTTGTTTTGGTTTTTAATGGTATTTTTAAATTATTTTCTGTATTCTGGGCTGCTTTATTGGGGGTATTTGTGAAGCGTTGACATGATGTGTTGTAACTTTTTAGATATGAACATACCAAGCCACTGATACAGGAAGAAGTGACTGATGTGGATCCAGATGCAAAGATTTATGCCTCGATGTCCTCAGACTTCGCATCACTCCCTGAAACAGTTGAAGACATCATTGCTGAGATAGAAGATGAAAATATAGATCTAGCAGCTGAAAATATAGATCTGGCAGCTGAAAATATAGATCTGGCACCTGAAAGTATTGGTCTGGCAGCCGAATGTATTGGTCTGCCACCTGAAAGTATGGGTCTGCCACCTGAAAGTATGGGTCTGCCACCTGAAAGTATGGGTCTGCCACCTGAAAGCATGGGTCTGGCAGCTGAAAGCATGGGTCTGGCAGCTGAAAGCATGGGTCTGCCACCTGAAAGCATGGGTCTGCCACCTGAAAGCATGGGTCTGCCACCTGAAAGCATGGGTCTGCCACCTGAAAGCATGGGTCTGGCAGCTGAAAGCATGGGTCTGTCACCTGAGAGCATGGGTCTGGCAGCTGAAGATATTGGTCTGGCAGCTGAAAATATTGATCTAGCAGCTGCAGGAGTAGGTGCTGAAGACTGGGTGAATGCTGTGGAGTTTGTCCCTGGGCAGCCGTACTGTGGACGTGGTAAGCTGATCATAGGATAATAGAGAATTTCCGTCATGGCTCAATAATTTATGTGTAGTGAATTTATTTTAATACTTTAGTTTTCTGCAATACAACTATTTGTATTTATTAATCACTTCAAGTGACTTTTCCTTAATTTAAACTTTAATTTTCTGATGTGAATAGTCAGACTATTCTATGTCAATTACTGCTATTGTCCAGATGTTAAATAACATTCTCTTCCCAGACTCTTTTTCCAAATTCTGTTTTGTATCCTGCTGGTGCTACAGGGTGAATGTTTTTCTTGCTACAGAGTGTCTTAGGCTAAAGCAGATGGTGTTTGAATGAAACGTAATGAACTACTTTTTTTCAGTTGTATAAATTTAATCCCGTTGGCTGAAATGGGTGAAGGGAGAGTGAGAAGATAAGGATTGGGTCCACCTACTGGAGAGTAGTGGTTCTGAAAACAGAGAGAATTGTTGGGAGTATAGCTTATTCTATGTGGTATGTTGGATTCAGAACTACTGAAGCAGTCTTGTGTCTCTAATTATGCCTTCCAAGAGGAAGCAAAACTGTAGCAGATGCAGTGCAGTAGGTAAAGAAGCTATGTAAGCAAGGCTTTAGGTTATGGGAGCTGAAATACTCAGAAGTGGAAATACTAATCTCTTCAGGGCTAAGACTTCAAATCCATTTTTCCCAATCTCACATATTAAGTTTGCTGTTTTTTGATTTTGTTTTATTTTTAATGAATAAAAAACTTTAGTGAATAAAGTTTTGACAAAATATATCCTTCAGAGGGGTGCAGGTGACTCTTCAAAATTCTTCTCTTAAGCTGCAAATGTGCCTCATCATTCAAAGTATGCATTTTCCAGGAATGTAGGATTGCCTTGCTCAATAATAATCTTGCCAGCCCAATTAAAAGAAGTTTTGTATCACTCAGTTCCTTTGAAACTACATTTTTCTGCATTTTGTCTGCATTTGTCTACTAGGCTTCTGCCTATCTGTGCTAAGATCTACTGAGCTTGTCTTCCTCAGTAAGGGTCAAGCAAGATGTCAGAAGTCAAGTGTAACAGCTAGGTAAAAATCTGTGGCATCGTTAAACAAAAAACTGACCAAAAAATGACTGTCTGTCGAGAGAATAGAAACTGACTGGTAGTTGTAATTTTTGTTGCTTTTTTGGGAGTATAGATCATGGATTTCAATTAATTAAAAGTTTTCAAATTACTTTCAAAAGAGTAGGTAGAGTCTAGTGTATGGTTACTGTTACTTTTCTTGGTACTAGTTCATTAGAACTTACAAGGAAGAAGTAATGAATTTTTGGGGGGGGTTCGGGGTTGGAAAAATAAAAAAATGAGGAGGTTGACAGTTAGCTTGTTACTCTGTCACTCATTTGCTTTTGAAAAGCATGTTTCTAGCTAAGAGAGTGTGCAAGTGACCTCTAAAGTCAGAGGTGGTTCAAGAAGCAGACTCCCAACTTATTGAGAGCTAGTATTTTCTTCAGGATTTGCTTATCTCCCACAACAGTGAGCTCGCAGGGACCTGCTCTTTCTCTTACCCTTTCTGTCAAAAAGCTAACAGCACACAGTAAACCATACATAATGTTTAGTGTGTCCCTTTGTTCCACAGGGATGAAAACTGTGGGTGTGCAACCTCCTTTTTTTGTTTGTTTGTTCTGAGGAGAGTCTGTCCTTTACTTTTAGAGATCCAGGTGTGCCTTTCATAGTTCTTGCTTATTTCTCCACATCTGCTGCCTCCAAAGCTTATAAAAGCTGCGCTTTCATAAGGCATAGATGGCTTTTTTACTCTTGTAACAGCTTCTGTTTATGTAAATGAAGTCCAGTTTTTACTCTTCATTTGTTCTGGGTATAATAATGCTTTGTTCTACTCCATTTATTATATCTTCAGTTCCAAACTGATGACTTTTGTCTTGTCATGTAGTTAATTATCCTGCTTATGGAGTGATCTTGGAAGGCTGTTTGGCTTCTCAGAGCACACACAAGCCTATGTTCATGAGGTACAGGGACAAGTGTTAAGCAGCAGCAGTCCGAATTGGGAAATTACACAGATTTCAGTTCCATTTATGGAACTTAGGGAAGGGAATTCACTCAGGATTTTGCAAAACTGATGTCTAATTTAGAATGCAATGAAAATGCCCTGAATTTCAGTTTCCTAAGGCTAAATGTATATGTATGACGGACCAGATAGCTGTTTAGGGTAGGCTTTTTGGCTAATATCTAGAATAAGGTTAGTTTGAGAAGTGTGGACGCAGCTTTTTTATAATTCATAGAGATGCACAGGAGTCTAGAAGTGAAACTATTGTTCAGGCTGAACAGGAACACAGTAATCAACCTGCACTGGAAGGAACACAGAAGGAGCTGCTGGTGTGGTGTTGCCATACTAGTGTTTTGTTATGCTGTATACATGTTATTGCTTCAGTTGTGTAATTTCTGGGGAAAAGCCTGTTAACTTAAAGTAATGTGAAGTTTATTCTAAGAGCACTGAGATTTGTAATCTTACTTAGTTGTTGCTGAACCAGAGTTTGTATAAATATGTACTTAAGGGCTAGGAAAATTTTTCTAGTCTCTAGCTTAGTCTGTAAATGGATCTGAATCTGACCTCTTAAACCTTCATCACTTCAGTTTTGCTCAGTTGAAGGATGAAGAAATTGGTCATGCTTTCTTGAGTGGGAAAGTAACTTTTCAAAGTGAAGGTGTGTGAAACCTGGACTGAAATGAACCTTGGTTGTTTTTATTATTCTCTCTGGATAACTTTAGCAGGGTTACCCAGAGTTTGCTTTGCATTAAAACATAATGTATTTGTACTCCCAGTGCTTTAAATCTGAATGTATTGCATACTGTCCTTAATTTTGTTCCCAGCTGCCCCTTCCTGTGCTGAAGCATCCTTGGAAGAAATGGTGATTGAGGAAGAATATGAAAAGCAGGAAATAGATGTGGAGATAAAGAAGGAGCTGTGCCCCTACGCTGCAGTAGGAGAATGTCGTTACGGGGAAAACTGCGTGTATATCCATGGGGATGTGTGCGATATGTGTGGGCTGCAGGTCTTGCATCCAATTGATGCTGCGCAGAGATCCGAGCACATAAAGGTAAGCAAATAACTGTCTGGTGGTAAAAAAGCTTTAAGTTATTGCCTCCTAGCTCCCCACAGTCACTTGTCACTAATTCCCTTTCATTTGAAGGCACATACAGGTCAGGCAGTTAATGAATTCCTGTTGTAAAATGGACTGTTTCCTCTCAGGGCTGTACCCAAAACTAGCTGGGCTTCCTTGTCTGTGCTGGGAGAGCAGTCTGCTTAAGGATCGTAAAGCTTTGTTCTTTGCCTAGTAAAACTGGATGGTCTTCTAGAATGCCTTTCTCGTGTTTTAAAAGCAGTCTCTGAAGATAGAAATTTAAACTCTGAATTCATTGCTTTCTGCTATCAGCAAATTATTTTTTCTTGAGGATAAAGATTTTTTCAGCTTAATCTTACTCCATTCATTAGGTAAAATAGCGGAGTAAAAGTGAGCTTAAGCACCTGCTTAGAGTTCACTAGGTGACCAGCTGTCTCTGTAGTCGTTTTCTTTGTCTCTCCTTTCCAGTCTTGCATTGAAGCTCACGAGAAGGACATGGAGCTTTCATTTGCCGTCCAGCGTAGTAAAGACATGGTGTGCGGGATATGCATGGAGGTGGTGTATGAGAAAGCTAATCCTAGTGAGCGCCGCTTTGGGATCCTCTCCAACTGCAGCCACACTTACTGCCTCAAGTGCATCCGCAAGTGGAGGAGTGCTAAACAATTTGAGAGCAAGATTATAAAGTGAGGCACTTCCCTGTTTCGATTGTGCTTTGGTACTGTGGAAGAACTTAGTAACTTGTGACAGCTTGCAGCAGACTTCCAGATGCAGACTGCACACAGGCTGCGTTTAATACATGCTATTCAGCTTGGAAGTGAAATAATTTTTAGGGATAGCATTTACACTCTGATTTGGTTAATACGGATAAGTTTGCAAAACTTAATGGCAGAAAATAATTTTCATTTATTTAGTACTGTTTTGTCCAATGGTTACTCTTCACATCTTGGACACCCATATATAATCTGAAAACAGATTAACCAGTTCAGAATGTATGCTTCTTAATTCATTACTACCCTAGTTCATTAATCAGTTGACAGAGCGTTTCTCCATTTAAAGTCTGTTCTAAAAAAACAAAGTTCCAATCAAATAAATACAGAAATCAAACCAAAATAAATTTACTTAATTCTCAAGAAAAAGGAGTCTGTGTGAAGTGTTTTTTCAAGCTTTTTTGAGACAAGCTGACCAGCTGCCATTTCCATTGAGTTCTTGAAGAAGAGAGTTTAGGTACCCTCCCGTGTAAGAGAGAATCTAGATTGAAAAGTCTCTACAGCAAATGTATGGGTATAATACATATTTAAAGATGGAAATGTGCCATGAATTGTTATATAGGGGGAGAGAGAGCACCCTGGAATGTGGAATTTTGCAGCACAGTCTCTTCATTCCCCAGGTCCTGCCCAGAATGTCGGATCACATCTAACTTTGTCATTCCAAGTGAGTACTGGGTGGAGGAGAAGGAAGAGAAGCAGAAACTCATTCAGAAATACAAGGAGGCAATGAGGTATGAGCACTGCAGCCTTTTGTCAGGTTGGGACAGCAGCAATAAAGGCACGCCTGGAGAAGAAGGGTGTTGGTCTAAAGCCCTCTCACACCTGCTTTCCCCCCCATGTGTGAAGTGCATCCTTGCCTGTCTTCCCACAGGAATAGTTTCGTGACTCTGGTTGCATGCATCTGTGTTTTCTGACCTCCATCTTTCCTTTCTATACACAAAACAGTGGTGGTACAGCTGTAAGGTAGTACGGTTTCGTGCACTGTGAGCCAGTAGCGTCCCCATGCATGTATCAACCTGCACACACTGTGTAGTACTTTATTTCTGCGTGTAGGTGCTATACTGGCAAAATACCTTCAGCTCCAAATGGTACCTGAGATCCTTTTGTACTACAGGTAAATGCAATTCTGAAGTCTGGTTGGGGTCTGCTATGAGTAAGGGTTGCAATATTTTCCTTTCCAGCAACAAGCCATGCAGGTATTTTGATGAAGGCCGTGGGAGCTGCCCATTTGGAGGGAACTGTTTTTACAAGCATGCGTATCCTGATGGCCGCCGAGAGGAGCCACAGAGATCCAAAGTGGGGACATCAAGTAGATTCCGGGTCAGTGCTGCTGTTTTTTGCCCTTCTTATACAGAGAGACCACAGGAGGTGATGTTTGTATTAAACCAGCTGTCTAAAGGACAGGGAAATGGTTGGGGTATTTCTTTGTTTTGGTCATGTTTGGTTTTTTTTAAAACTGCTGATTGACCTTTGTAATGGTGAATTTGAAGGACGTGGTAGTCTAAAACTTGAGAATGCTGGAGGCCAAGATGGAAAGAGTGAATTTATAAAGCTTTCCTAGTATGCCAGCATCTGAAACAGTAAAGTTGGGCAGCATTAACTCGAGGCGTCTTAAGAGTAAACTCTGCTGGAGGTCGGTATCTCCTTGAATGAGATGTGGTTTCTTGCCTGTCAGAAACTACTCCAGGGGCTGAATCTTGTCAGTCTTTTGAAAGACTTCCTGTCTTGAGCTGCTTGTTCAACTGGGAAAAAACACTTGTGTTCCACTCACAGGCCCAGCGGAGGAATCGGTTCTGGGAGTTCATTGAGGAGCAAGAGAACGGTGATCCGTTTGAGACCGATGAGGATGAGGATGAGGTGGTGGCCTTTGAGCTTGGTGAGATGTTGCTTATGCTGTTGGCAGCAGGACGTGACGATGAGCTAACGGATTCCGAGGATGAGTGGGACTTGTTTCATGATGAGCTGGAAGATTATTATGATTTGGATCTATAGCACCTGTCAGTGGAGTGTGGACTGTCGTCTTGGCTTCAGGCAGTAGCTATTACCTGTGGTGTTGTGGCAGTGCCTGTGTTTCTCCTAGGCAGGCCGATCAATTCCAGGTGCTGTTGTAATAACTTTTACCCAGGGTCTGTCTCTTCCCATCCCCTCCCATCCCAGGAGTGTTGTTTTTTCCTCTGTTTAAAAAAAAAATAACATGAAATAAATCTTTAAAATGTTAGTTTTTGTAAAAATGAATTTAACTGTCAAACAGTTAGCTTAGGTTTGTTGCTTCATCTGTGTACCCAACAGAGTTCACCCAGTTCCAGGGTTAAAGTGTTTACAGGACTTCCACACTCATTTTGAAGAGCCCAGATACAAAAATGAGCAGTGGCCATGCAGTGGGGATGTAAATTGGCTGATGGTCTTTCTGTCATTGTATCAATATTTCTGACTTCAGGCCAGATACAAATACTCAGTTTCTGGCATCAGCTCCGTTCCAGCCCCCTCATGTACACATTTTCATTTGTGATTTTGGTCTCTTGTTTACTTGCACATTACTATTACTACTGTGTAACCAGAACCAGGTGTGAACGTTCTGGGTTTTTACTGTGTTAGCATGAAAGGAAAATGTCTTTGTGAAAGGAGAACTCTCTATGTGTATATACAGATAAATGTGGAGTTGGACCTCAAGGATGGGGAGACTCTGTGTAAGTTAAAAATAACAAAACCATCTTTCATCCCCTCTTGGTGCATGAAGCCTAGCCTCCAATTGGACATGAAACTGGTTTAGTGGTCTCAGCTCAGTCTGTGGCAGTAATCTTCACTATCGCTTAACTTAATAGACAGCACCCCCTAATACAGCAGCTCTCTTTGATGTGTAGGATTAGGGTTGTCCAGGAGCAGAAATCCGGTTAGCCAAGGTGAGGTCGGAGGAACACCAGAGAGGCCCCTTTAGCTTTATTGCTCTGTAATTTTTAGAGTTTGATGTAACCACTTAAGCCATGAGCTTTCCTAGGAGATTGCTGTGCCTCCCGGCTGGTCTGAGGTACGTGTGCCTCTCAGCATCCGAGTTGAGCAGGTTGCCTGGTAAAGCTGTTCAGCTTATGTGAGTTACTGCTTACAAAGGCAGTCATGCAGTTTCTGGCCATAATTTGCATTGAGAAATTACTTTGCCACCAAAGCCCCCAGCACAGGAATTTTAACCTTGCATTACATTGTTGCTGTTTTTTATTGACTTGTGGATGCCCCGTGATCTGTTCTCCTGCTGCTCTTGTCCCCTAGACTGCCTCTCCTTTCACTTTTAAATGGAATGAGAAATTGTTCTGAGGTCTATAACGTATTGTTTTGCAGCTGCCTTTTGTAAGAAGCACTTTTCCCAATTAAAAAAGTCCAAAAAAAAAGAAACAAGAAGTCTGTCTGTTCTTTTAAGTTTGGAGCTTCTGTGTGCCCATGTGTTTCTGTAAGTATAAAGGCATTTGCGTCGCTTGTTCTTAATTCTTGCAGAATTGTGTCACTAATACGGAATTTTATCTTGGTTATAACCTTTCCAGCAAAGAGCCTGTAACGTAAGGAACAAATTCTGAACAGGCAGCTGAAGGAGTATATGGAGCCATTAGTGGGAACAGACATGGCTCGCTTCCTTATTAGTAAGTTCTGTGCTCTGGTATTCATTTTATTTGTCCCAAAGAGAGTCAGTTGCAGTACATGTTCTGTAGACTGTTGTAATGCTGTTTGGACAGCAATTGCAAGTGTTGCAGAGGCCATTTCCTGGCAGTCCACGTGCTGCTTTGAGCCTGTGTGTGTTCAGAAGGAAGCGTTCTTCTGCAGAAATGCATCAGGTTGGAAGTACAGCACTAGAAACATTCTGAGATGCTGAGGGATATGACTAACAAAAGTTCAGCTGAACAGTGTGAAACTGTCTTTAGTTTGCTTGTTGTTTTTTTTTCCAGAGGCAAGTGGCAGAGTGAGAAAAATATTTTAATGTAATTTGTGGAAATTACATTTAAAACTGAGCTGAGAAGGAATAGAAAAAATGGAAGGCTTACACTTTACATGGTGAACTTAAGTTGTTAACAGCCTGTGGGAAAGCTGCGTTCAAACGTAAGTTTAACAAAAATGTGTTCTGGTAACACAGAGGTAGTAAACTTATCAACCAGGGCATGTGCATCAGTTTTCCTTTAGTAAGGGGCCAGAAATGTTGTGCTTTACCTCGTGTGGGTATCCCTGTGGCACAGTGGTGGCTGCTGTGTCTGATCTACCTTCTGTATGTTGTTACAGGGGAAGCTGAGAATATACAGATGAGTGATTTGCTTTAGTGGAGGCTGTTCTGTTGAGCTGCAAGGGGACTGACATAGGTAGATCGTGACAGCTCTGTTGTTGATCTGTGCCTTGAACAGTGCTGTGGTTCTTGGTCTGTAAGTTAAAAGAACTGCATATGTTTGTCAGCAAGTGGAACTGCTGCCATTTCTAGCTTGAATATTGCTGGTGGTAGGCCTGTTTCTAAGCCTGATCTTGCATGGATTTCTATCCCCCCCCACAAGACTGGAATGACTGAAAAGAACAAGGGCTTTGAAATTAGTACAGTATGTTTGTAGGCTGCTATGTTTTTCCTTGGTAAGAACACAAAAGCAGGCAAACTTTAACAAACTTTTAACATAAAAAGATGGGTGCTGATAATTTTGGCTGTGCTGTGCTTTAAGTAAATACCTAAGGTAGAGAACTAAAGAGGCCGATGAGAGTAGTGTAATAAGGAAAAAGGTACAAAGACTCCATAGATTTCCACCAACACAATCTTTGGCTTGAAAGTCTCCAGAAGTAAAGATGCATGCTTTCATTTGAAGTACCTTGACTTTACTCCTTATGTGACAATATAAACTTAGTTTTGATAGAAAATTTTGCATCTTGTGGTACATGCTGCCCGTTCTGAATGTGATCACACAAGCAAAGTAGGACTTCTTACCACCTCAGCTGCTTTAGTTCAACTTTAGATGGCACAGCTCTTTCCCAGCTAGCCCAAGGTGTATTGTCTTGCTGAGAGGATGCCTCATTCACTTGCTGGAATACAAACAACTCTTGCCCTGCTAAGGCAGGTACAAAAGAGATTACAATTTGGAGGATACTATGAGGGATGGAGTGTGATGTTTGGAGGAATTATTAATGCAGCAGTTGAGGTTCAGTACAGGACTGCTGTAGTGATTGACTTGGTACAAAGTCAGTTTTACTCTAATGGGGGCATTAGAGAGGCATTGAACTGTAGGTAACTTGTGAGCCTGACATCAGGAAAGCAAAACTAGACAGATTGGTAGTGAAAACTAATAGGCAGTGATGTTTATAGATACAGCTGTAGGAAGAAGTGTGGGATTGCAAATATGCTGAATTTCTGCCCCTACCTGCTGCTGCTGCTGTTACCCATTTGCTATTTGTCAATTGCAGTCAAGCCATAGTCTTGGCAACAGCTTCATGTGATTGGATAGACAGAGCCTGTGCAGGCAGCTGAATTTAGGTAGATTTTAGAGGAGCAGCACAAGAGTGAGCTTTAAAAGACTTTCAATAGGAACTTGCAGTTTGAGAGAGGCAGGACTTTTCAAAGTTGAAGTATTCTGAGGTGTAATGAGGTCTTGTCTTGTCTAAAGCTTTTTGCAAAGGACTCTGAGAATGTTGCCTGTTGTAGTTCTAGTCCTCAACAGACTTTCTTTAGAGGTGCTTGAAAATGGCTTTAGGGATCAGTACACTAAGCAGTGAGTATTAAAGTCCCCCTTACTGCAGCAAAAGGGAGTGTTTTGGGAACTGAGATTCTTATAAATCTGCCAATAGGCAGCCCACAGCTGGGCCAAGGGCACCTCTTAAATAGTGCACTACTCAGAACACTCACCTGGCTGGGAGGAGCTTCACTCTCAGTTACCTGTTCAAAAGCAGGGGCATGCATCTCCATCCTGAAAGGAGGTTCCAGGATAGATGTCTCTGGTTTCTGTTCAGGGCCTGAAAATTGCTTTCTCTGTCTCTTTTCTAACTTTTCTTAAAAATTAACTGGAATGATTAGGTAAGAACCTCTACTTCTGTGACTAAGATCCTGTCACCTGTGTATGAGACAAAGCTTGACCACATAGGCAGTGCCATGTGCCTTCCACATCACTGGGTTGCAGTTATATTTGCTTTTAAGCCAGTCAGCTTCTGGGCAGTGGCAGAATTTGCTCCATTTTTAAATACTTTTTTTTTAACCTTGTTAGGTGAATAGGTACTGCTTCAGTCTCATCTGGTATGGGTGTGATAGCCATGCAAGTAACTTGCCACAGCAGATTCAGACAGCTAAAATTCAAGTCCTTCTTCCAAGCAGATAAACATTTAAACTCATCTTCAAGCATGATGGTGGAGCTCTCAAAATCATGGGACAGTAGTTGTTGAAATAGCATTGTAAGCAACATTAAGCTACACCTTCTCCAAGTGCATTAATGATGCTGTCAAGAAGCACATTAAATTTGCATATAATGCTGGGGGAACAAGTATGTTAATATAAGGCTTCATAGCAGTTAATGTGGTTTTTGATCAGCTTGCACTGTCATAGCTGCAGGATTCCAGCTGATTTGTGTCAGGGAAAAGCACAACTGCAGAAGTGCTAAGCTAATGCTTGCTATCTTACAGTTAAAAAATCCCTCTATTATAGCATGTTTACAGCTTCACATATTAAATAATGAATAATACTGTCTCATGTACACTCTGGAAAAACCTCAGTAGCATCTGCTGCAGCTCTCCATTCTCACAACAGCTTTAAATATGGTCCTTGTGGAAGCCATTCATTATAGAAATCAAATCAAAATCAGAACCAGAAAAGAGAGGTCACACTTCTGGTTTAGTTGCACAATGGGCTCTCAAAACACTCATAAGAAACTACAGTTAGAAAAGGTTAGAAAAGAAGTGCAAAACCCAGAAGCTGTGAATGGGGGTAGAAATAAATCTCAGCAACTCCTCTATCAGATTAGGGGTTTCTACAGTAAAACACTAACAAATTCCAAGTAATTATCACTTCAAGTGCAGGATTTATAATATAAACGGAGATAAACTTTTAGATGAGTGATGGTTAAGGTTGATTGTTGTTTTTTCTCCACGTGATACTCTGTTTTGGCTTTAGTGGGCCAGTTTGGGCAGGTATTTGAAGATTGGCTTCTTGAAAGAGCAGCAGAGAGTCCATTGTACCTATTAAAGGAAAGGGAACAGTGTAGCTGGAAGCAGGCACAAGCCTGTTCCCCGTGATCCTGTGTTGCACAGCTTGCTCCCAAGGAAGGACTTGGCAAGTAGCTCTGTGTGTGTAGGATGGGAATGGCAAGAGCCCTCCCTGTAACCTGACAGCATCAGCCAGCAGAAGCCTCCATACTGAGGGCAAGCAAAACAATTGCATCCAGTAATCTAATTAAGGCAGTAGCCCCAGTGAACCATACAAAAATAATAGTCTATTAGATAATTAGTCTAGATAATAAGGTAGAATCCCTCCTCAGTTCTTGGATAAAGAAAGAGTGTAACTGGAGGTGAACACAATACTTTTCTACTAAGGTCTCCTGGAAGATTAGTATTTGATGCAAATGTTGTCTATTAGATCTGAAACAGAACAAAGCTGGCTAGCACTATCAATGTGGGTACTAAAACAGAAAAAAACAAACCAAAAACTGCTATGTTCCCAGTAGTAGTTTGGATTTTAAAACACAAGAATATTGTAAATAAATAAACTTGTATTTGACTTGTCCTAGTGACACGAGAGGTATTGAAACTAGTTGTTTGGAAGCTGGATTGGGACTTGTTGAACTACTTTGAAAGGTTATGATGCTCACTGTCACATAAATATGCAGCTAAAATGCACCTACTAGGCTGGTACAAGACAAGATGAAATTACAAATTTAAAAGTAAACATCAGAAAGAGGATGCCTGAAGAAGATGAGGCTTTCACCACAGTAGTGCATACCAAAAGGCTTTAGAGGCTACCACTGAAGATTTCTTCCTTGGCTTACATGTAGCTGAATTAACCCCTGCTAACTGCATGTCATAGCAAATAACCTGGCCAAAGGAAGCATTAATAGTACTAGAAATATTTGCAAGACTGTAAATCAGTTACTCATTCTACTTTATTTTTTGTGCTTCCCAGACAAGATTTTCCAGAAATATTTGCTACATGTGTTTCCTTATTTTTTCAAGAACTGGTGAAAGATGGGTTGACTGCCATCTGATATGCTAGCAGCATACCAGCCTTCCCAGAGGTTCTTTGCATGTATCCCAGACTGTATTTTATTATTACAGAGTTTTGATTTCTGGTTCAGTGAAGTGATGCCCCAAAAACCAAAAAAACAAACCCAAACCCAACCAATCAAAAAACAACCCCAAAAACCCAAACAACAAAACAACATACCTTTCATTCAGTTCTGGTACAAAGAAGCAGTGAGCTCCCCCCAACAGCAGAGCTTTCATTTGGGAGGAACAAAACCAAACCTTCTATTTCTGCCAAGATGCTACATCTCCATAGCAGTAGCATATATACTTGCCTGGGGGTGGCTTTCTGGTACATACACCCCATACCAGTCCCTTACTGCTCTGAGGTGAGGTTACCTTACCCCTTGGCTGAGGTTTACAGGACCTGGAATCCTTTCTTCACACTCCCTTGAAAATCTACAGGCATCTTCTCTCAAGCAGTCTTTGGCCCATCACACAAGCTAAGGAAGGCTTTTGACTAAAATCAGCACATCAAAAGCAAGACAAAGTCAGGAGAAAAAACAAGTCCTTTCACCCCAGCATTGATTTAGGCCATTACTGGTGCCTTGAGTGTTTCACTACTCCTAGCAACTCTATGTAGCAAAACAAAAGATCACTACTGGAAACAATTTTCAGAGAACAAAATGAAAACCAACTTTTTTCTCACCCCAGGAAGAAGGCTGGAATCCCAGTGTAGTATATTCTGCCTGCTAGGAAACCTCAGGAGTGTCTCAATCTGCCTGATGAGGAAATGAGTACAGATGTGAAATCATGTACTCTGTTAGGTTCCTTGGGATGGGTGGCTGCACGCCTGACATCAGGCCCACCCTTAAATGAAAGTTTAAGCAGCAATGGATTAGTGCTGTCCAAGCATGAGTCAGACTTCTTAAAGCTACTGGCAAAGAGTCAAGTGCTTGCACTAGAACAAACAATAGCTTAGAAAGGTCAAAGCAATGCAAAGCTCTGGTGCAAAGTTATCTTCTGACTCAGCCAGAAAATAATTTAAGGATATAATTAAAGGCAATAGGTTTTTTTAAGAGTTCTCTTTGGTTAAGGCACGGCCTGGCAGCTTCCTGAATCCCCTCAGCTCAGAAGTTCCTGTTGAAGTATCAGCTGCCATGTTCAAAGTAACCTGTGCTGCCAGTATCAGCAGCCCCCTCTAAAGATACTTACAATCCAAACTCAAAGGTCAAGATATCAGAGCCGTGGCTTCAGGCCACATAGCACACTGTCATCAATTGGATAAAACTAAGTCACACAGCCCCAGGAGAATGATAATTTCCAAGTTCTTCCTGCAGGCTCTCTTCAGCAGAGACACTGCGTCTTCTCCACACTTGGACTGGCAATCACTGGCCTGGAATCAAGATAGATGCTGTTTGGAGGGTTCTCTCCGTGAAGCTGTAAGGTATTTCGGGCTATCAGCTCCTTAGCCATTAATGTGAAGACCTCTTCTATGTTTTGAGCTTCTTTTGCTGATGTTTCTAGAACAGCTAAGAGACCGTGCTTCTCTGCTAGTGTGCAGGCATCTTCAAACAGGACTTGGCGCTTATCCAGTGAATCTGATTTGTTCCCTTAAAAGAAGGCAAACAGGTAATTCAATAACATAGTCTCTCTCTCAAAAAAATCTTTAAAAATGCAATACATTGATTGAATTTTGTTAATAACATTGTTAGGAATAAGAGTTACTGGAAAACCAAGATGTGTCAGAGTCCTGAACACATAATATAGAGCAAAACTGCAGCTAACCATATGATGATACCAAGTGACTTAAAAAAAAACAAAAACAACAAACCCCACAACAAAGAAACCTACACCAGCAACAACCAACCAACCAAAAAAAAAAACCCAAACCCCTCTGCTTATCCATTTACTTGTTGGCAGTAGTTTATTTGGAAGCAACTGTTGGTCCCTTTCCTTAGTGTTCTTAAACATTAGGTAGCATTTAGATCAAATATAAAAAACCAAAACCAACCAACTGCAATGTCTTGGAGCTATAGTGATCACACACAGTAAACTTAAGTAATGTGGCATTGTTTTATTCCACCTTCAGTGGAAGCCACGTGTTATGCTATTAATTATCCAGCTACTTTGACACATTTCAAAGTGGATGCTCAGCTCTAAAGATCTAGAATGTTGCTAGTCACAAGCAGATCTCAGTTTAGTCTCAGCTCAATGGGGTGCTGAGACACAGCATATAACAATAATATCAGAAGGGTTGGACCAGATGATGAGGTCCTTTCCAACTTAACACTCTAAGATTTTATGATCTTCTCCAAAAACCCCACCAAAACCCAGGAAGAACCTGCTCAACTGTTAATCAGATTTTATCATGACCTATTTATATGAGAATCATTTTATGCTAATGTCAAAAAAGAATTCACACCAGCTACCTTGATGCTTAAAATGTAATCTCTATGTGCGGAAACTTAAGTATAAACTTACTAAAAGCTGTATAGTCAAAATCTGTAAGAATTCATGAAACACCTCAGATAAATATACAAAGGTATTTTAAGTAGTTGGAACACATGGGATTATCATCAGTTCTGGCACATCCATTACATGGCTGAAGTCCACATTCCTAACTTCAAGACAAATTTGCATCAACTTCAGATCTTCAATTTGAAGCTTATATAAACCATCTCCCCTCCTTAAAAGTCCTTTCCAATTTTTTCTGAAATGATAAGGAAAAAACAAACCACCCCAAACTACCCTTGCTCTTCAGTTCCAGACAGGAAGGCAGATTTTTTTAACCTTAAGTTCATAACAGAAAGGGGTATAACTGGACTACACGTAATTAAACGTACCAAGACTTCCTCTGAAAGTAAGTGAAGCAAAGAGCACCAGCTTTGGAAGTAAGCACTGAGCTGGATCCTTGACAAAAGCTTTATTTTTACTAAATTTCAGAACTTTTTAAAAACAAA
This sequence comes from Calypte anna, assembly GCF_003957555.1. NCBI lineage: Eukaryota > Metazoa > Chordata > Aves > Apodiformes > Trochilidae > Calypte > Calypte anna. The sequence goes on along the minus strand of NC_044244.1, from coordinate 58,464,941 downwards.
ACAAAAAATCAAAACCCACACACCCACCAGTTGTTCTTCAGATTCATAAAAGCTAGGAAAACTCTACCACAGTTTTCTGTGGTATCACTACCTTAGTGATTTGCGCCCCCTCCCTCTTTACTCATCCCAAGCACTGCAGTTACATGCAGGTCAGAATTTGTTTGTTTCTTCCAAGGAGAAGCAGGAAGAGCCACCACGGCAGAAGTAAGGAATTTGCTGGGAGCACAAGCAGAAGTTTAGGTCCCTTGCCTGCCACGCTGTGGGACTCAGCAATGCCTGTCCCCAAGAGCCGGTTTGGGCTGCTGTGTGCATCTCAGCACAACGCCACAGTGGAACAGGCAGAAGCCACGGAATGTAAATAAAAGGTTTGTCATTCTGCTACACCAGTTTTCTCATTTCTTGGGGAGGAAAGAGAAATAACAACCTGGAACACAAAGAGAAAGGACCACACTGCTTCCTACCAGACCCATTCTCAGAAATTTTTACCCATTTCTTTCTTTGAGAGGCAAAGCTGCTTGAATGCTAATGGAATGCACCTGGAAGAATGCAAGCAGACTACTTTGTGCTCTGTAAAAGCCATGTTCCCATCTACTGTCTTACCTGATGGGAGTCCCATTACTGAGCAACGTACAGGCATATCAAAAGAGCAGAGAGGAAAGATGAGAACAAAGAGTTGTGTTGCTTTGTGCGTTTCACTTCGTCTTGAATTACTGAGCCACTAAATTCCTGTGCATCAGGAGTAAAGGACCAGACTTAACTGCAATTCTAACCTCAATAAGGTTGTCCCTGCTTGATAGACTAGCACGAAGTTTTTTTGCTTTATTTCAGCAGTAAAGGAATAAGTGAAAAGGTTTCACTACATTCAGTGATCTTAGTCCTGTCAGAAGCAGGATGGGACTTTCCTAATTTTTTAAGCTTAGGTCAAAGTGATAACAGTTTCTGATCTATTTTAATTACAACTGCATTCTTTAAGCCTTAAGTAGTGGGGCACTCTTTAGTGAAGAGGGTTTTATATACGAATAAAAAAGCTATACAACGTAATATTTTAAATTAGTTTCCTACCAATTAACATCATGACCAAGTTTGCAGCACCATACTTTTCAATTTCATGAATCCAGTGAGGAATGGATTCAAATGTGGACCTCCTAGTAAGGTCATAGGCAAGGATGGCCCCATGGGCACTCCTGTAATAAGACTGGGTTATTGTCCGGAAGCGTTCTTGACCAGCTGTGTCCCACACTTGAATCTGTAAAAGAAAGAAGAGTAGTTGAATGCTATCAGCTTTTGAAACCCCTTTCCAGCTAGACTCATCCCAGCTCACTCCACTATACCTACAGCCTGGCTTTGCCCTCTCTAGTTGAGAAGACAATCCACAGTGAACAAAGAGCAAGCTGAAAGGGTAAACCCAGCTTTGCAAAAGAGGCAAGAAACCCAGTTTCAACTGTACTAATGTACTAGAGCATTACAGCCTTTTCACACAATAAAGGAAGAGCCAAGAAGCCCTGATAAAGAGGCAAAGCTATATAAAGGGCAGGCACCTGAACTTTCATCTGCTAGCAGAGGCAAGCTCCAGCTAGCAATCATTTCTGGTGTTTGTATTGCTAGTTTCCATCTCCCCTCAGATCAAGCACACATCAAAGCAGAGCCTTTGCAAACTAGAGACTTCTGCCTCCTCGGTGCCCCAGCCCGAGGCCCTACATCTCGGAAGGAAGGAAGGGATACCTCCCCTCTTCCCCTCCACTTACAGATCCAGAGGAGCCACGACAACGATTATGTCCCTAAGTTTGAGTGACTGCTTCCCCAGGCCATCCTCCTGGCGGAGAGCTCTCCTCGACAACATCCCTGGTCGGAAAGGCAGCGCCTTTTGCCTGCTGCCTTCAGCGGGACGGAGCAGGAGACACTGGGCACCCCACCAGCCCCCCCCAGGAGAACGGGGTCACGACATGGAAGTGGGGGTGCTGGGGGTGTTGGCTCCAGCCACCGACCTTGACTTTCTTGCCGTCAATATCCATCGAGCGGACGGTGAAGTCGACGCCGATGGTGTTCTGCTGCTTCTCGTGGTACTGCCCCGTCTTGAAGCGGTGCACCACGCAGGTCTTCCCCACGTTGGAGTCCCCGATCAAGATGATCTTGAAGAGGTAGTCGAAGGCATCGTCCGCCCCGGAGCTGGGGAAAGGCATCGCGGCTCCCAGGCGGGCCTGCGGCAGGGGTGAAGAGCAAGAGGAGGACTAGGAGGAGCCGCCCTGGCCCAGCTCCCAGAGGAAGGAACCCCCCCTCCCCCCAGCCGCCCGCTCACCTGTTGGCGCTCACCTGCCGGGACAGGTAGCGCCCGCTTTGTACCCGCCCCGGCCCTTTCGAGGCCGGCGGGAAATGTAGTCCTCCTCCTCCTTTTCCTCCGCCCGCCCTGCCCCACCGCCTCACCTGGGGGAACGCTGTCAGCCCCGCTGGCTCCCCGCCCCCTGCGAGCGGGGAGGCGCGCAGGAGGCCCGGCGCGCTGCGGGGCAGGGCCGGAGGGCCCTGCCCGTCCGGGGCGGGGGACGGACTACAACTCCCGGCGTGCTGCGGAGCCCTCCCGCCGGAAGAGCCTCCTCCCGATGGCTTCCTGAGGGCCGTGCTCGGGGGGCGGGAGGTTTTCCCCGGGGCGGGGAAGAGGGCGCGGGGTGGGCTGTGGCGTAGTGGCCGCGGTGGTGCGGTGGCCGCAGTGTGTTCATGGTTGTGGCGGGGTCGGTCTGTGCGCTGCCACCTGCGCTCTGCTCCCCGCCCTGCCCCGTTAAGGACGTGGCCGCTGGGCTATCATCGCCGGGATCCGTGTGGGGTCTCGTTGAGAGGAGACAGCAGCGTCCTCACTCACTGCCTGGGCCCTTACAGCAGCGTAACCGGCCCGCCCGGCCCGGCCCGGCCCAGTCGCAGGGCGGAGCAGCGGAGCCGGCGCCTCATCCCGCCTCAGGTGAGTGGGAACCGCCCGCGGGACCGCGGCCTGTCCGCCGGGCCGGGCCGGGCCGGGCTGGTCAGCCCATCTCTCTGCCGCTGGAGCTGGGTTACCGGGGGGTTCGCTGGTCAGTCTGTCACCTCCGCATCAGGCGTGACTGCTTGGACCGAGTCGGTGCTCGGAAGAGCCCCTTTTCCTCCCGGGCAGCATCCCCTCTCGGGGGCGCGGGCGGTCCGCTGGCAGTGGGTGGATGCGAGGGCGCCTTCTGGGTTTGTACCTCGGATTTTTCCTGTCGGTTTATAAAGGTGTCATGAGACAGTGTGTTGGGTTTGGTTTGTGGTTGGGTTTTTTTTGTTTGTTTTTTGTTGGTTTTTTTGGTGTGTGTGTGTTTTGTTATATTTTTTTAATTGTTTTCCTGGCACTTGGGAAGTCCCAGGAATGTTAATTCTGTTTTTTCCTGCCGGCTTTGGATAGGCGGCAGGGTGGTATTAAGGAAGTTTATTTTGAACTTAAGGGAATGGATAAGGGAGAATGCAAAAAGCTTAACAAAAGCTTATTCTAAATATCAGTTAGCTGAAGGTAAACAGTGCTAAACAAGCAGACAAGGCAGTCTAACACACTAAAAGAAACCCTCTTCCTTTCTTAAAAGGTTTGTGCTTCATTGCCTCGAGTTCTGTGGTTTTTCCTGCTTCCTGGTTTTTGCTACAATTTTAATGTGGCATTCTTAGAATAATGAGAAGTCTAATTTCGAAGGATGAGCTCGCAGTTACATATTCTTCTAGCCTAGGGAGAATGCTGGTTTTGAATGTAAAAAGGACAGGATGGGGAATGTAAAATAAAAACCAAAAAGCAGAGTCTTTCATAGTAATTTTTAAGCTGTCAATAAGTGAAAAGTGTTGTCTTGTGCCAGAAGGTCTTCTAGAAAAGTAGCTGAGGTTTAAAAGCTCTGAGGAGCAGATAATTTCAGTTGTAAATGCTGTTTAAAAAAATAAGTCACTTTAAGGTCAAGACCAGGTCTTAGCTTTAAAAAGACTCAGTATCTTGGACAAACAAGATGTATGTTTGCATATGCTGACATGAAGCAAGTAGTAAATCTTGTGCTTTAGTCTGTGAACTGATTACCCGAGGAAGGAACTTCTCCCACAGGGTTGCACAACTGGCAGGGTTTTGCTTTCCTTCAGAGAACTCTGTTATCTGCCATTTCCTTGGGCGGGGAAAGGCAGGGAAGGAGAAGGAGCTCTTGTGTGTATCTTTCACAGGTCTGTGAGGACCATGGATGGGGCTGGAAAACTGGAGTGCCTTGGGTTCCTTTCTCTTCTTCATGCAGCTTGTGTGAAGGGAAGCCCTGAGCAGTTTTACCTCTGCCTGAAAGAGAGTAGAACTGAGAGAAATTTGTGTGTGCTGACATTTCATTCACTGACACTGAGAAATGGTCTGTGGCTTTAGGTGGAGGTCGTGTCAAGGGTACCCAATTGTAAAGATGCCTCTTGCAGGGATAGCCTTTCCGTCTCACAGCTCCTACTGCAGGTGAACCCAAGCAGTCTAGAATCATATCCCTGCTAGAAGGTGCTGTCAAACCTGGACAGACTGTTCTAGCTGGACAAATGGAGTGTGGCTCAGCTGCAGCTGGGCTGAATAGATGCAGACAGTCTCAGATCTTGTATAGACTTGCTGTGTTTGTCCTGGATGAGAAAGGAGATGTTCAAATGTGGTAAGGGCAAACGTGACTCCAGTGCCTCAAAGGTGTAATAGCTGGGTTCCTGTTAGTCAGAGGGACCATACGCTGTTTTGGAGGGCAGGTATGGCTTTGTTTTCTGTGCTGGTTAATCTATTCAGTAGTAGCTGGCAGCTCTTTGTTGGTCAGGCACACATCATCGTTGAGAGGCCAGGAAAGGAAGAATTCTTACAGTAAAAGTTGTCTCAATGAAACCTGTAAAAGTTATTTGAAGGAAGAACAGAGTCTTGGTGAAATGCTTTCTTTTCAGCAGGAGCCAGGAGTTTGGATGAGAGATCCTGGACAATGACTTCTAATTTCTCCAAGTGAGGTTATGAAGCTGAACTTGAAGTCTTCTGCTAGATTTGCAAATCATTACAAAAAGCACCTGTGGATATGAAAGAACACAAAGGCATTATGCTTTGTCTTATTTCAGTCCTGATTCTTTGGGGGGACATAGGTGGTGGGTTATTTTATGTCTTGGTGTTCAGGGTGTGTGTGGGGTATATATGTCTCTTGAAGGTGGCTCAACCCAGCTGTTGTGAACAGAATGAAGTTCTGCAACATCATTACACAGCACATCTTCCTCTGCACTGCTCTCTCAATTGCACAGACACCAGTGCTTGTGTAGCTGCTTTGTGAGCTGTGGCACAGAAGTCTGGCTGGAAAGATCTCTACCAAGAGATTCAGTTGCCACCTGGCTGCCCAGCAGTCTTGTTCTCTGGACTCTGCTTGCAGAAAGGGCCCCTCAGCCACACCAGCACAGCTGAGGGAAGGGAGCAGCGTGGTGTGAGCCAGCACTCAGAAGCTGTGTGTCTGTGGTAGCTTTTCCTCAGTGCTGGTAACATCTGGTACCTAGAAGTTTAGGCGGATGTCACCCATGCCCTGCAGGGAGAGACAGGGAAGCATGACTTGCCACATGCTGTACTAATGAGGTAGTGACAGATGGAATTTTAGAACGAATAGGATTTCAACACTGCCCTCACTGTAACTTTCCTTTTTCCTGCTGTGCGAGTCCACTCTTGGGTATATTCTTTCAAATGCATCTTGAAGAGGCAATTAGATTCAAAACCATTCCCCACAGCTCACCAAATGCTGCTCTCTTGACTGACTTGCCAGTCTATAGCCAGCGAGGTAGCAGTGGAAAGTTTGTTTATGACCACTCTGTAATGCACTGTGTGTGTAAAAGGTGCAGAATGGTCTTTAACACGGGAACACTGGAAGTTGGTAGATCATGGGGGAATTCTTTTGGTGGTGGCCCTGAGGAAGCTAGAAAAGTGTGGTGCAGGATAACCATGGGGGTACTGAGAAAATCGGAGTAGAAAGACATTTTGGAGCATAGAAGGTGTCAAGGAATGTACATGTTATGAGATGGGTAGCACTGTGAAACAAATTGGGAAGGAATGACAGAGTTGTTCCTGCTGAATTCCAGTCGTTTGGGGAACACAGCTATATTTTATACGTGTGTTCTAATTCAAATATGCTTTCTTTTTTCTTCCTTTCCCACCTTCTTCTGTTTAAGTGAGAAGAAAAATGACCTAAGCACCATCAAGCCTTTGTGGCTAAGGGCAGGAGCAGGGATAGGGCTGCCAGGAGGATGGCTTTGCCTGGAAGCTTACGGAGGCAGCCTGCAGACAGAGGCCTTGTGTCCCATTGCACCCACCATCATATTGTTGTGTTCCTGCTGACCTTCTTCAGGTAGGTTGAGTGTATCTTTACATAGAGAAGTGTTCAATTTGCTGAATTTCGAGAGGTGAGGGCATACCTGAAGAGTGAGAATGAAGGTAGGAAAATAAACTTTGGGTGTGAACCTTGGAAACAATTTTAAAAGATAGTCTAACTGGTCTGGGAAGCATGCAGTAGTGGAGCTAAGTGTGCTGTGCTGTGCCCCTGGGGAATCCAACTGGAAACAGGAACTGCACCAAAGGTGAGGCTGACAGTGCCAGGCTGGCAGCAGTTTGTTGCAGAAGGGTGGATGTGAGTGGGTGTGGGGAGGAACTAACTGGAAGAAGGAAGAAAGCAAACCTTCTGATGCTCAGAACTCATTTAATGCCTGTCCTGACTGATGGAACACACTGTTGTTGCTTCTGGGGTTGTCTTCTCCTCTGAAAATGCTGTTTGCAGACAGTGGAGAGGCCTCTGCAACAAAGAGGTCACTGCTTCAGATCTGAAGGTCTACTAGATTGATTTGTTGAAAGCTTGCCTCCTCTTACAGACTTCACCTTTGATCTTCACAGCAGTAGTGCCACTGAGACCTAATTTATCTCAGAAAGAGCACTTATAGTGGTGGATGAGCCAGATGGGTGCATCTTCTGTTTTCTCTCTTTTTTTCTTTTTTTTTTTCCAGTTTTTGTTTTGTTTTCTTTCTAAGGTACCTAATTGTTCTTACACAGTCACTTCCTTTTTTGAAAAAAGAGGAAGTCCTTTGCAGCCCAAGACACTGTTTCACAACTCTCCACTAAAATCCCTGTGTCTACCCATAGACTGGGTGTTCCTGCTGCTAGCTGTCTCCAAAACTGCCAGTCCTCTGCTGTGCTGCCTGCTCAGACAGCATGTCTCTGTATTTTGAGTTCCATGCTTTCCCACTTGACCTACATAGAAGGTTTGGTCAACCTCTGCTCATGTGTTTTCTGGCAGCTACTCCCTGCTCCATGCTTCCAGGAAGACATTCAGTAATGTCAAAGTCAGCATTTCCAGCCAATGGACTCCCTCCTGCCAGAACAGCACAGCCACTGAGCTCCGGCCATATGAGGTAAGGACACAAGGAACAGGCAAGTGCAAAGATGGGTAACTTCCAGTGTGCTGAACCAGGAGAGACCTCTGTAAGTGTCCATCAGGGGCACTTCTTGAAATGTGAGCAGGAACTTAAGGTGTCTGAACTGTAGTTTTCTGATTCATGAAGTGATGGTGAAATCTTTCCTAGTGGTCTCCACAGAAAAACTTCTTGAAAAGTTACAGTGTTCCAATGGAAATGGGGACCACAGAGGAGACTGTGTAGGAGGCAGCAGCACAGAGGTGATGGAGGAGGGGGAAAGAGGGACCCTACCACTGAATTATCAGAAGCAATAAATGAGAGCAGTTTATGGGTTTACAGAGATCTCTATAAAACCCTGGCTGTGGCTTTTTCTGTAGCAGTGCTGCTGCTGCCACTGTTTTAAATATACAGCCAAAGTAGAAGAAAACTATCTGAAAGTGCTAGCTACTTATCCTAAAGTGATACTGAAGAATTACCTTGCATCTAAAAGGTCTGATTTCCAAAATTGCTGAACATTCAGCACCCCTTGTCTATAAAATCGCAGCCTCTGCAAAAGCAGTGGGAGTTTTGGCAGTGTCTGCTCACAGAAAAGGAAGTTGTGTACTGCTTGCATCTCACGAGTGGGAATGCAGGAACCACCTCCTACCTCTTTAAGGAGCAGTGCCTTGTCCTGATGGTTTTGAGAAGTGGCAGAAATCTTAAATTAATAGCTTGGTCACAAACCATGAGATCTATTAGACCAGGGAGTTCCAAGTCAGTTGCTTGGGTGTTGTCTGCATTAAAAATCCTTTGTTATTTGAATGTTTGACTGGGGGGGGTGATAAATGCTGGTTGTTGGTTTGTTGGGGTTTTTTGGCTTTTTTTTCTGTGATGAGTAAAAACAGTAACTTTGGCCTCTAATATGTTCTAGATTTTATAGTGTGGCAAAACAGAGAGAGCATCTTAAGGGTTGGACTCGATGATCTCTGAGGTCCCTTCCAACCCAGCCAATTCTATGATTCTATGATCTTGGGGATACTAAAATGAACTACTGGGTGCT